>NW_026775571.1:41653104-42295961 GCF_030987335.1 Cornus florida
TGACATTTCTAAGTTCAATAATAGACTCAATTCCATTCTCTATCAACATATGACCTTAGAAATTATGCAATTCAGTTTAAGTCCTAATCCTACGTGTCTAGGGGCCAATCAAATTATATGAATGCCATGCATTGGGTCCTAGAGACCAAGTCTTAGATTTGAGACTCAAACTAAGTCATTCAAAAATAACTTTACAATTAAGTCTAGCTCTCACCATAGACTATCTAACATTGTCTTCATCTTTGATTTCAATGTCTTTTGAGCTTTAGATTTAATCTTCAAGATTTGGATCTTTCTTAGCTTTTGCCATTGATCCACAAGCTTAATTAAGTTTAAGATAAACCCATTGAACTCTCTCAAGTCTCAAGTAGACATTCGTACAACACTTCCAAGGGTTTGTTATCATCAAATTTACCCTTCTACCCTTGGGTTGAAACCTTGGGGTGAACAGAGACCTCTGTTTGGTATCATCACTTCATACGAATGGGGTCAGCCAATGAAATCCATCACAATCTTACTATTTAATCTCTTTATAGATCAATATGGCTAGTCTGACAAGTTTTCACTCTTTCATAGCGTGATCCATCAAAAAGCCAATAATGAACATTGATTGATTAACCAAACAGATCAAAATCTACTCCTAAATCTCTCTATTTGTGACATCAAAACATCATTAATATAATTTTCGAAAAAAAAACATCATTAATATCTTTTTTTACCAATCCAACATTGTCTATCCAACTCCAAAAGCATTACACTCGTAAGATTATCCCAATTTCCCAAATTTATTTCTGAAAAAAATACATGAACAAAACAAATATTAAGTTTTCAAATTTTCAAGTCATGTTTCCATTTATTTCGGGGGACTAGTCACCATCTCATGCTTCTTTGGCAATCACTTAATTTTCAATCTTGCTACATCCCTTGTAACTAAAGTGCCTTAATATATAGGCCCCTCATTGCATTTGATGCCTCATATTGATTATTGTCAATCCCCTCAGATTTTAATTTTGAAGGTTTACTGTAATGACCCTAGATACAAGGGTTAAAACAAAACTTTATTATTGGTACACCACACTAAATTTGCTACACCTTGCCACTCACAATCATATTTAAATGGTCAAACCAAAGGACCAATTGGCCAGCGATATCACCCCTTCCCTCCCAAAGGGGAGGTCGGGGATTCGAACCTCGGTGGAGGTAGGGTGTGTGCGTAATTGCTTTAACTTCCAAAAATATATATATTTAAATGGTGAAGATTTAACTAAACAAGGACCATGGGTCAAAATAACCTCTCCACTCAGACCCTGATAGTAATGATAATAAAGATTATATATTTTCTTTCAGGGTTAAAAATTATGCCATCTGGAGAGAGAGAGAGAGAGATTGAAAAGGGACACCGGGGCAAAGAAGTCAAAAGGGGACAACATAAGCAACAAGAATCTTCTATTGATGACCTTGCCTCCTATGAAGAATTTCAAAATGCCTTTGACGAGCTATTTATTGAATTAAAAAAATAAATAAAATAAAATAAAATTGGCAGATCATTCACTCTTGCCCAATTAGGAAGAACTCAATCACAAAGATGATTTAACACTAACCAAATTGGATCCAAATATTTGGATACCAAAAAAAGTTTCATGAATGTGTTTTGTAGGTGTTTTTTAAATCGTCACTCATTGAGGACAAGCGATTTCTTGATGGTAGTTGCTGAAGGCACTTGAAGAGAGAACAATCCAAGTTTATCCTCTCTCACCAAAGGAACTTGGGAACCACTACAATGGTAAGTTAATTGGGTGTTGGCACTATAGGTAAAGATTTTCTTCCTACATTGAAAATATTCTCTTAGTTGATGGCTTAAAGCATAACTAGTTAAGTATTAGTCAATTATATGTTAAGGGCTATGTAGTTGTTTATTATTCTAATCATTATTAATTAATAAGGATGTTAATTATAAAATGTTATTGTTGCATATTGACATAAAAATGCTTACGCTTTAAATTTTTATGATTTGCATGCTTAGGATGTTGAATGCTTTGTTGCTATTGAATGAAGGTAACTTGTTATGGTATTGGAGACTTGGACATGCTAGTATGAACTTAATTTCTATACTTTCCAAGAATAATTTAGTTAAAAGATTTAGACTAAATTTATAGAAGATAAAATTTATGATACATGTTAACTAGGAAAACAAACTATATCTTCTTTGAAAAGAAAAAGAATTGGACAAATCTAGGACTTTAGAGTTGACTTGCTTGTAACTAATAGAGTAGCTAGTCTAGAAAGAAATATGCCTTTGGAGTTGAGATAATTACTCCGTATTCACTTTAGTGTTATTTCTTGCAAACAAAAAATAAGGCATACAAGTACACCATTAAGTCCTCTAGGAGTTATAGAGTTAGAAAGTTTTACACCATTAAGTTCATCTTGCAAACCTAGAGTTGGGTTTTCTCTTTAATACATCTATAACTCTAGGATTTCAGCTTGTATTGTAAAACCACAATTCTTGTGCTGTGATTTTACATCTATCTTTGAGAGATACAATTAGAAGGTCGGGCAACCTTCATGAAGACTAGGTGGCTACGGCTCACTTAGCATTGACAGCTCAAGATGTATTGTAAGTGTTGGCCCCAAGATTTCAAGCCAAGTGAAACTTGGTGATTTTGATGATCACGTGAGTATTTAACAGTCCACTTAAGTGTGATGAATTTCAGAAAATTATATAAACTAAAATACCCAACAGATCCACGCACAAATTGTTCAAGTATTCAAATTGGATCGAGCACATGGAAAAGGAAATATACATTAAAGATCAAGTTCAAGACCATAGACCTAAGAGGTTGTTGAGTGTTAGAATCTGTGTAAAGTAATGGCTATGTAGCATGCTGATTCTAAGCTCAACCTTAGAATATAAAAACTCGACTCAAGCTAAAAGATAAACTATTTTCTTAGTTCTTAAGAAAAATGACTCAGCTCACACACAGTTTAAATTCAAAAGCAAGAGCAAGGTAGTCATTTGGGGTCACTTGGTTTTTCACTTTATGGTGCCAGAATGCTTTAATTCAAATTCTATGATAGAGTTAAAATGGATGTTGCTTGTTTGTACAAGTCGTCCTTATCCCTTGTGACATGGCCGAGTAATGGATAAGATCAATTGTACAATGTACAGGCCATGGGACATCCGCTGGGCTTTCTAGAGGTGTCTTACCCTTTTTGAGTTGGCTAACCCCTGAATCTTGAAATACACTCAGGTTAGACCAGCCAGACGTCTTCTGAAGTCTGCTTGTACTGGAACAAGAATGTACTGGAGAGAAGTATGACGCTTCACTTAAACCTGTTTCCAAAGAGTCTTCAAGCTCTCTAACGGCTAGAATCTAAACGGATACCATATATACAAGGTTCCCCTCACCTATTTGGGTATCAAAGCACATTAGAGAAAAAATTAATTTGAAGAAGCTTTTTGGGCACTAAAAATCTTTTCAAAAAGCTGAAAACAGATTAGAGGGAAAACCTTTTAGAAAGATTTCAATTCTTCAATGAATATCAGAAGAAGTCTTTATTTATCATTCTCTAGAAATTGAGCAAAAATCATTTACTTCATCCATTACTCTAGAGAATGAGGGTGCTTATTGTATATCTTTCTTTTAAGACTGTAATGAGGCTTCCATTGTATTATCTATCCAGAAGGGACATCATTGTATGAGCTGATTGTATATCTTGAGAAAATGTTGCATTGAAGGTCAGTGTGACCTTCTGGAAGTCTGAGAGAGAGCTGCTCACTCAATAAGGATAAAGGTTATCTAACTTATCTCTGAGCTCGGTAAAAGAGATTGTAAAGGTTGGTCTTCGACCTGGGAAAAGGACCACTGTAAAGGTTTCTTCTCTATCTGGTAAACGGAAGGTGGAATAGTGATTGGGAATCCTCGGGAGGCTCTCCTAGAGGCAAGGAGTAGGTAGGTGACGAACTTTGTAAATATTGGTGTTCTAAGTTTGCAATTCCTCTATCCCTTGAACTCCGCATTTTTAAGCTTTTCTCTCTGTTATGTGCCTTGTTTTGATTCAAATCTATTAGCACAGAATACACATAACTGTCTCTCTTGTTTGCACGATTAGCATTTCATATTCATACTTTGTTTTGTGCAAGAGAGTAGAGCACCCAAATCTATACTCAGTGAGCACACAAACACTCCATTGACAGACTGTTTTGTGCTATTAGTATTTGCCCCAAATCTCAAAAAAGCTAAGCTTGTCTAAAGACTCAATTCACACCCCTCCCCTCTCTTGAGTCATTGTATGTTGCACAGTAAGGGTTCACACTCGGCCCGAAAAAAAGGGGGTTCTCTCTCAGCCCACAAAAGAGTAGGTTTGCTCTTGAGCCCAGAAAAGGAGCACGTAAAAATTCTCTTCTGCTAGGTGAAGAAGAGGGTGTAAGGTTTCTTCTCTACCCGTAAAGAGTAGGAAGGAGATAGTAAAATCATGTAAACCTCAGTGTCTTTGAGTTTGCATTTCTCCATCCTTAACTCACTTTACACTTGCTAGTTAATCTCTACTAGCATTTTCATTTGCTAAATTTCTAGTTGCTCTTCAAACATTTTATTTATGAATGCAATGAGTTTTCGTTGTCATAAATATATACATTGAAAAGGAGGATCGAATGTATGATTGGATTAAGTAGATTATTTGGTTGGGTTGATTATATAAGGAGGATGGGATGTATGGTTGGATTGAATTGATTGTGTTGTGGAATTAATTAGATTGTAATTGCTCTTTTATTTGCATCCTTACTTGCTAAATTTTAGTTGCACGCCAAGCATTCGATGAAATGCATAATCGACATAGTCTTTACTTTAAGCCTTTCGAATGTTGCATTTGCATGTGCATTTCCATTAGTTACTTCTATTTACTCATTAAGAGGTTAACAAAAGTTCTTTTTGCTTAGCTAAATATATTAGAACATTAAATACTTGATAATAGGAATTTTATCTAACTTATTTATGTATATATTTGCCAAGGCATTGTGTTTAAACAAGATAATCTAAAAATCCACATAATTCTTACTTTGTGTTCATTAGATTATATTAGAGTGTATTTATTCTCAAACGCTTGCACAAATCTTTTAATAGGTTCAGATTTGAACACACAACTTTCAAATGATAAAATTCATTTGATCTACTTCACATGGATTTGTTTAGACTTAATAGAGTAGCAAGTCTAGGAGGTACGATATATACATTTGTGATTGTAGATGATTACTCTAGGTACACTTGGGTGTTATTCCTTGCACACAAAAATGAAGCACCCACATCATTTGCTAAATTTTGTAGACAGTTACAAAACGAAAAGGGTTAAGAACATAAACAATGCATCCATGTGGCAGAAAAGCGGATGTTAAGATGGATGTTAGGAATAACTAGGAAAGATAAGATTAATAATCAAAGAATTAGGGAGAGACTAGGCGTGGCGCCTGTTAACAAACAAATACAAGAGTTGACTTAGGTGGTATGGGCATATTCAACACCAACCTATAGATGCACCCGTGAAAAGAAGAAGATTAATTTGCATAGAGGGTAAGAGACAAAGAGGTCGACCAAAACAAAAATGGAATGAAGTGATAAGAAATTATTTCAAAAAATAAAATCTAGTAGACCATATGACCTACAATAGAAAAGAGTGGAAAAAGAGAATCGATGTGGCCAACCCTGATGGTACGGATAAAGGCAAGGATGATGACAAAGACAACATACAATTTAAACTTTCATATATCAACTGTTAACATGTTAGATGTCACAAACCCCACATGCTAGGCATGTCAGCCATTCCATTCTACGTTCAAAGTTCAAACACACATCACCAAACTTTCTAAAAATAGAAGAAGCGGATATAGCTGCCATTTCAAATAAGACGTGGTAAAACAGACATTAGCATCTCCATTAAGTTGTTTTACAACTACATGCAAATTAGATACTTACAACATCTGAGAAGGCAACAGAAAGAGATCCAAGAAGTATGCAAAAAGCAGCACCATATTTGCTGTCAACGAAGGTGGACATCAAAAACCATGAAAATGCTCCAAGAAGCCCTGATAGGACCAGGTATGACCTTCTTCGATACCCAAAAAGTGGAAATGAATCACTGTAGTCACAAACCAATTGTCATAAAGGACACAATAATCAATCAAATACTTAAGAATTGAGAGGAAAATAATGAAAATATACTCGTATGGCAAAATGGCACGCACCTAATAAACCCATAAAGAGGTTTGATAAGCCATGGTAATGATGAGAAACCAGATATCACTGCTGTCTATCAGTCATGTAATTTGTCAGGATTTAATAATTTTAATTATAAATTTTAAATAAATAAAAAAATGATTTACTATTGGGAGAAGGTAAATTTCAACATCTCATCCACAATTCATAAGTCACAATCTCACAAAAATTTCTGTGAAATTATTTCAAAATTTTCACTTCTAAAGAAGAAAAAAAGCAAGTGCCGAATCATGAAATGAATACTAAGATAATCAATAGAAAATATCAAAAGAATGAAATGCTTTAAATGGTTGACATATTCAATGACTTAAACTATCACTTTAACGGATAGGGAAAGGTAAACGTTACATGCAAATAAATAATTCCATCACTAAAGATTTTTGGGTATGAAGATGAAATACCTCTGCAGGATCCAGATGCAGATCATCTTTCAAGTAGAAACTGACAGCAAGCCTTGATAGGCCTAAGACACCTTGGACAAAATATACCATAGCAACTGCAATGTTGTCTGGGGTTAGGTCCACCCCAAAGTATTTAATGGATCTTGTAAAATACCTATTCTTGCTCGGAGTGCTTTTACTAGGAGAGCTTGCTTCTCCTTCTGCATTGGTTGTTAGCAAATCATTTTTTCCTGCACACAGTTCAGGAATACATAACTAATATAGAGAAGGGAAGCATTGGTCCAATACAAGGAAACACTTGAAATGAAGTTTCAAGACACCCATCCACTTACCGAAGAAAAGAAAAAAAGTTTGTAAGACATCTATGATCTACCTGTTTACTGAACTCCTAAAGAAAATTAATACCAAATCATAGAATTCTTAATCTGCTTTAGTAGACTTTTGACCTATATAATAACAAACTGACTCTGCATTATATACTAAAAAAAAAAAAAATTCTAATGCTCCTTGCATGGATTTATAAGAAGTGGCGCATCCATATTGAAGCCCATTGGTGATTGCATTGCATATGAAGCACTTATGGCAATAAGAGTTGATATTGGACTGGTGCCACAACCTTTTCTCTAGCCTACTAAACCAAAAGACTGGTTAAACATCCTGAGATGAAATCAAACCAAAGACCCCAGCTCATTAACATGCAGGGTGGTCACTATTGCAGAGGAATTGCCCCTATCACAAATCCTTGAAAATAAAAAATAAAAACAAGGCAACCAATGTTGCTTATCAAAATGTGTGCGCGTGCGCATGTGTAAGGCAACTAATATCAAGAAGAATTCCACTAAAAGAGTAGGTTCATTGAAGGAAATGCACTTGGAATAAGTGCAAGGGAAAGAAGGGGAAGGTCGCTTGTGAAGCTAAAATATAACTTCTACCTTTTATGTCATTTTATCTATAACTGGAAAAATATGGCACATGTTTAATCAAACCCCAACTACTTCAATTCTCTCAAATGAATTCAATCTCACCCATTCATAACTCCAAAATCAGCTCCTCCAAGGGACCCATCTTAAGCAATCAATTTTGAACACCACAAAAATCACTTACAAGTGTACCAAAATTCAATGAAAATTTATTTGGGAAAAAACTAAAAAATTTAATATTTTCTGTTTTTAGCCAACAAAAAGTCGAAAATAGAAAAAGACATCACAGGAGAAAACTCAGTAACTACAGAAATTGAAAAAAAATTAAAGATCAGAAATCAACTTCACAGAAACTAGAGAAAAACTTACGATTTCTAGGATCCAAAAAGGGCTCGTCATCGTTGTCCCGACGTTGGGACGACGCCGGAATGGAAACACTAACGGACATGTCGACTTCCGGAGTTTTCTGAGGTGGTTTCCGGCGGTTGGTTCGACGAGCTCCGGCGACTATCGTGGGCGGGTTCCGGCGGATCTGAGAAGGGATAGGAAAGGTGGAGAGGGAGAGGAAAGACAAATTTTGATTTTGGAAGGGTAGGATGGAGAATGAATTTAACGTTAACTTGGTCATTAAAATAATAACGGTTTTGCTAAAAGACTTCACTTCAATAATGGTGAAGCCTGCTCAGTGCTCCCTAGGTTTCTCTGTCCTCAGCAATCAGGGTTCAAATTATTGTTCTTTAACAAGATCTGACACGTGGTAGCTTAAAAAAAAAAAAGAGGATAAATTGCACTTACTTCCCCTACCGTTTGAATTAATTACACTTACTTTTTCTGTATTATAATTATATATTTATTTATTCACGGATCCTTTACTGCACATAAATAAATAAATATATATATATTTTTTCCTAAATGGATATTTATTTATTCACCGATCCTTTACTGCACATATATATAGTGTATGTTTTTACCATAAACCTGTTATATGATGATTATATTGTTTGACCATTAATGAAAAAATAAAAATAAAAAATAAAAGAGAAATTATATATACATTGTTGTCAAGAGCTTATTTAATATTACTTATTTAATGTTTGGTTCTTATGTGTAATTTTTAAATTTTGTTAATATAAATAAAATGTAGTGAAAGTATGAAAGTATTTTTTCATTCTCTCTCTCTCTTCCCCATCCTTCTCTCTTTTTCTCTCATTCATTTTTTTTTTTTTTTTTTTACATCTTATACTTTACTCTTAATTTGATTATCTCTTATAGTTAAAATAGTATTAAAGCATGGTTTGTAAAAATCTAGGTGTGTAGTTAAAACCCTAGGGCAAGTTTGTGTAAACCCTAGTAGGTGTGAAGCGTTTTGAAGATATTCTAAGATGAGATTTGTTTACAAATGAGTAATGTTAATCATATCTACACGTACCGCAAATCCAACCAAGAGTGATCCTGTTTTTGATCGATTACACTCTCAATAAGTGTTTTTTTCATGTTCGAGTAATTCTGCAACAATGGCTTTTTCTTTGTCGTTTGCGATTCTGGTATTGTCTACTTTGTTGCTTTCTAGGGTTTGTGTACTGAGTGTGTGGTCACTTTTTTATGCATCTCAAAAGACAGTAATCTCTCCACTTACAGTTGTTTGTGCGTTAGAGAAGTGGTTCTATATATATTTTGTTATTGTTTTGTTACATTTTTTTTTTTCCTGAGGAGTGTATACCCAGAAACTATTTGATAAAATGTCAGAGGTAACTTCCAAAAAAGTTGGATCTTCTCGTGACTCTAGTGTTAGGAGGTAGTAGTGATTATCATCTAGGCCTTTATGTTACGACTGTTAAGCTTGATGAGATGAACTATATGGAGTGGGCTCAATCTACATGTATGTTTAATAATGGTTGTAGGATAATCGACCATATCAAAGGGACTGTCACGTATCCCTCCATGAGTGATACTGAATTCAAATAATGGAGTGCAAATAATGCACTAGTTATAACGTAGTTATTGTAGTCAATGCAGCCACAAATCAACAAAGGGTTTCTGTTTGTGAAAACAGCTAAAGAACTATGGAAGGCAGTGGAAGAGACGTATTCCTCGGTTGGTAATTTTGCAAAACTGTTTGAGTTCCAACAACATATTTCAAACTTTAAACAGGAAAACTAAACTCTTGCTACATATTAACACACTCAACGTGGTAAATGGGAAGAGGTAGATCACTACCAAGACTACATACCTATCTGTGCAGTTGATGTTAAAACATTTCAGAATATGATAGAAAGGAATCGAATCTATGAGTTCTTGGGTGGTCTGCATCCGAGATGCAAACAGGCCAGGGTACAAGTGTTAGGCAGGTATCCAATCCCTACTTTTGTTACAGATGTATTATGATACCCCCGAATTTCCTAATGTGGTTGGCCAAGCCTATGCCCGAATACTCAGAGATATCAAAACAAACTGGCAATAAACGAACACAGAATACAAAAGAATAAACAAGAATAGATAAAATGCTGAAATGAAAACTAAAATGATAAAATAATGAAAATCTCAAATAAATTTTCATTGATTAATAAATCCTTCTGATACAATTAATCCTCCAAAATAATACAATTCGGGAATTCATACTATGTGGACCCGTAGAAAATCCAAACAGAATAAGTAACTGAAATAATGTCTATATTTGAAAACTGAATCATAAACGAATCTCCTAAATAGAACCGGAAGAATGAAGTAGACTGATCCCTGCTTAGCACGAACAACCTCTACTCCTGACGAACACCTGAAAAATAATGGTGGGCCAGGCCCACAAATAAGTTCTACTCTACTACAGTCCAAGCAAATATCCGATACACGTATACATCTTAGTCAATCCAATAATAACTACATAGTCCGTATATATATATATATACACACACACTAAAAAATGCTCACAAGGCTATAGGTCTGCCTTAACCTGAATAGTAGGCAACATGCAAATCGCACATAAAGTGGGTACGAGTACTTAGACCTACCAGGGCACACAAATGTCTACTATATCTAGTTATCCATCCTAGGCAATATACGCACTTTAACTATGATCCTAAGACTCAAGCTTGTTGACCTTAAGGACTTCATCCAAGGACAATCTAGAGGTTTTGATGATAACAAACCATTAATGGTGTTTAAGGACTAATGTTTACATTGAGTGTTATATAGATTATTCACATTCAAAGAAGAACCTCAATGAAGCTATAGAGATCATTCCAAGTATTTCATTATTCAAGATCACATCAAGGAAAGCAATGGATACAAAGAAGACCTGAAGTTGCAAAGAACCAAATGCAAAGTCCATCCAAAGATAGCTTGGACTTTAAGGAGTAAGAAAACAACTCAAAGGAAGGAAGAAAGCAAGACTACCTCAAAGCCTAAAGATCATAGACAGAGCTTGAAGAAAAGGATAGATAGGATGGTGAGTGTTTAGGATTCAATGTCAAAGTATTTATGAATCCATTTGAAGCTCATCTCTATAGGACCATGCATATCATATCATCATTCATATGTTCTTATATATATTAGCAATAGACTATGCATTTTATTCATATATAATTGCACATGAAGTCATTGTTAAAGAGTAAGTTAGTTCAAGCTTGCATAAGCTTTGAAAGAACTCATCACTTGTGCTAGAAATACTAAGACCATGCACATCAATCATATAATTCATATTGGTCAGCAATTAAGGCATGAGAAGCCTTTATTACCATGAGTTGGTAACGGATATTAGGACCCCAGAATGCACGTCATGAAAAACTGTGTTTTTGGCTAAGTGTGAAAAATAGATTTTTGAAATAATGATTATTTCAAAATAATTTTTTCCGGTATTAACTCTGTACATTTAAACTAGCCTTAACTGATTTTATCAAAATTTTGACCAAGTCTACATTGGTTTACGTAAAGATTCATTTTTACCAAAACTGTAAGAAATCCAAATTTGTACTAAAACTGAATTTCTATATTTTGATTTAGTTGGATTTCAATTTTTTAGTATTTTTTATTGAAGATGGTACTTCCTTATTTACATTGTAAACTTAAAGTAAATGGACATTTACTTAAATGTTTTCAATGGAAATAAGGTCTGTGCAGATGTCCTGTACACAAACTGTCTCATCTGTTAACTTAGAACACAACTCCTGAAGCAATAGTTTCATTTTGGCAGACCGAAATGCATAGGCAATATGAATCAGACGACCGATTCTAATAGAGAGTTTTGATCAAAGGAGGAAGGTATTTCGGTCGACCGAAACACAATGGTGTTTTATTTCAGTCTACCGAAATAAAGAGTGACAGCCAACCTTGAACTATTTCGAACGACCGAAACACAATGATGTTTCATTTCGATCGACCGAACCTGTGCAGATTCAAAATTGAACGGCTATTTCCTCTCGGGCAGTGTGCACAACAGCTCTAATTTTGAATTAGTTGCTGAAACTCTATAAATAGAGTAAAGGGACTTCGGGATTGAAAAGTTGCTACACTTGGGAGACATCTTCTAGCATCATAAGAGCTTTTGTTCTTCATTCATATCATACTCTCTTATCCCATATCATTCATAGAGTATTGAGCTTCAATCTATTCATATATATACTCTGGAGTGAGCTGAAAGTTGTGAGCTAATATTTGCATATCAATCTTTGAGAGATATATATGTATGAAACAAATCTGATCTTTATTTGTAAGGGCTGGTGTGGCCCAAGGAAGAAGAAGCCAGCAAGCTTCAATTTGTAAGAGTTGGTGTGACCCAAAGGAAGACTAAGAGAGGTTGTTTCTTAACAAAGTGAAGCAATGAGTTGTTTCATGTAAAGGTTGTTGGAAAAATATATGCTTAATGTGACTTTTAAGATATAACAACCCTTATACTAATATGTCATGAGATAATTAACAATATGTTAATAAATCATTAATTAAATATGCAACTCTATATTTAATTAAATATGCAAAATAAAGCAATAAAATAATAATAATATGCAATGAATGAACCTGAACCGAGGCTAGTATTGGATACTATGTCCTTAAGACAGATTCGCCCCGCTATGATGCTAACGGACTCAGTGGCGTCTATCTCCCAGGATACAACGGTCTACATCCACCAGTAGCAGCACTACAAACTCGTGGATACGACGAACCTTCTCCGTGTAATACTCTCTCTGACTCAAAAATGCATCTATATACTATATAAATGCTGAATTGGGTGTAATCCGAACCAAATGGTTCGGACCAATCTTAATATGGCTCGATGAAATTGGATTAGGTTCGAAGTGGCTCGAACCACTTAACCTATGGTTTGAACCCACTTGGGTTGGGTTCTAGTCTAGAGAGGGAGATAGAAGAAAATGAAAAAATGAATTAATTGCAAATGATCCAAAGGGGGGTATTTATAGAAACAGAAATGCCTTTTCGAATGGAGTGCGTCTTTTCATCATTGGACACAACCATTGCAATAGGTTGCAATGGTTCACATGGTGTCTATTCACCACTAGACACATCCATTCCAATAGGTTGCAATGGTTCACATGGTGTCTGTTCACCAATAGACAAATCCATTTCAATAGGTTGCAATGGTTCACATGGTGTCTGTTCACCAATAGACACATCCATTCCAATAGGTTGCAATGTGCCTTTTCGAGTGGGTGCAACTATGGGTTATGATGGTTCGGAAAAAGGTGTAACCCTTTGGAGAAAACTAAAAGTGGTTTTTTAATTTAAAAGGTGTAACCCTTTAGAAAAAACTAAAATATGGTTTTTTAATTTAAAAGGTGTAACCTTTTAGAAAAACTAAAAAGTAGTTTTTTTAATTCAAAAAACCAACCACCCAAAAACCCCACTCATTTGTGAAACCCATTTAAATAAGCCCAGCCCAAAATTAGGCCCAATCCAAAATTCCAAAAAAGAATAATCTGGACTTTACAATTAGGCCCAAGCCCAAGCCCAAATCCTAAACTCAGCTTATTTAAATTTCAATTTGTTTCAACATTTTTTCCATGTGGGACAAACACTTCCCACATTTTGCATACCTATTTAGGCTTATCAAAACACTACACTTTGGAGCTAATTTCTCATTCATCCGGAAATGGATTTCAGAAAGTAAATATACCATGTTCATTTCCTTGCGGAGAGAAACGCGCTTGTCTAGAGATCCGTAAAAAATTATTAACGGAATCTATTTCAAATCTCATCCAAAGTTTATGTTTTTAATGCCCCCGTTTCCAACAATCCCCCACATGAATGGAAATTTGCGTAAAATGCAAAAGATGATCATGCAGACACTAGAGAGAGTATAATCGAAAAGTTACTGCATCAGGATAGGTGGCTTTTGGGTTTGAACCTTCCCTAGTGTATTGCTATCGGATTTACTGGCTAACCAGTGAACGCGATGTCTTGAACTGTTCAGCCGTTTGTGTAAACCAAGACAATAACAAACACACAGTAGCTTTCCTCACAAAGTTGGTTCTCATTGTTGTGTTCATTTTAGCCCTGAACAAGTCCTGGTATTCAATGAGTGCTCTAGAAAACTTAGCCTTTATAGTTCTCATAGAAGCGGCCCCACTTCACACTCACATAGGTGACTTCTTATTAAGAGTATCCTACCAAACCCCACTTGAATTTTCAAGATATAAGAGTCATTAAAAGCGTAGCTTATCCTGATCATCGCTGTAGGTAGCACTGTCTCATCATAGAAATGGGTAGAAGATTTATATCTTCCTAGTGCTTCTTGTGAGTCACTCAGAATTTCTGTTGTCCCTTTGAACCTAGATCTTGGGATCTCCAGTCAACTAGGTTGGGTTTCCATTAAGGTGACTCGTTAGCTTTCGGCTTTAAACCCCATTCCCCTCGATGAACTGTACAATTGCTCTCTAGTACAACCTTCAATTTTATATGTGGCCACAAGGTTGCGTTTAGAAATATTACACTCTGCAGAGATTTCTCCAGGTGAGAGCAATTGTATACTTTGTGCCCTAAAATTGCTTATTGTTAGCAATATCATTTTCTTTAGTGGCACAGGTGTAGACTTACTTTGAATTGTCCTCTAGGTGAAATCTATTGACTTCCCTATTTGATTTATTCAAAGTTTCTAACTTTGAGTTATATTAACAACATAGAACTACATCTTTAATATAAGAGACATATCCACTATTGGATTTGAAGTCTTTAATATCCCATATCCAGATTGTATCACTGTTACACCTCCAATTTAGTTAGATACCTCGATCTATGCAATATTGGATTTATGGTGTATCTCAACTACCCAATTTATTGTTTTTTAGTGATCCGATCCTGGATTGAAAATGTGCAATTAAACACAATTATTAAGATGCCTTGCAATCTCAACCAATGATATACTTCGGCTAGTATTTATATTTGAGATTTACATTTACAAAAGTTAGCTAGGCTTTTGTTATCATAACTAGTATTATCTCAATCTCACTCTACTGAGAATATACTATGTTATTAGATGTTAAATCTTTCATATCAAATATACTAATTAGTATATCATTAATTTTTTTTTTTAAGGCATACAATGACTTATACATCACATTTATGTCATTGTCTTGGTACTAGCTTTAATCCACTTGATGACTTATAAGCTTGCACACTTTACTCTTCAACTAGAACATATAACTCGGCTCTTCCGCTGGAAAAAGAACTTTTCTAGTTGTTCCATAATATTTTCCTTATAGGAAACAACATGCACTATTGTTATAATACTATAAATGATTTTTGGTTCTATCCAAAATTTCTTAGGATTAAGAACCCTACATTTATAAGTATTTCTTATTTGGTGAGGTAACTCATAGCAAATTTTATCTATGGACAATATCCCCCCACAACTTTGAGATAATCCTGAAGTTTTATCTCTAATGTATTTATTATGATTTTTCAACTATGAAAGTACCATATATTAAATACTTCACCTCATCTACCTTTTTAAGGTTCCATATTCGCTTCTCAACAAGCATATATAATAGTCTCTAGTGCATATGTACTCACTTTATCTTTAGCATATTCTTATAATAATTCACTGACATTACCGTGAATTAATGCTAAAGATATTAATTACAATGGGTTCTAATTACTATTTGCTTTTACTTCTTTTATATTTGTAAATTGAGTTATTCATGTTTAGGTTCATGTTAAGTCAGTCATATTAACATGTTATAACCTTTCATGTGTCATACATCACATAACTCAATCATTTAAGCAAATAATTATCTTATTATTTAAGCTTTGGATACAATCACCACAGAGTGAGCACTCACTTCTTAGCTATCATTACTAGTCAAAAGTGAGTTCATAACTATCATTACTAGCTTAGATTAAGTACATTCTTCTCATATTTCACTACTAGGTTATGATGAGCACCCACTTTTTAGCTATTACCGCTAGCTTGAAGTTAAGTTTGTTTAGCTATCAATTCGAGTAGTTCATAGTTTTAGTACACACTTATCTAAGTAGTCTACCTTGGTAGTAGAGTAATTTGTTTTAAAGAATATTCTTAAAAAACTACTACTTTATAAGTAGTATTATTCCCTCCTACATGAGCAGATATGATGAATAGCTCAAATAGCTTATGGCTAAAATAGCTACTCATCACCCTCGTGTTTTTTACTATCAAGTTGAGAGCTAGAACCAACTAACAGATTTTCCATCTTCCTCTTAGGTTCTATGCACCTCATTAATCATTTTAGCTTATAGCTAAGCTACCTTGTTTGCAACTCAGTAACATTTTAGCTTTTAGCTAAATTGTACATTAAAGTTAACTAGTTTGATTTAGCTTGTCTCAGTGTACTAGCTTAGTGTATCCATAACATTAAACTCTTTAGAGTTATCGAAAAATCTTTTCTTATTTAGCCCATTCACAGCTATACGTGTCTTAGACACTAGTATAGATCTTTCTCCCTTGACTATTGGAAGAATTGACATACTTAGACTAATCAATTTTTGTCTGTTGTATTAAATACACAAACCAGTCATGAACTCATACAAAATTAATAATATCACACATTAAATAAGCTATATTGTAAAATTAAATTACTACGTACACTAAGTAATTCAACCACATACCTCAATATTATAATTTCAAATAATAAACTTTTGTAAAAATAATATTGAATTTGCATAACAATATAGTTTCATATT
Organism: Cornus florida; assembly: GCF_030987335.1. Lineage (NCBI taxonomy): Eukaryota > Viridiplantae > Streptophyta > Magnoliopsida > Cornales > Cornaceae > Cornus > Cornus florida. Next base: position 41,669,860 of record NW_026775571.1, read on the forward strand.
ATATCACATGATTAATTATATCACATAATTAATTTAAGAAAAAAAGATTTGTGGCTCATTCTCCAATAAACATACTAGAAAATTAGGACCAAAAGATGTAGACGTTCTAGCCTACAAGAAAATGATATGCACTGATGTTATAACCTGTAATAACCCTAATTTTCAAAAGGATAGTCTCGGTATTTTGTTTAATTGCTTTCTGTTAATTAATTGTTTTTTGTTCATTAATTGTTTTTGAATTATGTTTAATTGACTTTTTAAGGATTTGATTTATTTGACTTATTGGTGTTATGTGAATTAATTCGTTAGTTTATTTGTTTTCTTAAATATAATTAATTCTTTGGTTTTATTTAGGGTTTTGTTTTAGAAGTTAAGTCTTGGTAGCCGACGTAGCTTTTAATTAGGATTCTCTATGGGACGGTTAGGATTCATTGTAGGGTTTGGCTTGATTTTAGGTTCCGCATAAACCTATAAATATAAGTATTAAGTCTGCTTAGGGTTTTAGAAAAAACAAACTATTCACGACAGTGGAGGTAGAAAGAAAGAACAGAGGAGGATTTCAGTAGGACGTTGCCGGAGAAAGTAGGAAGACGACTGTGCAAGGCTAAAGGCAAAAGGCAAGTTCTATTCCTAACTCTCTCCCTTGGACTTGTGTTCATTACATGTTTAATGCAACTCCAGGACTAATAAAGATTAATATTAAACCGGATGGCTTGTCTGAATGAAAAACAAAACTGGTTGTGGTTACATGTTACGTATTGGTTGTTTCGGATTCTTTCTTGCGTAACTCCTGAATTAATTCATGTAGATTAACGTGAACAGATTTGAATTAGTCTGTAACACACTGGGAAGTAATAACAGAGATCTGGTTTGTCTGGTAGGTTCGTTTCGAACCGCATGTGTTTACATGCTTCGAGATTTCTTGTTATAACTCATCTTTGCTATTTCCTGTTCTGATTCAAGTAGATTGAAGATTAATGAGTTTTAAATTATATGGAACATTAGAGACCTAGTTTTAGTCAAGAGAAACCTTTAGAGTTAAGGACAGATCAAACTGGGGGTCGCCGGAGATGAAACTGAAGAAGGAACGCAAGCAGAGAGGGGAACAGGAGGAAGAGGCGGCTCCACACAAGGTGGAGCCGGCTCTAGGGTGTGTGGAGGCGGCTCCACATGGAGTGGAGCCGGCTCCACACAAGGGGGAGGCGGCTCCCTATGTGGGGGAGGCGGCTCCTTCCCCTTTTGATGCAATTTTTGACGAATTTTGCTTCTTGGCTGAGTTTTTGATCTGTTTGGGACATTCAGGGACTGTACATGGGAACCTAAATGAGTTTTAAGGTTATATTAAAGCTCCAGAGGGTGTGGGAATGGTTAATAAACCACTTGGGGTTTATTGGTTGAACAATAACCAATTCTAAACAAAGTTGTAAACTGTTAGGGAATGCAAGTGGTTTAAGTTGCTTAACTTGTTGTAGGAACTTTCTGTAAATGATTATCAAATTCTAGTCATGTATTAATGGTATAAAATAAGCATTGTTAAAATCTATATATTTTTACTATGCTTGTTAAGGAGTAATTGATGTTTAAATTTCAGCATTTATCGCATCAATTGTTGGATTGGTGATATAAGCATGATAATTTGTCAATGTTCATTATGCTTGCTATGGAATTAATTGAGGTAGATATTTATTCATGTTCTCTCAATGATATGGATTCTGGGATAAATTGATAATTACATATACTGTTAGATCACCAATTACTATATTATGGTTGCGTAGTTTAAAAATCAGCATATTAAATTACATAATTTTTGTATGCTTTTTATGGAACAATTGAATGTCTAGTTTAATATTTTTATTCTAAATTGTTGGATTTATGGATCAGTTGATATTTACATGCATGGTCTGTATTATCAACTACTGGATGGATGGAATGTATGCATCGGTATGGGACGGGGGCATACAAGGGGGATTAGCTCAAAAACCGCTAAGTCCTACCTATTCTGGGATTAAGGAAATGGATTGACTAAAGGTGAAATCCTATGGATTTGTAGTGTCAATGGATTCTGGATGGATTTTAGATATATTTTTATGGTACCTCGATATGAGCTTGAGTCTCAGGATCGACGGTTAGGGAGCGTATATGCATTGGGATGCATAGCTGGCTATGATGGTTGGAGGTGTACCCTGTTAGGCTTAGGTACACATGCCCACTTTGTGTGCGTTTTGCATGTTGCCTCTATTCAGGTTGAGACCGGCCTATAGTCCAGTGAGAGTCCTTTAGTGTGATTATATATATATACATACAGACTATTAGCTATTGTTGAGTTGGTTAGAATGTACATGCGTATCGAGTCTCTGCTTGGATTGTAGTAGGATAGAACTTGTTCGTGGGCCTGACCCACTCCTATTTTTCAAGTGTACGTCAGTTCCAGGCTTGAGCTTGTTCGTGCTGTGCAGAGACGATCTTCCATTCTACCGACGATGTAGGATTTCTTTCCAGATCTTGGATTTGGGTTTTATCTTTCTTTTTACTTTCATTTAATGTGAGATTTTTATTAGGGGTCCACTAGAGATGGATTCCCGAGTTGTTCAAATTATGGATATTTGGTTTATCAACTTTAAGTATTTAATTATTTAAGGAGTATCTTTTAGTTTCTTTTCAGCTTTAAACTTTCATTTCTTAATTCATTTTGTATTCCATGTTCGCTATAACATATTAATTATTTGATATTCCCTCGGGTTTGGGCCTGGGCCTGATCAACCCGTGTCTCGGATCCGAGGGGTATCACATAACCTATCAAAGGTTTTATGTAACGATCCACTCCATCACATAGTATGATATTGTCCACTTTGGGATCAAGCCCGCACGATTTTATTATTAGATTTTATCTCAAAAGGCCTCATACCAATTGGAGATAACACCACTACATAAAATCACTTTACTTTTCCCTTACGTAGGTGGTGTGGGACTGTGCACCTGTAACTTGCTCAATGTGATAACATGTCAGTGCCTCTTGCACCCGCCCACGGCACACCCACCCACAAGGTTGCCACATTATAGGTCTCACTTTAACTTTCTTAGGAGAAAGTACAACCTTAGTTAGACACCCCCACATTTTTAAGAATTTATAAGAAGGTTTTCGAATTTTTTATAATTCATATGGTGTCACATTTCTAAGGTTTCATCTTTGCTTCGTGGCAAATACACATAACGGTATCTTGTGCAACCAATGATAAAAGTAACGAAGTATCTTTTTTCACCTCTAGTTGATACATGTTTAAGGTAATGTCATATACTTCATAATATCATATTACAAAAGTAAATAATTCAATCAAAATTGAATAATTCAATAATCCACTTATATAACATGCTTCAATTTCACATAATATTGAATGCATTAATATTTAACATATTATCATATAATAATGTATATAACATTATTTTATCATATCTCAACTATTAGTATAATATCTACTTGTTTATATCTTAAATAGAAACATATAATAAAATCTACGCAAGGAAGGAATCTGTCTTAAGATTGTTGGAAAAATATATGCTTAATGTGACTTTTAAGATATAACAACCCTTATACTAATATGTCATGAGATAATTAACAATATGCTAATAAATCATTAATTAAATATGCAACTCTATATTTAATTAAATATGCAAAATAAAGCAATAAAATAATAATAATATGCAATGAATGAACCTGAACCGAGGCTAGTATTGGATACTATGTCCTTAAGACAGATTCGCCCCGCTATGGTGCTAACGGACTCAGTGGCGTCTATCTCCCAGGATACAACGGTCTACATCCACCAGTAGCAGCACTACAAACTCGTGGATACGACGAACCTTCTCCGTGTAATACTCTCTCTGACTCAAAAATGCATCTATATACTATATAAATGCTGAATTGGGTGTAATCCGAACCAAATGGTTCGGACCAATCTTAATATGGCTCGATGAAATTGGATTAGGTTCGAAGTGGCTCGAACCACTTAACCTATGGTTTGAACCCACTTGGGTTGGGTTCTAGTCTAGAGAGGGAGATAGAAGAAAATGAAAAAATGAATTAATTGCAAATGATCCAAATGGGGGTATTTATAGAAACAGAAATGCCTTTCCGAATAGAGTGCGTCTTTTCATCATTGGACACAACCATTGTAATAGGTTGCAATGGTTCACATGGTGTCCATTCACCACTAGACACATCCATTCCAATAGGTTGCAATGGTTCACATGGTGTCTGTTCACCAATAGACACATCCATTCCAATATGTTGCAATGGTTCACATGGTGTCTGTTCACCAATAGACACATCCATTCCAATAGGTTGCAATGTGCCTTTTCGAGTGGGTGCAACTATGGGTTATGATGGTTCGGAAAAAGGTGTAACCCTTTGGAGAAAACTAAAAGTGGTTTTTTAATTTAAAAGGTGTAACCCTTTAGAAAAAACTAAAATATGGTTTTTTAATTTAAAAGGTGTAACCTTTTAGAAAAACTAAAAAGTAGTTTTTTTAATTCAAAAAACCAACCACCCAAAAACCCCACTCATTTGTGAAACCCATTTAAATAAGCCCAGCCCAAAATTAGGCCCAATCCAAAATTCCAAAAAAGAATAATCAGGACTTTACAATTAGGCCCAAGCCCAAGCCCAAATCCTAAACTCAGCTTATTTAAATTTCAATTTGTTTCAACATTTTTTCCATGTGGGACAAACACTTCCCACATTTTGCATACCTATTTAGGCTTATCAAAACACTACACTTTGGAGCTAATTTCTCATTCATCCGGAAATGGATTTCAGAAAGTAAATATACCATGTTCATCTCCTTGCGGAGAGAAACGCGCTTGTCTAGAGATCCGTAAAAAATTATTAACGGAATCTATTTCAAATCTCATCCAAAGTTTATGTTTTTAATGCCCCCGTTTCCAACAAAGGTTTGCTCTCCACTCTTAAGAAGGTGCCATAGTGGATTGGAAAGTCTCAAGAGGGGTCTTGAGCCGAGGAGTAGGAGTTTCCGAACCTCGCTAAAATCGCCGTATGAATGTTTGCAAATCTCTCTTCCTTTATCTCCTTTACATTTATGCTATTAATTGCTTATGCCTATATATTGATTATTGCATAAATGTTATAAAGTGTGTGTTAGAATTTGCAAAACAATCAAAACCGAAAATTGACCATTGTATGCCATAGACTCTATTCACCCCCCCTCTAGAGTCAATACTTGGGTAACAAAGCTCATATTATGACACATAACTATATATATATAATCCGTCTTATCTAAATATAAAATAAATATCCGGTATGTCATCCAACTGATTCAGTTGACCTGACATGAAAATATGTAGGATTTAACATTTTAGTTAATCCATTTCGTTATACATGAATAGGTAAGACTTAACGTTTTTAGTTAATCCGTCTCTAATATGCCACGATCCCATACTAGTGCATATAATGCATAAAATCCATAAATGATGCAACAGATACAATATCACATCAAATAAATCCATACATAGCATGATATAAATTATACAGATAATCATTTGCATTTATTTAAGCAAATACAACAATTTAAATAGCATATAGTTAACTTGCATTCCAAGTAATTTACCTACATCTCAGATAAATTATATAAAACCCATAATCATGAATAGAATCATTTAAACATTAATTTCAATTGTTAAAACAATTAAATTAATCAATTCATCCATTTAAACAACTTCATTTACATTTATTTAAGCAAATACAACAATTTAAATAGCATGTAGTTAACTTACATTCCAAGTAATTAACCTACATCTCAGATAAATTATATAAAACTCATAATCATGAATAAAATCATTTAAACATTAATTTCAATTGTTAAAACAATTAAATTAATCAATTCATCCATTTAAACAACTTAGAGGTTATTTAACATCCAAATTATCCATGTCCTTAGCATATATAAGTATATTATGCATTTCGGGACTTTCCCAATTCCTTTAAACCTATTTAAAGTATATCAAAATAGGCTAAAATACATTTTGGATGCTTGTAACCAAATGCCCAGGTCGCAGCCCAACTGAGCAGGCTCGGTTCCAACTGAGCAGGCTCAGTTGCCAACTGAGTCATTTGCTCATTCTCAAAGGAGTCGGCTCCTTCAGCAACTGAGTTGACTCCTTCTCAAAGGAGGCGACTCCTTTGCCAATCGAGTCGGCTTGTTCTCAAACGAGTCGGCTCGTTCCTGTTCTGCTTTATCTTCTTCGTCTGTCCAACCTCTGTAAACCCTAAAACTCCATTTTCAAAGGTTCTAAACTTCAATCTATGTCCCATACGCCCATAATAATTTATTTTTAGATATTCTAACATGTAAAGATCCAAAGTAAACACCAAATCATGCATACAAAATTCAAGAATATATAATTCAAGAACATGTGAATAAAATTACTAAAGCTTCTATTCTAATCTGATTTAAGCATGCATATACAATTGTTCAATTATATTGTTTAAGCTTCCTGAAATTTCCTAGCCATGTATAGAACACAAATCTAAAGGAAAGGGTAGGAGAATAACTTGTCTTCAAGGATTTCAAATTAAAACCCTCAAACCTCCTTCTTCCCTAATTTTTTCAGCGACCTTTGGCTGCCGTCAAAGCCCCTCTATTGCTCCTGGTTCAACCTACAAGCCAGGCTCTTCCTCCTCCTCCTTGGTTCAGTCTTGGCTCTCACAGATTCTCTCTCTGTTTCTCTCGTTCCATATCTACCTGCTCTCTTTCTCTCTCTAAAAACACTCCGCGTCTTTATAAAATCTCACGTAAGAAAAACCCTCTAGCAGACGCTCATAATATATATATATAAGCTACACAAATATACCCTACACTAATCCTAATTGTATAAGGAAAAGAAAATGGAATAAAATAATTATATAGTAATTATATTATTACTACAATCTGACTACATGCATGTACATATATATATATATATATATACACACCGTAATATATATATATATATTTATATAAACCAAAACCTACCGTAATATATATATATATTTATATAAACCAAAACCTTCCTTTATTAATAGTGACCATCATAATATTAATAATAATAATATGTATATACCATATATATATATATATATATATATATATATATATATATATTCACATATATATATACACACACATATTTTTACGTTTATTGCTATAATATGTATTATTAGGACATTAATATATGTATAACTGATTCCTCAATTAGTATTAATAATAATATAATAATAATAATACTAATCATAATAATGTCCATATATATATACATATAATATATAAAACCAACGCCCATGGGTCATAATCCTACCTATTTAGGCTCCTAACCAAGTAGTCTGTAAGACCTATTTGGTTAGTCCATTACTATTTTCCAAATCCATCCTTTAAAATAAAATAAATAGCACAGACAAATAAAGAAAAATAAAATAAATATAACCAACTACTCAAATAAATCACATAGATCACACCGCACGAATTCACACAAATAATACACACAAAACACACTAACCAATGAAATCAATTAAGCACACATTATATACTCACATAGTCACATAAACACATAACCACATAATTAAATAAAATGTAATAAAATAAATAATTAAATTTCCTTTATATCTTTTTGAAAACTAGGGGTATTACATGTATTTTTGTATATCTAGGCTGAGGAAAGCAGAATGAAGGCTATTGTGACGACCCTGGTTTTTAGGCCAGCGTGTCCTGTGATGAACCGAAGGTTGACCCGATAACGGATCCGAATGCGGAAGCGAAAATAGAAAACAAGATTCTAAGAAATCAAAGTGACCTTCCATGAGGTCCTGGAACTCAATAAGAACTAATGCGGGAACGAATGATCAGAAAAAGACCGAACAGGGCCCCAAGGGCAAAATGGTCATTTTTGAAAACTATAGATTCAGGTGCCACCGAGCACACCGCTGGAACGACAACGAATAACTAATCAAGATGGACTCAAGAATCGCATGATTCGGAGTCCGAACGAAGGAGAAACGGCATGATGAAGAAAAATGAGCACTTAAGGCAAAAAGGGTAAACTGGTAATTATCCAAGAATAATCGGGTGCAACCGAGCACACTGTTGGAAAGATAGCGAAAAATTAATCAAGTTCAAAAAAAAATTCACTTGAATCGGAGTCCGGACGAAGGAGAAAAGCCCAAAAGAAGAATTGAGGTCGCGGCGGCCCGACGAGGGGCCATGACAGCCCCATGCGCGTGCCCATGCACGTCACGCGCGCGCTGAGTGCACCAAGGCTGGCATCAGCAGCCCAAAAGCTGCTATGGGGTTATTTTTCAGAAAAATCCAGATCAGAAGCTAAATTTGGAGGCCTAGATGAATTTTTTTGCAAAAACACAAAGAAGAAACCCCCCTCAAAATCGAGTTTTCTACGTGACTCACGAGAAAAATCGAAAAAAAAACTTACTGTGAAATGCCCAAAATGCCCTCCCAAGAAAACTAGTCCAGAGGGTCCAAAAAGCTGCTAAATTTAAAAACTGAGAGCTGAACTTCGGATGCGATTTCCGATACCAAGATGACATTTTTTGGAAAAACACAGAAAAGAAACCCCCCCTAAAATCATATTTTCTATTCAACCATATTGAAAGAAGAAAATAAAACTATCGTGAAAGGTCCATAATGCCCCTAGATCAGAATATGCAAAAAAAATGCGAAATGAATTCACAAGAGGCTCAAAACACAAACGATAAGGTTTTGCCTGGAAACGACCATGCACGCAAACGTAACTTACCTATTTGGACGTGCTACAATGGTCCACGACTTAAATATACCACCGATACAAAATCCGGCCCCCCAACGGGCAAAAAGGCAAAAATGGAACTTGGAATGAAAACTCGGAATCCAAAAATACAAAACGGGATCAAATAACTGTTTGGCTCCTGGACACACTTCAAACATGATTTATGAGACCCTATGAAAGAATCAGAATGGAATTCCCACACCCGATGCAACTATGGTGAAACAATGACTTGCGATTTTTCAAGATTTTCATAAATATGATAAAAAACAATATGATGAAACAATATGATTTTTCAAGTTAAAAAGTACATAGAACACAATATGATGGTCATTGGCCTCCGGCCTCATCTCATAAATATCAAATACATTGAAAGAAGTGTACTTAAGTACACATTACATACATGGAATCAAATATACATATTTTGACATATAAGTCTACAAAATGACATTTCATGCTAACATTTGCGTTGAAATGGAAACTTGAAAGCTACACGACATCCAAGGAAGGCTAAGCTTCACGAACCAAGTCTTCGTACCTGAAATATGCCCCAGTATCGTAGGGGTGAGTAACATAAAGCTACTCGTAGAAAATGAGCATGCATCGACCTAAAGTTTTACAAGTTGCATGATTTAATTATTGTGGTTCATTCCACCTAACGTCTATATCAGGGATGAGACTCAGGGAGCATCCTAGCTACCTAAGATCATTTTTAGCATAAAACACATCCTTTATGCAATTTCAACAACACAAGAGCATGCTGCACATAGCAACAAGATATAACATGCTTACACAAAGCAACTAGTTAGAAACATGCTTACACAAAGCAACTAGTTAGAAACATGCTTACACAAAGCAACCAAATAGAAACATGCTTACACAAAGCAACTAGATACAGATTCTCAAAGTTATCAACTTGAAATCTAAATGCTAAATCAACTAAATATAGCAATTTAGTATGGATGTACTTAACAACATCAAATCGCCAATAGCCAAAACCACAGTCACAATATAAACATGATTGATAACTTGGAATTGAATGCGAAAAACAAATAGTGGAAGACTTGGACATCACGTCTCGGACTAAACCAAGAACAAATTGGTTATTCCGGGCATTAACCCGCTGGGAAGACCACCCTAGTGCGCACTATCTCAATTGGGGAGAACTCATACCTCCCGCACTAAAGCCGAACTTTAGCCATATCACAGTAACAATGTCCCAAGACTCCAAAAGAAATAAGTTAACAACTTATATACGTATTAAACAGTACACGAAACTACCTTCATGCATAAGTAGGTTGTAACCACACAACACATGTTCTAAATCCACAACTACTATAGGATGACAATGTCGAATCTTCAGAGTGCGATTCGTTACGCACTATAATAACATCACATGTCGAATCTTCAGTGTGCGATTCGTTACACGCTATAACAATATAATTCAATATTGGAACATATATTCTCATGAATACAAACATAGCAACTTTGTTATCCAATGTTCAAAACATAACCAAATGAATATATAACAAGTCTAATTCCATGATTTGAATATAGAAACCACTTCTAAAACACAACTAGATCATGGAGCAAATTGATAGAATTTAAATAGATAAACACAATTAAATTCTATAGATTCTGATTCAATTCCAATTAACCTCAATTTAACACATGTTAAAGGACATGGCAAGGTCATCACCTATATCCATTCAAAAACTCAATTAGGTTGTTAGAACAAGAAAGTAGAACTTTAATTAAATCATGCTAATTTAAATCCCAAGGTCCTAAAACAACTTCAAATAGTCCCAAATTAATATATACTAGTAAACAAGTCATGGCCAATACAAACATCAAGTTAAAACCTTAATTAAGCTAATGGGGCCACAAAATAGATTTTAATTAATTCTTTTAATTAAAATCTCTAGATTTTAATTAATTCTTTTAATTAAAATCTCTAGATTTTTAAACTTAACCAAATGCTCTCAATTTAACATATCTTAGAGAACATACCAAGGACTAATGTAATATCACATTACAAGCTTATTTCATGCAAGTTACACCTATGTAAATTAAACTTTCACTAAAGTTAAATATAAAATAAAGGTTACAATTCTCATGCAATTAATCCCAATTTAATATATGTAGACAACCACACCAAAGCTTAATTTTTTAGCATGCCACAATTCAATTCCAAGTTGTACATCACCATGAGAATTAAATTTTAAACAAGGAAATTAATTAAAGGAAATGTTTCAAAACCTCACCGAATATTCTAAATCAAATATATGTGAAGCTATATGGCATGTAGATCAAGAATATCAAATCGGAATTCAAATAGAATGAATAGTGCACTCGGGGCAAATTAATTAATCAAATTAATTAATAATTACTAATTTTCAAAACACCTCCAATTACTTTCAAATTTAACTATGTTGAAGAGCATGCTAAGGCCTAATATAATATGCTAATACATATTAATTTCAAGCTAGTTAAGGCCATGTGAATTAATCTTTCGCTTAAGATAAATATTAAATAAAATCTTTAATACTTATTCAAATGTTCCAATTTTAATACACGACAATGAGCATATCAAGGGGTAATATAAAATCATTCTACATGTTTAAACCAAGTCATGAGCAACCGGGAAAATTAGATCCCGTACAAGAAAAATAAATAATAAAATCTCTAAATTTTATATTTAATCATGCAAACAAGTAGTATAAGCATCACAAGTATGCTATATAACAAGAATTTAAACCTAGAACATCCCCTACCTTAATTTGAGATGAAAATCCCAAAGGCCCACCAAAATAAAAGTGCTCCAAATTCGACGATACCGAGAGGTTTTGTTGGGGACAACACCGTGAACAAGAATCCGCAAGAAGCCCCATGAAAATCATAACTTGACCTCAAAACCAAACTCAAGAAATGGTCAAAATTGAATTCTAATAAGGGGGAAAGGTAGAGCATGGCGAGGGGAACAACAAACGTTAAGGCCGAAGACTTTCCATCAAGGAAAAGTGAACCAAAAGAGGAGAGAGAAGATGGCAGCACCCCTTGGGCTCCCATGAAAGCTCCAGGTCGTGCATGAAGAGGGGAGAAGATGAAAAATGAAATGTCTCACCCCCCTTTTATAGAAATCTAAAAAAGTGCCCCTGAACGGGCCCTGCCGGGTCTGAAAAAGTAAAATTTGAGCAAACGTGCTCAAATGGCAAAACTTTGTGAACAAAAAAGATTCAAAATGATAAAATATGAAGAACGGAAGAAACGGCGTTAAAAACCGAGTCCCGAGCAGAAAGTTATGCCCAAAACAAGTTTGGCGCAAACCGGGGCCAAAAACCCTGAAACTGGAAAATATCGACCAGGAGGAAATTCCATGAGTACACAACTCAACGAAATGTGAAAATGAATCTTGTACGAGGATCCAGGCTAAAAACAAGACATTTTGCAATAACTTTCATTAATTGCACAATGGCCCCTCCAAAAAGTGAAAACTGCACTTATGGCCCAGAATGAAAATATCTTCCAAAAATATTTTCTTAAAAACACCTGAAATAAAATATTTTCAAAAGATATTTACAGAAAACACCCCAAGAAAAGAAAATAATTTCAAAAAACTTTGCATTCATGCCCCTATGGACACCGGGAGCAACCAGAGTACTTTCTTGCAAAAGTAAAGATACGTATTTTGATGAAACCACTCAAGATGAAGGCAAGTGAAGTCAAAAACCAACTTCGAACATGAGAAGTGAGGTTGTGCCAACAATGTGACAAATGGGGAAAGGATAGAATAGGGAAAAAGACGAAACAGGGAAAAGGACGAAAGGCGCATAGTGTCCAAAAACGAAAAATGCGAAAATGACTCGATCCTCAAAGGAAGTTGTCAATTCACATGAAAGAGTCTCAGAAACCAATTCTGAGCACTCGAGATGACACTAAGCGACACGAAACAGAGCTTAGAAAAGAAAATTAAACGAAAAAAATTCATTCGTAAAATTTCAGGAAAAAGGAAAGGAAGACAAATGACTGGGTCATTATAGCTATGTCTGTACCTGTATACACTATTATTGAGCCAGAAGTACCATTGTCTGAGAGGTACGTTCTTGTCACTCAATAATAAAACAAACCCAACCCTCCAAAAGAAGGGAAGCAGGATGATAAGAGTAAGTTGAAGTGTGACAATTGTGGGAGTACGCGCTTGTAACGACCCAAACCCTAAGATTCGGGTTACTAACTGGGTCCTTACCCGAACCCGAAGTCATACAAGGGTACTATGATCGTTTCACGTCATTATAATAGTTATAGAGTTTATAAGGGTATAATGGTCATTTACCGTAGTAAAATAATGCTTTAAAACCCCAAAGGGCTAAAATAGTCATTTGGTACATTTATTACAGCTTCTAAACTCATCGGGGGCAAAACTGTTATTTTCTATTGTCATTCCGAGTTTTGGTTGAAGTTTCGGGGTAATTAGGTAATTATACTAAAATCTAGGGTCAAACAGTAAATATCAGCTCATCTAACCTGGTACATGATTTCATCTAACCAGTTAAATAGCTTAACTAGAAAACATGCAAAAACTGAGGATCCATCTAACCTGGTAGATGGAAGCATCTAACCGGTTTGATAACCCCATCTAACCGGTTAGATGGAAAAATTCATATAACCTTTACATTGCCCATACAACTAACCGATCAAATAATGGCATCTAACCGGTTATATGTGAGAAACCCATCAAACCCATATACTAACCTGCTCATTTAACCGGGTAGACACCCCTATCTAACCGGTTAGATTATGCCCAATGGTAAATTGGTCGAAATGTTTACTTCCCAAACCTATTCAAATGCAATCCCAAAACAAAACATGAACCAAAACTCTATGAGCATCATCAACCTTAAAACATTTCATTGAATCTTCAAAATATATCCATTCATACATTGATTGTGAATCAAATCACTATAATGCATACATACATGTCCAAAAGAATATGATTACAATTCAAGGCCTCCATAGCCAAAATACAACAACTTCGTATAGAGTTAACAAAAGAATGAGGTCATTATATATAGTTAATTGCTCCAAAGAGTGCCTTTACAATAGATACTAAAATGGTTGTCAAACTACGTTTAAACTTGCGGGGGTACATCATCTACAACCTCCTTATTATGTCTTTAAAATGTTAGAATATAGAGTGAGCATAACGGCTCAATAGAGATAGCCTAAAGTATATTTCTTGTAATCCCGTGAATCACACCCAAAGCAAGGGATAACAAGAGAAATGATCAAACAATGGGGAAAAAAAATATCATACGTCATACATTAAATTCTATACCTTTCAATTATTGAAATGAATGCTATGAGATGCACTTTCCCCATTTTCCAAAATTATAACCGACACAACACAACCCACACCGAAAATGTTAATACAATATGACCTTAGGCAACTCCTAGGCATCGTGAAGGGAATTGGCTAGCTATCTCTGACCTAAGGTGTCTCCCTAGCATCATTTAGGGCCTAGGTAACTCAATTATACACGTCCAAATTTCGTCTCGTGCCCCCTTTTAGATTGGTTAACCTCGGACCACATTGTAACTCCAAAGCATTCGTTTTTACAAAACCTTTCTCGAAAACTTTTTAATTTCAAATCAACCTTTTAAAAACCATTTCATTAAATCTTTCCAATCCATGAACCCAACCAATATTCATGATATGCGTACTATACATAAATCAAATTATTCGCATTTCTCAAGGAAATCAATTCAATTCAATATCAAATTAGCATGCTTTAACTTGAATAAATCAAATAATCACATTTATAGCATGAATCATGTAAGGCAACAATCATCTCTAGAACATCAAATTTGCAAATAATAACACCTTCACCTAGATCATGCTTTTCAACAAATACACATAATAGAAAACTCACAAAAATCAAAGAAATTGTAATTTAGACATCCCTACCTCAAATGAAAAAATCAAAGCTCAAGATCAAAATATGAAATCCAACCAAAATGATACAAGACCGGTGTCAAAACGTTCACCTTTCCAAGCTCTACACTTTCTCTAACTATAGCTTTTCACAAATCTTACTCAAGAAGGCAAGATCATAGAGAGAATGTGAGAAAAAGAAAATAAAATAAAATGAAGGAGAGAGAGATAGTGCTGAGAGAGAGAGAAGAAAGTGAAGGTTATGTGATCCAAAAATGGGTCTTTGACACTATCTAAAGTTGGTCTCCCATTGACTTACCAATGTACCAAAAGACCTTACTTTCTATCACATAATACAAACATATGCCATAAAATATCCTCATCTACTAACCCCCCCCCCCCCCCACCCCCCACACACATATAACACCTCAATGTCCCAATAATTAAATAAATTTAATAAAATCACCAGGTCCCATATGGCGCACAAAACTAGGTATGAAAAAATAAATTAAATAAATTTGGAAAAATCCAAGACATTACAGTGCCACACTAGGGAAACATATTGGAATCTATACAGTTGCCCTAGTCCAGCTCATACGCATGTGAATGCTAGGTCAAGACCTAGTCCATTTAGGGGGTTACCTATGGCACATACTACAATGTATGATATTGCTTCTACTGATCATGCTTTCTCAGGGCCAACGAGTTTTTTGTCGAAGGTAGAATTGACGCTCTTCGACATCTGGCAGCTCAAAATGCCTTCATTTCCACCTCTAACTTTGCTCAAAGAGGTACTTCTCATTCAACACATTAGGTTTCCACATTATTTGTGATCCACCCTGGATCATTGATTTAGGAGCCACTGATCACATGATTGGTATGGCATCTGATTTCTCTTCGTACAGTTTATGTCCTAGTAAAGATAAGGTTAGAGTGATGATAGAACCTTCACCTCTGTTGCGGGGAATGACACTGTTTCCGCCTCTCCTAATCTTACCTAGTCTTCTATTTTCTATGTCCCAAATTTTATCAATAACCTCCTATTTGTCAGTCATATTACAAAAGGCTTGAATTGTAGTGTAACTTTTTTTTCCATCTCATCGTGTGTTTTAGGACTTGGACATAGAGAAGACGATTGGGAGTGGACGTGAAGACAATAACTTGTATTTGCTCAATGCGAGGCCAACTTTTATTATGTTGCAAATCAATCTCGTGTTAGGAACAATAATGTCAATAAAGATCTGTTAATGCAATGGAAAAATAGATGCAGTTATTTACCTCTTATTGTTTTGAAGCATGTGCTTCCGTAGTTTGCTTATGTTGAATCTTTTGAGTTAAATTGTGAAACATGTGTTCGTGTCAAACAATATCGTGTTTCTTATCCTAATAGAATTAATGAAAGTACAACTCCTTTGCAGCTTGTTCATTCTGATGTGTGGGGTCCTAAGTCTATTATTTCATTACTTGATTTTTGCTATTTTGTTGTGTTTGTTGACGACTTTAGTCGTTATACTTGGCTTTATCTTATGAAAACCAGAGATGAAATTCATTCCATTTTTAAAACCTTTCATAAGATGATATATACTCAATTTGGTTGTCCCCTCAAAATATTTGAATATGATAATGGATGAGAGTTTATTTATGGTAATTTTGTTGATAATGGGATTATCCATCAAACCTCTTGTGCCGATACACCACAATAGAATAGTGTAACTAAAAGAAAACACTGTCATGTTACGGAGGTGACCCATTCTCTTCTAATTGGGATGGGAGTGCTTAAAAGTTATTGCATTGATGTAACCTTAACAGCTCCATACCTTCAAGTCATTATCCTTACAAATAAACTCAAACAATTATTTTGATTGGAATGCACCACCAAGCTCCATAATTATCTAGGATCATATAATAATTCTCTATATACTAAATCATGAATCCACCGTCCACCTGAGATAAATTTGGTTTGAATCATAGTTTAAAGTTTGAAGGATCCTAATTTTCTTTTATTTTAGTTCTATTTTTTTACCAGCAAATAATATTTAAATATTTCATTTAGTTTTTAGATAGATTTGAACGCTTGATCTACCACTTTTGAACCTTTCATCTACAACATTAAAATTTAGGAGAATTCTATTAATAAAAGGGTAAAAGAGGGGAAAATTGGAGGAAAGCTTGAAAATTAAAAAATATATATAAGATAGAATACACATACCTCCCTTGTAGATTGGTCAAATAAAAAAACAAATTCCCCCTCTAGTTTGGATAATCACACTTATCTCCCCTAAAGTCAAGGACTAATGGCTCATTTGAAATTACTCTTATATCCTCATTATTTTAGTGTTTCTTTATCATAAAATATCTCATAAGGTGAAATAACCATTAGGTAGGGCTGCAAATGAACCAAGCTGAGCCGAGCTTTGGGTTGTTCGGGCTTGGTTTGTTCTCTGCACTAAGCTGCTCGGGCGAGCTTGGCCTAGCCAAGCTTGAGCTCAGGGTTGGTAAATTTTGGTAAGCTCAGGCTCGGCTCGGGATCGGTTACATACTTAACTATCACCAAATCAATAAGTCACGGTATCTCTGTCATGAAATCTGGTCTCTAGTCTTTGATAACAGAGAAGAGAAGAAATACATAACGCAATTTCAAGATCAAATCCAATATTTCAAGATTTAATTGACTCAATACAGAACAAAAATTCAAAATGAAATCAATTATTAAAAATAATTTTAAGATGAAATCAAATCTTATAAGGTTTTATTGACTCAATATAGAAAATTTAAAGATGAGATCAAATCTTACAACATTTTATTGGCATAATATATAAAAAAAAAAAGTTTAAGATATAAATCGAATGATTCAAACCTTACAAAGTTTTTGTTACTTGATCCACATATATGTTGCACTGCTTGTCCTTAAGATTCATGAGGGACAGAGAGAGTGTGAGAGAAAGCCGTATGGAGGAGGGGCTGCTAGCGGGATCATCCAGTGGAGCTGTAGAGGACAACAGCAAAAGACTTTTAGTTTTAGGGTTTACATTATCCTTTAACTTAGCAAACCAATGATTAAGATATGTCAAAAATTAATGGTTAAGATGAGAACTTATTTCGATGATGGGCTTTTAGGCCTTGCTAATAAAATGATTTAAATTGGGCTAAGCTTGTACTCATATAGTAATGTGAGCTAAGCCTTTTAAATGTAAAATGATATTACAAATGGCCTGTATCTTAATGAGCTTGTTCATGAGCTTGGCCTATACTAAATGAGCTTGGAATCTAAGCTTGGGCATTATGATACCTCCCGATTCTAGAGTCACGGGTGATCAAGTTCGAGCACATAATACAAGGGAAATCAAACAATTAATATTTAAACAAGCATTTGAATACAAAAAAGAATAATAAAGAAATAAGTAAATAATAAGCTGAAGGGTATTAAATAATAAATCCTCACTTAATAATCCTCAAATAAATAATAATTAAAAATCCAATAATAAAATCCTCCAATCCTCTGATACCATGTATTTATTTAAACTACAACTTGGGAATCTATATTGTAGACCCCTAATAATATCCTAACTGAAAAAACTGAACTGAAATAAATCCAATAACTAAAACATGAAGAAGAGTCCTACGTAGAGTCGGACAAATGAATGACTGTCTCTGCTCAGCATGAACAATCTCTAAGACTGGAACTGAAGAACACCTGAAAAATAATGGTGAGTCAGGCCAATAAACAAGTTCTAATCTACGAAATCACAAACAGAGACCCGATACATGCATACATCCGAGTTAATTCAACGATAACTAGATAGTTCATATATAGATATATACACCTTAAAAGAACCTCACTAAACTATAGAGTTGGCTCAACCTGAATAGTAAGCAACATGCAAAACGCATATATAACGGGCATAAGTACCTAGACCTACCAGGGTATACAACTACATTATATCTAGCTACACATCCCTGGCAATATACACACCCTAATCACTGATCTTGAGACTCAAGCTCATATCATGGCATAATTATATATATAAAATCCATCCTATCCAACCATTAAATAAACTATCCAAATATTATTTTAATAATATGTCATCTAACTGTTCCGTTGACCTGACAGGAAAATAAGTAGGATTTAACTTTATTAGTTAATCAATTCCCTTATATGCCCATCCCATAATGGTGCATTAATCCACAATATAACCACATAAAGGTTTTCATATCTATATAAAGATGCAAACAACATCTACATCTAATAACTATAATGACCCGGTCATTTTCTTCCATTTCTCTTTTTCCTCAAATTTTGCGGATAAATTTTTTCCGTTGTCTTTTCTTTTCTGTGGATGGTTTTTCGTCGCTTAGTGTCATCTCGAGTGCTTAGAATTGATTTATGAGACTCTTTCATATGAATTGACAACTTCCTTTGAGGACCCAGTCATTTTCACATTTTTCGTTTTTGGACACTATGTGTTATTTCGTCTTTTCCCTATTCTGTCATTTTTCCTATTTCGTCTTATCTCCATTTGTCAGTTTTTGGCACAACCTCACTTCTTGTGCTTGGAGCTGGTTTTTGACTTCACGTATCCTTATCGTGAGTGGTTTCCACGAAATACGTATCTTTACTTTTGCAAGAAAGTAATCTAGTTGCTCCCGGTACCCATACGGGCATGGATGCATAAATTTTTGGAATTAATTTCATTTCTTGGGGTGTTCTTCATAAATATCTTTTGAAGATATTTTATTTCAGGGGCATCTAAGAAAATATCTTTTGGAAGATATTTTCATTCTGGGGCAGTTTCGCAGTTCACCCTTTTTGTAGGGTCATTGTGCAATTAACGAAAGTTATTGCAAAATGTCTCGTCTGGAGCCTGGATCCTTGTACGGGATTCATTTTCACTTTTTGTTGACTTGTAAATTCATAAAATTCCGTTCTGGTCGTTTTTCTTCAGTTTCAGAGTTTCTGGACTCGGTTGCCGCCAAACTTGATCGGGGCATAACTTTCCGCTCGGGACTCGGTTTTTGACGCCGTTTCTTCTGTTATTCATATTTTCTCATTTTGAATCTTTTTTGTTCATGGAGTTTTGCCTTTTGAGCGCGTTTGCTCAAAATTCACTTTTTCGGACCCAGCGAGGCACTTTTTGTGATTTACTATAAATAGGTTCCTTAAAGAAGAAAAATCAGATTTTCTTTTTCTTCCTCCTCTCCTGGCACGACCAAAGGCAGCTATGGATGCCCATGGAGCTGCCATCTTCTCTCTCCTCCTTTAACCTACTTTTCCTAAGTGAAAATCCTTCGGCCTTTGCATTTGTTGCTTGCCTCGTCGTGCTCTACCATTACCCCTTATTAGAAACCATTTCTGACCAAATTTTGAGTTTGGGATTTAGGCCAAGTTTGGAATTTTCATGGGGCTTCTTGGAGATTCATATAGATCGTGTTGTCCCCGACAAAACCTAGGAGTTTCGTCGGATTCGGAGCCGTTTCGTTTTGATGGCTTTTGAGATTTTCATCTCAAATTGAGGTAGGGGGTGTCTTAGGATTATATTTGTGTTGTATTGATGATTATATATGCTTATAAAACTTGTATGCATGTTTTGTATAAATCTTGAAATTTAATTTTAATTAATTTCTTTGTAAATGATTTAATGCTCAAGGATATATATGACTTGGAATTGAATTGTAACATGCTAAGAAATTATGCTTGGATATGTCGGTTAATATATATTAAATTTGGCTTATTTGATTAAGAATTACAACTTTTATTTCATATTTATCTTTAATGAAAGTTTAATTTACATGGTTGTATCAAGCATGAAATCAAGTTGTAATATGGCATTTAAATAGGCATTGACATGTTCTCTAACACAGATTAAATTGAGGGCATTTGGAATTGTTTAAAAATCTAGAGGAAATTAATTAATTAGCTTGATTAATTTTGTTTTAAGTGCTTTAATCACTTAAATTGTCATTTGATGTTATATATGTGATGACCATGACATGTCCTTCAATATATATTAAATTAAGGTTATTTGGGATTAACTTGGAATTTAGAGAATTTAACTATTTATGTCTAATTAAATTCTATTTTATTACTCCATGGATTTAATTGCATTTTGGAAGTTGTTTTTATATTTAAATCATGGATTTGGATTTGGTGTATGTTCACTTGATTACTTTTGAGTATTGGATAACATAGTTGTTACTTTTATATTCATGAGAATATGTTTTTCCTTATTGAATATATTGTTGCTATGTGTAAGGAATTGCACACTTTGTATTTGACATCTTTCATGCCATAGTAGTTGTAAACTTTGAGCATGTATTGTATATGTTTCCAAAATTTAGGTTGTGCTTAGTAAATGGTTGATATCTTGTATATACATGTTGATATATATACGTTGTTGCACAATTTGTTGATTTTGGAAACTTGGGGATGTCGTTGTTGGCTACGGCTAGGACTTGGTTCTAGTACGAGGGATTGTCCCTCTATATAGTTTAGTGCGCACATAGGGAGATTACCCATGGGCTAGTAACCCTAAAGTAACTATGTTGTCGGTCTGATCCGGCGTGACGTCCGAGTATCCACTTTGTTTGATTTCGTATTTCATTTCAAGTTGATAACTAGATGATATCGTAACTTGTGGTTCCTTATTTGATTTCCTATTTTGAGCTTAAGATGTAACTTTGTGAAAGCATGTTTTGTGCATTGTATTGGAAGTTCCATTGTCGGTTAAATTGTATTTTGATGTTCAAATGTAGTTTAGGAATGATCCTATAGATTAATTTTGAACATAAACGTTAGGTAGCATGACCCACTCTTGTTGTTTTCGTATTTTGGATTTCAAGTTGAAGACTTTAAGAATCTATATCCAGTTGCTTTGTATAACATGTTTCCATGTTGTTTGAATTGCATGAACAATGTGACCATGCTAGAAATGATCTAGGTAGCTTAGGATGATCCCTGAGTCTCACTTGACATAGACGTTAGGTGGCATGAGCCCCTTTAACATGTTTCACCCTAAGGTGATAAAACTGTAAAATGCTAGGTCGATGCATGCTCATCTCCTACGAATAGCTTTATGTTACTCACCCCTACGTTACTGGGGTATATTTCAGGTATAGGACTCAAGACTTGAAGATTTCATTGCCTTGGATCGTTTGGTAGCTTTATGTATCAAACTTGTATTCTTTGATTCTACGTATGTAAAGTGTACATAAGTACACTCCTTTTAATGCATTTGACATGTAAGACATGAGGTTAAGGGCCAAGTAAGTTTATATTTGCACTTGTATTCAATTGGTGCCATATTTTGCTTAAAAATGTATTTTTATCAACTATGGAGGCTTTGTATGCTAAAACTTGTTAATGGAATGTAAAGAGGCTTTAGGCCATGTTGGTACATCTATTTTATCATATTGCATGCACTTGCATACTCACTTTGGCAAACAACACCATCATTGATGAAACAAAAACTCTAAGTAGCATTTTTAGGGAGTTTTACCCAATTCTGTTCCAGGGGCATTTCGGGTACTTCACAATACGTTTTTTTCATTTTTCCTCACCAGATCGCGTAGAAAAATCAATTTTGAGGGGGGTTTCTTCTTTGTGTTTTTCCAGAAAATGCCATCTTGGCCCTCAAAAATCCATATTTGTGCGAAAA
This sequence comes from Cornus florida, assembly GCF_030987335.1. Taxonomy (NCBI): domain Eukaryota; kingdom Viridiplantae; phylum Streptophyta; class Magnoliopsida; order Cornales; family Cornaceae; genus Cornus; species Cornus florida. Next base: position 41,692,246 of record NW_026775571.1, read on the forward strand.
ATCCTTGCTGCCAGGTTTTGCAGATTTTTAGTGCAAATGTACTTGGTACTATTCATCGACTTTTTTTTGAAAAGTGTGACGACCGATCCAAAACTTTTGGGGGTCTTATGGGTGTATTTTAAGATTGCATTTTCAATTTAAGCAATTTAAAAACCTCCCGAAGCCCTATTTCCTTTCTTTGGGCAGCAGCTCGGAGAAATTTTTACCCCCTTGACCAGATTTTCTTGGGGGCATTCTGGGCATTTTACAATGTATTTTTTTTTTTGTTTTCGTCCACTATTGGGGTAGGAAACTTGATTTTAGAGTGGGTTTCTTCTTTAAGTTTTTCCAGAAAAGTCCGTTTAGATGCCCGTTTTTACTCTCAGTTGCAGCAGTAGTGGGTTGATGGCACTGTAGCTGTCATGGCCTTCGTCGGGTCGCTGCGACGTCGATTTTGTTTTTGACCTTTCTCCCTCATCCGGACTCCAAATCAAGTGAATTCTTTTTTGAAATTGATTAATTTTTCATTGTCTATCCAACGGTGTGCTCGGTTGCATCTAGATATTTCTGAATAATTACCAGTTTACCCCTTTTAGCTTTATTGTTCGTTTTTCTTTGTTTTGTCGTTTCTCCTTCATCCGGAATCCGAATAATAAAATTCTTGAGTCCATCATGATTAGTTTTTCATTGTCTTCCCAGTGGTGTGCTCGATAGCACTTGAATCCACTTTTTTGCAAAATGACCATTTTGCCCCTAGGTTCCTTTTTGTCCGTTTTTGAAACGACACTTTCGCATTTGTTTTCTTTTGGGTTCCATGACCTCATAGAGGGTCACATTGGTGTCTTAGAGACGTATTGTATCTCTAGAGACCGTTGTTCCACCTTTCAATTCCGCATTTCAGATCCGTTATCGGGTTATCTTTTGGTCATCACTGACGCACCAGGTTTACAAAACTTGGGCCGTCACAATAACCCACATAATATGATATAAATCATACACACATCCTTTACATTTAATTGAGCAAAAATAACAATTCAAGTATTATGCATTTAATTTACCTCATAAGAAATTAACATGCTTCTCAATTAATTGTACTCCTCCACAATCTGATTAAATCCATTTAAATCCAAATAATTGATTTAAATAATTGAACCTAATCTTATATAATTAATTTAATCTTTTCAATTAAATTTCATACTTAACATGAGTATTTTAAATCATGCAACCCAATTCTTAATGAATCTACTTACATTAAATAAATATTTAATAATGATCCATAAATCAAAAACAACAAAATTAATTTATAAATCCCAAGGATTAATATTAAAAATATTTAATTCAAAACCAATTCTGTTGCATACCAAATAGATTCATTCCTAAAACCATTGTCTTTTCTTCCTCGTACGGCGTGCACAATTCATGAAGATTCTAATTACAATTACATTACAAACGGATTCATTCAAAGTCATTATCTTTCTCTTCCTCCTTCGGCGTGCACCATTCATGAATGAAACAAATTCAATTACAGTTATGTTACAAACTAATTCATTCAAAGTCAGTATATTTTCTCTTCCTCGTTTGGCGTGCACCTTTAGGAATCACAAATTTTGATCACTCATATATACACCACCAACTGATATATGCGAACAGGGGACATGCGAAAATCTTTATTATTATTTTTTTTTTTTTTATTTTTCACCATTGTTAATTATCCTATGAACCAATCTATGTTCTAGAATTGTTCTAATGGCAATTAAATATTATATAAACACACCTTGAACATCGTAATCACAATATATACATCTATTCATTAATATATGAAATTTTTTTACAAACCCATTATTAAAACATATGAACTGAAATTTTAAATCAATCCATGTAATTAGATCCAATTAATTTATTTATAAAAAAAAACCTAGAATTAATCTAGCATGCATAGGGTATAAGTCAAAGGAGAAGAGAAGAATTAAAACTTACCTTTATGGATTTGATAAAAACCCTAACCTCATTATTTCTTTTTTCTCTTCCTTCTTTTTCTCTCTAAAATATATGACGTGATTTATTTTTTAAACTCTTTTACAACCCTATAGTTATATATTTATAAGCAAATAAAATAACCCTAATCCTTTTCCCAACCCAATTATAATTTAAAAAAAATATACAAAAGTTAATCTAAATAAAATATTAAAAGATAACTAATTTAAATTATATATATATATATATATATATATATATATATATATCCTTTATTATACAAATACAAACATATACACATTAGATTATTTATTATTAATACTAATATTACAAACAATATTAATTAATAAATTACATTCCTTATATACACACACATACAACTATCCATGGGTAACTATCTATACCTATTTAACCTCCTATCCAAGTAGTCCAAATGACCCAATTAGTTGATCCACTAATACTATCCATATCCAATTTCTTTAAAAATGAAAAATAAAAATATATAAAAATAAAAATAAAATAATTAAATTCCTAAACAAATACACATTATCACATACAATTTAATTTAAACAAATAATTTCATTAAGATATAAACAATGAAATCAATTAAACAAGTAAACAATTAGCCAATAAATCAAATAAACAATTAAAATGTAATTAAAATAATACCGATACTATCCTTTTGAAATTAGGGGTATTACAGGCACGACTCGTTTACTAACGAATCGAGCTCGAGCCGAGCTTTCAATGAGCCGAGCCCGAGTTATTCATGAACAGCTCGGTTCATTTGTAGCCATACTGTTTGGTCCATGGCACTCTCTCCAACAATGGTTGATTGAAATAAGGGTTTGAATCTTAATTTTTTGAAATTAACTTTCATTTGAAACTGAGATTAACTTGTAAAGTTATGTTGTTGTTTTATTCTTAATTTTCTCAAATTAGGGTTTGCAAGTCCAATTAGGGAATCTCCAATAACCCCACTTGTTGAGCTTTATCTGAATCAAACCATAATCGTCCCTCACCTTTAATGGAAAAAAAATTTACAAGCGACAACGTCAAAAATACATTTTTCATTATCAAATGTATAATACATCCATCTCCACTATCATCATTTATCCTATCTTTTGTAAACATGGACATTTTATTTATATTTAAACTATTACATACTGCTATTCTAGCACTAGCCTTCATTTTTTAGATTAAGATCAAGAAGTCTTAGCAAACATTGTAACTGGTGGATGAAATCAGAAAACCCATAGTCAATTATTAAAGAATGGAGCAAGAACAAGAAATTCAATACGCACAAGCAATTGTGGGTGTGTATGTACCTGATTTTTGAGTCAAACTAAGAATGAAATTGTATCCGTGAATATCACTAAAATAATGTGAGGAATACAGAAGAGAGGATTAAGGGAGAGAAAATCAGTCCAATCTAAGGATTGAAAACGCTAGTAGAGAAAGATCAAGTCTGGAGTTCTGATAAAGCCCAATTTCTTCCCCCTATCCTTTTCGTCAGCCACCTCTTTATAGCCCTTGGTCATCCAGGTTGTATCTATTGGGCCTACGAATAAAGTGAGTCAGGGCCCATGTCCTTTTTATGGATCATAATGCCTTAATGCTGACTTTTCTAGACCTACTACAAGGTGTACGTACCTTCCTTGAATGTTCTAAATTAAGGGTGGTTGTAAGGGGTTTTTGTGCTTACTCCAGACTGTTTCTCGCTTTTTCTCCTCAAATTGTGTCTGCCCATGCAAGACTCAAAGCTGATTCTCTATTCTCCATTCCAAAATCCCTTCAGCATTCCCAATGGCTTTAAAAAGTCCTACCATTACTCTTCATTGTTAGTTCCCTCGCTTAGCGCTTGTCATGTCAAGGGTTTAGGCCCGTCAATCGATGGGCCATGACTTGGCCAAATCGGGGTTCTGGGCCCATCGATCAACAGTTTGTAGCTTAGTTGGATTGAGGTTTCAGCCCATCGACTGACAGTTTGTGGCTTGGTCGAATAGAGGTTCTGGGCCCATTGATCGACAGTTTTTGGCTTGGTCAGATTGAGGTTTTTAGCCCATCGATTGACCGTTTGTGGCTCGGTTGGATTGAGGTTCTAGGCCATCGATCGAGAATTTGTGGTTTGGTCGCATCGAGGTTCTGGCCCATCGATCGACAGTTTGTGGCTTGGTTTTATCGACTTGCTACTAATGCTTTTGCTGAGCTAACCAGTCCATGTACATAGACCAAGTGTTCAAAACATTCTGGTCTTGTTCCTGCTTATGGTTGTATGTATTAACTACTTTGCTGATGTGGCGTAACTTTCATCCACAGGATGTTTCGACTGTTATACGAGCTGCTGGTTCAAATAGGAGTCTTCACCCAAATAATGAATTCTTCCACCAAGCTATCAAAGCGTTCATTGAAAAATGTTTGGCCAGTGACGACTAGTCAAACAAAAAAAGGGGAGTTGGCGATGTAGGTAATGGTGGTGTTGTCGACGAGGGTGTAGTTGTAACGAGAAACATCGATCATTTGTTAACTTGAAGGGTCTCACAGAATTTTCTAGTAATATTAGTATGAGTCAAGAAATAATGAGAAAAAAAAACCTTAAAATCTAAAGTTCAAAAATGCAAACAAATAAAAGCCCTAATCGCATTCAATGTAGGTAAGAAAAATGGAAAATTTTTATATGGTTCATAAAGCCATGTATATAAATCAAGAGATAGATTGTGATGAGATTGTTGCATAGGGTTTATGTAAATATGCAGAACTTATACATATAGGAGTTGTGAGGTCACTTTGGTACATAGATTTTAGTATACAGATATCTCTTTACACTAGTTTAAATTAGGGGTGGCAATTCATATTCATGGATCGTGTTCGTGTCGTGTCGAGACATGGGTATTATAACAAATAGGTCGACACGAACACGACCCATTTAATTTTTGTGTCGAGTTGGATAAACACGAACACGACCCAATTATTAAACGGGTAACACGACACGACCCATGTAACCCGTTTAATAATTAGGTCCTGTTATATTGGGTTTAACATGACACGACCCATGTAATAATTGAGTCGTGTCATGTTGAGTTCAACACGACACGACCCATGTAACCCGTTTAATAATTGGGTCGTGTCATGTTGAGTTCAACACGACATGACCCATGTAATAATTGGGTCGTGTCGTGTTGAATTCAACACGACAAGACCCATTTAACCCATTTATCAAATAAATCAGGTTGAGTGAGTTTCTTTTTTTCAACCCATTTATGTTTCTAAGGCATCAAAATAAATAGAAACAATATAATATCAGTTACATATCTTTTCAACCCAAATTGTTTCAACAAATCATCCAACATATATATATAACTAAAATCCACAAAGTCCCATTCATTCAAGAAAAAAGAAAAGTGGCCATGCTCTAGAACTGGAAGCTTGTCACTTGCTATTTCATTCACCGAGCCTGTCACCAAACAAAGATCATGACATTCCATCTCCAAGCTTGTCAAGAAGCTTTCACCTCCAATGTAGTATGTAGTTCCCAGTCTTTTTACCTCTAATCTATATAAAAAGATAAAACTAATAAAAATCAAGTAAAAAAAAAAAAAAACCTTATGAGCACATGAGCAAAGTGTTAAACATACCATTCACTGGCTTCAATGAAAAAGGCTATTTCATTCTCTGAGCCTATCACCAAACAAAGATCATGACATTCCATCTCCAAGCTTGTCAAAATCTTTCACCCCCACTGTAGTATGTTGTTCCCAATTTTTTTACCTCTAATCTATATAAAATGATAAAACTAATAAAACTTCAAGGTAAAAAAAAACCCATATATATGTTGGATGACATAACAAAGACTTAAAAGAGTATTTTCCAAGATAAATTGGCTTATATATAGATATATTCCCACAATTGACTAATATATTCCAAGAATAGTCATGTGGTGCTGACCAGACCCAATGAATATAATGGTGTTATATTAAATTCCTTTTAATCAGACTCGAGAGTCTGTAATCTCTACAAACACGCATATGGATACCCCCAGGCTCCAATACAGACAGACAAAATCAAAGACAGGAAAGGAGACAAAATAAATAGCTCAACTTCATAAGCCAAGTTTAAAACTTGATCTAAACTCATTTTAAGTAAACCAAGCCTGAGGCACCCATAACTCAAATTGATTAAGCTTGTGAACATTATATATTTGGCACACTTGAAAATCTAGCAGTTTCATTTTATAAATATCTCCTTGGGTATGCCATACTTCTATTTTTTTTCCCCCTTACATACCACAATCGATTGCCTTATGTGAGGTCAATGGCATATTGAAATGACTTTAAAAAATCAAATATGATAGGAAACATGATTTTTAATACAAAGGGATGAAAAAAGAGAATCAATGTACATGACAAGTCATCATTAAATCAACTTTCTTTAATATATATATATATATATATATATATATATATATATATATATATATCATTATCATTTAAAATGGGAAAAATAACTTTAGTATAAAATATATAGATCAACAGCCTAAAAGTTTAAGTTTTCTCTATAAAAGTTGTGTGGAAAATTTCCTATCTGATCAAATGGAGATATTACTGGCCCAAATACAATAGAGTGGCTTTCTCTTTTGTATTTAGTCCTTCTAATCAACCAAGCTGGTAAGAGTGCTTTTGAATAAACCATTGAAATAAAAGAGAGAGAGAGAGAGAGAAATATTGGATGTGATTTAAATATAAAGGTTCTTAGCATAGGTTTTATCTTTTGTGAAGTAAATGTGTTAAAAAAGATTGAAAACCATCCTAATTAGTTTAACCATAGTCAAGCAGATTGTTTCAACAAAAGATAGTCAAATCAACATTTCCAGGAAAAGCCATACCTAAATGAAGAGATCCATCTGCCTGTTTGGTTATTATGATATATCATAGATATATCCTCATAATTAGCTCCACTTATTAAACCAACTTTGTCATCAAAACTGCAAAAGTGATTGAAACATTAAATGTAATCACTAGTGAAACAATAAATGAGCAATTCAGAATCGTATAAGTTACTTTAGCCCTTTTATTTATTTTTCTATCTATTTTTTTTTTGGGAGCAATATGTAAGATATTTTGAACTCGAACATGTTTTTTCTGGCATAAGCAACCTAATCTATGCTAAAATGGAAATGATAATTCTAATATGTTCGTGCTCAAAAGGCAGAAGATCAATCTACAAGTCCCCCACAAGAAACTCATATCTCATTTAGATATTTTGGATTAAAGAACAACAATTAATTTAAAGGACCTGACAACAATAATAGCCTCTAAATTCTCATCAATGATTAAAGGACCATAAGGGTCTGTAATAGGTTCAACTTGCAGCAGATTTTAGCTCATTTTACAGTTGGGATGATAAAATATTGATATATTTGTATCCATATTCCTTGCTAAAAATGGACACCTCAAGTTGAAGCAAATTGTCTAGTATATATGTTATAAAAAATAGACAAGGACTTAACTGAAAATATAAAAGAATAAACTGAATTGGAGACCAAACTGGTGAACCCAGACTGCTACCAATCAAAGAGAATCATTTTAGCTCACACGATGACATTAAATGCTCAAGGGAAAATACATTTACAATGCTTGATTTCTGTGTACAGAAATGATAAAAATTACAGTGTGTAGTTATGTGATCGGTGAAACTCTCAAAGTTCAAAGTTATTTCTACAAGAAACCATCTAACAGGAAAAAAACAATACGATTTTCGAAAAGATGCTCCAAGATGTAATTTTTATGTCAGAACCACCAACTTTCACAGTTCGTAGTCCTCGAGTCACTGTTTCTTAGTATCAAGAGAGAGGCACCTCTAGTTTCATCAATTTGGTAAACTGCATCATAAGTGACACACATGACAAAAAAATAAAATAAAGGGAAAAAAAACAAAAACAAGAAGAAGAGGAAAGAAAACAAAATGACTTTAGTTCCTATTATTATTCCTCAAATGTGAATGATGTGAAATGATCAATCCTTGATTCACTCCAACACAAAGAAGCTTGTATGCATAAAAACCCCCTTTAACAACCCCCTTCCCCTCCTTTCCCAAAACAAGGGGAAAAAAAAAACATACACAGGTATGTATATAAACCTGAGATGTCTTTAGTTCCAGTTCCTCCCACTCTCCAGATGAATTACTTCCTTCCACTATTCCAGTTCCAGCATAAATCAATGCACCAAGACCATGCGAATCAAATAAGCCAGCATTTGGTAATGATGTGAATATAAAATTATATGGATTAGAACAAAGAAAATCTTGAAATTCCAAGGATGTTATATATGAAGTAATCCCATTTTTCCGACTACTACAATATCAACCTATTCGGTTGCATGGGGGGTGGAGTACAACAAGAAGAAGAAGAAAGTAAATATGTGCGACCGGAGTTCCAGTAACTTAAAACAAAATATGCAAAATCACTTATCCAATCTATTGTAAACACACAAGTTCATCTGATTATAGTTTCCTAGCACTACAATTTGACACTTATTAATGAGAAAAGTCATCACCAATCAGGGAAGTTTAATTATGCTAATCTCTACAGTATAGACATAGCAAAGTCTAACTGTGAGGAGCAGCAAGAATATGAAACAATAATTGGCAATAAAAAAAGAGCATTTAGCAGACATGATAGAAGGTTTTATGCAGATTCGTCAGAGTAACAACAACAAAGAAGTGTTTTTATAGAGCTTTTAGTGTTTTACCTTTCATAGTAGCAGCAGCAGTAAAATACAGTCATGTCAACCTCCAAAAAAGAAAGTAGTTCAGTAGAATCATATTGCTCTTTGTCATATGCAGATTACTAACAAAAGGGTCACCTCCAAGCATATGCTCTTTGTTAATCAAAACCACTAAAAAGGATAATCACTAGCTTCAATGAAGAAGGCATGATCAAAAGATAACTTCCAAAATAGTAGTAGCACCAAAAAAAGTTTCACCAAATAGAGAGCTGAAAAAAAAAAAGAGCACAAGTTATATAAGTATTACAATTTATTTGCTAAAATATTAATAATAAATTGAGTTATAACATCATTAATACCTTATTAAACCATATCAGCACAGGTGTTTAAACATTGTGCTGAAGGAACGCCCTCTTTATTACTTATGGTCAAATCATCAAACTCCATAACAAGGTCATCCAATTGAAGTTACATGCTCTCTTCATTTAAAAACACCAAAAGAAAAATTAATATAAATACCAATGAAAGTAAATTTAATTTAATTAATAGAAATTTGAATTGATTACCTTTTATATTAAATAACCAATCTCTTGTGCAAACCAAAGCCTCCACATTCTCGGGTTTAAGACAACTACGGAACTGATCAAGAATTCGACCACCAACACTAAAAGCAGCCTCGAAAGCAACCGTAGACACTGGAATGCTTAATACATCTCGAGCCATACGAGAAAGTACTGGATACCTGAACTGGTTGGCCTTCCAATATACAAGCACATCAAGGTCTACGTTCCTGTCAACCTTTAGCTCATCCAAATACAATTCTAATTCTGATTTTTGAGCACTAGCAAATTCATCACTTTCAAAACTATCAAATTCCTATATAAAAAATAAATAAGTAAAAGCAAGTACTCAAATAAATATTTTACAAGAATAAAGTAAAACTAGTTAAAATACGTAAATGAAAAAATAAAATATCAAATTACCTTCATGATTTCTCTACTCTATTTTGTCCAAAGTGCTTCTTCTCTTTTATAAGAACAACTTTCAACTGTTTATGAAGTGGCTTTTGTGCTCATAGGAGAAGGAAAATCATGCAAATACTCATTAAAGAGACTAAACAAGTTATCACGGACCCTTTTGATCTCTCTAGAATCATAACCATAAATCTTCGTGTAACTAAAAGCCACAAAATAAAGCTTGAAACGAGGGTCTAAAATCACAGCAATAGCAAGGATCATGTTAAATTCTGACCAATATTTAGAGAATTTCGAATACATTTTAGTGGCCATGTTAGACAAGAACTCATCCAAACTCTCCTTTTCAGTTAGCAATTTTCGTTGAACTAAAAACACAGCAGGAAAGTACAAATTTGTTGTAGCATATTTTGTTCCAGAAAAGACTTTGGTGACGTTATAAAATTCTCCTAAGAAATTGCAAATCTTCTCCACTTTGCTCCACTCATCTTTAGATGGACAATGCTTATAGTTTGAGTCACTTAATGCCATGTGACAAAATGCACGACGATAATAAATGGCACACTCAAGCATAATAAATGTTGAGTTCCATCTTGTAGAAATATCTTGCCTTAAACCTTTCTTAGAATCCAAAGACACATGAGAAATGCATTCCAAAAATTTTTGTTTTCTCCCCGGAGAATCTTTAACATACTTAACACTTTCACGAATCTTAATGACAGATTCATCAATTTCTTTTAAACCATCTTGCACAATCAAATTCAAAATATGAGCACAACACCGAATGTGAAAATAATTACCATCACTTAACAATGCATCATTTAAATTTAATTGACACTTCAACATGTCAACAAATGAAGTATTTGAAAAAACATTATCCAAAGTGATTGAAAACAGTTTTTTCTCAATCCCCCATTTGGTTAACAATGTGTAAATTTTTTCATTTATGGTAACCCCATTATGTGGTGATGGCATGTAGCAAAAGTTCAAGATTCTTTTCTGTAATTGCCAATTATCATCAATAAAATGTGCAGTGAGGCATAAGTACCTATCGGTAGTTAAAGAAGTCAATAAATCAGATGTCAAACAAATCCTACCCTGCACTGATCCTAACAAGTGTCGAAGCCTACCCTTTTCAGTTTTATACATTTTCAAGATATCAGCCTTGGCAGTATTCCTACTAATAGGTTGAAAATCTTCACATAAATATCGACATACTGCTCTAATGCCCTCATACTCAACAAATTGAAAAGGTAGCTCATGCATTATAATAGCAGTAGTCAATAATTCACGAAACTTTTCAGGATCAAATTTTGATGAATGCACTTGAGATAAAAGAAGCTGACCTATATCACGTGTGTCCTTTCTGATACAATTATCAATATGCTGCTTCATATTCCCAGTTCCATACTTCGAACTACACAAATAAACAATCCCGCATTTATTGCACTCGCATCTTGGCTTCTTGTCTTTAGCAAGAGGACGTATCTTAAAATATTTCCAAACAGCAGAGGTGAATTTTCTTTTTCGTTTTACAGCTTTTTTTGGTTTGAAAGCTTCCTTATCTCCTTGTATCTCTTCAACTTCATCGCCACTTTCTTCAACATCTTCAAGGTTTATTTGAATATCAGTAGCAGCGTCCATATACAAGTTTGCACCGAAATAAAAGAAAAGTAAAAAGATAAGATAATAGAATACAAAAATAAATTACTAAGTTAATTTAATATATATTTCTTATTTTAAGAAAAGATTAGTTATTGTTCTAATTTCTAATACACCCAAATTCTTTTTTCTGTAATAATCTCTAGACTTTAATACAAAATAATTATAACATAGAAATTTTCTTTTGTTTCAACAAAAAGTATTTCAAAAAATTTTTCCGCAGAAAATAAAATATAAGTGAGTGTAGATGTCTAAGAAATTATTTAACTCAAAAATGTTTGTGGAATGAGGAAACTTTATACTTTAGTAAAAAATACACAATATTTCTAAACGATTTAATCCAAGCATAAAAGAAATTAAAAAAGAACAAGAATTACACTGACATACATACATGTGTGTGCTTACATAGAATATTAGAAATACACACAGACATATATATATATATATATATATATATATGACTTATAGATGGTGGTCCAGCTTCGTCTTTCTGGGAAGAAAGCTAAAGATGATCAAAGAAATTTATCTGTACCTTTGTTAGAACTCGACAGAAGGAAGAAATTAGATTAAATAGCCCATATCTCATATACTAAAAACAGAACCAGTATTAATTGAAAATATAGAGATAGTGTCTGAAACATTCATTAGATTTTGAGCCTAAGCAAAGATTTGATTACTCTCCCTTCGACCATCTCCTGTCAAATCTCAGAAGAAACACCAATGAACCAATCAACACAACACACAAATAAAGAAAGCACTAACACTAACCATATTTGCTAAAAAGAACCTCGGAATATCAAGCTCGTAGTGATAAAAACTATATTTTAGTATGCTGCTTGTAAAACTGCCACATGAGGAATCGAAGACGATCAAAGCTAGGGTTCGTAATCGCCTTTGCTCTCTGTCGGTAGAAACAAAAAAATAGAAATAGTGAATAATGAATATAAGAGATAAGAAATGAAATAGGAATTGAAATCGAATGATCTGTACCTTTGTTAATTGTGACTTTGTGTTAGAACTCGATAGAAGGAAAAAATCACATGAGAAATCGAAGACGATCAAAGGCTCAAAGCTAGGGTTCGTACTTCTTAATCGCCTTTTGCTCTCTAACTCTTTGTCGACAGAAACAAGAAAATGGAATATGTCGTATGCGAATGCGATAGGGTTAGTGCTTTTTTTCTTATATTTTTTATTTTACACCTATATGGACAAATTTACTAATTTACCCTCTCCTATTTCACAATTTACTATTTTATATTTTAAATGGGTTGTAAATGGGTTGGGTCGTATCCGCGTTGACACGACCCATTTAACCCGTTTAATTAAACGAGTTACGCGGGTTGAACCCGAACCCAACCCAACTTTTTCATGTTCTAATCGTGTCGACCCTTATCCGACCCAAACCCATTTATACTAAACCCAAACCCGCCCAAACCGTGTCGTGTTCGTATCGTGTTATCCTGTTATGTATAATTTTGCCACCCCTAATTTAAATGGACAAAAGTGTTTTCACATAAATTTTAAGGGTAAAATAGATATTTTCAGCTTGAGGGAGTGATAGTGTCTACATGGCCTTTGATTGTAACTGGACTAACGGAGTAACTATGGGTAGGGATGTCAATTTTTACCGCCCCGCCCCGTCCCGCCCCTTTAATAACGGATATGGGAACACTTGTTATACCGTTGGGGCGGACATGGATACAAATTTTGTACCCGTCGAGGGTCACGGGGCGGATAAGGGTTCAATATGCATAACCTAGGGGCCCCGCCCCGCCCCGCCCCACCCCGCATATAACTATATAACTATATATATATATATAAGTTATTTTAGCGGCTTACCCAATTACCCATCTCTTATAATCCTAATTTGGGATGTAAACTTGGTATTGAATTTGCTTTTGTTTTAGTTATGGTGCAAGTTGGAGCTTAAAACTTCTTGTGATTTGGTTGTATTAAACTTTTATTTTTGTTTATTATATTCTCTGAATTATGTTATGTGCATGTTATTTATTTATTTTTTTTTATTAGGATACATAATTTTATTTATGTTGTGTCATTCTTAGGCTTTGCACATTTAAATAGCAGGAGTTTAAGTTCCAAAAAGTGGGAGAAAAAAATTTGTTAGTGGGGCAGGTACGGGGGCACAGTATTTCCTAACGGGGCGGGGTTGGATATGAAAATCCAACCCGTCGCGGGTCTCGGGGCGGGCATGAACTTGACAAAAATTAAAAGGGGCGAGGCGGGATTTAGAGAAACCCGCTCCAAACCCGCCCCGTTGCCATCCCTAACTATGGGGGAGGTGAGTATATTATTCAAAACTTGAGGGGAAATAAGTGTAATTTACCCGAAGGTTATATAGAGAGAGAATTCACGGCCGGACGGCGAGAAGACAACAAAACCAGGCCGATTCTAGAGAGAGAGAGGTAGAGAGAGAAATAGGGAAGAGGATGAAGTTTGTGGTGAAAGCATGGAGCAATGGAAGTAAAGCAAGGGCAGGGGTTGTTCAGTTGGAGAGCTGCCCGTATCCAGTAGAAACTCCAGCACTACTCCTTTCGGCCCGTAAAGGGCTGCCCGCTTTCATCTCCCCTGACCTCCTTCCCTCCCTCCCTTCCCCTGATTCCCACCTTCTTCAAACTAGTCCTCTTCACTTGTAAGTCTTTTTTTTAATATCTTTCTAAAACTAATATATACATATATCTATATATATTTATGAAATCTACATAATTGCACATCAGATGTTTGTGATATGTTTCCTCACATGAATGCCATCACCCCAACACTTCTGTATGTATGCGTGTTTATTCATGTGTGGGTGTGTGTGCCAGTGTGTTTTTTCTTTCTTTCTCTCTTTTTTTAGCACAGTTTATTCATGTGTTTATTTGTACATATTATATGTATTTGTACTGATGCTAAGCCGCAATCTTTTTCCTTTTTTTTTTTTTTAGCCAAAAGATGAATTAGAATCAAATTGATCACAAATATCAATTACAACTTTTTCAATCACATGTTTTAATTAGCAAAATTTTGAAGCTTTGTCCAAGAGAAGAAGAAGAAAAAAACTTATCTGATAAAAGAAAATAATACTAGGAAATAACCCAATTAGCAAAAATAAACATGTTATATGTTTTGGGAAAAAAGCTAGAAATGTTTGAAATAAAAATGATAATGGTTAAATAATACACTTGAATGCAAGTTTTTTCCTTTGTCGTTTTTACTTTTTCTAAACATAGGAATGACATAAGAGGTTCAATGTTCAGGCTCATGAAAAAGACTTTGTGGTGGGATGAGGAAGTCTGGAAGAATAAAAGCAAAATGGGCTTGTTATAAAAAAATTGGCATAAAGCTACCAATGAGAATTTTTTTTTTTTGAAAGATATAAATAAAACAAAGGTTTTCTATGCTATAAGAATTGTAGAATTTGAAACTAGAAATGCATTGAAGAAGATGAAAGTGGGATGACTTTTGGAGTAGATGGTATTCCTATCAAGTCTTTGAAGTGATGTGGGATCAATGAAGTCATTTAGTAAAATTATAATAAATTAATCGTTAAAAAAAAGGCCTCAAGAATGGTAAAAAAAGTGTTTCGGTACCTATAAATTAAATCAAACTAGATATTTAAAGCTCCATAAACTATTGCATTATCAACCTACTGAATGATGCTATGGAACATTGGGAAGCAAGTAAAGGACATTCACAGGAACAGGAAAAAAATTTGCATATATTTTTCTACCCAGGAACTTTTCTATGAGTGTATTCGAAATTTTTTTCTTGATGAAATCTGCCTTGATGTGCCATTAGAGTGAGAATCATAATTCAAATCAAATTGAACAAGGTTAATAAAACTATGACTTAGTCATGGAGTTATTATTAAGAAATACAGGATATTGTAACTCGAAACTTTGATATAGGGTAAGCGGAAGACCCTAAAATAAATCCAGAAGGGTGAATAGATCTTATTTGATTTTAACTAACAATAACTAATTTTTAACTTATAACAATTATATGTAGAATACAACAATATGAACCAATTAAGTATATGGAGCAAAAACATATAAGCCAAGCAACCCCAATGAAGACACAATTCATTATCATCATCATCCTTGCCTTATTCCCTTATGAATGGGATCAGCCACATGAATTCTCTTTCTCCAAGCTTTTCTATTACAAGCCATTTTACCTACTATATTTAACTTTTAAAAATCATTTTTAATAACCTCATCCCATTTTATTTATAGTTTCCCTCTCCGCCCCATACCTTCTATTACAACTAGAACACACAATTGTTACATGAAAAAACCTAACAGGGAAGAACCATGAGACATAGTCTAGTCCTGGCAGATCAAAATTACTGATGAGAAAGAAGTTCTTACAACTGATTTACCAGTTTCTCAAACCCTTGAAAACCCCTAATTACCTCATGACATGGATTGGCGCCAAACACTCCACTTGAGTTTTCAGTCTGTCAGCTCTGTCCACAGATTTGCTCCACACACGATTCGCTTCTACAAACACATTGATCTCCATAGCTTGGCGCCCGGGTTGTGTTCGATATGGAGAAATTTTTTGGCATTTGAATTCCGTGTATAGAACCAGGATTATGATAAATAATAACTCACCTCAGGTAGATTAATAACTTAATAAACTCAAAACCTTCTGCAATGCAAATCTTAGATTTCTTATTTGTTTGAGTCCTATTTGTTATGCACTATTGCATCTTGCACGGGACAAGGACTAGAGATTCTGTTTAATGCAAATCTCACTTTTCTGATTTCCTAAAGTAAAAAAAAAAAAAAAAAGAAAAAAAAAAAAAAAGAACGGTAATTGTAGGTTCCATATACCTAGAAATTTTATAATTTTCCTGTAGACTGAATCACTTATGTTTCATCGTTTGGTTCAGCAGCATGGAGGGTCTGTCTTCCAAAACAATAGCAAATATTGGAGGACTGCACAAGATGGTTGGTTTGCAAGAATATGGATTTGCTGCAGTCCTAAGGGATTCTGTTGTATGTCTTCCGGAATTCAATAGCACTAACAAGACTGGAGCATCTTTTGAGACTCCTTGTGGTCGTGTCTTGGTACTTCTTAATTTGTTTGCTTAATTGCATGAACTTTCCCTTTATTTGGTTTTTTACAATGTTGTTGGATTGATTGCTGGATTTTTCCAAATTATTGTATGCATACAGATAAAACCTGTAGAGTTTATGGGGATGATTTCTTCCATGAAACCAAACTTATGGGCCTCTTTAGCCGATGAAGTACCAGCTTGGGTTTCCGAGAAGAGGAATAAAACCTCGGTAGATCGTACTGTGAGATGGCTTGATGATTGCATATCATTAAACATGGTATATACTGTCTGCATATATGCGTCTTTTATTTTGGATTTAATAAGAATCATTGTTTGAAATCCATATTAAATATATTACTAGTCACCATGTCATATAATATTGTTGTGGATTGCAGAATACATTCTTTGAGTTTAGAGGTGAAACATTATTTCTTGACAAGAAGATGGCTTATAAACACCTTTGACAGTGCATATCCATCTATTCAAACTCCATTACTATGGTAATTCATGACTAGTGTTTTGGTATTCGACTTGAGGAAGCTGAGAACTGACCATTTGTTTGAAACCTATTTGCATAAAATTGATAAAAAGGTTATCGCAGTTGTGCTTTTGGGGAAAAGGAAAAAGAGTGTTTTTTTTTTTTCCATGTAGCACAGTAAGCTTTTGATATATGCGTCCCGATACTAATCCAAGGAAGTAGGATATTACTAAAAGAAGATCAAAGAAGGATCTCACCACTCTTAACAAGGGAATGATTTTTTTTTCTTCTTCAGTGTCTTAACGAAGAAAGAGCAACCTAAAACAAATACATTTCTCTCTTTTACATTCAAGTAGCACAGTAACCTACCTATGCATGCTCGAACTGTTGTATCTGTCCATAGAGCATGAACACTAGTTGTAAAAAGCAATCCTGCAATCTTAGCCTTAAGAATAAGAGAGCTTGCTTTAAAATTCCTTTGAAAAGGGCCCAGCACACATTACCAAATAGAAAAGAAAGAGAGCGAGTTAATTCGTTCATGGCAGCCGGGAAGGCATTTTTTCTATTGAGATTGTGGTTTGTTAATCCGATGAGGGCATCACTAGAAAGGTACAAGGTCGAGATCCCAGTTAAACGGGCTATTCAAGGTGTTAATATCATGGTTCGCTGTCGGGATGGGTCACTATAAAATTCCTTTGAAAAGCCTACTCCAGCCAGCCGCTTCTTCACAGGGCAATTCACCTTCTCTTGAGCTATTCACTAGGTCACGCTTCCTTGTTCCAACTTCCGTACCAACTGGGTCAGGCAACAAAGCAAGGGAAGTATACGATCTGTTGAAAGAAAAATAAAAGTTGAAGAGATAAATTAAAACATGAAGAACACAAGAATATAACGTGGTTCAGCCACTAAGGCTTACATCCATGACACAGAAAGCGTAAAGGGCTACATCTCTTTCATTACCTTCTCTCTTGATTTTGTTTACAATAACCACCTCTATTTATAGGTGAATTGGGATAGACTTGTAATAAAGGAATTATACAGAAAGTCAAATATAAATATGGCAATGACTTGTTGCCCAAGTATAACAACATTAACATTCTGTCAAGGAGTGATTTAAGGGCTTAAATCACTCCTATAATTATTCTCCAACACCCCCCCTCAAGTTGGTACACGGAGATTTAACTCAAATGTCCAACTTGAAATTAAATGTGAAGTTGTTGAGAGTCTGAGATAAGTAAATCTGAGATGAATTGATCCGGAGATCCGAGGCAAGTTGATCCGAAGATCCGAGACGAGAAGAGACGAGATGAGTTGATCCGAAGATCCGAGACGAGTAGAATATAGACTAGGGTATGATAAACTTGCTCTGATATCATGTTGAAAGAAAAATAAAAGTTGAAGAGATAAATTAAAACATGAAGAATACAAGAATATAATGCGGTTCAGCCACAGGGCTTAAATCCGTGACACACAAAGCCCAAATGGCTCCATCTCTTTCATTACCTTTTCTCTTGATTTTGTTTACAATAACCACCTCTATTTATAGGTGAATTGGGAAAGACTTGTAATAAAGGAATTATACTGAAAGTCAAATATAAATACGGCAACAACTTGTTTCCCAAGTATAGCAACATTAACATTCTGTCAAGGAGTGATTTAAGAAGGGCTTAAATCACTCCTATAATTATTCTGCAACACGATCATAAAGAAAAGTCTCATCTTGGGTAGGTAGCTATATCTAGCTTGTATTATTATCCTGATCAAAATTCAATCCTCACAACACATTTTTGGCCATGTAACAAGATTGTCACCGATTTAGGAAACCCCAATATTGTAATCTTTGCAAGAGGGTGGGTCGTGTAGAAAGTGATCGTCCTTCAAAGGTTCAAATTAGGAACAAGCCTAAGGTGGTTAGCCAATGGGTGGAGAAGAAGAAGGGGTGTTTAGTTCTTGTTGAGGATGATAGTGTGGAACAGCAGCTGAAGAAAGATGATCATTCTCCAGAGACAAGTTTAAGAGGCAATTCTGGTCAGGGAAAGGGCAAGGATAAGGCAATTTCATCTCTCTCTATTCAAGACCATTTTGAGGCTCTACAAGGACCTGTGGATGATGAAATCAAAGTGCCGAACGACTTGACTGAGAGAGAGGATTGTAATGTGCCTATTACTGCAGATCATCCAGGGACAAGAGATGGTGCAGGAGGGGAGAATGTGAGTGAAGAAGGTGCTATTGATGATGGCTTTGTCTTCTCTTCTCCAGTTAAGAAAACTTCCCCGGAAGGGTCTGTGAGCAAACATAAGAAGAAGAAGAAGACACAGGTCCCTCAATTGGATAGAATTACTAGGGCTATGGGGGTAGGTGGTCAAATTCCACCTCATTCTCATGCTCAATGCTAGGAAGTTGCAATGTGAGAGGTCTAAATAGACCTCAGATGCAGAGAGAAGTGCAAGCATGGATCTCATCTTTTTCTCTCTTTGGTTTTGGCTATTTGAAACCAGGGTTAGTGTTTCTAATTTTGGGCGTTTTCTTATGCAATCAGAGCTAGGTATAATTGGATAGCTAATTATAATAGTTCTGAGAATCGTAGGGTGTGGGTTGGGTGGAATCCCTTTGTTTTTGATGTCGTCGTGTTGCAAGAATCTGCCCAGTGTTTGTTTATGCAAGTCACAATCATTGCCACTCAAAAAATTTTCTTTTTCTCAGCTGTATATGCTGCTAATACAGTGAGGGAGAGAAGAATTTTGTGGCAATCTATGCTTGATCAGTTTCAATTGGTGGATGGTCCATGGATTGCAGTGGGGGATTGGAATGTTATTAAAGCCCATTGTGAGAAACGTGGAGGGTTGGCTGTCCCTCAAGCTATTGTTGATGAGTTTAGTGCAGTGGTTGATGGTTGTGGGTTGTTTGATCTTCCAGTTCTCAACTGGGGCTGGACTTGGACTAATAATCAATTTACCAGAAGACGAATATGTGCTAGATTGGATAGGGGTTTGGTTAACAGTTAGTGTTCAATTTTTGAACTCTAAAGTGATGCTTTCTTCGGCTTCAATTTCAGATCATTTTGGTTTGGCTATTCAATCTTCAGAGGACTGCTGTGTGGGTCCTAAGCCTTTTAAATTATTGAAAGCTTGGGGTATGATGGATGAAGTTCACCTGATTGTGGAGCAGGCTTGGAATCAACCTGTGCAAGGAATTCCAATTCATTGATTTCTGAAGAGGTTGAGTTTGGTGAGATGAGATATCAAGGAATGGAATAAAAAGAAAGGGACTATCTCTGAATGAAACGAGATGTCAGCCATTGTAGAGACAGTTTGTCCAAGTTGCAATCTGCTTTGTTGGATGATCCTTTTAATGAGGATCTGATCCTAAGGGAGTATTCTGCTAGGGAGAATCTTGAGTCTGCCTTGAAGATGGAAGAAATTCTAAGGTGCAGAAATCTAGAATGGTGTGGATGAAGGATAATGGTAAGTGTACTGCATATTTTCACCAGAAGACTAAACAAAGGAGAGCTTTCAATGTTATTACTCTTTTGCAGAATTGGAATGGCAACAGTTCTATGGATCAAGTACTATTAGGCAATGGATTGTGGACTTTTATACTGGTTTATATTATGAAGTTCATTTTTTTGCTCCGCCTCACTTTACTCCTAGGAAAACTTTGATGGATGAGGAGAGGATGAATCTGGAGGCTGGGATTACAGAAGAGGAAGTGAGGATTGCAGTGATGAGCTCCAAGCCTGATAGCTCCAGGACCTAATGGTTTTCTTAATAGGTTTTACCAGAGGTATTGGGAGGTGATCAAGGGTGATGTGTTGCAAGCTATTCAGAATTTTCTCCACACTTCCTGTCTTCCTCAAGGACTTACTAGTACCTTCATTACTCTGGTTCCAAAAAAAGTCTGATTGTGTGAGATCAGGACTGCAGGCAATTTAATTGGCAAGGAACAAGTGGCCTTCTTGAAAGGTAGGAGAATTCTGAGTAACATCATTATGGCCCAAGATTTGTTAAAGGGGTTTGGGAGTAGAAGCATGGATTCAACTATGGCCTTGAAGTGGATTTGGTCAAATCTTTTGATTCAGTATCATGGACATTCCTAGAGCATATTCTTCACTGGTATGGTTTTGGAGATGTTTGGATCAGATGGATAATGTGCTGTGTTACTTCAGGGACTTGTCAAGCCTGGAAGAGGGTTAAGGCAAGGGTGTATTTTATCTCCCTTATTATTTTGCCTTGTAACTGATTATATTTCCCAATCCTTGAACCAGAACGTGGATGAGGGTCTGCTGGAGCTGCGTAAATATGTCAGAAGGTTAGGTCAGAGAGTATCCCATTTCTTTTTTTGCAGATGATCTCTTTCTGATTTGTAGAGCTTCTGTTGCAAATGCCAAGGTCCTTGCTGAGGTGTTTAATCAGATTGGGGACTGGTCTGGCCTTCAAGTTAGTATTGAGAAGAGTTTGGTTTTCTTTTCTAAGTCTGTGAGAAGACAGAAGAGCATTCAGAGAATCTTGAAGTTCAACATAGGTACTCTTCCTATGACTTACCTTGGGTTACCTTTGTCTGATAAGAACCTTAGAAATTCTCAGTTTTCTGATTTGGTGGACAAGGTGAATGCTAAGATTTCTTTATGGAGTAGCTTCAATGTTTTTCTGGCTGGGAGAATTCAATTGGTGAACTCTGTTCTCTCTTCTTACTATTATTAATGGGCAGCAGTTTTTTTTTTTCTGTGGGAATTCAGAGTACTCTTAATAGGGAAGTCAGAGACTTCTTATGGGGTAAGAAGAATGACAGTAGGAAATTGCATTTGATGAAATGGGATAAAGTTGCATTGCCTAAGAGTGAGGGTGGTTTTGGTATCAGAAGTTTGAGCAATATTGATATTGCTGCTAAGTTTGTGCTTCTGTGGGAGTTTATGCAAATCTAAAGAGTCTTTGTTGTTTGTATGGTTCAAAGATAAGTACTTGAAAAGAACCAATTTTTGATCATGTAATGCAAGTGCAGGCCCTGCAGGGGATTTTGCAGCGTGGAGGAATTTATTTGTCATTAGAGAGGACTTTCTTCTGCACCTTCAGTTTCAAATCAAGGATAGCAGAAGGTTTAGACTGCTTTTGAATCCATGGTTTCAGGGAGCTTCTTTGCTTCAAGCTTATGGCTTTAGAAGGTTGTATAGTCCTGCTCTTCAAAAGGAAGCAACGTTGGCAGAATTGCTAGTCGGTGGGCAGTGGAGAGTTCCTCATAACTGGCCACCAGCAATCCAAATTTTTTTACAAAGATTCCAGTTCCATCAAGGTAAGGATTGCATTGAATGAAGCATGGGAGATTTTGTTTTAAATCTGCTTGGAATCAGGTGAGGAGTAAGGCTGCAAAGGTGAGTCGGTATAACCTGGTTTAGAACAAGAATAGGCCTAGAGTGTTGATCACTTCTGTGCTTATTTTACAGAATTCCATTCCTACCTTGTTTAATCTTAGAAGAAGAGGCCCGGTCCTTACTTTTATATGTCATAATTGTATGAAGAGTGATGATTAAGTTGACCGCTTGTTTTGGTGCTGTGATTTTGCTACTTCCTAACGGAGTTGGTTTGCTGATTTTTGTGGGTGGAATGATCTCATGAGTCTGGGTTCCTTTGAAGAGGCAGTTCACTGGTTTTGTAACCATGGTTCTACAGTACAAGCAAAGGCTCAGCTTTTTAGTTATTTTTTCACTCTTATCCTATGGAATGTGTGGAAGAGAGAAAAAAGCAGAATGCAGATGGACAGGGGAGATCAATTGAGTCTGTGGCAGTTGACATTTTGTATGGAGGCTGCTACTGCTTTGGGCATGCAAGTGCAGGACTTCTCTCCATTTTGTAGTTTTGGTTTATTCCTTCATTCTTGCACCTTTGGTTAGGGTTCTGTCCTATCCAATGGAGGTTTTGTCTGAGTCTGTTTGACTCTGTCTTGTATTCTGTACTTTATTGCTGTATTTTAATGATAATATATCTCCACATTCAGGAACAAAAAAATTGGAGCAGTTGACTATCAACAGCTTACGTGGTTTGATTATCTGACAGTTGAATAGTATTTAATTGGAATCTTTTGTTGTTCTGAAGGTAAAATAGAAAAGGAAACGTTTATCTTTCATTTGGATGGGACCTAATTAACTCATTGGGGCTCCATCAACTTGCTTTATAATTTTAATTTTTGATGGTTGGGGTAAAAATCATGATCCTCAATATAGTGGGATTAGCCAAAGGGAATGTTATGTATAAAAAATTGCAAGACCAATAAAAAAAAAAAAAAAAAAACCCGAAGGGGACTCCAATGAACTCTCTTATTGTAAGATAGGGAAATCTATTGTAACCTCCTTTTGGTGTATGCAGAAATTTTGTGTCAAAATCTTCAGCTCCTTTGGAACATGTCATGGAACTATTTCAATTAATCCATTTATCTTTTATTTGATTTTTCCTTTTGGTGAGGGGTCATCAATTGGCTGCCATCAAACTATGTATGGTTAAGATGGTTTGCTTATCATCATGCTAAAAGCACTAAATCTTTTCCCACTAAGTGCTATGTTTATGACTATCCGTGCTCACGGTTTTCAAAACGCATCTAGACAGGTAAGTGCCAAGAATTTCTCGCCCCAGTCTATGTGGTACGTCACAGGTTTAGAACTTAAATGAAAATGATTCCAAAAGTAGGAATTATTAATGGGCTTATATGAAGGGAAAAGTTAGGACTTAGTGGTATTTTTCCCAATAATATTTACCTATGAATCCTTAATTTTTTTTTGTGTTTATTTATTATTGGAACTACTGGTTAGTCTATGTAGCTAATGGGTGAATACAGAATTGTTAGTTGGAGATAATGGTTTTGTTTACTGAGAAAAAAGACATGCCACTTGTATTAATCCGTGAACTGTAGACAGGTGGAGATGTTTTTGGAGCCATTGTTGGAGGCTCTAGCATGGAAGAACGCCGACGTTGTGCACAGGAAGTTGTGAGGCGAAATGTATCAGGTTACTACAAATCTTTTTATTTTTATTTTTATTATTTATCTATTTATTTTTTTTGTTATAGTGCCTGTTTAGTTAGAACTCTTGACATGTTATCTTCTTGGGAATACAGGTCAGCAGACAGTCCATTTCATGTTTAATCACGACCTTCTGATTATCTCATTATTCCTTATGTTTAGAGAATAGTGACTGCACATGAGTAAATCCATCTTGTATATTAGCAATGTATGGGTACATAATCTCATATTACTTATATAATCTAGTGGAAAATTTCACTTAGACCCATGAACTTTGGCCTCTGGCAAGGGGTGGCCACACGTTGACAAATAGGCCAGACTCCCATGCCAATAATGGCTACAATGTTAGTTGCACAACAATTAAGAAATGGAAGAAGTAAAAAATGGGGTTACTTTCTAGTAGTGGGCTGACCCTTCCACGAAGCTAGACTCTATTCTCTCTCCTACTCTCTTCAACCCAGTTGATCCCTCCAACCAAGTCACACAGAGTGGGAGAGAGAACTAGAGTGCCTAAGTGTAAAATTTTCTTTTAGCAGCGTCTTTAGAGTATTTATATGTTGCACATATATGTTTCTATTCCACATAATACAACATCATATTAATTTATTATTTGTTCATTTTCCACTTTTCTAAATCAGTGTAAAATGTATGTAAATATATGTAAAAGATATTTTTGTTTTTTAGTGGTTTAACATTTGGTTAGATAAATAAATTAGTCAAACTTTTTCTATACAAGAAGTAGCTCAACGAGTAACCAATGCTTCCACATATCAGGTCATGGGTTCAATTGCATTTCTAACTTTTTTGGTCAATTTTGGATATTATAAAACAATTACAGCAGCATAACTGGATGCGTGAGTGATTAGGAATGTTTTTACCCTCCGCGCTCGAAATGATCCATGACTTTAATGATGGGTTAAGGTGCAAAAGGACGCCTAGGGCATTATAGTGATTTTATCTCTTTGGCCCAAATTTAATCCAAGTGTATCTTAACGGCAGGGTATATAGGTAAGGGTCATTGCATTAGTCACATGATTTGTGGAAGAGGGTGGTCACTCTCACCTTTGGTGCATGAATCAGCAGTTTGAAAGCAGATGTGCCCCCAATTCGGGATCCAATTTAAAAATCCGTGAGCTAATTGTTTTAATTTGCAGACCCCACACAGTTCTGCATGTAATATGCATTCAAACTTCCCTATCATGCGTGTGTTCCAGCTAATAAATATCAAATTTGGAACCTTAGACAGTAGCTTAAATAAAGCAAAAGAGAGAAAAACCGATAAATACCCAGATACCGTCATTACATATTAAACAAATTTGGATGTATCAATTTTGGGATCAAGATAGTTGTGATTTGGATCAGTAAATTGGTTGGGTCTATGCAAAGATCATAAATCATGGAGGATAAATATATATATACCTGATATAACTATAAGATCCCATGGAAGGTGACTCAGTGTTATACCAAGAAATCTCCTACTAGCAGCTTGTAAATGTGTGTATTTCATATTTTAAATGTACAGTTTGTGTATTATGGACAAGTATGTCTAGTAGTGCCCAACAGACGGAAAAAAGGTTTTGCTTCAGCTAAGTTCTAAAGGGAGTTAACAAAATCTATGTATGTATAAATATAATAAGCAAACAAGTACTACATATTATATACAAATTCAGGAAGATATTTGTGAATTTTGTGTTATTCAAGTGATTTACCCACTTAAAGAGAACCAATATGGGAAATGCACATAATGTACATTTACTATTGTTTGACATTATTGTAGATTTAATAAAATAATTATAATTCATTATGGAGATTCAACTACCTTATATACATCTAAACACACAGATTATGTGAATACATACAAATATTATTCATTGATATATATATATATATAAATAATACTCCCTCCGTCCCAAAATACTTGTCCACCTTGGGAACTGTGAGTCACAATTTTGTGAGTCACAGTTCCCAAGGTGGACAAGTATTTTGGGACAGAGGGAGTATATTAAAAGAAAAAAGATTAAATGTTATATTAAGAAATATTTTGTTTATGGAATGGAAATATTTCTAAAAGAAGAGCATTTTTAATTTTTTAGCAACGGAAAGTTATTGAAAAGGAATATCCTTAAAAGATTATTTTGGAAAGGATATTTTTCAAAGAAACAATTTCAAAGGCTATGTTACTTGGACTTGAGTTTGAGTGTTGGACACAGGTGCCTGTCTAGATGTCAGATCCTTCTAATCGTTAAGATTTGGGATACGTAGACACCGATAATGTGTCAACGAATCCTTGAAATAATTGTTATAGAGTGTTTAAAATGACGAATTAAAATTAAGGATAACATTGAAAAAGAACATAAAATATTGGGATTAGCATTACTTTTAGGTATTTTTGAGGAAATGTAAAAGTTGGGGGCAAAACTGCAATTGTAACTTTTTAAACTATTTAAAAACGTTAGGGTTGCAGCCTGCTTTTATGATTTCTTTTTCCTCTCTCTTCATTTACGATTATGCGGCTGTAGAGAGATAAAACCCTAGCCCCTAGCCTCTTAATCGGTGATCGGGAAGACATTCCTAGAGGATCTTCAATAATGCATGTTTTGGCTGCGGCAAAGATCAATCGAACAGGTTAGTATTTCTTCAGTTCTTCTTTTTTTCCCTTCCTATTCTGTTTTGTCTTCTCCAGCCATGTCCTACTAGTGTCCCACATCCATGTCGGTGTTGTGTCCTGTCCTGTCTATGTCGGTACTCTAGAAATTGTTTATGCAATGGTGTCTTTTTGAAAGAAGAGCATTGTTAGCATGGGAAAGTTTTGGAAGAGGAATATCCTTAGAAGATTATTTTGGAAAGAATATTTTTCAAAGAAAGAATTTGAAAAGATGAGAATTGTAGAACATCATTTTCCTAACTTATTTTTTTGCCTTTATCAGAAGAAAAGAAAATAGGAAAGTAGATTAATTCAGTAAATCATTTTTGGAAGAATGACTAAGTTGTGGGTGAAGGGTGGCAAAATAATAGAAAATTGTTGCAACCAATAGGGAATGAAAGTTGAAACAATTGATAAATGGGATGAGTTATTGTCATTGTTGTGATATTGTTCTTTTTTAAAGATGCCATGAATTATTTGTTTGTGTTAATATATTGAATTCAATTTGTAGACTAGTATTATTTTGTTCTAAATGTCATATGCAGGTTATTGGATTGGGGGGTTTGGGCTTGGAGAGAGCATGGATGAGCGCACTGCTCTTCTTAATGCAGTTACAGTAAGATTGTATTCTAGTATGGAAGCTTCATTTCTTTCCTTAAATTTGTTGGGGAATTTCATTAGTTCTGGAAATAGAAAGCAGCATTCTTATATTATATAGAAAATGTCTTTGAAGCTGAATATATATATATATATATATATATATATATATATATATATAGAATTTCATCACGCGTTCCCAAAGTGCTTGAAAAGCTTATACTAATTTCTCTCCAACTTGCTACTATTGAATTATATATAGAGAGTTTTAGGCTCTACTAGCTCTCTATCGGACTCCATACTTGAAAATTGAAGGCTTTGACTGGTGGTACATAAAAAAGTACCTACTATAGCTCACACGAGGGCTAAACTGTCATGATGCAGAATATGACAATTGAGCGCTGCTACAACCAAAATCTAGCAAATCTTTAGAATTACCCAAACACTTTTGACTCGTAAAACATAAGAAAGATGAAAACATATATAAATTTAAACCAACTGCCAACGAACTTGAAACATAATATAGGACTTGACTCAAAATGGTACACGATTCTATGAGTTTTCTGTGTAAATAGCTGCTTGAGATCTGATCAATTTGCAATATTTTTCTCTTTAAATTTCCTTTTTTTGAGCCTCATATGGCTGTCATTCTTTATAAATAGATTTGTACATATACAAATTTGTATCAACTCCAGTTCAAAACTAGATTAAGTTCTTTCATGCAGGACATCCATTTGGGCTTTGGTTCATTTGAGACTAGTAGAAAGTTGTCCTGTTTTGCTTCAGTAAATGGTTGCATCCTTATTGACATTTACATGGCGTGAGTCTTGTACTTTTTCTCATGGTTTTGAATTGCTTCAATTATGTAACAATACCTAAGGGGGCAATCTTGTTATATGCTGGTATATAGAATTGGAAACCTGGAAAATGCATTAGGGTTAAAGGGTTTGAAAATTAGAAGTAAAACAGAATATATGAAATGTAATTGCACAATTTGTGTAATGATAATAATTTCAGGTTGGAGGATTATTCAAAAATAATTTGGTATTTATGATTGATAATAGAAATAGACGGGGAAATAGATGACCATATAATAAGTAGGATTAGAACAGCATGGGCAAATTTTGTTATATGCCAGTGGTATTTTATGTGATTGGAGAATACCAAATATGTTAAAAGAGAAATTGTATAAGACAGTGATTAGAGTAGCGACTTATCGAAAAAAAAAAGGAAAAAACGGTAATTAGAGTAACTATCTTATATGGATTGAAAAGAATAAAAAAAGAACGCACTCACATTACTGAAATGAGGATGTTGAAATGGATGCTAGGAGTAACGAAAAAATATAAGATTGTAATCAACATGTTGGTGAAGGATTAGATGTTGACACCTATTAGTGGTAAAGTATAAATTTGGCTTTAGATGAAATGGTCACATAGAAAATAGGCCTGAAATGCATCAGTAAGAAACACAAGTTAAATAAATGGTATGAGGCAAAGAAGTGGACTAAGATGAACTTGGCTTGAAGTTAAAAGAAAAGAAATGATATTAAAAAACTACTATATATGGCAAGAGACATGGCTTATGATGGATAAGAATGGAAAAGATTAGTTCATGTGGCTGACCCCATTTGAATGGGATCAAGGCAATGGTGATGACATTAACATGTTTAGGTGTCAAATCCATTAATTAGTATAATGATGATGCTTCCATTCTGAACATCCTCCATCAAAGAGAGTACTAGCAAAATAGTTTCTTGAAAATTCTTATGAATGGCTTTTGGTATTGTGGGAGCTACATGTCAAGTACTGAAGTAGATGATCAAAATGGAAAGATTTGCTTTATTCAGTTCGACTGCTTGTTAATTGAAGATGAAAAGTTTAACGACTAAATACATGTTGACTGGGGTTATGTTCACTTTGACTCTTCATCGGCAACATTATCCATATGCCAATTTGTTTGCAGATATGATAGCCACGATTTATGGAATGACTTACCATATTAGTAGAAATTTGATTATGCTATAGAATATGCGATAGAATATGCTTTGATTTGATTTAGATTTGATTTAATTTCCTTTCTTGTAATATGAGCATGTGCTCTTTTTATCTATAAATACTAGAGCTATGAATGAGTGATTAATCTCATTCAAGTCTTTACACAATTCTCTTAATTTTCTTCTTTTTATATTTCTTCTTTGTATTAGAGTCAAGGTGGTCCGACTGCAATGAGGGCATTGCGAGTTCGGCACCACCCATTCGGGAATGGTCTAAGGTGAAATCGCCCATCTCGTAGGTGTCGGGTAGGCAGGGTGGTCCGACCTCAATAAGAGCGTTGCGAGTTTGGCACCACCTATTTAGAAATGGTCTGAGGAGATATAGTTGTTTCTTTTTATGGTCTGAAGAGACATTGTTGATTCTCTCATCTACATTGTTTAAACATATGTATGAAGGGGAATGGTCTAAAGAGACATTATTGATTCTTCCATCTATATGTTTTAAACATGTGTACGAAGGGAAATGGTCTGAAGAGACATTGTTGGTTGTTTAAGGTCCGAGTAGACATTGTTGGTTGTTTACGGTCTGGGGAGACATTGTTAATTGTTTATGGTCTGTGGAGACATTGTTAATTGTTTATGGTCTGTGGAGACATTGTTGATTTGTTGATCGGCACTTCATCTGGGAGAAAATCATTGCTGGTCAAATTTGCACTCCATTTGTCACAAGCTTTCAGCAGCTTGTAGACATTCTTACAAAGGGTGTCAGTAAGATTTTGTTTGAGAATGCATTGTCCAAGTTGGGCGTTTCATATTTCTACGCACCAACTTGAGGGGGAGTGTTAGCAGATATGATAGCCATGATTTATGGATTAGTAGAAATTTGATTATGCTATAGAATATGCCATAGAATATGCTTTAGAATATGCTTTGATTTGATTTAGATTTGATTTAATTTCCTTTCTTGTAATATGAGCATGTGCTCTTTTTATCTATAAATACTAGAGCTATGAATGAGTGATTAATCTCATTCAAGTCTTTACACAATTCTCTCATTTCTCTTCTTTTTATATTTCTTCTCAATCTTTCTATTTAGGTAATGATTTCACTTTTACAAAATAGAAAATTTAATGTTTCCTAACTACATATGACGTTAATGCTCAGGATAATTTAACAGATGAAAAGCCGCGGCAGGTTTCTGGCCTTGGACTTCCAGGTATCATGTTGATGTTTATTATTCTTTCTAGTTGTATTAAGTTCATTTCTCTTTTCATTTTTCATTTCTTAGGGGATGAGTCAAACTCTATTTTAAACCTCTTGTTATGATTGGAAAGCAGAACTGTGTAGTTCCTCACACACCGCTAGAATGAATGTCAATTTTAGTTTAGGTTCTAGTGCAGATTGAGGTCTGCTGTTGATCACTTGATCCTTTAAGTTGGCTCGGATTTGGTTGGAGCAATGTGGTTCATAACTTGCGACTCCCTTCTATTGACCATCTAATGTTTTTTTTTTAAATTTTTTTAAAAATAAAGCAGTTCAGATTTAGCCACATTATCCCAGTATAATGTTGTCAATACTCAAATGCATTTTTTTTTCCTGATGTTTGTGTTGGCAGAGGGGAACCATCCTGGTACATGTTTTGTTGCTAAGTGAATGTCTTTTTTTCTTGCAGAGGAGGTCTTGCAGGGTGTTGCTGCTGGCATTGATCTCTTTGACTCCACGTATGTTGCTCATTCCATTTCCAGCATGATTGTCCTGAGATTTTCTCTCTTTGATGTGTTTCTTGTTAAATTTTGAGTGCCTTTGTACTTTTTTAAGGTATATTTATCATCTTACACTTGGAGGCTTTGCACTTACCTTTCCGCTCTGCAAAATCGAGGGACGTGCATCTTATTCACAGTTAAGTGATATAGGAAGCGACCACACCAAGATTAATCTGAAAGCAACAATATACAGGTATCTGACTAAATATTGTTATTTTTTTTTTTTTTAACTTGCTCAAGGAACTTGCTATTTCTTGTTCTTTCCTTCTGGCTATCAAGGTTTAGACTTTCTATTGAAATAACAATTGAATTTTCTTTCTCTGTGGAGATTGGTTCAGTTTCTTATTGTTCCTTTTTTCCTCTTTATTTATTTACTCTTTTGAAATATAGAAAATTCAGGAATGTGATCCCATATTACTCTTGCCATAGCCACTTGAGCAACATCCAGAAATTGTTTTCCCAATCTCCTAACAACATGAATTTGTTCAATTTGAAAAGAGTTGGAGTCTCCTGGACACAGGGCCAAGTGATGTGTTCTACTTCCATAGGCAACTCAATCAGTTGTTACTCGTCAATTAACTCCTTTATAACTGCCGTCCACCTACTCCCTGTGGATCTCTCATAAGGGAATCGGACTAACTTGACCTACCCATGCACTCCATAGGAAGTTCCATCCCAACTTGACCCATCTTTTTCAAAAGTAAACTCGAAAGAGTATATCTTCCCTTCTCCACCTCCAATTAAAGACCCAACACCTATCCCACAAAACAAAAATTCCGCCCATAGTGCGTTCTGCATCAAGACACACCCAATCTATGTATCTACCTCCCAATAAAGCTCAGAATAATCTCCACCAGATCTGATGCCAATTTGGATTCCTGCAAGCAAACCACCTGGACACCGCACTTCCTCAACACCATCTTCACTACCATCCTTCTATCCAGGTCATGTTCCATGATCTAATTTTTAACTTCATGTAGAAATGATTGATCTCTCCTCCCGCTTTCTTCCACTCTCACTACTCTCACCATCCTTTTTCATTTTTACTGTCGTAATTTACATAAGAAATCAGATTTCTCAACTCCCTTTCACCTCTTTTAAACCTCACTTGCTCTGTTGAGAACCCTGATTTCCCTTGCAGTTTTCCTCTCATCTTTAATTGATTGGAACATAGCTTGGGCCTCTTCTTTTATACAATTGTATGCAAATGTTAGAACCGGAACACGCAAAGTCCTCTGATTTAGGCCTGGACGGGGGATGAATAGGTCTTGTAAAAAAAATTAGTTTATTTTGTTTTAATTAGGTTTTAGCTTGGACAATAACTTGATAAACAAAAATATATTATATCGCTCAAGATAAGCAGTGCATATAAATGTGAAACCGTAATATAAACGGGCACTAGATTTTGACGTGAAAAAACTCTCAATTGAGAGTCATAAAATCACGAGACCTAGTCCAGACAAACTAATCCACTATAAAGAAACAGATACGCCCTAGGTTATAGTTCAGTGCTCTTGAATCCCTAGTTACCTCTATAGACAATAGAACACCAAATCTTCAATCCTTTGAAGATCTCCAGGCCTTCCTTCAGCTCGTGTCCAACATTTGCAACCACAAATCTGCTTCTCTAGTGATTAGTCTTAGCCAGTAGTTTCCAGTTGACAATCTCATATGAATTGCTTGGATGTGTTGAATATGCTTGATCAGTGCAACAAAGATATACATTGAACTACATCTCGCCAATATACTAGTGCATATGATGAATGTTGAAAAACAAAGATGCACCCAATGATCTCACATGTAATGTCTCAAAAATAGATGTAAATCATGAATGAGATGTTAATCTTGTGTATATAAATTAAAATAATCTCTCTGCACTCATTTAGTATTATGAGATGATATGTATTTATATGCAACCAAGAGTTCTGTTTTAATTGGATTTAAAAACAGAATGTTACCCCTATTAGAACTCTGTGGACCCTGTCAATCGATGGAGAGATGTGTCAATCGATTGACACAACTTCAGTTAGTCTCGATCGATATGTTGTTCGGTTGAGAATCCTGTAGTTTTGATACTTTGCGAAAAATTTACAGAAATTATTTTTAATGTAAAATCATGTGCATGCTTATGCATATTTGGAATCAAATTAAGTTTTGAAAACTTTGAAATTAAGATGCCATGATTATGCAATGCGTGTACCTAATTTGGTGAGTGTGCATCACAGTGTAAATTTATCTTTATACCCTTGTATTAGAGTATTAACATTTTTCCTTTGTAGTAGCTTTATCTTCCCCTCATAGGTAATATACACTTGGCTCGCTTTTGACTACTTTCTAACTAACTGGAAATTGAAATAAAAGTACAATGAAAATGTTTAATCTATGAAATTAGCCTACTTGGTCCAATTGAAATCTTCATGCCCCTCATAAGTCAGCCCCAAGCCCTTGCTAATATCTTAATATTTTCCGTTCTCCACTCAGTTTGATTTACCCTGTTACCTCGGTCCAGAATTTCTTCCCCCTCTTGAAGCTCCATAACAGCCAAAGCTTGCATCTCTTCTGCCTCTTGTGCTTTTATTTCTTCCATTATATTTGGGTCCATAAAATTTACAAAGTTGCACCTCCCTTCCATTCAAATTATCACCATCAAAGGATTTTTCTGAACACCACTTGGATTGTGTACTGTGGCCTTCATCAGCACTATATTCTGTCATACTATCAATACCACCTCTCTTGTTCTCTCCCTTATCTCCTTCCTGAAGAGCTTCATCTTCCCCACTATGCAATTTCTAATACTCCAGTAGAGCCACTGCACAGTCCTTTCCGACACACAGTAATTACCCCATCGTCCTGCCACTTGCTCTGCACCAAATGGCTTTCCGGCAAAGGGACCTCGCTCCTTTGCGTTCACATTCAGCGTCAGATCTTCCTATCACGCGGTTGTGATATCTGCCTTCGAGCACTGGCAGATTTCCTCCCCTCCCAATGTCAACACTGTGTTCCTCCAGGCCGCCTCCCCCCTCTCCCAGATTTTCCATTTGAGAAGTCGATGGAGATGAGGGTTGATTTACCTCTTTGCTGGGCTGGGCCTTTGCATTGAGTTGGTTGTGGTCTAGCCCACTTTGCGTGCAACGCTTTTCTGCAGCCCAATTCTGATTACGGTTCCAGATCTTCAGTACTTGAAGACGATCAAACCCTAGAGTTATGGCCTGTGTTCCCCTCAGCTTGTTGAAAGTCGACATGGGATGGGCCAGCCAATTCTCATGGTCCAAGTAGTCTTTATTTCCTACTATTAGCTTAGGGACCGAGCTGAATTGGTTTATCTGCCAAACATTTGGTCCATTTTGACTAAAGCCCACAGAGGGATTAAGCACCACCTCCCCTGCACGTGATCTTCCTTTTTAAATTTCAAACTGCTTGCCAGCTGCCCCCCACTCATCATTACTTCCCCGCATATTCAAAACATTCTTCATCAAGCTCTTTCAAGTAAACCCTGAGGTGCATGGTTTGATCCGTCTCACCCACAACCTTAATTTCTATTGGAAGATGTCATGTTTGGGGAATATCATTATAGGAGTGATTTAAGCCCTTAAATTACTTCTTGACATGATATTGATATGAGTGAATCATGGGAGTGATTTTAGGAATCTTTCCTATATCATATTTATCACATGTTTGAATTCTTTCTCCTGTAAATAGAGGTGATCATTGTATACACAGATTAAGAGAGAATATTATGAAAGTGATGTAGCCCTTTCGGCTCTTTGTGCTTGTGGATTTCGGCCCTAGTGGCTGAACCACGTAATATCTTTGTGTTCTTCTTGTTTCATTTCTCTCTTCACTTATATTTTATTATTTCCAACAATTTCCGATCTGTTTGGATCCCAACACATCCGGATCCTAGCCAAAGTTGACCAATTATAATTGTTAAGATTATTCTGTCTTTTAGAGATAGTAGCTCTAAAAATTCCATCCATATTCATACTTCTGACTTTCGTTTCCGAAGTACGGACTTTTTTTTTTGATAAGTAGTTTCCAAAGTACAAACTAAAGGTATATTTATATAGCTTAATGAATTTCTTAACTACCATTGTTTATTTCAGGTGTTGAGACCCCTCATATGGTAGTACTATCCTTTGAAATTTTAAAGGATTTCCTCGAATGGACCGGACCATTGATCTCCATAATTCGGAACAACTTAGTAGTATAAGATATATTACAAAAATGAGAACCATGTATTAGCAATTGTTAACTTCAAGGACAATTCCGGTAATCTAGCCCTCAATTAAGCTCATTGATTAAGACCCCACCACCAATAAAACTTGATCACCGAATCCACCTATATAATTTATGAAATTATTATGAGCACGAGCTAGCCATTTCATGTGAAATCATATTTAACATCCCCAGCACGTGATCATCCTTTTTGAATTTCAAACTGCTTGCCAGCTGCCCCCCACTCGTCATTAGCTCCCCGCATATTTAAAACATTCTTCGTCAAGCTCTTTCAAGTAAACCGAGTGGTGCATGGTTTGATCTGTCTCACCCATAACCTTAATTTCTGTTGGAAGAGGTCATGTTTGGGGAATATCATTATTGGAGTGATTTAAGCCCTTAAATTACTTCTCGATATGATATTGATATGATCGAATCATGGGAGTGATTTTAGGAATCTTTCCTATATCATATTTATCACATGTTTTTATTATTTCACCTGTAAATAGAGGTGATCATTGTATACACAGATTAATAAGAGACACTATTATGAAAGTGATGTAGCCCTTTTGGCTCTTTGTGCTGTGGATCCTAGTGACTGAACCACGTAATATCCATGCGTTCTTGTTTCATTTCTCTCTTCACTTATATTTTTATTATTTACAACAATTTCCGATCTGTTTGGATCCCAACACATCCAGATCCTAGCCAAAGTTGACCAATTATAGTTGTTAAGATCATTCAATCTTTTAGGGATAGTAGTTCTAAAGATTCCATTCATATTTGTACTTATGACTTTGGTTTCCAAAGTACAAATTTTTTTTTTTTTGATAAGTTTTTTCCAAAGTACAAACTAAAGGTATATTTATATAGCTTAATGAACTTCTTAACTACCATATGTTTAGTTGAGATGTTGAGACCCCTCATATTCCAGCAACCAATCATCATAAACAGAAGATGGGAGAAGAAATCTACCTCCCAAGGTAATAAGTATTCCTTTTTCTAGCTTTGCCGCTAGCAACACCAGCTTTCTTCTTGGTCTTCTTACTGGCACTTGGACTGCACCTCCACCTCTGGGGAAGTATTGACATCTTCTCAATTAGCTTAATCCAGTTCTGCAATGGATTTGCATTTGTTTGGGACAGAGATTGATTTTTGTCCATCTCATAACTGCTGTTTGATTCCTCTTGAGTAGGTAGGTGGTATGAGCCAACATCATCATCATTCTGACCTTCATTAATTACCGTATCTGGATTATTCTTATCACTCTCTTTACCTTCATGGTCATCCTTGTCTGACTGAGATACTAGCATCATTTGGAGGAACTGATTGCTATCATGATTAACGTTGTGGAGAGTTGATGTTTCCCCTTGATGCATAGAGGTATTATCAAACTCCTGAAATGCAATTTTCCATTTTCTATTCACTAGTTTCCAATTGTTCTTGACATTCTGACCATCCTCATATTCCTTAGCCCGAACAAGGGTTCAGCTCAGTGGCATTCTTCAGACAAGCTGAGGTAGTATAAATAAACACATGACAAAATGAACAAGTGGTCAGCTTCGTTGATGCTCGGCCTCTGTCTGAATAGCTTCTGAATTACTCATTCAGATATCAAATTCTTCAATCAATTCATCACAAATATTAATTTCAATACATACTCTAGCATAGTTGAGACATTTCTTCATTTTTGCCATGGAATATGCACACAATGGTTTCCCCAAAGCACTTGATATATAACTTGGGAAAAATTTATTCCAATATTCTGGACGAATGTTATAGAGTTTTACCCAAATTGGAATTTTGTCCAGCTTTCTCGTTATCGAGAGACTAGAGTAGTCCCCTTCTCCCATTTTTCCAGAACCGGAAGTCTGTTGAGGAAATGCCAAAGCCCTATCAAATATAGTATCCTTCTCAGCTTCTGAAGCAAATCTGAAGAAGGAAAAATAAAAAAAGAAGTCCTTAGCATTGTATAGAACCTCTAAAAACGTGTTGTTTCCCCAGATCTTTTGTGCCATTGATTTAAGAATAAGAAAGGGTAATTTCTTATCATAAAGTAGCCAACCAAGCAGCTGGATCACTCCATTTCAAAATCAATCAGCTGCGCAGGGGGGAGGCTACACATCAAATCTATTATCCAACTTTGAGTTTGAAAAGATGCAGAGCCATTCTTCTGTTACAGTTAGCTGGGTTTGATTTGAGAATATTGGCCCCAGATTTTTTCGGATCTTGTCTGGAACCAGGTTTATTATTTGGGTCTAAACCTAATTCCACATCTGCCCTAGGAATATTGAGTTTTGTAGCCTTATCCAAAATGGGAATTGCAGATATTTTTTTTGTTCTTTTCTTTTCTTATGGGATTTGAGCAGCTCTGTTTCCCACTTTAATGGGTGGCACCTTTTCAGCAATTGACTCCTCATCTTGCAGTTTATTTCTGATTAATACAGAAGGACTAGCAAATCGAGGTCTTCATCTCGATCTTTAGTTGTATCTCTTAACCATTTCTACCTTGACCTCAGGCACCTCCATAACTTGGATATCTCTAGTAACCACCCTCTGGAGCAAATTCTCTGCCTTTATTGGTTTCCCCTGGATTTCCTGCAATCATTTCTTCAAAGAACCAATTTCCTTTAGAACTGCATCCAAGTCCTTGTTTCTTTCATGACTATCAGGAACAGCATCATCGATATTCTCAATTGAGTGAGCTTTCTCCATCCCTCCTGAGCCTGGACTTGGACATCTACTGTATCTTTGACTTGATTTAGAGTTCTAGAATTGTCTTGGTTTCCCGATCTAGATACATGCCCAGCTTGGATACCCGCCAACATGACACAGAACTGAGTTCAGCCAGAGGATGTAAGAACAAAACTACGTGGTGGGAAGAGATTGATAAGAAATAGAGGAATGAGGTCTGAAAGGATGAAGAACATATGAGAACTGAGAAGAAGAAAGCCAGCTCCAGGCAGTGGAAAAGCCACTGGAACCCTTGAGAGACTGAGAGAGGAAGTGCTAGAGAGACTCTTTCTCGAGTCTTTCAATTTGGGGGGGGTGGGGTGGGTTGGGTTGAGAGATAGAACATATTATTGTCATTTGAATGTGCTGAAATTTGGAAATTTGGTAAGCATCTCTAATAATTTTTAGCAATAGTTGGCTTCTATAACTAGATTTTGTGAAGAACGCAAATATCCATAATATTAGGGCTGAACTCAGTTTACATAAAACACTAACTTGTTTCCTGTAATCCAACCATAGTTACTCTATGGATATGACTTTTGTTGTTGTTTATTTATTTATTTTTATTTGACAATGATTCTAGCGGCTGAAGTAATTCTTAACTGCTTTATTCTTTCGCGCTTTCTCTCTCTTTTGGACCCTAAATCCTTCCTCAAATGATGCATTTCTAATTGTCCACGTGCATAGCTGTTGCTTATTTTCATTGCCAGTACTTGACGGATCGATGAACCGTTTCTTTTCCCTGAAAATAATATATTATCTCCCATGAGTTTTTGAAAGTTGCAGGGACCTCCCTGAAGTTTCTAAAATAACTTTGGCCATTCCTCAGGTTTGCAGAAATTATCACATTATTTTTTCTACTATTAGCTAATGGCCAAATATAGAAGTTGAATTCTATAAAATAATGTGTCTAGGGCTATAGAATAGAAGAGAGAGAGAGATTGGACAATGAAATCTGATGGGTATACGTTCGTACACACCCCTCTCCTATTTATATCAAGGCAAATAAAATTACAATAGGTACCCTTGGGAAACCAAAAAATAACGACGACTTTTAACAATAGTAAGGATGATGACCTCACTGGTAATATTATTTGGTTATTATTTTTGGAGATAAGTGATAAGTAGAAGTTTTACTCATGAAAATCCTAATGTCATTTCTATAGTACACGACGAGTAGCTCTATGCTGCCAAAGAAGGATACACACTAAGACACTCCTCAATATCATTTGACATGTTCCGAGCTATTATGGCATCTGTTTGTATTTGGGTTTTACAACCATTTGATATTTACACCAGACCACTGCTAAGAGGTTTTTATTTATTTATTTATTATTTTTTAGGTCAATGTAATCAGTTGTGAATTGGAGCTTATTTTCTTTCTTCCAAGTTTTTCTTCATTCTCCGCAAAAAAATCATCACTAAAGATTAATTATTGTGAGGCGATACATTTTTCTGAGTTCTTTATTTTGCCAGGAAAGATACGTCGCCAATTCTCGATAGCTGTGGCTGCCATACTTGCCAGAATCATACAAAAGCATACATTAATCATCTACTCAATGTCCATGAAATGCTGGCTCAGACTCTACTAGAAATGTGCAACTTCTTTCTCACATTTTTGTTGTTGTTCTTGTTGTTTGTTGTTTACGAGCGTTTAATATATTTTGCAGACACAACACTCACCATTATCTGGGGTTCTTCCGCGCAATCAGGGGAGCAATCCACAAAGGGAAGTTTGAGGAATTTCGGCAAAAGTTCATTGAAAGTAGGTGTGATCATCTTTTCACAGCTGCTCTATGTGCATGAAATATAATATTATCTGAGCAAATTATAGTTCGAGACATACATTCTAATTTACTAGATTGTATTTCCTTTCAAATTATATGATCGATTAAGAGGAAAATGGTCAATAGCATAGATCATCTATTATTATACTGCAATACCAGACTTGATCTTCTTCTAAGATGTGATTGTCATCAGAACACTGATCATTCCAAATTTATTACTATATACTGCAATGTCTCTCATTCTCAAACAAACCATCTGCATATTTGAAAAGTGATTAGAGTCACATTCTAAGAAAAATTGTGGTGTAGTAAACATCATGATGTAGACTTACCGATTATTATGCTACTGTATATATATATATATATATATATATATATACACACACACACACACACGTACACTAGGAAAAGGCACGTGCATCGCACGTGATGAATGTTTTATAACTTATAGAATTTTTGTTTTTATATATATTTTTTCTAATTGTTGATTTGGAGCTTGTAACAATAAACGTTACAAAAAAAATTACAATTTTTTGTAACTCTTTTTATATTAATTTAAAAATATTTTTTGTATTTTTTTTAAGAAAAATATTTATTTTCTTTAAATATATCATTGTCTAATTAGATTTCCTTCATTAAAAAACTCATAATAAATAGATAAATACATGTTATATGTGATAGAGTTTAAAAAAAAAAAAAAATAGATAATTTGTGGTAGAGTTTTATAGAAATTATATTATTTTTTGGAAATCTATTTATAATAAATAAATAAATAGGTAATTTGTGTTAGAATTTAATAGAAACTCTTTTAAAAACTCGTTATAATATTTTTATATATAAATATTGAAACTCTTTGTAGATTTAATAATAGTATAGATTTTTTATATATCCTTATCAAATTTAATTTCATTTTACTTAGAAACTTGTACTAAAAGCTAATTTTTGGTAGAGTTTTAGAAAAATTAATTTATTTTATATATGAATTAATAAATATTTTTTATATAAATAACTCTTGTCTAATTAGATTTTCTTTTATTAAAAAATCCATAATATTAAATTGATAAATAAGTTAATTTAAATTTTATTAGGTAGATTTTAAAGTTAGCTAATTTGTGATAGATTTTATAGAAAATTTTTATTTTCTTTAAACATATTATTGTTTAATTATATTTTTTTATTAAAAAAGCTCATAATAAATAGGTAAATAGGTAATACGAGTTATAGTTTTATAGAAAATATTTTTAAAACTCTTTTTATATGAATTAATAAATATTTTTATATTTTAATAATTTTGGC
Organism: Cornus florida; assembly: GCF_030987335.1. NCBI lineage: Eukaryota > Viridiplantae > Streptophyta > Magnoliopsida > Cornales > Cornaceae > Cornus > Cornus florida. Next base: position 41,733,136 of record NW_026775571.1, read on the forward strand.
TAATTGGATTAGCTTTTATTAAAAAAAAAAACTCATGATAAAAGGTAATTTGTGTTAGAGTTTTAGAAAAAAAATTTTAATTTTTATTTCAATTAAAAAATATTTCTTATATTAATAACTATTGTCTAATTATATTTTATTTTATTAAAAATATTATAATAAATAAATAAATAGGTAATTTGTTTTAGAGTTTAATATAAACTCTTTTAAAAGTTCTTTTTATATCAATTAATAAACATTTTTTATTTTAATAATTCTTGTCTAATTAGATTCACTTTTATTTAAAAACCATAATAAATAGAAAAATAGGTAATTTGTGTTAGGGTTTTATAGAAACTTTTTTAAAACCTCTTTTCATATCAATTAATAAATAATTTTTTATATTAATAATACTTGTCTAATTAGATTTTCTTTTTGTAAAAAACTCATAATAAATATATAAATAGATAATTTGTGTTAGAGTTTTATAAAAACTCTTTAAATATATCTTTGTCTAATATGATAGTGTTTTATTGAAAATAAAATAGGTAATTTGTGATTAAATTTTATAAAAATTATTTTATTTTTTTTAAATATATCCATCACTAATTAAATTTAATTTTATTAAGAAACTCATAATAAAAGTTAATTGGTGGTATGGTTTTAGAAAAAATATTTTATTTTATATATTAATTAATTAATATTTTTATATTAATAATTCTTTTATAATTAGATTTTCTTTTATTAAAAAATTAATAATAATAAATAGATTGATAGGTTAATTTAAATTTTATTATATAGATTTTAGTGTTTTATAGAGTTTTTTTTTTTAAATTTTCTTTTCATATCAATTAAAAAATATTTTTATATAAATAAATAATTAATTAAATACTAAAACTCTTTACACATTTAATAATAGTATAGCTAAAAACTCTTTTTATATTCATTAATAAATATTTTTTTACATAAATAAATAAATACTGAAACTCTTTGGCAGAGCTCTGTATTTTACTCTCAAATTCTGGATTTATATAATTATCAATATTTATACCCATTCCTCCTTTCTCCATACTTCTATTTATAGGCTTCTTGGATTAACAGGATGATGATGACGTGTGTCCTATTCTGATAATGATATAATCAAAACTGGCCGGGCTCGGTTATATTGTGATAATTATCTATAAAAAATAACTAATCATTTTATATTGAAATAAAAATAAGAATTTTATATAGATTGTGATAGATTTTATTAGATAATTTTTTAATTAATAAATATTTTTTATTTTAACAATTTTTGTCTAATTAGATTTACATTCATTAAAAAATATATAATAAATAGATAAATAAATAATTTGTTTTTGAGTTTTATAGAAATTCTTTTAAACCCTCTTTTTATATCAATTAATAAGTATTTTTTTATATTAATAATACTTGTCTAATTAGATTTCCTTTTATTAAAAAACTCATAATAAATAGATAAATTGGTAATTTGTGTTAGAGTTTTATAGAAACTCTTTAAATATATCTACGTCTAGTGTAATAGAGTTTTATTGAAAATAAAATAGGTAATTTGTGATAGAGTTTTCTAGAAATTATTTTATTTACTTTAAATATATCCTTGTCGAATTAAATTTAATTTTATTAAGAAACTCATAATAATAGCTAATTTGTGGTAGAGTTTTAGAAAAATTATTTTGTTTTATATATCAATTAATAAATATTTTTATATTAATAAATCTTGTCTAATTAGATTTTCTTTTATTAAATAATTCATAATAATAAATAGATAAATCGGTTAATTTAAATTTTATTTTGTAGATTTTAGTTCTATATGGAATGTGATTGATTTTATTTGGTAATTTTTTAATTAATAAATATTGTTTATTTTAATAATTATTGTCTAATTAAATTTACTTTTATTAAAAGACACATAATAAATAAATAAATAGGTAATTTGTGTTTGAGTTTTATAGAAACTCTTTGAAAACCTCTTTTTATATCAATTAATAAAATTTTTATATTAATAAATCTTGTCTAATTAGATTTTATTTTATTAAATAATTCATAATAATAAATAGATAAATAGGTTAATTTAAATTTTATTTTGTAGATTTTAGTTTTATATAGAATATGATTGGTTTTATTAGGTATTTTTCAATTAATAAATATTTTTTATTTTAATGATTATTGTCTAATTAGATTTACTTTTATTAAAAAACTTATAATAAAAAGATAAATTGGTAATTTGTGTTTGAGTTTTATAGAAACTCTTTCAAAACCTCTTTTTATATCAATTAATAAATATTTTTTTATATTAATAATACTTGTTTAATTAATTTTTTTTTTTATTAAAAAACTCATAATAAATAGATAAGTATGTAATTTGTGTTAGAGTTGTATAGAAACTCTTTAAATATATTTTTGTCTAGTGCGATAGAGTTTTATTGAAAATAAAATAGGTAATTTGTAATAGAGTTTTATAGAAACTCTTTAAATATATCTTTGTCTAGTGCGATAGAGTTTTATTGAAAATAAAATAGGTAATTTGTGATAGAGTTTTATAGAAATTATTTTATTTTCTTTAAATATATCTTTGTCTAATTAGATTTAATTTTATTAAGAAACTCATAATAAAAGCTAATTTGTGGTAGAGTTTTAGAAAAATTATTTTGTTTTATATATTAATTAATAAATATTTTTATATTAATAACTCGTCTAATTAGATTTTCGTTTATTAAAGAATTCATAATAATAAATAGATAAATAGGTTAATTTAAATTTTATTTTGTAGATTTTAGTGTTTTAAATATATATTTTTTATAAATAAATAAATACTTAAAGACTGAAACTATTTGCACATCTAATAATAGTATAGATAAAAACTATTTTTATATCAATTAACAAAAAAAAAATCATATAAATAAATAAATACATAAACTCTCTGCTCCATAATATCCATGTTTCTATTTATAAGCTTATTGGATTAATAGGATGATGACATGTGTCCTTTTCTGATAATGGCATAATCATAACTAGGCTGGGCCGGTTGTATTGTGATAATTATTCATTAAAAATAACTATTCTTTTTATATTGAACTAAAAATAAGAGTTTTATATAGAATGTGATTTGATTTTAGTAAGTAATTTTTAGAATTTTATAGAAACTATTCTTACCAAAATTATTTTTATATCAATTAATAAATATTTTATATATAAATAAATAAATACTGAAATACTGAAATACTGAAACCTTTTGCACATTTAATAATAGTATAGATATAGATATAGATATAGATATAGATATAGAGAGAATATATAATTAATTAATGAGAGTAGTATAGTATAATTCGAATTGTTAATTAAACTAATTTGAATAGGTTTTGAATTGTGAATAATTAATAAGAGCACTTTATTGAGAATTAAACTCTTTTTATAATTTGAATAGATTTTGAATTGTGAATAATTAATAAGAGCTCTTTATTAGTTATTTAAGTGTTTCTGATTTTGTGTTATTAGTTCGTTGGGTTCTAGTGAAGGTTGATTTGACTCATAACCGTTACATATATAGTGTTTTGCTGCAATAGTGATTGATAATCCATTTTTAATTTAATAATGTATATCTAGTTTGGCATTTTTGTATTTTGGGTTCAATTGTGAATAATTAATAAGAGCTCTGTATTGAGAATTAATTTTTTTTTTTTTTTTTATAATCTGTTAATTAGAATAATGTGGGACTTTGTAATTTGAATTAAACTCTTTTTATATTTTGTTAATTTGAATTAATTTTAACTTTATAAGGTAATTTTGAGTTTTATAGAACTCTTTATCATGAACTAAACTCTTTTTATATTTTGTTAATTTGAATTAACGAAGGTTAGCCCAAAGGCCGACCAAAAAAAATTTAGTACTACAATTGATTTTAGCCAAAAGGCCGAGAAAGGTGTGATTATTATTTCTTTAGGTCTATAGTTTTATAAGAGGCTTCCATATAATCTTTTTTACTTTAAACTAATGTGGGACAAGAAAAATGAATTTTATTAGGTAATTTGTAATTTGAATTAAACTATTTAAATTAATTTTATAAAATTTATTAGGTAATTTGTAACTTGAATTAACTCTTTAAATAATTTTTAGGTAATTTTTTGTTTATAAAAACTCTTTTTTTATATTAATAAATAAATACTGAAATACTAAACACTTAAACACTTTGCACATTTAATAATTGTATAGATATATATAAACAACAACTGTTATGACCAAATGTATATATCAGAAAAGATTTTAAAATTGGCAAATAACAAGATAAGATATTGTTCACTGACCAATTTTGTCGCCCTTGTGACCAGATTCTGTGATGTTGATTTGGTGCACTTTCTAATAGAATAGCACTTTTGATTAGAAATAGCGGAAGTAATGATAAACAAATCTAACCAACGGAGTGTTACAATGCTCGGCAGCATGGAGAAAAAAATTAATGTTATGTTTGGAAATATTGAATCGGTGATTTAGATTTAGAATTGAAAATAATTTAGTTAAAGTTTTGAATTACATTTTTTTTAATCTCGAATTTACGTCACCGATCGAGTGCTCCAAATGCAACATAAGAGAGCGTGGTAGTATGAGCATTAATTAATTTTTTAAAAAATAATAAATAAATAAATAAAATTAGACCTCATTTTGTCGCACAAAGGGGCCGCGTATTTGGAATGAAGCCAATCCAGTTCAGAGTTATTTGGAGGCGGTTGTTGAATTAGTGCAAAATCATACCACATTCTATGCAGCCCCAAATAAATTAAATTATTGTGGTTGGCAAATTACTTGCATTGAATCAGAGAAAAACGATATATAAATTCAATAATAGCCCAACAGGAATTTATTTATTTTTTATTTTTTTTGTTATAAGTCCCACATATAGGATTTTTTTAATAGAACACAAGAATAATATAGTTCAAACATATAATAATTATAATATGAATATAGGCTCACAGCATTAAAAGAGAGAACTAAAAAAATATAGAGTGAAAGAGTACTATTATTAATCTTATGTAATTTCACTTTTCTGATTTTGAGAGAAACACTACTAAAGCAATCCACTATACATATACATGGTGCCACTGCTCAAAACATCATGAGGTACATTAGATTACTTTTCGTGCACCCAACTTAACATGTGCTTGATGCCCAAGTGACTTGACTTGTGCTTGACGCCCAAGTATGCTCTGAAAACCTTGCCTAAAAAATCAATGGTTGTTGACTCTACATATACAACACTTTCTTTTGGAATCCACTCCATTACACTAATGTTATATTTTGTGTGTAGGAATGGAATAAAATAGAATGTCCATTCCAACCATTTCTTTATTTAGTATATAATTTAAAATGGAAATGGTCATTCCATTGGAATGAAAATTCATTCTACAACTAAACTTATGGAATGACCATTTTATTCCAAGTAATTTTTTTTTTAAAAAATCAACTTCTTAAGAACCTTCATATTCCAAGTCCAAAAATCACCACTATCTTCTACCACAACCACCTCCGCCTTTCACCATCGACTTCCACAACTACCACCACCATTGCCACTGACTTTCACCATCTACAACTGCTTTCCGCCATCGCCATCGCCATCGCCGCCGCTTTCCGCCACCGACACCTTTGCCGCAACCACCACCACCATCATCGTCTTTTACCACCGCCGCCACCACCACCACCACCACCATTACCACCACCACCTTTCACCACTGCCGCCGCCGCCGCCATCGTCTTTATCCATTCCTACCGCCTTCCACTACCATCACTATCACCGCCACTGTCTTTCACCACCGCCACCACTGTTATCTCCTTTCACCACCACCACCATCACCACCGTCACCGCCTTTCACCACCATCCACCGCCGCTGCCGCCACCGCTTTCTACCACCACCGCCATTTCATCACTATCTCCTTCCACCACCAACACCACACTACTGTCACCGCCTTCCACCAACACCATTGCCGCCTTCCAACACCAACGCCGCCGCCGCCACCCAACACCGCCACCGCCACCGCCACCTACAACACTACCGCTTTCCACCTCCACCACCATCAACTACCACCACTGCCGTCATTTTGTTAATTTAATTTATTTTTTACTAAGAGGGATATTTTGGAGAACTAAATTTAAAATTTATTCCATTCTATATTTTAAATTAGTTCAACCTAACACTAGAATGGTTATTATTATTCCATTCCTACACATTTTATATTTACAACCAAATAATAAAATGAGAATGGTTCTTTCCAGGGGCGAAGCCAGGATTTTATTTCAGAGGGGGCACAATGCACTTGTTAAATTTTTTTTTTTTTTTTAAATAAATATAACAATATAATTTTTTTTAAATCAAAAAGGCAAATAAGAAAAAATAGTTGTAAAATAATATGCTAAATAAATACCGTAAAAAAGAATATAGTTATAAATATAAGAATCAAAATATTAATTAAGAATATTTTAATTAAATACAATCACAAATGTCCTCGATAAAAAGAAATAAGTTTAAAAAAATAAAAAAAATACATAAGTGAAAAAAGAATTTTTTTGAAAAAGGAAACAAAAATTAGAAAAGGAAAAATATATTGTATATTTGAAGAAGGGATATATGTAATTTTTTTTTTTTTCAAAAGGAAATTAAAAGAATTTGAAAATTTGAGGGGGGACACTATTTAAAATTACCATGTAAGTATATATATATACCAAAAATATGCACCTATGTATAGTAGGTTAGAGCAAAGTGAGGGGAGGCACGTGTCCCCTCTGGGCTTTAATTGGCTCCGCCCCTGGTCATCCTATTCCCATTCCCATTCCCATTCCCACTTGCATTCCATTTCATTCATGCACACCAAACGCAACATAAGAATATACCTCACTAAAACCTTGCGAAGAAAAATCCAGTGGGACAAAACCCTAGCGAAGGAAAAAGAGTTCAATATTTTTGTGTATCTGAAAATGGTATTGTATAGGTTAAAACTACCTCATTAAAACCTTGCCAGGAAAACCCGCTGGGATAAAACCTAAATGAAGGAAAAAAAAAAATACAGTATACCAATCTCTTTTCGATTAATTGCTTCCCCTCATTGTTGCATTAGCTCAACGCTGAAGATTCTTTAGCTGATGCATCCTAATGTTGTGTACCAACTTTTTAAATATTGTAGTTGGAAGCACTTTAGGGAATAAATCTGCTAGATTTTCATATGAACGTATCTTCTGAATATCAATATCACTCTTTTTCTGGCGTTTATGTGCATAAAAGAATTTTGGTGAGATGTGCTTAGTCGTGTCACTTTTGATATAGCCCTCTTTCATCTGTGCAATGCATGCCGCATTATCTTCATATAATATTGTTGGACTATCTTTTATTAACGAGAGACTATATGTTGTTCGAATGTGTTGGATCAGTGACCTCAACCAAATGTATTATCTGCTTATCTCATGAATTACGAATATCTTAGAATGATTTAAAGAAGTTACAATCATTGTTTGTTTCATAGATTTCCATGATATAGTAGTGCCGTCACAGGTAAACACATATCCTGTTTGTGAATAAGCTTTATGTGGATCAGAGAGACAGTTAGCATCTGCATATCCAATTAATTGATAATTTGGTTCTTTTGAATAAAACAATCACATATCATTGTGCCACAAAGATATCACAATATGTGTTTGATTCCATTCCAATGTCTGCGGGTTGATGTAGAACCGTACTTTGCTAATAAATTGACTGAAAAGACTACGTTAGGCCGTGTGTAATTTACAAGATACATAAGAGCACCAATCGTACTGAGATAGGTCACTTCAGGACCCAGGAGTTCTTTATCATCCCCTATAGGACAAAAATGATCTTTTTTGACGTTAAGTGATCAGATAACCATTATAGAGCTCAATGGGTGGGCTTTATTTATATAAAAAAATTTCAAAACCTTTTATGTGTCTTTTGATTGGTGGATGAGAATACCACTCGATAAATGTTCAACTTGTAGGGAAAGGAAATTTTTTGTCTTTTCGAGATCTTTTATTTCGAATTATTTCTTTAAATAAGTGACCATCTTTTCGATCTCATCCAATGTTCCCATAAGATTCAGGTCATCAACATATACTGCAATAATAGCAAAACCAGATTCTGATTTGTTAATAAAAGTATATGGACAAAGATGATTATTTGCATATCCTTCTTTAAGTAAGTACTCGCTAAGGCGATTATATCACAAGGATTGTTGTAATTTTATCGATTACATATTATGTGGTTTTGTTTCAGGCATTTTAAATCTTTCTAGGATTTTCATATAAATATCACTATTTAGTGATCCATATAAATATGTTATAACCATGTCTATTAGATACATATGAAATCTTTCTGTGATTGCCCAATGTATTATGAATCGAAATGTGGTTGCATCAATCACAGGAGAGTATGTTTCCTCATAATCAATACCAGGTCTCTATTAGAAACCTTGAGCTACCAGTCAGGCTTTGTATCTCATAATTTCATTTTACTCATTACGTTTTTGTACAAATACCCATTTGTACCCACAGGCTCAATGTCCTCAGGTGTTTGGACTACATGTAATGGTTGTAATTTATTAATATATGTAAATTTTGTGGTGGGACCCCCCATTAGTGTAATTTGTGTGGCCAAGAGGCCACTTAACCTCACAATTTCTCTCCCTCATTCTCTCTCCCCAACACTATATCTTCTTCCCCTTTCTATTTCTTTTTTTCTTTCACTTTGTTTCAAGACTTCAAAGTTTGATTACTTCTCAACCGGTGGGAATTTTTGAGTGCCGTTTGCGGCCATTCGAAGAGCTCGGTGAGATCTTTAAGTTTATATAAACAATTTCAGCTTTTGGCCACTCTAAGAAATCCGAAAATTTGGACCCATTTGGGGCCTTTCTACAATTAAGAGGTGGGTGCTCTAATTCATATTTTCTTTGATCTTTTTTTAAGTTTTCCCATTTAATTTGATTCTAAGCATGTTTGATTTTAGCAATTTTGCCTATGTTGTTGTGGTATGTAATTAAGTTGATGGATGTATTATATGTGTTAATTGAACCAATGATTATGATTATATACTTGGTGGTGAAGATACATGCTTAGTATTGACATTTTAGGTGCCCTATGATTTTTAATTGTTAAGAAAAGTGATGTTGAAATTATGAAAATAAATGTTAGGATTTCCCTTAATAATATGATCGTGATGTAGATGGAATGTATGGGATTTATTGTAAACTTTTCTTGATAAATTGCCATGATGCTATATCTATGATGTGTATCTCTATGTGTGTTATGTGTAAATAATATATGTGTGTATGATTTGTTGATTAGATATGGAAAACATACTTTTGTGATTATGTCCTATTTTAATAGGTGTAATTGTAGAAATTTTGTTCACTTAAAACATGCTATAAATTCATGAGAAAATTCTTCTTTAGCATGAAATGTTGTTAAGGTTTGATGATGTGAAAATTATGTTAAATTGTGAAGCATGAAGCATTCATGCATCCATTGGGAAAGAAAAAGGGTAAAAGTAAATTTTTTAAACCAATGAAATTGTTTTGGGGAAAAGTTTTTTTTGAAAAGTTTTTGTGAAAACCTGGACGCCTAGGAGGCGCCTAGTGGTCCGTGGTATTAGTATGGTCTAGAAAGGGGACTAGTGAGAGACTCTAGTGTGGTTGAGCTAACCAGGCCGGATGCGACGCCTTGGAGGTGCCTTATGGTCATGGATGGTTAGCCAATCCCCCTTTCGTGACGCCTTGGAGGTGCCTTGGGTTGGATTACATTAACGGTTTGGAAGTTGAAACGGTATGGTTTCAAAAATGGGGCATGACATTGCATTACATGGCACATCATTGGCCTACGTGGTGCATTTGGTAATTGGTTGAGATATGTATGTTTGTTGATGATACAGTAGTTTTACTTGACTCCTGAGATATGATCCCGTTCTCTTGCTTTCTATTCTCTATGTGGATTCACGGGGTCATAAGAGGCGTGTCTTAGACACTTCCTATTGAGCGTTTTGATCACCCCATCATTTTAACATTTTTCAGGTCACGGTAAGGAAGTGGCGGATGACATTCCTCCACAGGTTTTGATGGTTTAGTGAACTGTTTGACATATTTTGTAACTATGATCTCATTTTATTATTATTTTTATTTTTAAACCCTGGGATGACACGTATATTATGTATTGATATAAGAAAGGACGGTAATGTTTTTAGTTGATCTCAGGTTCGGGTAAGGACCCGGTCAGCGATTCAGACACTCGAGTTTGGGTCGTTACACTACAAGTCCAAATACTTCACGTTTAACTAATGAATTTAGCTCTTCCTGTATTAGTTCTTTCAATTTTGGCCAATCATTTCTTCGTCAACACTCTTCAACGTTTTGAGGTTCCGAATCCTCATTATCAATTTCATGAGCAATAACATATGAAAATATGTTATCAATAACAATTTCATTTCTATTCCATCTCGTTCCATAATTTATTAAGATCTCATCATTTTCAAGTACCTTTGCCTTATCAGGGGCATGTGCCTCATCAAGGGCCACATCATTATTGGTTGCCTTTGCGTCATCAAGAATTATTATTTCATCATTTTTAGGTATCCGACACTCATTAAGAGCCTCGGCCTTGTCAAAGGCTATAATCTCAGATTGATCAATAATTTATGTTACTCTTTTTGTGGCATCTTCAAGAGTGCTAATTTTTCTTTGTGATTTCCTCTTACGAGGAACAATGTCTTTTGCACCTACTAGCCTGCCATGCTTCTGGCGTGTTTTAGATGCATTTGCTATACTACTAACATAAGGTCCCTCAGGGACAACAATTTATTCTGGAATATTTGTAGCTGGTATATGTGATTTTATTACTTTCTTTGTATCAGTAAATAATTCAGGTAATTGATTTGCAGCATTTTGCAAGTAAATGATCCTTTGAACTTCTTTTCACATTGATTTGTGCATGGATCAAAATGGGATAATTCCAGGGCATTCCAAGTAATATTAAGCTGCTGCTGAGTTATTTGGTTGTTGACCAAATACAAGTTACAATGGTGAGAACTTAAGGTAAGCAGTTGGTCATATACGAACTAATAATGCAGCATATAATATGGCATGTCCCTAGGCAGAAACAAGTAACTTTGTTTGCATAAGCAAAGATGACCAATTAACTGAAGTCTTTTAATAAAAGATTATGCCAAACCATTTTGAGTATGAGTGTATGCAACATGATGTTCAACATTAATTCCAACTGACATGTAATAGTCATCAAAAGCTTGAGAAGAAAATTCAGCGGCATTATCAAGACGGATTATCTTAATTAGATAATCAGGAAAGTATGCCCGTAATTTAATGATTTGAGCAAGAAGTATAGCAAATGCAACATTACGAGTACAAAGCAAACAAACATGTGACCATCGTGTTGATGCATCAATTAAGACCATAAAATAACGAAATGGTCCGCAGCGTGGATGAATTGGACCACATATATCCCAGTGAATTCGTTGTAAAAAGGTGGGAGATTCAACAATGACTTTTGAAGGGGATGGTCTAATAATCAACTTACCTTGTGAGCAAGCGATACATAGATGATTATTTGGTAAGATAAATTTTTGATCCTTTAGTGGCTGTCCATGTGAATTTTCAATAATTTGATGCATCATTGTAGTCCTCAGGTGACCAAGTCGATTGTGCTAAATCATAAAAGTTTTGGGTCACAAGGGTTTTTATGTATCACTCAATTGTCCTAATGGTTGTATAGTATAACCTAAAAGAGAAAGCATGAAGTTTTTCTAATATCAACTTCTTGCATGAGATAATGGAAGTAATGCAGAGATATTCCATATTTCTTTCATTTACAGTCTCAATATGATACCCATTACGACACAAGTCTTTAAAACTCAACAGATCTATACGAGATCTTATAGAATATAAGGCATCATTAATTTGTAATCTTGTTCCACGTGGTAAAATAATATTTGATTCTGAAATTGAGGAGGATGACATCTCGATGATTGATTGAAAGAATTAGTTAGGGGAAGAGGATTGGACTGATTTTGAAATTGCCCTTGAGATTGAGGAACTTGATTACTCGGGCCTTGATTGCACCATCAGAAATTTGGATGATTTCTCTATCCTGAGTTATATGCATTAGAATATGGATTATTACTCAGTCCGGAGAATGTGGCATTAGCTTGCTTTTGAGGAATTTCAGAAGATTTCCCCGTGAGAGGACAATTTTCTACAAGATGATTTGGACTAGAGCAAATTAACTACATACACCTCATGTGGTATGAACGCATGAGAAAGAATGGGAACACACCCAGAAGCTAAGGCTTGGTCAAGCCTCACATGAATGCCTCCACTTGAAGGGCTAATTCCCTAGACTTCTTGGCTTCTACACGATTTCCGACTTTAAGAATACCAGAGGCCCTAGAACAAGAAATAGAAACATATTGAAGATAATTTTCGCTCAGATTTTCAAAAAGTTGACATGCTTCATCCTCATTTTTGAGTAAAAACGTGTTATTGCACGAGGCATCAAACATTTTTCTATAAGGCTCAATTAAACCATTATAAAACACTTGCACCAATTGCCATCGTGGGACGCAATGGTATGGACACTTCTGGAGAAGATCATTGAGTCTTTCCCAAGTATCATGCATTTGCTCCCCCGGGATTTGGGAAAAAGCCATAATTTCTCTCCTTATTTAATGGATTTTTCCCACTGGATAATATTTCTTCAAGAACTCTTGTTGAAGTTGAGCCCATAAAGTGATTGAATTTTGTGGAAGGGAATTTAACCAATGCTTGGCCTTTTCTTTTGGAGAGAATTAGAATATACGCATCCTAAAAGCATCATTAGAAAGAGTTGTCAACTTGGTAGTAGAACATATCTCGACAAAATCATCAATATGCTTATAGGGATCTTCATTAGCAAACCCATAATAAGATGGAACATTTGGACCATACCCAGTTTGATCTTAAAATGGGTTGCATTAGTATCCGGAAATCTAAAGCATGAGGGAAAAATGTATGTGGATGGAATATAATGATCCCTCAGAGGCGTAGGAGTAGGCGCAGGTGGAGTATCCCCTCCTGGTAGATTATTACCATCATCCATATTTTCAAGTTATTCTCTTTGCAAATTAGGGTCCTTAGATGTTCTCCTAAGTCGTTTCAGAGTCTTTTCAATTTCTGGGTCGTATGGATTCAACGGGAATGACAATGAATGACAACTTAGCATATCGATGACAACTCTACCAAATAAAACAAAACAAAACAGAACAGAACAAAAAAAATTCAAGCACAAACTCACAAAGGGTCCCAAACTACAGATTCGTCACCTTCTCCGTGCGCTCCTCATACCTAAATACATGTACTCGAAAAGAAAAAGAGTTAAGATGAGAAATGAGAGATTCATAAACTAAGAATCAAATTAGAACTAATTTGTAACCTAATAATTGAAAACCGTTACACAGTCCCCGGTAATGATGCCAAAAATTGATGTGTCGTGTTATCAATGATAAACCACTCACAATAGAACAAATCCTTGTAGTATAGGGTTATAGAGAGAGTGTCAAACCTCAAGGACTATGGTGGAATTGTTAAGTATAAAACTATTTCTAAATTTGATTTGAGAGAATAATTCGATGTGTCTTCCATTTCTAAAAACTGAAAATAAACTAAGATATGATAGAATAAGTATCAAAAAAAGGGGAACTTAGGGATTGACTCCACCACTAGTCTCATAACATGGTTAATTGTATCAATTTTTGGAAAAATTCGTATTTATGTATATTCAGGAACCTAGTGGCCTCACGCTCGCTTTTAGTTCAAAAGAGAAAGATATATATAAATAAACACTAAGCATAACTCATCTTCAGTTGGCACGACCTATTTACCTAACTACTCTAATCTACTTTGCAGTACAAACCGTCTTCCAAAGGCATGAATTATCAAACTATTCATTCACATATTCATTTAAGCAGCATTACATGATAATTACTCCTACCGTTAAGAGAAGCCCTTAGTCGCCAATCTCTCACCATAAAAGAAGTTCGAATTCGATTAAAGTAAAATTAATTCCAAGACAAGATAGAGATTTCATAAATAAAAAAGAAGCCCCAATTATAATCATTAAATCCCAATTGCTTAGTACTACTAAGTCAATTGCTCTTAACTATGCAACCAGTATATATAATCCAAAAAAGATCCCCAAAAATAAGAATAATTAACGCATGTTACTTGGTTAGGACTACATCAATGCCCTGAGAAGGAATTTAGCTACTCATGTAGAAGGAAGAAATCTTCAATGAAGTGTTGAACGTCATTTCTGTGGACTGCCAATTTTGATTGGAGTACCGTCTTCAACTTTCAATAATAGAGAAAAGCCTCAAGCCGTTAATCTTTCAGTAGAACTCTAATCTTCCCAAAGCTCCCTTCAATTGTGGTAACTATATCCTAAATAGCTTTTGATGAAGTTCGGCCCGTATAAGGTATGAAAGGAGTAAAATATGTAAATCCCGCATCAAATAGGATTTAATTCTGACATGTCTAGGATCGATCATAGGTAAGTTGTGATCAATCCTATGTGTTGACGCGATCGATGGTACCAAGGCTACGGTCGATCGTTAACCTTGGCAGAGAGATTTTGTCTTCGGGAAGCTTGCAATATGTGTATACGAAAACTGGAGTTATTAGTATCGATCGTGACTTCACAATTTTGCCTTATTCATTCTTTAAAGCCCGAAATTATTCCCGAACACGCCCCGATCATTGGAAACACAGTTAAAGACCTAAATTAAGCAAAATTGACCAGTTTTGACGATGAATACCTGAAAATAACCGAAATCAAGTAAATGATATAAGTATAATTATATAAGCATTACTAAAGAACTAAGATATGTAACTTTAAGGGCTCGAATGCACAACATGCAGCGCTCATCACTTGTGTTATGCCAAACAAAAGGTTTTTTTTAATCTCCAACAAGTGGTAGTAGAGCCGATGGTTTGTCTTGGAGATATAATCAAAATCGAAGGTTCGTTGTGAAGAGTTTGTTAGATCATTGTGGAAAGGTAGTAAGAGACGAAGATTCGTTGTGTAGATGAGGGGTGTTTACTGTTGGGATTTGTATGTCATGGCATATCAAATTCTTACTTGGATTGTATAGACATTGTTCCTTATCTGAAATGACATTTATGTTTTATACAGTTGGTGAATATTAATGTATTATGTTTCGATTCATGATGAAATTGAATATGTCCACTTGGTTGAAAGATATAAATTAAATATGTGATAGCGATCAATACTATAATGTAAATAATAATCATAAATAGTTTATAGTCAGTAATTAAGGATAAACTCTTAATTAACTAAGACTTGACCTGAATCCGCGATACGTTGAGATATATTGCAAGAGCCATCATATACAATTTCTCCCTATCACCGTGATGGCATATGACTCTCAAGTATGAGAGATGTGTAGACTCTTTTATTAATTAGTAATTATTTTGATTTGTTCATGAGAATTTTTATGATTCAATGACCGACACTTGGATAATTATGTAATTAATAGTTAGAGGGTTATATTCTCAATATTTGCATCGTTGCTACTTATATTTTTGTATCGATAATGGTTGATCACAAAGTAAATTCGAAGTCCTTTGTATTTTTTAGACAAATTTGTTTTTATGTATTTATTTACTAAATTATGATTTTTGTCAAGCAAATGTTTTATTGTGATAAAGCCGAAAAATAATCAAGAAACCAAAATAAATATATTAATTGTGCAGTCGGATTGATAACTTCATGTAACGACCCAAACCCGAGGTCCGGATTACCAACCAATCATGACACAACCCGGGAACACCCAAGGGTAAAATGGTCTCTTTGACCAACATTGTGCACTAAGTGTCCTAATAATGCCATAATAATCGTTACTAATCAAATTGGATCACTTACTGGTGAATGAATCAATCTTATCCTTAAACCGGTCCAATTAGGGCTATAAGGGTAATTTGGTCTTTCTGGACCATGCGGTGCATTGGGGGTCTTAGAATTGTCTTCTAAGTGATAAATAAATGTTTGGGGTCACTTAAAAGTGTAAGAAAACAATTTGGTTCTAAATTGCCCGTTTTAGGGTTAAAAGGGTAAAATTGACCTTTTGGGCCATCCTACTCGTACCCAGACGTGACCATGGTGTTCCATACATCCTATTGTAGTACCCATATGGTGAAAGTTGGAGTGATCAAAAGAGGTAAAAAAGAGCAGTAGCTAAGGTCTAATTATGAGTGCTGGTCCGCGTCATGCGAGCGCTTGTAGGACATCCCAAGGGCTACCCAGGCGCCCCCCCTTGCGCGCGATGTGGCATGCCTCAGTGCCGGACGAGGCCTTGTGTCTGTGGCATTAGTGGAACCTAGAGGGAATTAGGGAAACTACACTATGCGTGGTTGAGCTACCTATGCCCCAAATGACGCTAAGGAGTTGCCTTAGGTCAGGGATAGTTAGTCAATCCTTCTCTCGTGGTGCCGGGGAGTTGCCTCGGGCCGGGTTACATTAATGGCTTGACGGTTGTTGAGATTGGTAAAGGTTTTGGGAAATAGGGAGTGGACATTGCATTGCATTGGCATGGCATAGCATTGCAATTTAGTATGCTTGGATTGTATAGTGATGAGTACGTTGATTTATTTTTCCCAAAATATGCATGACCCCTTCTCTATACTTCTTTCCTTATTTGTGATTTATGGGGTCATTAAGGGGTGTATTTTAGGCACCTCCTACTGAGCTGTTGTGCTCACTCCTTTATTACCATATTTCAGGTCACGAGAAAGAAGTGGTGAAAGACGTTCCCCCACGAATGTAGACTGGGTTAGAAAAAATCTTCTTTTGCTATCTTTTGTAGTATATGTATTTTTGTAAAGCCTTAATACTAGACTTGTATATTTTGTAATCCAATGTTTTAATAGACCATATTTGGATGTATTGCAACATGAAAATGTATTTTGAACTTTCTTGGATGTATGATTGTTTCACTTTAATTGTATATAAGTTTTACGCATGTTTTTGGACAGGTTTAAGGTCTATGGGATTGGTCAATAACTTAATGAGCAATGTAGGAACCAAGTCAGAGCCAAAATATGGCCTTAAAGTCTTTTTTATAGGGCCAAAGCTCTAGCACAAAATTTTATGCTCGAGTACAGGGACTTTGGCCGAGAGTTAGTTTCTGCAAAGTGGCTTGTGCTCGAGCACAAGGGGTTTGTGCTTGAGCACTGGGGGTCTTAAGGTCGAGCACAAACTTTTGTGCTCGAGCATTGGGTAGTTTTGGATAACCAACTCCCAGGACTTGTCATTACAGGTTCTAGAGCTCGAACAAAGTGATCTGACCTTACTCATGTTAGTTCAAACTTCAAACGCCCATATCTTCTTTATTTTAAACCCGAATAGGGTCGTTCTTAAGCCTAAATTGCATATTTTTTTCCCCATCTTTCTAATAGTATCAATATCATCCCATAATTTTTATATTAAATGAACATTTTGCCCATATGTGTTTTCGGGTCGAGTCAGGACCCGGTTAGCGATTCGGACCCCCTTTTGTATTCAATGCTTAATCTTCGTTATTCTTTTGTAAAGCATTGTAATTAAGGTGTTAAAAGCCTAAAACATGTAATACTATTCTTTTGGAAATTCTTTTGATGTATATTGAATCAAGCAATGGCCATGTTGTTATTTTGAAATGATTTGAATGTTTAAAGATTTATATAATGTTTATATTAATGATTTAATGTAAACGAATTGCTATTTATACATGTTGTGAATTGGGACAGGCATTGAAGGTCAAAATGATGGGGGTAATGAAAATCTCATTTGGACATATGAAGGTGAAGTTGAATATCTTCAATCCGACCCCAAATTCATTTGACAAGCATGATGAAGTAAATGTTGTAGAAAAATGCCTAGACAATGAATGCGAAAGAATGGAGTCTTTTCTTGAAACCAAAACTTCAAAAAGTTCATTTTCAACCTTGAATTCCAAAAATGGTGTTTCAAAATATTGCTTTGGAAAGGCATGGAAGCATAAAGATCATATTGACAAGGGATCAACAATTTCCTTTGAACCTCATCCAACAAGTTCTTTAGGGAACCGTTTGTTGGATGGAACTCAAAGTACTCATCACCCCGACAAGGAGGGGATGCATAACAAGATATTTGATCCGGGCTAAAAGAGCTCAATGTCTTGCTAGAAAAGTTAAAGACTAGTACATTTCGTAGGGTTTCACAACCCTATTCTTCCCTCATTTCTATTTTAAATTTCATTTCTAGCATCTTTTAGTTATGTTTTAGTGTTCACACACATTGATAGGAACTATGATTCAGAATGCATGCACTTTCATGTTAAAAATAGGCATTTTGTTCCCGTTCGATCGATCTCAAAAGAAGTTAGATTGATCGAACATCCATTCCTGCATCCAATCATCTATCTGTTCCATCGATCGAGAATTTCCTGTAAAAATCAGTTCTCTGTGCATCGATCGAAAAATTTCTTGGATCAATCTGAAAGTTCCTAGATCGATCTAACTTTTTCTTAGATCGATCTTCACTCCACACTTAGAAATTTTTTTAAGATCCATGAAAAAGGCCTCTTTGTGCATCGTTCGAATTGTCTGCAGGTTTTTCACCTATTCGATCGATCGAAATGTATTTCAGATCGATCTGGGATTAATCGATCTATATCCCTTGTTGACCATGATTTGACTACTCTTTTTAATTTTTAATTTTTTTTTAAAAAAAAAAAAGAAGAAAGAAAACCTTCAAAAATATTTTGAATTATTTTAAATCTCAAAAATTCCAAAAATATTATTAATTTTAGGAAATTTTTCAAAAAAATCCAAAAATATTTTATTTCTATTTTTACTTTATTTTTATTTTTATTTTTCAAAAGTTTTCAAAATTTCCAAAAAGATTTTTATTTAATTTTTAATTTATTTTATTGTTAAAAATCCAAAATTTTAAAAAATATTTTATCCTTTCGAAGCATAGATCGATGTGTTCTTTCTTTAAGATCATAATAAGTTAATGCTTGTGTTCTATTATCGAATCGGGTTAAAATAGTTGTTCTAATTCAGTCTTGTTCCCAATCGTCAATTACTCGTGACCAATCTTGGAGATCATGTCGTGATATATCTAATATGGCTCCTGCATCATGTGCTGGGATATTATCGTAGCGTCTACAATGTGGTGTCCACGTGTACATGTCTTATATGTTTCTATTTTCTACATAAGTTTCTTATGTAGGTTGCAATCTTTGTCCAGTAAGATATTCATCATTAGTTTTATTAGTACTACTAGTTGCATTATGCATTTCTTGATCTATCGATTCGGTTGGTTGGGAGATAGATCCTTCTAGTTCTTTTCCTTCCTTATATTCTATAACATTTAATTCTTCCTTTATGGTGTTTAGTTCATGTTTTGTGTAGAAGGATTCAAATCCTACTTTTAATATATTTCTTTTAATATCATCATTATTTTTTTTGCCTAGATAAATGCTTTCTATAAGTTGCTAATTTGGCTCGGGATATTTCTCTTTCAATTCTTCTAATTCAAGGTTGTCAAAGTCATGTATTATTTTATCTAAGATTTCATCTTCTAATCTATCATAAAGAACATTTATTTCTTTAGGGGATTCAATTTCTATGAGTGTAGTTAAAAAATCTTCTTGAGTATCATTAACTAAATTATCCTGTCTTTTATAATTACTAAACCTTATACTGGCTTCTCCACTATTCGTTACATATATCATATTACTTTCAGGAATCTTTTTAATTGTAGTGGTGAGATTAGGTAGTTTCCATCATGTTCCTTCATGGGTAATACTACTTACTTTTCTAACTTCTATCATCTGGACATATTTACTACTAAAATCTTTTACTAATTCACTAAATTGGGCTTTAAATTTTAAATTACATTGATTAATTGCTTCTCCCATAAATAGAGTATTGACTAATAGGTTTTCAAACTGTCTTGTCATATTATATTCTTTAGTGGATATAGCTATTTTAATATATTTACTGAATTCTCTAGTGGTCATCGTATAATTGGGATACATCCTACTATGACTACATTGGCTGCTAAGTCTATTTCAGCGCTAGCTATTTAAGCTTGTTGATGGTTATTCCATCAATCATCATAAATATAAACAACTGCTCTAGTTCCTATTTCAGCTCGGTTTAATCCTACTAATCCTATCATTATGACACCTAAATGCATGAGTTCTAAATTATTATTATTTAACCTTTGACAGGCCTCTGGCGTTATAAGGTCTAAAATAACTTGATTGTTAACTGCACTTATTCTTCTTTGGCTAAAATGATTGTATATCTTTCTTTGGGAATCTAGTAAATTATTAGAATAAAGGTTAACTTTATTTTTTACCTTCTTCATTCCTTATTTTATATATTTTTTAGCATCTTCCTCATTATCATATAAATCTTCTACTCTCATTATTTCTTTGGCTTTTCTAAGAATAATGGCCATTGTGGTATTTGTTTATGCGGTTGTAATAAATTTACACGCTTGGTTGTTTTAGGAGGGGACTGATTATTGGTTGATAATTTTATCTCCTTTATTTTATCTGATAATTCAACTAATTCTTTAGAGGATTCTCTGGGAATACTTTCTTGTATTACTTCTAATTTTTCCTCAAGTTTATTGATCTTTTCAGATAACTGGAGTAGTAACTGGATTAAAAAGTTATTTTGTCTAATATGTATATTGGTTGAGTGTACGTCTGTTTTAAAACTTATAAATCCTATAGGTTCCTTATCAATTTTATAAAGTTCGGCTAAAGCAGTTAGATAATCAAGATTATTAGTGTTCATAAAACTATTGTAATAGCTTTTGTATATCGGTTTTAAGAGATTTTAAGTAATCTATTATTACTTCTTGGTTTTCAATAATATTTTGAATATCGTTATTAATATCTTTAATTGCGACTAATATTATCTTGTTATCTAAATTATTTGGGTTAGAATTCTGTACTACTTGTTCTTTAATATAATCAAGATTTTTTTCTAGTCGTTTTATTGAGTTATCTAAATTATTAAAGTCTATTCTATTCATAAACTAAAATAGTTGCCATCTAACTTCTAAAATATTTTGTATTAATATAATTCTAGATCTAAGTTCTTCTTTATAAATTGCGTGTTGGTTTTTTTAGTTCTTGTGCGATGTAACAATTCTTAAGTGCTATTTGGAGAATTCTAGAGCTTGTACAATTTGTTCTTTGGGTAAATTGTGCATGAAATAAACTTTAAAGGTAAAAATACAATTTTAACTTACTAAAGAATTCAAATAAAATACATTGACTTTTAGTTCATGTTATAACGTTCATGTGTGGGTAATATACCATTGCTACTTCCAATTATATGTAAATTTCCCAAATAAATTCGGGGTGCGTGGGATATCCGCTGGTACCGTCACAAACATATATACGGAGGAGTACTACGTAGTAAGGTTGGACAACTACAACTCAGACACCGTCCTTCCCCGAATGCCCTCATCTTCCGTTCAAATTTACACTTCACCCTAGTATATGACCGAAGCAGCTGTTACCGTCCAAGCTCCAAACCAAAAAGACCCTCTTTTTCTGTCGAACAAGCATTCTTCTTCCGAATCTTCCTTGCAAAAAACACACACACACAATCAGTCTCTCTCTCTATGGATCCACTTTCCGCCCTTCGCGACTTCACCATCGCAGGCGAACTCGACAAAATCGTCCGAGTCGGTGACGATTTCCGGTTCGGCACCGACTACACCTTCCCCTGCTCCATGGCTACCGCGTACAAGGCGAAACAAGGGCAACTCTACACCCTCGAAACGCTAATTCATTTCATCAAGAACCACCATCTCAAGCACTCCGATTACATCCGCATCGCCGGCGCCCACAAAATCACCGCCGTAACCCTCCCCGACCGCAAATCCTTGCTCGACTACCTTCTCGGCAAAGTCTCATCCACCGACGCCATCCAACTCCTCCCCCAAAACCCCCCCTTCACTGCCACCACCGCCACTAGAACCTTATTCAACGACGACGATGAGTACCGGCCCGATGACCCCGGTTTAATCGCACCACCTACCACCACCGCCACAGCCGATAATCGAATGGATATTGACAACGAGGACCGACAATTCCAAGATAACGATGTCCTCAATCATCAACATTCTTCTGATGGACGGGTAATTAGGGTTTCGGAGGATACTCACTACATGTCCATGCTCAGAGCTGTAGAGAAACCCCTCAAAGATCGTGAATCCATGTTGGAGTCCCGGCACCGTGACTTTTACAGCGTGCTCGTCGCCGCTACCAAGCGCGACGAGGAGAGGCGGCGGATTGAGTCGCAGCAGCGGAAAGATGGGTTGGTGGCGAAGAATAGGCTGCTGATGCGGACGGACGAGAGAGGGTATGGGGATGAATTAGGGTATGACATGACTCCCAAGTCCAAGATGCACTTGAAGGGGGGCAAGATGGGGGAAGGACTAGGAGTGCCCATAATTTTGGTACCCAGTGCGTTTCAGACGCTGATCACTATATATAATGTGAAGGACTTTTTGGAGAATGGAGTGTTTATTCCTACTGATGTAAAGGTGAAGGAGATGAAGGGGCTGAAGCCTGATTGTGTTACTGTGCAGAAGAAGTTTAGTAGGGATCGGGTGGTGACGGCCTACGAAGTGAGGGATAAGCCGTCGGCACTGAAGCCGGAGGATTGGGATCGGGTGGTAGCTGTTTTTGTTTTGGGCAAGGAGTGGCAGTTCAAGGATTGGCCTTATAAGGACCATGTTGAAATTTTTAACAAAAGTAAGTCATATTATATATTCAGACACATATCAGACACATATTGCATTTTGAATTTGAAACAAATTGGATTCTTTTCCTCAATGTTTGGGCTTGGAATGCTTCTTTACACACACATATACTAGGAACTTGAAAAATTTGGTTTTTATTACTTTGTCTATTGTTATAAAACCACATTCTTTCGTAGTTGGACATAGTTTTGAGTATGATAAAGGGAGAATTTTTTTTATTAATGAGACAATGTCCATGTTGAATCTTATTGCAGTTCTTGGATTTTACATGCGATTTGAGGATGACAGTGTAGAGTCAGCCAAAAATGTGAAGCAATGGAATGTGAAAATTATCTCGGTGAGAATAATTTTCCTCAAGCTGTTGGTTTCTCTTTATTGATACAACCATTTGTTAAAAAAAGAACAACTCCATTTTGCAGATTAGCAAGAACAAACGGCACCAGGACAGAGCTGCAGCGCTTGATGTGTGGGACAGACTCGAAGAATTTATGCGCTCACGATCACATGGTTGAGGTGTGCCTTGTTTTGAAGAACAAATACATGTTTATTTTCTCTCTTTATTGGCAACATTTTCCTGGCTTGAAGTTAGTCAAGTTTCTGATATTGACAAGCCTTTTTACCTTTATTGTCTCACTCTTTCATCGTTTCTAATAAATTAATAATCGTCATGTTTATGGCTCAATGGTGAATGTATACCCTTGTGAAGGATTTTAAAATCTCATCTGTATACTATGATCAGTTCATTGTGTGTGGAATATGTGTTATAGTTCCTTTCTATTTGTTAACACTGTAATTAGAAAAATGTGCATTTTGTGTCTTTATTATCATTCCTACTTCTGAACAGTACTGCATTATTTTTTACAAAATTGGGGTTGCTTTTTGAATATTGTGCATAGTAGACAGCATTATGGGCTACTTAACGGGGTTAAATGTTGGTTTAGAGTTGCTCTAAACTGTAATGAGGGTCGAGGTGGACGGGGATGTTGGGGAAGTTTTGATTGCTTTGGGTGTGGGCAAGATGCCAGGTTGTACTCTGATTGATAAACCTATTTTGACGTAGTGGTTCCCATGTAGTGCAGTGATATACTTTAAGTTTTGAGTTCGTGCGTGCCGGCTTAAACTTTTGGCTGATCCCCAGATGCATGTAAGAGTATGGACTTAAATTTGAGGTATTGATTACTGTAATGGTTACGCATAGCAGAATCAGTTCTGGCAATTAATATTTTTATCATTATCAAAAGCCTAATAACTCATTGATACACATGATTTGTGATTTTTTATTCTAGTTTATAACATCTCGATGTTTCTAGTTATTCACATCAATATTATGAAATCCAAAATCATGTTGACTATGGTTTTGGACTATATCAGTTTAAAGTTAGTTGAAAGTACCATCTATTATAAACAATTTTGTGCATGCAACTAAAAATGACGGGTCATTAAAAAAGAAAAAGAAAAAAAGAAAAAAGAAAAAATATCTAAATATTTTATAAGTTGTAAATCATAATAATGCTTAATTCTTAGTCAATGGGCCTGATAATGCAGTTCTCTTAGTTGTTCTTTATACTGTTAATGTCAATAAGTTATACAATTTGAAAAATAAATAAAGAAGTATAACAATTACCTGTGTACTTGTATAGTTGTATGTGTTGGGTTGTACTTCTTTCTTTAGTTCTTTTTTAAGGATTTATAATTATTAAAAAGTATTTGTAAAAAGGGGTCCATTGCATGTTGTAACTGTAAATTGCTTATGCTACCAAGCAAGGGAACATGACCTGGAGCATGAGACTTGAGAGTAGTCACTTGGTGCAAATAAAGGTGAAGTCTAGGATTGCAACTAGTAAACCCCTCAGTATCTTGCACAGATGGGGCAAGCATTGGTATTTTTTTTTTTTTTGATAAGTAAGGCAAGTATTGGTAATTTTTTTTTTTTTTGATAAGTAAGGCAAGCATTGGTAGTTGCCTTTAAAGAATATATATGAAGAATTAAATAAGACAACTAAAAACAAATAATACAATAAACTAAAAGGAAAATTAGAATAATAATTATTTTACAGGTAAATATACCATAAATATATTCAGGAAAAAAAACAATACCATAAATATGTGATTTTAGCATTTTAGAACAAAAGTTGCAAAGAAATAAACAAGAAAGGAAAAAAAAAAGTGTTACATTAAAAAAAAAAAAAAACCACTGATCCAAATTCTTCTCCCTGAATGGCAAGAAAAGAAGAAAAGGCAGCAGAGGTCAATTTGAGATTGGTTTATATAAAAGATTTAAACAATTTCATAAACAAACCCAAACCCTCTCAGTACCACACACAATATATATGTATATATATATATATGTATATGACAAAAGAAGAGGTAAAATGTACCTCATATTTAGCTGTTTCTGACGAAGAAAAGTAATTATTGCAACATCGGTAGATCCAGTGCCGGTTTTCCACCCTTAGAAGGATACAAGTCTTTTTTGTTTTTCCCTAAATGAAGGAGATAAGTCAACAAAAAAAAAAAAAAAAAAAAAAAAACCTAATTTGAAGTCTTCTAGAATAGGAATCCATTGTGGCCCGTTACTGTTTCATAACAGCTGTTTCAACGGTGAACTTGGGGCAGAATAGTTCTTCAGTGCATGGCTGAAATGGTGCTCCAAGAATCTGTCACATAATGGCAGATTTTGGAAACCTAAGTGTGGAGTCCATAGAAGCCTTCATTAGTATATCATTGAACTCTAGGGGAAGTGGGTTGTCTGAGCCTCTGACGCATGGATCTTTCAAGTATGTAAGAGCAGTATTTTTTAGCAGTGATGTGATTGCCTGGAAGGTGGGAAGAATAGCTTATCTTTTTACTAGATAAGGCTGAGCATTGGAGATGCAGCAGACTCTCTAGGTTGATAGCATGTGGGATACTTATGTCATTAATGGCCCATCCTTTTTTCAACAGTAATTTGGACAGACAGATGTTGGTTTATATTATGAAATTGAATTGAAGTAAATTCGAGAAGATTCATCTTTACTCGTCTAAATTATTATATTGGACAATCAACTAATGAGTTGAATCATGTTGACCACCTTTTGGTGATTTTGAATAATTTTTAGTGAACATACATAATATATATTTGTTTTGCTTAGTAAAGATATATCTCAGTCAAAGATTTTTTCATAATATTTAGTCAACAATTTTTTCTCAATTTCTATTTTCCGTATATTGTCCCAACTCAATCACCAATCTAGATGGGAGAGATGGGAGCGGACAATATCTAGTGGATGAATGGAGAAGAGGGTTTTGCCATTAGTACTCCCTCCGTCCCATAATAGGTGTCCACCATTCCATATTTAGCTGTCCCAAAATATTGTCCCAATTCAAAAGTCAATGTACTATGTTTTGCAACATTCCCAATTTTCCCTTCTTGCATTGAAGTTATAAAAACAATTAAATGTAAAACATCATCACTTCACTGTGGACTTACTATGGGTAAATTTGGTAATTCATTCACTACCAATACAATTATAAAATATTAAAAGCCACATCTTAAAAGTTAGATTACCAAGAAGGGACACTTAAAATGGGATGGAGGGAGTAGCATACTAGTGGTACGCAATCAAGATTTTGCATTCTGCACATGGTACACTTTGGTTCAACGAACTAGCATGGTACACTTTGGTTCAACGAACTAGGATTATTATTATTTTTTTTTACTCTACTACGCGTATTTTCCTTGAGGAGATAAATATAATGACTGAACAAGACCTAAGAGGATATAAATTAAGTTGCGAATGGGGCAATGGTAATCTCTATTTCAAAGAATGACTGAAAATAGGTTTTTCCTTCAAACTGCTGTATCACCATTAACTTCTATTAAAGCAATCTACATATCTTTATGAACTTGCCCTCATTTTACCACATTATAGTGTGGCGTCCTTTCTTGTTGTGTACCACTGCGATTCATTTTCGGTGGAATATTGGGTGCTTTTAGAGTGGTAATGAGCAACACATCCATATTACATGAATGGGACGTTACCGAGTTATGACCAAAAAAAAAAAATGTCTTGCTCTAAAGCTACTTTACCACAATTTAATTTTTTGTCAATCATTCTCATGTAGCTTTATAAAGCTACATCATACCACACTCTAGGGTTAAGTGGTGTACTGCATCTCTGTTCTTGTCAGTGCATCGTGCATAACTTCAATTCACATTCTAAAATTTGAATCTTCTAGAGTGTTCAATAAGAAACATATGCCTATTGCAAAATAGGTTGTAGGCAAGTATAACTTGTATGTTTCATGGTCTAGAATGGTTAATAGCGTTGAATGAGTATGAGATGGAGAATTATAGGATCTGAAACACATGTATTTCGTGGAGTAGGATCTTTAAGTGGATAGAAACTGTTCAGGAGCAGCTTGTCTTGTGTCTACATGGGGTTACATATATAATCAAACAGATTGACTTGTTATAAGGTCCATTTTTTTTTAAATCCATTTCCCTCAAGTTTGGCTTGCTCCAGCTTGTGAAGAAAGTGGCATATTTGTATGACGTCAGAGTTTGGCATAGTGCTTCAGTGGACAAACTGTTTGTGAACATCTTGCCCTGAGCTGGATGGTTAGCATGTCCAAGCTCATTGCAAAAACAAAAGCCGGCAAGTTTAAGATTTATTCTTATTTTGTTACTTGACATGTGAAGCAACCATCTGCTTAGCTTTGGTGAGGCTTGTGATTAATTGAGGTATACTGGCTCAAATTGTAGCAAAGTTACTCAATGGAAGAAGTACGAAAAATTTGTGGGACACAATGAGTATATGCTAATCACAATTAAAATTGGTAAGATAGGTTAGATGTAATTCCCTTTGGTGTGCCTGTCAGTAGTTTCAGTACAAAGTTTTCTATATGCGCGATTATTATATATATACATATATATGTTGTGCTGTTAGTTTATTTTCTAATGCTTCATCTTTTTCAACAATCAAGGCTTTGAGTTCATTCTCTTTGGATATCAGTTAGTGGGCTTATTTTTGAGGTAAAAATGTTGCTGCTTCTCAAGTTCGAACCCTGATTTAAGAGATATTTGTGGTTTGTGGGTGATTGCTGATATTTGGGATTGACGTTGTAGCCACGAATCCAACGGGCACCACAAAAAAAAAAAAAAAAAAAAAAAAAAAAAGGTTTCTTTAATTATGAAGATTATTAAAGATGAGTTTTCTGACAAACTGAAATGCCTGGCTAGCCGAACTTTTTTTCTGTAGAATGTGGAGATGTAATTGTCCTGGTCATTTCTCAACCAATTCTTCTATCATTTTCCATTTAAAAAATGTTTGGCATTAATGCATTTGAATACTTGTTATGCATGCATATATATATATATATATATTTATTATATATATACCTTTTGCTGCAAAATGTATTAGTATGAGCCAGTGATGATGGTTCCGACCCATGCAATGCAGGTAGACAGACTTGAGCATGACGAGCATGCCTATATGCTTTAAGATTGCCTGGGTGTAGTGTACAAACTTTGGCGGTAGCCGATCTTGCTTTCAAGATTCACCAGCTACAAATGTAAGTTTATGCCATCTTTGTGCTTGGGAGAGGGACTCTTCTAGTGGGATTGTAACTATGGAGCACATTGCTAGTTGCAAACCTTCTGGAAATTTTTGTTTATGTTATAAAGAGTCCGGCTTCATATAAAATTTTGCTGCATTGTCTGACTCCAATCAGTTGTATTAATTGTGTACCAAATTTGATGATTCAATTTCTTTGATAAAATCCTTGGATCTTCTTTTCTGCCATCCTAGGTGAGTTTGATGTGTTCCTGTGTTTTGGCGTTTTGGCCACACAAACTTTCCTTTTCATGGTTCCTTCTTGTAAAGTTAAGTGCCGAGTACATGAACACAAAACTGGAATCATCTTTTATTGAAAGGGAAAGAGAGCAAGATCTCTCTTCAGTTATACAAAATCATATCAACCCCATGAAAGGTCATCAAATAAAAGAAGTAATACGATAAAAATAACTAGGTAATTGTAAGAACTCAGCATCTAGTGAAGGTTGGTGCAAAAGTTGCAATGAACAGAAGGAAGAACTGGAGAGGAATTATCAAGCTGATCGAAGTTCCATCGGAGGAGTCGATTGTTGTTGGTACTGTTTTTGATCCAGTTCCTGCATTCATGCAAACATCAACATGATTATTCTTGTTGAGGAGATTGGAGGAACAGCGATATACAAACTACTAGCTAGTATGTGCAGTTTGAAATGAACATAAAATGTTGTTGTACCTGAAGGCCCTGAACCGGTAGATTCCGGTGTTCCTGCAGGAGAGTCGGCTGGAGAAGCAGCAGCTGTTCAGGTAGAGATGTTACAAGTTAGCAGTGAATGTATTTCCTAAAGTTTTTTTCGAGTTTTGGTAGGAAAATTTTGTACAGGAGGTTTCTGATTGGAAAGAGAATTTGGCTGGGGAATACTTACCATTGCAGCGGCTGATGGGCGGAGTCTGAACATTGCAAGCACCAGGAAGGGCAAGAGCCTGGGTCTGGTTGATATTAATCCCCAAGGATGAGCTGCTGCCGGTGAGTACCTGACACAAGCACTGCGGTTCTGAGCGAACCACGGTGGCGAGCTGTGTGCAACATCCCGAAGACGGCGTGGAGGAGTTCCCGGTAATGTAGTTGAGGCAGGGTGACATGCTGATTATCACATTTGTGCAACTCGATGACTGGGCCGCAGCTTCTGCAAAGAGCATGGTCACTAGGACCGCCAGGACAAGACCCATCTCAATGCTCTTGTGTGCCATTTGATGTCTTAGGAGCAATACGAAAAATGCTTACTGGAATGAGAAATTGTTTGTTTGTTTGTTTGTTGATTGAGTAACGGTTTTGTAAACAGAGAAGAAGGTTGTGTGGATAATATAGGGGGAAATTGGGAAGATGAGTTGTGTAGGTGACCCACTTCTCCTACTAAGTGGGTTTCTTTGGTAATCAGTAAATTAGATTTACGCCTTCAGACCTTGAGATTGACTTGTATATTATATTTGGACGAAAATGACTGGATGGACGTGTAGCATTACAAGGAGCTTGTCCCACGTCGGATTCGAATGGAAAGTGAATGAGTATATAGGGTGTTAGTCTCACCTAACAATTTAAATTTTTGTTTTGGATCGGGAAATACTTGTCCGTTACACTTAGTAGTGTGTCCAACTCAAGCGGATGTGAGGATGTGCCCATTTTCGAGTTCCCCTCACTAGATGCTGGTATGTCTGGAGGAAGGCAAAATATAGGTCGGTAGGGAGAATTGTGTCATCTTCCGTTAATAAAGAGAAAAAAAAAAAAAAAGAAAAGAAAAAAAAAGCAGGGTAAAATGGGGATCTCTCTCTCTCTCTCTCTCCAAATTTTAAAAAATAATAATGGAAAAGAAAATGGTCAATTTTTTTTTTTTTTTTTCTTCTCTGTAATCTAAGAAATATAACATTCTTTTATTTTTATTTTTTTTTCTTGTTATTAATCCGATATTATCATCGTTCATTACGGCCTTGTTTATTTATTTATTTTTTCTTCAAAAAATCGTACTTAAACAATGAAAATGGCTACCACCTTTTTTGTTCTTTTTATTTATTTATTTTATTCAGTGAACTATCCTTTTTCTTCTCTATCCTACCCTAACAAATGTAAAGGTTTGGTTGCTTTAGTTATCTAAAAACAATATTAAAACACTTATGAGATAGAAGTTAGAAGATAGATAAGAGTTGAATATAGTTCTCTCATAAAAATATAAAAGTTTCAAATTTAGGCTTTTATAACTCAAGGTTTAAAGTCTTCTGGGTCATAGCGGCGTTGGTAGAGATTCAGGAGGTAAGTTCTTGTAATCTCGCTTTCGAATTGCATTTCTAACTTAAATGATGCGTGTGTTGTGAGGTTTATATTCGTGTTTTAAAAAAAATAAAAGAACAACACTTGAAGACGATCAATTAAACAAAATTTTCAATTAAATTTTCAATTTTTCTATAAGTTCGGAAAGTGCTTGGTTACTTGTGGGGCCCATGTTGTGCACTCAAAAGAAGATTTGGATACGAATGTTCGCAGGGATAGCTTAAGACTAAACGAAAAAAAAGATAAAAACTAACTATCACTAACATCATTCAGAGGCTTTGAAAAACATATTTTATTTTTATTTTTTGTGAAATACCCTTTTCAAGTGTTCCTCAATAGTTATATACGAAGAACGAATATCGTGTTGAACGTGTCGTAACCATGTGAAATAAAGACAAGTCGAGACATAACTAGAAGTGTCTATAGTTTTAAATGGTTAATTTTTTAAACCATAGTTTTAAATGGCTAATTTTTTGAGAGGGACATAGCAAGAATAGGGCTCGATTATGCCAAGGACATGACTCGACACGATTGGATAGGCAATGACACAGTTAGAAAATATTTCAGGGGTCAATTTGTGAATATATATTTTAAAAAATCATGGGGCTCTCAACTCAAATTTTAAAATCTAATTAGGGTAAAATTGTAAAAATAAACACTATGCTTAAAAGCCCAACAACAATATAAGCGTAATATTATCTTTTACCTGAAGCATTGTTCTCACTTTTCATATCAAAGTGTAACCTAAATCAATGAAAGACGATCGAGAAGAAGAAAAAACAGAAGAATAGAAGAAAAAGTGGTGACATCCCTATTATTGAGAAATGGAAAAGCTTAATATATATATATTTTTATAACTAATTTTTATTTATTAATTTTTTTTATTTATCTTTGTCATGTCCGTATCAATTTAAAAAAAAAATAAATAAATTTATCATATTGCTATGGTCAGATCATATCATTCCCATCTTCTGTGTCATTGCCTGTGATTCCTAGGCTACTCTCTTATTAGGACTTTTCTCCAAGATAATTTATTTGCAATTTTGGATTTTCTCTGAAATTGGAAATAAATTATAGAGGGCATACTCTCTATAAAAACAAAGAAAATAAAGTTCGGGCAAGGGACCCTAATAAGATAAAGCTGTTGATGGGCGACGTTGTCTCAAATTTCTTTTATCATTCTTCATTTTGTTTTCATTCATTATTGAGTGTGAGAGCATCCAGGTCTTGTGATTGGACCTCAATGTTTGGTCCGAGATTTTGTGCACCGACAAAACTAAAATGTCATTTGAATAGATTTAGTTTGCATATTTGATTGATTTATAATTTTTTTAAATTTTTATTTATTTAATATAGCAATTTTAGCACACAAACAATTAAAGGGTTGTCGGACAAATGAAAGGCAAAGCTACAAATGAGTTGCCTACTCTACACGTTCAATCCCAATAAAGTTGACTCTATTTTGTAATTTTATGACGAATAATGATAACTAATTCAAACATAGGATGTATATGATTTTTTTTTATATGAGTGAGAATGATATAATATTATTTAGCATAATTTAAAAATTTTAGAGCACTGTATCATTACTCTTTTACAATTGATATACTTTTTATCAAAATTTATGGTAGGTTTGTGCCACAAAATGATAATGCCGGGATCAAGTACAATTGAGGTTTATGTATCAAAAAGAAGAAGAAGCAGAAGAAGTACAATCGAGGTTAATAATAAAACTGGAATAATAAATAGATAGAGACCAATAATAATAAGGGTAAATTTTACTCACCTTCTTTGGATTTGGGTTAAACACAAGTAATTACAATTTAAGTACCGTTTTGAACATTAACACCTCTCAAGTTTGATAAATTGAACAATGACATTCTAAATCAAGGTAAAGATACCTTGTTATTTATTGACTTATTTGAATTATGAATTTGCCATTTTAATCTTCTCAAAACATTTTAATAGACAAAATTAATCTCTTTATCTCCGAGCCACAAAATCTGAAACCCAAATTCCGTTACCCCAAAATATATCCATACTATTATACGTACATACATACACTATTATTAAAAGTACAAAGAATATGTTTGGAATAGTTCTGATATAGCCTTGCTATGTGATTTTGTTGCATGCTTCTGGTCAAGTGATGCGGATCTCTTGAGTATTCATTTGTTAAAATTTAGTTGCATAATAAACATAGTCTGCATTTTTTGCCTTTTAGATGTTGTATTACATGTGCATTTTCATTAGTTAAATCTATTTGCTCACTAAGTGTTTGGTAAATATCATTTAGCTTAGTTAAATAAAGTAGGACTCTTAAGTATTTGATAAAAGTAGTTTTAGCTATCTTTCAAGGCATTGTGTTTAAATAACAGAATATCTAAAAATCCAGGGTCTTTACTTCTTGGGCTCATTATATTATATTAGAGTGTATTTACTCTCCAATATTAATATTCATAAATCTCTTAACAAGTTTATATTTGAACATAAACCTTTTAATAGGTAAATTTTTTATAATTTGATTTAGGAAATTTTTTTTTTTTTTTTTTTTTTTTTAGAATTTGTCAAAAGACCCAATTCGTCCCCCCCGGGTCATTGTTTGGGCAAAAAGTTAGGCACACTGAATCAACATTTTAGGATTGGAATCGAAAAAAAAAAAAAAATTAAATTAAATTAAATTTCCTCTAATTTTAGTTTCAGTGTCGATTTAGTACTCTCAAATACAACATCAAATAAGTTTATTGTGTTGTAGAATTAAGTGACATTCGAACCTTAGTGAGACATAATATGGTGGGTGTGTGTGTTTCCTTGGTACTTTCGAAAGAAAGAAGGAAAAAAAAGGTTAAACCAAAACACAAGCGAGGAATAATCTCTTATTAAAAGGAGAAGAGAGCAAGAACTCTCTTGAATTATACAAAATCATATCAACCCCATAAGAGGTCACCAATGAATAAATATTACAAGAACCACTCAACCAGAAGGAGAAAATTGACAAACAAAAAAGTAAATAAGATTATAATCACTACATAATACACTAACAATATATATAACTCAGCACACAGTGAAGGTTGATGCATAAGTTGCAACAAAAAGGAAGAGCAAGTGCAGAGGAATTGTCAAGCTGATTGAGTTTCCATCCGAGGAGCCAGTTTCAGTCGACGGCACCGTTTTAGATCCAGTTCCTGCATCCATTGAAGCATCAACATGAGCATTCTTATCGCAGAAATCACCATGTGGAATGCACAGACACACACATAAATATATATATATATCCGGTAAGTACTGAACACAAAAATTCATGTACCTGAACTGGGAGATTCTGGTGTTCCTGCAGGAGAGTTGGCTGGAGAAGCAGCTGTACAGGTAGAGATTTTACAAGTTAATTACAATAGCAGATATAATATCATCATATTTTTCAAGGGTGCGTTTGATTAGATGAAACTAGTAACGGGAAGTTAAACTAAAAGAAAGTGAAGTGAAGTGAATGAATGGAAAATAAATTGGGTGGTTTTCTTCGAGTTTTGGTGGGAAAATTTTGTACAGGATGTTTCTGATTGGAAAGAGAATTTGGTTGGGGAATACTTACAATTGCAGCGGCTGATGGGTGGAGTCTGAACATTGCAAGCACCAGGAAGGGCAAGAGCCTGAGTCTGGTTGATATTAATCCCCAAGGATGAGCCGCCGCCGGTGAGTACCTGACACAAGCACTGTGGTTCTGAGCGAACCACGGTGGCGAGCTGTGTGCAACATCCCGAAGACGGCGTGGAGGAGTTCCCGGTAATGTAGTTGAGGCAGGGTGACATGCTGATGATCACATTTGTGCAACTAGATGACTGGGCTGCAGCTTCTGCACAGAGCATGGTCACCAGGACCACCAGGACAAGACCCATCTCAATACTCTTGTGTGCCATTTGATGTCTTAGGAGCAATACGAAAAATGCTTACTGGAATGAGAAATTCTTTGTTTGTTTGTTTGTTGAGTAACGGTTTGAGCAAAGAGAGAAGAAGGTTGTGTGGATTATATAGGGGGAAATTGGGAAGAAGAGTCAAATTGGGAAGATGGGTTGTGTAGGTGACCCACTTCTCCTACTAAATTGGGTTTCTTTGGTAATCAATAAATTATATTTACAGGCCTTGAGATTGACTTGTATATTATATTATAGTATACTAAATTGGGTTTCTTTGGTATATTATATTAGCCCACTTAATAGTTTAAATTTTTAGATCACATTGTGAAACATATGTTTGTTGCACATAATTGTTAGATTACCTAGTTTCCTTAAATGTGCCTATTTTTAAAGTCCTCTCACTAAATGGACATGGAGCATTATTCGATAACTTAGTTGGTGGAGCGTACAGCTCTCTCAACAGAAATATCCATGTTCGAATAGGTGAATGTATGGAAGAAGAGGAAATATATATTGGTAGGGAGAATTGTGATCTTTCATTGGGATTTTTCTAATAAAGAGAAAAAAAAAAGTAAAATGGGTCCCTCTATCTCTCTCTTCAAATTTAAAGAAAATAATGAAAAAGAAAATGGTTACTGATTATACATTTTATGGTTAAGACTACAAGTCAGTTTTTTTTTTTTTTTTTTTTTTTTTTTTTTTTTTTTTTTTTTTTTTTTCACTTTAATCTATGATATATAACATTCTTTTATTTTTATTTTTATCTTTTTATTAATCCCAAATAAAGGAAGTGTAACGACCCGAACTCGGGGATCCGAATCGCTAACCGGGTCCTTACCTGAACCCGAAGTTGTCTAAGGCATTAAAGTCCTATCCAATGTCAAAACATAAAATATATGTCATCCCAAAGCATATAGTATATCATATCTCTAAATCACTGAAAACTCACAAATACAGAAGATGTCAAAACAATCCACTAACCCATTCAAACATGTGGAAGAGCATCGTCTGCCACTTACTTCCCGTGTCTTGAAAAAAATATAACAATATGATGGGGTGAGCCAGCCGCTCAGTAGGAGGTGTCTAAGACACACCTCTTAATGACCCCGTGAATCCACACAAAAAATAGAGTACAAGTAAACGAGATCATATAATGGAAGTCCGTATAACATTTATAACATAACAATTAATATACACAGTCACATATCACAATTATTCAAAACCATGCACATGATATGAAGTGTGATGCATCTCATCCCAAACTTGGTCTATATCGACCTAACACTCACTTTTCGAAAACTCGCTAACTGACTTTACCGAGACGAGATTGATAGCTATCCCCGGTTCCAAAGCCAGCAACTGTTAAAGGGCCTATGTAACGACCCTGGTTTTTAGGCCAGCATGTCCTGTGATGAACCGAAGGTTGACCCGATAACGGATCCGAATGCAGAAGCAAAAATAGAAAAAAAAAAAAAGACTCTAAGAAATCAAAGTGACCTTCCATGAGGTTGTGGAACTCAATAAGAACTAATGCGGGAACGAATGATCAGAAAAAAACCGAACAGGCCCCCAAGGGCAAAATGGTCATTTCTAAAAATTGTAGATTCGGGTGCCATCGAGCACACCGCTGGAAAGACAATGAAAAACTAATCAAGATGGACTCAAGAATCGCATGATTCGAAGTCCGGACGAAGGAGAAACGGCATGATGAAGAAAAACGAGCACTTAAGGCAAAAATGGTAAACTGGTAATCATCCAGGAAGAACCGGGTGCAACCGAGCATACTGTTGGAAAGACAACGAAAAATTAGTCAAGTTCAAAAAAAAATTCACTTGAATCGGAGTCTGGACGAAGAAGAAAAGCCCAAAAGAAGAATTGACGTTGTGGCGGCCCGACGAGGGGCCATGACAGCCCCATGCGCACGCCCATGCACGCCGCGCGCACCCTGAGTGCACCATAGCTAGCAACAGCAGCCCAAAAGCTGCTATAGGATTATTTTCCAAAAAAATCCAGATCAGAGGCTGAATTTGGAAGCCTAGATGATTTTTTTTGCAAAAATACAAAGAAGAAACCCCCCTCAAAATCGAGTTTTCTACGTGACTCATGAGGAAAATCGAAAAAAACTCACTGTGAAATGCCTAAAATGCCCTCCCAAGAAAACTGGTGCAGAGGGTCCAAAAAGTTGCTAAATTTAAAAACTGAGAGCTGAGTTTCGGATGCGATTTCTGATGCCAAGATGACATTTTCTAAACAAATACGGAAAACAAACCCCCCCTAAAATCATATTTTCTATTCATCCATGTTGAAAGAAGAAAATAAAACTACCATGAAAGGTCCATAATGCCCATAGATCAGAATATGCAAAAAAAATGCGAAATGAATTCACAAGAGGCTCAAAACGCAAACGATAAGGTTTTGCCCGAAAATGACCATGCACGCAAACGTAACTTACCTATTTGGACGTGCTACAATGGTCCACGACTTAAATATACCACCAATACAAAATCCGACCCCCCAACGGGCAAAAAGGCAAAAATGGAACTTGAAATGAAAACTCGGACTCCAAAAATACAAAACGGGATCAAATGACCGTTTGGCCCTTGGCCACACTTCATACAAGATTAATAAGACCATATGAAAGAATGAAAATGGAATTCCCACACCCGATGCAACCACGGTGAAGCAATGACTTGCGATTTTTCAAGGTTTTCATAATATTTCATGAAGTTAAAAAGTTGTATAGAATACAAAACACATGTCATTGGCCTCCGGCCTCATCTCATAAATATCAAATACATTGAAAGGAGTGTACTTAAGTACACATTACATACATGGAATCAAATATACATATTTTGACATATAAGTCTACAAAATGACATTTCATGATAACATTTGCGTGAAATGGAAACTTGAAAACTACACGACATCCAAGGAATGCTAGGCTTCACGAACCAAGTCTTCGTACCTGAAATATGCCCCAGTATCGTAAGGGTGAGTAACATAAAGCTACTCGTAGGAGATGAGCATGCATCCACCTAGCATTTTACAAATTTATCACCTTAAGGTGAAACATGTTAAAGGGGCTCATGCCACCTTACGTCTATGTCCAAGTGAGACTCGGGGAGCATCGTAAGCTACCTTAGAGTCTAAGCAACAAGAATCATGATATACATACGTGTATGAAACGAATCATGGTTGGGATAATCCAAAGAACACGACAAGAAGAATGCTTGAGCATAGATTAACATGAATTGCATTTTCAATACAATTGAACTAGGTCTAGAGTAATCTATATAACATGACAAAAACATATTTGAATACAAGTTAACAAGAATCACATTATCCATGCAATTCAACAACAAAAGAGCATGTTATACAATGCAACAAGGTTTAAGTTCTCAAAGCCATCAACTTAGAATCTAAAG
Source organism: Cornus florida (assembly GCF_030987335.1). Lineage (NCBI taxonomy): Eukaryota > Viridiplantae > Streptophyta > Magnoliopsida > Cornales > Cornaceae > Cornus > Cornus florida. The sequence goes on from NW_026775571.1 coordinate 41,771,193, forward strand.
CACAAAATAACAGTAGTGGTTCATGCCACTTAACGTCTATGTTATAAATGAATCAATAGGATCAATCCTAAGCTTTATTAGAACGTCAAAACACGATTTTCAATATCGATGCAATTTAACCAACATTGGAACTTCCAATACAACGCATAAAGCACAATTTCACAAAGTTAACATCTTGTAACTTAAAATGAAACGACAAATAAGAAACAACAAGTTACAACATCATTTAGTTATCAACTTGAAAATGTAATGCGAAATCAAACAAAGTGGATCCTCGGACGTCACGCCGGATCTGACCGACAACATAGTTACTTTAGGGTTACTAGCCCATAGGTAACCTCCCTATGTGCGCACTAGACCATATAGAGGGACTATCCCCCGTACTAGAACCACGTCCTAGCCATAGTCAAACAACGACATCCCCAAGTTTCCAAAATCAACAAGTTGTGCAACAACGCATATATCAACAGGAATATGCAAGATAATCAACTATCTACCAACCACAACCAAATTTGGAAACCTATACAATACATGCTCTAAGTCCACAACTAATATGATGTGATGAATGTCGAATCTTTAGTGTGTGATTCGTTACACGCTATGCATGAATTATGTTAAATACGAAGTGTGCAAATCATTACATAATGCAACAATATATTCAATAAGAAAAACATATTCTCATGAATACAAACATAGTAACTATGTTATCCAATGTTCAAAACATAACCAAATGAATATACAACAAGTCTAAGTCCATGATTTGAATATAGAAACCACTTCTAAAACACAACTAGATCATGGAGCAAATTGATAGAATTTAAATAGATAAACACAATTAAATTCTCTAGATTCTAATTCAATTCCAAATAACCTCAATTTAATACATGTTAAAGGACATGGCATGGTCACCACCTATATCCATTCTAAAACTCAATTAGGCTATTGGAACAATAAAGTAGAACTCTAATTAAATCATGCTAATTTAATTATCAAGGTTCTAAAGTAACTTTAAATGGTTCACAATTAATATATGCTAGTAAACAAATCATGGCCAATACAAATATCAAGTTAAAATCTTAATTAAGCTAATGGGACCACAAAATAGATTTTAATTAATTCTTTTAATTAAAATCTCTAGATTTTCAAACTTAACCAAATGCTCTCAATTTAACATATCTTAGAGAACATGCCAATGACTAATGTAATATCACATTACAAGCTTATTTCATGTAATTTACGACCATACGAATTAAACTTTCACTAAAGTTAAATATGAATTAAAAGTTGTAATTCTCATGCAATTAATCCTAATTTAATATATGTGAACAACTAAACCTAAGCTTACTTTTCTAGCATGCCATAATACAATTCCAAGTTGTATATCATCATAAGGATTAAATCTTAAACATGGAATTTAATTAAATAAAAGGTTTCAAAACCTAACTGAATATTCTAAATCAAATATATGTAAAGTTATATGGCATGTAAATCAAGAATATCAAGTCGGAATTTAAATAGAGTGAATAGTGCACTCGGGGCAAATTAATTAATCAAATTAATTAATAATTACTAATTTTCAAAACACCTCCAATTACTTTCAAATTCAACTATGTTGAAGAGCATGCTAAGGCCTAATTTAATATGTTAACACATATTGATTTTAAGCTAGTTAAGGCCATGTGAATTAATCTTTCACTTAAGATAAATATTAAAGAAAATCTTTAATACTTATTTAAATGTTCCAATTTTAATACACGACAATGAGCATATCAAGGGGCAATATAAAATCATGCTACATGTTTAAACCAAGTCATAAGCAACCGGGAAAATTAGATCCCGTACAAGAAGAATAAATAATAAAATCTCTAGATTTTATATTTAATCATGCAAACAAGTAGTATAAGCATCACAAGCATGCTATATAACAAGAATTTAAACCTAGAACATTCCCTACCTCAATTTGAGATGAAAATCTCAAAAGCCATCGAAATGGAACGGCTCCGAATCCGACGAAACAACTAGATTTTGTCGGGGACAACGCCGTGAACATAACCCCCATCAAAGCCCCATCAAAATCATAACTTGACCTCAAAACCAAACTCAAGAAATGGTCAAAACTGAATTCTAATAAGGGGGAAAGGTAGAGCACGGCGAGGGGAACAACAAACGTTAAGGCCGAAGACTTTCCATCAAGGAAAAGTGAACCAAAAGAGGAGAGAGAAGATGGCAACACCCCTTGGGCTGCCATGGGAGCTCCAGGTCGTGCATGAAGAGGGGAGAAGATGAAAAATAAAATATCTCACCCCCCTTTATAGAAATCTCAAAAAGTGCCCCGAACGGGCCCCGTCGGGTCTGAAAAAATAAAATTTGAGCAGACGCGCTCAAATGGAAAAACTTTGTGAACGAAAAAGATTCAAAATGATAAAATATGAACAACGGAAGAAACAGCGTCAAAAACTGAGTCCCGAGCAGAAAGTTATGCCTAAAACAAGTTTGGTTCAAATCGGGGCCAGAAACCCTAAAACTGGAAAACATCGACCAGGAGGAAATTCCAAGAGTACACAACTCGACGAAATGTGAAAATGAATCCCGTACGAGGATCCAGGCTCAAAACAAGATATTTTGCAATAACTTTCATTAATTGCACAATGGCCTTTCCAAAAAGTGAAAACTGCACTTATGGTCCAGAATGAAAATATCTTCCTAAAATATTTTTCTAAAAACCCCTGAAATAAAATATTTTTAAAAGATATTTACGAAAAACACCCCAAGAAAAGAAAATAATTTCAAAGAACTTTGCATCCATGCCCCTATGGACACCGGGAGCAACCAGAGTACTTTCTTACAAAAGTAAAGATACGTATTTCGAGGAAACCACTCAAGATGAAGGCACGTGAAGTCAAAAACTAACTCTGAGCATGAGAAGTAAGGTTGTGCCAACAATGTGACAAATGGGGAAAAGACAAAATAGGGAAAATGACGAAATAGCGCATAGTGTCCAAAAACGAAAAATGCGAAAATGACTCGGTCCTCAAAGTAAGTTGTCAATTCACATGAAAGAGTCTCAAAAACTAATTATGAGCACTCGAGATGACACTAAGCGACACTAAACAGAGCTCAAAAAAGAAAATTAAACGAAAAAAATTCATTCGTAAAATTTCAGGAAAAAGGAAAGGAAGGCAAATGACCGGGTCGTTACAGCCTAGTATCAACTTTTTCACGCCCTACACTAGGCCGCGCTCCCCCTAGGTCAAGCTAATCCCGGACTCGCGAAATCCGGTTCATTTTATAAAAAAAAAAAAAAGATATTTCCCCTTTCAAAGAACAACCTTTCCAAAAGAAAACTTCATTTTCAAAATTCATTTTTTTTTTTTTCCCAATGAATGCATGAATGTTTCATGCTTCCAAATACCAACTCAACAATAAAATTTCATACATTTTATCTATATCATACTCACATAATTGAAAGAAATTTAAAGCATTAACTTTCAAAATTACAACTTCAAGTTTCATGGCAATTGTAAATATAAGACACACCACAATTTACAACTACTCATGCTCCTTCACAATTTTCAAATAAATACACTTGTAACAACACATTTAATCTATAAAGCACATCTATCACATTTTATACATTTAAAAAAAATTGCCATGGACAAATATACAAATTAAGCATGCTATTAATAAAATTCATAAAGGATAATTTACAAAAAATCAAAGAAATATATATTAGAACACCCCTACCTTAGAAGGAAGAAAAAGCCCCAAAACTTAGCCCAATCAAGAAATCCAAATGGTGGCCAAACGAAACTCTGTTCCCATCAAAACGTTGGCCTCAACGCGTTCGTCAACTTTGTTTTAAGTGGCAAAGCCAAATTCTAAATGTAGTGAGAGAGATCTTGACTTGAGATGAAGAAAAAAGAAAAAGAAAAAGAAAAAGGAAGCCATGGTGACGGAGGGAGAGACTGACGAAATGAGAGTGAGAAATAAGGGTCTATGAAATGACCTTATGGCTAATAAAGTGCTTATATTCTAGTGGGTCCCACATAAAATAAATATCTTACCTTTTCCATTAAATATATATATATATATATACACACCAATCAATTTGTAACCACACAATTTAACATACAATCATATAAATATGCAGAATTTAAAAAAGTATGAAATGCAATGGACCCGTGACATAACCTCCGTGCACAACAATCTCGGTAACGGGTCCCATCTGGGACCTCCTGGCCCGTAAAATTAAAAAATGCCAAAAATGACAACCAATGCATTTTCAAGAGTCCTGAACTCAAGGAAATGCTCCAACTACTCTCAAGACACACCCGGCACACTCCACAGTGTCCGGCATGTAAAACGAGACAAAACGAAAATAAACCCAAAGAAATCAGAAAATCCCAAAAAAAATAAAAAATGGGAAAAATCAAGGTCATTACAATCTACCCTCTTTAAAGAGATTTCGTCTTCAAAATCTACCCTCCTTAAAGAGAAGCCCACAATCACCGACTTCTCGCGAAACACCTTACCAAACCGTAGGATTATAAGCTCAACAATCTTATTGCCTTTGACAACATACGCCAATAGACAATCATATACCACCGCTACTAAACCACATTGTTCACCACCCTATGAGGGTACTCATCACTCACGACATTAGGACACAAAACCAACTGGATTCTACACCCGACTCAGAATGAACATTGATCCATTCAACACTACCACGCAAGGCATTCAGAGCCCGCAAGAAGAACGGTCTCAAGACATCTGAACATGACAACATCCGATCTCAACTCATCATTTAAAGGACACATAACACTCCAAACAAAGAACCCCGTCCATCTCACAATCAAGCTCAAACTCAAATCCACATATTCCTATCAGACAAAGCACTTGATGTCCAAGGCATAGTTACACCATCGCATAACCGCACCAGCGACTACTAACCGCATTATACGACAATCGTCACACAAATCAACTTTAAGATGACTAAACAACAGATCTCCCAACAACTACATAATCATGAGTCACCAGAACAATAAAACGTACTATCATGAACCCAGGACACAAATCCTCAAAACAAGATCCTCAATAATTAATGGTTGTACCATAAATGTGATACACCCGGATTCCCGAATACGGGTTGGCCAGGCCTACGCCCGAATACCCGAGGATATAAAAAAATAAATGGCAATAATCGAACACAGAATACAAATATGATAAATAGGAGCAAATAAAATTGTTGAAAGAAAACTAAAACGATAATCCAATAATGAAATCCTCAGAATAAATTTTATAACTAAGAATTGTTCTGGTACATCCAAACCTCCAATACAAATACAACTCAGGAATCTATCTAGTGGACCCCTATTCAAAACCCAACTAAAGATAAACTGAACTAAAAAGGGAAACTAAACTAAATATAAATAATAGTCTTGCGCAGTCGGAAGAATAAATGACCATCTCTGCTCAGCACGAACAAGCTCTAAAATTGGAACCGTTCGATACCTGAAAAATAATAGTGGGTCAGGCTCACGAACAAGTTCTATTCTAGCTACAGTTCAAACAGAGACTCGATACGCAGATACATCCTAGATAACTCAGCAATAACTATATAGTCCATACTATATATATATATATATATCCACACTAAAGGATTCTCACTGGACTACAAAGGGGGTCTCAATTTGAATAGAAGGCAACATGCAAAATGCACCAGAGGTGGGCATGAGTAGATAGACCTAATAGGGTAAACCTCAACCATCATAGCCAGCTATGTATCCCAATGCATATACGTTTCCCAACCATCGATTCTGAGACTCAAGCTCAAATCGTGGTACCATAGTCATATATTTAAAGTCCATCCAAAACCAGAGTATGTCATTTAATTGTTCATTGATCTGACATAAGTAACAACTAATCCAGTTAGTCACTCAACTTATTCAGTTGATCTGACTTAAACACAAATAACAAATAATCCAGTTAGTCACTCAACTTACTCAGTTAATCTGACTTAAATACAAATAGCAAGTAATCCAGTTAGTCATTCAACTTTGTTCAGCTGGTCTACTTAAATATAAGTAGGATTTAATTTTATAATCCATTCCCTTATTTCAGAGTAGGTAGGAGTTAGCGTTTTGATCTAATCCGTCCCTAGTATGCCACCGTCCCATACCGGTACATACAATCCATAACATCCATGTAATTGACAGAACATAATATAATGGTTCATCAATTAAACCTAGAATAACATCCATGTAATTGACAAAACAAAATTTAATAGTTCATCAATTAAAATCCAGAATAAACTCCATGTAATTGACAGAACAGAATTTAATAGTTCATCAATTATAATCCAGAATAAACATAATCAAAATGTGATATGTATATAACCATATAATGCATCCAAAACAAGATTTAAAAATCATGTTACAGTCCGTTAAATTGCTAAAATAAAATTAAGCAATTAAATCCCTTCTATCCGTTAATAGCATGCCAACTTATTTAAACTTTCATACTATTAAAATCAATAGCATACAGATTAAGATTATGCATCATGGGATCCTAACATGTCATGAAAAATAATTTAGAATCCCATTTACCAACCAAAACAATCCTGAAATTTTTAAAAAATCAAAACTGTGCTTTAAAATTTTTTTCCGTAAGTTACTATGCAAGAGAGCTTGCTTTCAAAATGAGAGAGCAAGCTCCCACACAAGGGAGCCGACTCCCCCACCTTGGGAGCCGGATTTGTGACCTTGAGAGCTGGCTCCTTAGTTCCATGGAGCAGGCTCTTTCTCTCACAGAGAGTTGCGGGCTAAAAATAAAATGGAGCCGGTTTTTTCCCCTTTGGAGCCGGCTCTGCTCCTGCTTCCTGTCATCGTTTTCGTCTTCAATGACGTTAAAAACCCTCTGAAAACATTAGTTTAAGTTCTTATAGGTCCAACTAAGTCCTAAATCATCCAGAAAAATCATATATCTTCGTATGCATCGTTACAAGATTTAAAACAGAAATTGAAACAAGTTACCAGTAAATTAAATTCAATTAATCAACACATATATTATAGTTTAAAAGCTGAATTAACATGCATACTTAATTACTTTTAATATCCGTTTAGGTCCTGGAGCCTACTTAGGCATGCACATAACACAAGTCAAAGGAAAAGAGCAAGAAATAGAACTTGCCTCTAAGTTTCGAATTGAAACCTTTAACCATCCTCTGTCTAGACTTTCTGGCAGCCTCTGATTGTCGTCAACTCCTTTGTTGCCCTAGGTTCAACCCACGAGCAAGCCTCAATAGCCTCTCATTGGTTCAGCCCCTTGTTCCCAGCCAAACCCTAATTCTTCCTCTCAGTTTTCTCTCAAACCTCTCTATTTATTCTCTCTGCCTTCACTGCTACATGAATAGGGTTCTAAACCCTTGGCAGACGCATAAAGTTATATATATTGGCAACGCTAATTAACTTAATTTCAATTATACTTAGAGAAAGAAAAAGAAAATAAAATAAAACTAACTAAGTCAGCAAATTTTAATGAATATAAATAAAACCCTAAAACTTTATATTACATAAAAAAAAATAAGACTAATTGAATTATTAACAATTATTAATAATTAACCTAATCCAAGATACATATATACCCATATATACATGTATATTCATCCATGGTCCGTTGATCCTAACCAATTAATCCACACTATCCAAGCTCAACTCCCTAATAAAAAAATAAACGTCTAATGTAAACAATTAAATTAAAAACAATCCACATAAGCATATAAGTTCAAATAACAAATAAAACATTTTAAACATATAAGGACAGCTCTAATATTTGAAGTTGACTTCCTAAATTTCCTTGGTAATAGCCAGTGTCATTATTATATAAGCTATAAGTTTAACTGATGTCTCAACAACTACCCAAAGGTTTAATTACTATATCGGTTGTTAGGAACATCCACTTCCATATTTACTTCCACCAGACGGAACTTAATGTAAAGTGTGAATCACCACTTCTATCCATCTAAGCCGTCTAGTGATCCGTTCTATTTGTATGAACTGATGTCTTACCAGTTCAAAACAGACAAAATGAAGTTGATCGAATTTATTAGTCAACCCATATCCCAACTAGAAACCTGACCCTTTTGTAAAGTCAGAAACCCCTCAAATTCGGGAAAAATGCTCGATCATTTCCGCTTCAGTATAGGAAATGACTGCAAGAATCTAGTGATCTCTGACGGTCAATCTTGATTATCTAATAAATATTAGAACTGGAAGCAAAATCACTTTGTCCCTCCTCTTGCTTGTCCTTCAAACATCTGCTCCATATCGTGAAGCATCATATTTCCACCTAGATGAATAAAGAACTAAGTGTTGTGTACTTTAGTCCTTGCATCCTTGTTTTAAATCTGTCTACAGAAAAGTACCATTAATCTGGTACCACCAGCTTTCGTCTGCACCTATTGTTTAAATTGGAGCATCTTCAAAAGCTCACTCTACAACTTAACCCATGCACCACCGGTCCGTGATACACCTACCGATAAAGAAAATCAACCAGTAATTCTATTCATTGATAGTCAACTAGCTATGACTTTTCCACACACACCATGCACCTCTTCCTTAGATATAGGTGATCGGTTTCCTTATCCTATCTTGACACACCTTACTTCTTTAATGAAAGTAAGTGTCAATCAGACTTCTTGTCTCACTTTAAAAGAATATGGAACCTTTCCATTCTCCAAATAGTCATCAAGTTTCCAACAACAACTAATTGGTGCAAATTGTGACCTAATTTTTATTTTTTATTTTTTTCCATATTTTATACAGTGTAAAAACTTTGGTTCCTCCTCCAAGTGCAACACTAGCAACTCCTCCAAATGACACACTCGTGAATAATGTCTTGGTTAAGAACAGACTGATGAAGATTTAGTCCGTCTACTATCCCCAGTCGGTGTCATTCCAATAAGTACCTAAACTAGTACTAAATTCTCCTTCAGATTTGGTGACAACTTCTGGAATTCCCACGTAGATGTTCAGTAAAGTCAGCACCTTCGATAAATCATCGTGGCGTTAAAGTATATCAAAATAATCGTACTAGCTTATTTGACTTGTAATGATGGTTTAACTATCCCATCCCAATTAACGTACCATAATTACACATGTTTAGGTCCAATAGATTGGCTAGATTTTTGTATATCTACCAAATCCTATTACCACATGCTTACAATTCTAGCGTAATATAGTACTATTACACCATGTTCTTAAAATCAATAGTTAGCTGATCACACACCTATGTCCCCAACAAAACTATATTCCCAATCTTCCCAATCTTGAATAATTAACGAAAATAAAACATATAAGATACACACAATAAAACAAAATCTAATCCTACTTAAGACGTCGTTCTTTCTAGAAAAGAAAGCCTCATTTAAAATCAACTTGCAAAAATTGTTTCACAAAATTTCCTTTTATAGTTTCGTAGGTAATCATCCAACTTTGAAACATATCCTTTAAACATAGCTGAAAAACAACATTCGTTTGCCTAAGCAAATACCAAGCGCTTAATCTCTTATCCTCCTTATACGTGGAATGCAAACCGTCTAACATGGCTTTATAAAGCAACTTAGAACGTCATAACATAATCCTGATACTCTCTTGAACGTGATATAAAATCATTGCTTTGTTCTGATAAGAACTCCATCAGATCCCCAAACTCTAGAAGAGTACTTCTTACATAACTCTTTTAAAGATAAGTTTAACTATATGTAGATTGATCCACACCAAATCTACTAGTATCATTCACTATATTACTAGCGAATAAGATCACCCTTGTGTTGTGATACCCTTCGAATCTGAGACACGGATTGATCAAGCCCAAGCCCAAGCCCAAACCCGAGGAAATATCAAACAATTAATATATAAATGAACACAAAATACAAAAAAAATTAAGAAAATAAATAATAAAGCTGAAAGAATCATTAAATACAAAATCCTCCAAAGTTAAAGATTAAAATAATCCATCTCTCCATAACCTCTAAGAGTACAACTCGGGACTCCATCTAGTAAATCCCTAAATAAAATCTCAGATGATACGTAAACAACTGAAGATAAAATCCAAATCTAAAACATGGAATGAAATCCTACGTCGTCAGTAGAGAGAATGACAGTCTCTGCTCAGCTCGATTAAACCCTAAGACTGGAACCATCCGATACCTGAAAAATATAAGTGTGGGTCAGACTTACGAATAAGTGCTAATCTAACTACAATCCATACACTGACCCGATACGCAGATACATCTTAAATATCTCACAATATCTATCTAGTCCATAAATATATATATCTATCCACACTAAGGGACATTCACTGAACTACAAAGGGTGTCTCAACCTAAATAGAAGGCAACATGCAAAAACGTACCCAAAGGTGGGCATGAATACCTAGACCTAGAAGGGTACACTTCAACCTATCATAGTCAGCTACGCATCCACTGCATATACGCACCCTAACCAACGAGCCTGAGACTCAAGCTCATCTCGTGGTACCATAACCATATATTTAAAGTCCGTTCAAAACCAGAGTATGTCATTAAATTATATAATGATCTGACATAAGATTTATAATCCAGTTAGTCACTCAACTTATTTAGTTGATTTGACATAACTCCAAACAACAATTAATCCATGTATTCACTCAACTTACTCAGTTGATCTGACCTAAATATAAGTAGGATTCAATATTTACAATCCATTTCCTTATTCCAACAGGGTAGGTCTTAGTATTTTGAGCTAAACCATCTCTAGTATGCCACTGTCCTATACCGGTGCATACAATCCACAATATCAAGATAATTGATAGAATTTAATATAATAATTCAGCAATTATAATCCAACACATCATCTATGTAATTGACATAATATAAGTTAATAATTCCTTAATTAAAATTCAGGTTAACTTCCATGTAATTGAGAGAATATATGTTATTAATTCATCAATTAAAATCCAGGTTAACTTCCATGTAATTGACAGAATATATATTATTAATTCATCAATTAAATCCAGGAAAAATATAACAAAATCTAACATGTATAAGACTCTATTATGCATCCTAAACAAATTTAAAAAAATATACTCTAGTCATCTAGGTTGCTAAAATAAATGTAAGCAATTAAATACTTTATATCCGTCAACAGTGTGCGACATTGCTTAAAAATTCCACACTATGAATACCATTAGCATATAGAGATAAATTATGCATTGTGGGTTCTAATACAGCATAATATCATGTTTAGAGTTCATGCTACAGTCTGTTAAATTGTTAAAACAAGAGTAAACAATTTAATCCTTCCTATCAGTTAACAGCGTGCAAAGTTACTTATTTTTATACTATTCATTCTATTTGCACTACGGAACAAATCATGCAATTAGACAGTTTACAATCCCATGAAATTACATTTAAAATCCTCAATACAGTCCCTAAGACAACCCAGAATACCCAACATGTCCAAAACAATGCCCAGAAAAGTCTGGATTTCAAACATATAAGAGAGCATGCTCTTAAACCTTTAGAACAGGCTCCAAACAACCATGGAGCTGGCTCCATGGCCCTTGGAGCCGGCTCTAGAGGGGTGGGAGCAGGCTCTAAACCCCTCAGAGCCGGCTCTGCACTTGAGGGAGCCGGCTCCCTCTTCCATGGAGCCGGCTCTCTCCCTCTCTAAGAGCCCTGAACCATTCTGTTTCGTCTGTTTCGTCTCCGGCTGCTTTCAACCCGTCTGTTCTTCCTTAAAACTGAACCTAAGGGTCTTTAATTACATCCAGTATCATCCCAGACCATTATTTAAAAACAGTTTGCATCATAAAGAACTTTAAAACAATTACCGATTTAATATGCTTAAAGACCAAAACTGAACCATATCAGATTAAATTCAACACATATAGACGAGCAATTTAACATATACTAAGCATGCAAGATTAAGTTAATGTCCAATAAACTCCTAGAGATTATCTAGGTATGCACAGAATACAGGCCAAGGGGAGAGAGACAGAATAGAACTTGCTTGTGTGGTTTTGGAATCAAAACCTTGTCGCCGTCTTCCTAAGCTTTCCGATGACGTCCATTTACTGTCAACTCAACCTCCTACTGCCCAACCTTCCCTTCTCCTAGGTTTGACCTTTAAGCCACAGCCGAAACCCTTACCGAACGTGCTCTGTTTTATCAAAATCTCTCTTTGTTTCTCTCTATATCTTTGGTACGTGAATTGGGTTTTTCCAACCCTTGTTGCAGACTATAACAGTATACTTATAGGCACAACTAAAACCTAAATCCAATTGTTAACCTAAGATGGAAACCCTAATTAAACCCTAGTTGGCTAATATGTGATATAAAAGAATAACACCTTATTGTTTACCTTAATAATTAAAACAACTAATTAACTACCACACAAGTGTATTACACAGAAAACAAATAATTAAAACAAAACACAATTAACTCATTTAAATAACCTAGTAAACCATTTAAAATAATTAAAACCAATTAATCCATTTAAAGCAAATAAAAATACAATTAAATAAAACAATTCATTAAATAAAACAATTCATCAATTACTTTAAATAACCAGACAAATAAACAATTAAACAAATAAAAATACAATTAAACAATTAATTAAATATTAGGACTATCCTTTTAAAATTAGGGGTATTACACGTATGATCAATCATCTTCAAGATTTAGTATCCTCTATCTTGGATATGCTGAAATCTCTTCCATTAGGATCTTCTTCGGACTTCTACTCCTAGTTTGTCTCCTTGTTGAGATCAACTGAAGTCGTGTTGGTCCCGATATGCAGTGACCTAATATGTACACCTTAATCCTTCCTTGGCTTATACTTTCTAAGTAATGCCAACCAGAACTAAACCTATCGATCTCAAATTCTGCCTTCTGGCAATGAAATCGATAACGTACTCCTTTACTCCTTTAGGTCTTAATCACTTTCACCTTGGACCCATTCCTCCTCCTAGTGTTAACTATTTTGTGATACAGAATATAATTGACATCCGCTCCTCCTAACGAATCGTAAATAGAGTACAACGAATCCTAATATAGGCTCTAAGTTTTAAGAGACGCAATGCGAAAGTCATATAACGAAATACACTCCTAAGGACACTAGAACCTGGCTTTGATGCCAACTCTGATACCCCCGGATTTCCGAATGCGGGTTGGTTAGGCCCACGTCCGAATACCCGAGGATATTAAAAACAAATGGCAATAATCGAACACAGAATACAAATATGATAAATAGGAATAAATAAAATGGCTGAAAGAAAACTAAAACGATAATCCAATAATGAAATCCTTAGAATAAATTTTATAAATAAGAACTATTCTGATACATCCAAACCTCCAATACAAATACAACTCAGGAATCCATCTAGTGGACCCCTATTCAAAACCCAACTGAAGATAAACTGAACTAAAAAGGAAAACCAAACTAAATATAAATAGCAGTCCTACGCAGTCGGAAGAATAAGTGACCGTTTCTGCTCAGCACAAACAAGTTCTAAAACTAGAACCGTCTGATACCTGAAAAATAATATTGGGTTAGGCCCACGAACAAATTCTATTCTAACTACAGTCCAAGTAGAGACCTGATACGCAGATACATCCTAGATAACTCAGCAATAGCTATATAGTCCATACTATATATATATATATACTAAAAGACTCTCATTGGACTACAAAGGAGGTTTCAACCTGAATAGCAAGCAACAGGCAAAACGCACCAGAGGTGGGCATAAGTACATAGACCTAAAATGGTACACCTCAACCATCATAGCCAACTATGCATCCCAATGCATATACGTTCCCTAACCATCGATTCTGAGACTCAAGCTCAAATCGTGGTACCATAGTCATATATTTAAAGTCCATCCAAAACCAGAGTATGTTATTCAATTGTTCATTGATCTGACATAAGTAACAACTAATCTAGTTAGTCACTCAACTTATTCAGTTGATCTGACTTAAACACAAATAACAAATAATCTAGTTAGTCGCTCAACTTACTCAGCTGATCTGACTTAAATACAAATAGCAAGTAATCCAGTTAGTCATTCAACTTTGTTCAGCTGGTTTGACTTAAATATAAGTAGGATTTAATTTTATAATCCATTCCCTTATTTCAGAGTAGGTAGGAGTTAGCGTTTTGATCTAATCCGTCCCTACTCCCTAGTATGCCACTGTACCATACCGGTGCATACAATCCATAACATCCATGTAATTGACAGAACAGAATATAATGGTTCATCAATTAAAATCTAGAATAACATCCATGTAATTGACAGAACAGAATTTAATAGTTCATAAATTAAAATCTAGAACAACCTCCATGTAATTGACAGAATAGAATTTAATGGTTCATCAATTACAATCCAGAATAAACATAATCAAAATGTGATATGTATATAACCATATAATGCATCCAAAATAAGATTTAAAAATCATGTTACAGTCCGTTAAATTGCTAAAATAAAATTAAGCAATTAAATCTCTTCTATACGTTAATAGCATGCCAACTTATTTAAACTTTTATACTGTTAAAATCAATAGCATACAGATTAAGATTTTGCATCACGGGATCCTAACATGTCATGAAAAATAATTTAGAATCCCATTTACCAACCTAAAACAATCCTGAAATTTTTAAAAAATTAAAATTGTGCTTTAAAAAAAATTCCCGTAAGTTACTAGGCAAGAAAGCTTGCTCTCAAAATGAGAGAGCAAGCTCCAGCACAAGGGAGCCGGCTCCCCCACCTTGGGAGCCGGCTTTGTGACCTTGAGAGCTGGCTCCCTAATTCCATGGAGCCGGCTCTTTCTCTCACAGAGAGCCGCGGGCTAAAAATAAAAGGGAGCCAGTTCTTTCCCCTTTGGAGCCGGCTCTGCCCCTACTTTCTGTCATCGTCTTCATCTTCGATGACGTTAAAAACCCTCTGAAAATATTAGTTTAAGTTCTTAGAGGTCCGACTAAGTCCCAAATCATCCAGAAAAATCATATATCTAAGTATGCATCGTTACAAGATTTAAAACAGAAATTGAAACAAGTTATCCAGTAAATCAAATTCAATTAATCAATGCATATATTATAGTTTAAAAGCTCAATTGACATGCATACTTAATTACTTTTAATATCCGTTTAGTTCCTGGAGCCTACCTAGGCATGCACAGAACACAGGTTAAAGGAAAAGAGCAAGAAATAGAACTTGTCTCTAGGTTTCAAAACGAAAATAAACCCAAAGAAATCAGAAAATCCCAAAAAAATAAAAAATGGGAAAAATCAAGGTCATTACAGAAAGATATTATGATTACTTCTATTATTATTATTTTTTTTTTTCCACCCTTCGAATATCGTACGTACAATGAAAATTGCTACAACCTTTTTGTTTTTTTGTTTTTTCCAATGAATGATCACTATCCTTTTTCTTCTCTATGCTACCCTAACAAATGTAACTATGCTAGAAAGGTTTTGGTCGTCTCTAAAAACAATATTAAAACACTCTTGAGATAGAACATAGTTCTCAAGAAAATATAAAAGATTCAAATTAGGCCATTTTAAAACAAGTTCTGAAAACACGACGATCAATTAAGCAAAATAATAATTAGAAAAAAGGCTTAAGACTAGCGAAGAAAAAAATGAAATAACATTATATGGAAGCTTTAGAAACGCATACTTTATGAAGTAGGAATATGGAGGCTTAGAAACCCATACTTTTTTTGTCAATACCATTTTCAAGTGTTCCTCAACAATTATCTATGAAGTACAAACGTGTCGTGGCCATGTCAGACACGAACACCAGGGACATGGCTAGAAGTGCCTATTATCTTGTGCTTGAAGCTTTGTTCTCACTTTTCATATCAAAGTATGTAATACCCCGATAATTTTAAAAGATTTATTAATTAGGATTAATTATTTTATTTTATTTTTCAATGATTTATTTTATTTTATTGAGTGCTAGATTAATTATCTTATTTTAATTAAGTTATATTTCGTGATTATGTATGATGATTGATTGTTTGTGTGGTTGATTATTGATTGAATTATTGGTGTGTTGATTTTATTGGTATTATATGACTTAGTTGTAAATTCTTGTTTGTTTATGTGCTTCATGTAATTAGTTATTTTAATTTCTGTATTTAATTAATTATCTTATTTATTTAAATTAATTGGATTGGGCTTAAGGAAAGTTGGACCAAAAGATGTGGTCTTGGGCTTGTATGAAACCTTATTGGGTTAATTAATGAAGGTCCGTGGTTATTTAATTATTTAAATGATCACTTTTGTATCAATTATATATATATATATATATATATATATATATATATAATTATATATAAATATAATTAATTAATAATTGTTATGGAAAGATATATATATAGATATATATTTATTGATATTTATAAGTATATATGATTTAATTAACTAATGAGTTAATTATGGAAGGAATATATATTTATATATATATATATATGTTTATAGATATAAATTATTTAAAGATTATTATTTTAATTCATAATACTAGTTGGAATAGGATTTGGAATTTAAGGTGTATAAAAATACACATAAGGCTTTAGGGTTAAAGGTTTTACACGTTAGAAAAATAAAACAGACAGAGAGAGAGGAAGAAGAAGGGCTGACAAGGAGGAGGTCGGATCTGAAAAGGAGGACGTCGGAATTGGAAGAGATAATTAAAGCTTAAAACGTCGGTTTCGTTTCGAAACCTTCAGGCGAGTTTTCTCTAACTTTCCTCTTAGAACTCATAAGAATTTCACCTTGAGTATCAAGGCTTTAATTAAATTTATTTGTTTAAAAATTATGGTTAGATCGGAATAATTAAAAAGTATAAACTATTATATTTGATTTTTAGATTATTGGATTTTAATTGATATATATAGGTGTTATGTATATTTTAAAATCAATCTATAGGTGGATTTGTGATCCAAGAGAGTTAATTATGGTTTCTTTATTTTCTAGAATTGTTCTGTAATTTTCTGGAATTTTTCTGATATTTTTAGGAATTTATTAGGATTTATTTTCCTATTATTTGTTAGGAAAATAATTATATATATATATATATATATATACTAGGTAACTGGCACATGTGGAGCGGCGGCACAATAAAGAATTGATCCAGTGCGGCGCGGTGTAGGATAATAGGGTGTATACACCAATTAGGGCCATTTGATTAATTAAACTTATGTGAATTGATATGGTGCATCGCGGCGCATAAAACTTTGGTGCGCATGTGTATCTGGACCATAGAAGTGGTCTGGTCAACTATGGGATTATTTGGTGTATTGCAGACCATGAGAAGATGGTGCACTCGCTGATCTGGACCTTAGATCTATTATAGTTAATAGAAAATAATCTAGTGTGAGCGTGTTCATTTGCGCACTCATTTATGACCATTGGATGCGGCATAAAGGAAGTGATGGATTCAGTGTGGTGAGCTCACGGTAGCTGAAAGAGCTTAGCCAATACCAGCACACAAGGAGGCTTGAATCCAGCGCGTGCAAGTGCATAGTAAGCACGTGGGCGCGTGTGGGAAACTATGTTGGCCTAATTCGACACTAGAAATTAAAACGGTCATAACTTAGTCATTTTAAATCGAAATTGGGTCATTCTTGAGCTCAAATTCAAGGATTTTTCGTCTTCTTTCCAATGGTACCAATTTCATTATCAGATTCCCATCCTACTAGGAGATATTTATGTTTTAGTGAGAAAGTATCGGAAAACTATTTAAACCAATATGGAGTATTTAAAGGAAACTATTTCTGACATATTTAGTTGCACTAATTTGTGTAAATATAATAAATTAATAATTTGTTATGGAAGGAAGTGTATATATATATATATATATATATATATATATATATATAATTATTTATATATGTGTATATATAGTTTAATTTGTCTATGAGTTGTATGGAAGGATGAATATATATATATATATATATATATATATATATATATATGTATGTATGTATGTATATTGATTTTAAATAATCAAGGATTATTAAAGAAGGTGTTAAACACATATATACATTAAATAACATATGTGTAGGTATATATATATATAAATCATTTAAGATGATTAATATTATCATTCTTATTTGGCATATCTTAATAGGCTGGTTGTTAAATTAATGATATGCGTATAATATGCATGTGATGGCTATGTATGATTTAGCGTATTGTTAATTTTAAAGTTAATTCATGGTTAAAGTGTGGGCATGGATGAATTGTCAAATGATTAAATATATGACCTAAATATTTGTATAAATAGAATACATATATGGAAAGCATGGATGAATTGCTAATTAAATGTATGAATAAATATACCTGTGGAGGCATGGTTGAATTGCCAATGTATAAATATACATACACGGAGGCATGGTTGAATTGCCAATGTATCAATAAATATACTTATGGAGGCATGGTTGAATTGCCAATATATAAATAAAAATATTTACAATGGCATGGTTGATTTGCCAAAGCATAATTACGTTGTTATGTGTTAGATGATTAAAATATCATCTATGGTTGTTGTATGTAGGGATTGGATTAGGGTTAGATATTCTTAAATGAGAATAGTTTAGTACTTACTGGTTAGTGTTTATTTTACATTAATAAAATAATATTGGGGAAGACGTGGATGATTTGTCAAAACTTGGATTTTGGATATGTGATTTAAACAATTAAAATCATTATCGAGTTGGGATTAAATAGAGTATTTCTTTTATTATAATTTGTTGTTTAAATGATTAAACAACTGACTAGGATGGGATTAAGGTCAAAGGAGTTTTTATAAAATGAAATGGTAGATTGGTCTAGGTATGAATATTATTTTAATAATTATTTAATAGGTATGGAAATTTAATAAACCTATTAATGGATGTGATTAGTATAGTATATATAATTATATATAGACATGTATATCGTGCTTTATTAAAGTTAAAACTTTATTACGTTTGGTTTTGATCAGAGATGATCTGCTTATTGGTTTTCAGAGGCCTGGTAGAGTGAACTTGTTCGTAGGGTTTAACCCACGATTTATTTTTCAGGTTATTAGAGGTTCCAGTCTCGAGGTTGAGGATCCGCAGCTGGGAGACTGTCATTCGTCTATTCATCTTGTGTACTTTTAAATAGTATTGGATTATTGGATAATGTTTTAAGGGGTCCTTGAGTTATGGGATTTCCGAATTGTAATTGTTGGAGAATCATTAAGTAATATTTATTTATTAGTTTTCTTCAGCAGTTTATTTATTCTTTAGTATTCATTTTGGTATTCTGTGCTTGTTAAATACTTAAATTGTTTTGATATCCCTTGATTTTGTGCGCGGACTTGATCAATCCGTGTTCCAAAATTAGGAGGTATCACAAAGTATAACCTAAATCAATGAAAGAGAAAGGAGGAAGAAGAAAGGAAAAAAAAAATAGAAGAAAAAGTGGTGACATCCCTTAAAATGTGGATGGTATTATCAAGAAATTGGAAAAGCATAATTTTCTTTTCTATAATAATTTTTACTTATTAATATTTTTTTATGTATTTTTGTCAGTATCAAATTTATTTATTTATTTTTTTTTCTAAGATTTGTGTTCAGATCGTATCGTACAGTTGGTACCCATCTCATATGTCCATTGTACAGTAGGCAACATCTTTGATTGATTTATAAATTTTGTTTTAATTTTTTTTTGAATTTAGCAATTTTAGCACACAAATAATTAAAGGGAAGCCTGATAAATGAAAGGCAAAGCTGCAAAGGAGTTCGCTACTTTGTACATTCAGTCCAAATAAAGCTTACTCTATCTTAAGTATAAGTAAAGAATGACATCCCCCAATCTTGTAACTTTATAATGATTAATGATAAGTAGTCCAAAAATATGATGGATTTGATTGTTTTATATAAGTGGAGAATGATATCAACACGATATTATTAAATATGATGTCATCATCATGATGTTATTGATCTTTTACCTCTTTATTGTTGTAGTTTTATTATTAACCTCAAATGTACTTCATCCCTGCAGTATCAACTTCCCATGAATTTGTAGACAGAGGCAGTTCAGTGATACCTCAGCGTGGTTGAAGTCAACCTTGTCACCGTTGTAGGGATATCCATTTTTATTTGCCTTGGTTGTCGGCTATCCTCCTCAATTTGGTTCTGGGCCTTGCGCTCTTGTTTGGGCTTCTTAGTCCTGTTGAGCCCCTGGGCTTGCTATTTTTTATTTAATAATATCATGATGATGTCATTATTTATTCATATAAAATAATCAAATGCATTTTATTTTTGCACTATTTATCATTAATTATTATAAAATTATAAGATTGGTAGATGTCATTCTTAACTTATACAGAGATAGAAGATTGCGGAGCAAATTTTTAAATTAATTTACAAATCTTAATTAGAAAATTTTGATCAAAAAAATCACAAAATAACTTAAATGATTTGTAGATATTTAATTCATCAAAACACTTTGGATTTATTTTTAAAACTCACTTAGCAGCCCATATCTCCTACTTGATTCACCCAACTCTCCCATTCATTTATTATTATTATTATTATTATTATTATTTAGAGAGAGCCCATTGTTGGTGATAGGGAAAAATAAATCTATCTTGACCTAACAATAGAGGCAACCAAGTGTTGACCAGCCGTCAGATCTTTTTGGTGATCAATGATAATATTTTGTTATAAGGGGTAACGATTTCCATGGATAAGAATGATGACCAATCTTATGCAGGATAAGATTTCCATGGGGATGATGACAAATCTTATCAAGGATAAGATTTTCATGGGATAAGTTCCATGCGATAAGGATGATGAAATTCCCTTATCGAGAAGAAGAGAAGCGACGATAAATAAGACGACGACTCGGGAATAAGGTATGACGAAAAAACTATTATTAAATCCCTGCCTTTTTTTTAGACCTCTGGTGACTAACTTGATCGTTGGAGAGCTCTTGGCAGGCACCACACCGGTGCAGTCAAGGTTCATCGATCTTCTCCTCTTTCCCTTGTAGGTAAACGGTATTGTATCAGACCGTGTGAATTTCACCATCAACAGTTGGCGCCGTCTGTAGGAACGACGATTCCCTTGAATCAATTAATTACTCTGTTGGGTATATACGTTTGCAGTCCGGTATGGTTACCGAAGGAACACCGTCGCAGGGATCTGGTCAAAGGGTAGAGTCGGGCGAAAACCTGGACGTCCCAAACGACCAGACACGGCTTGCAGCGTTGGAACTGTAGGTCCAAATTCTGAGTCAGGGTATGGACCAGTTAATCCAGCAAAATGCAGCGCTTCTGCAACATCTTGTTCCATCGGTTCAACAAAACTTGCCACGACAAGATCTCTCAAATCCAAACGGAGGTAATGGGAATCTTGAAGAGCATGATAATCATCCCCCCCAAAAAAAGACTGAAGTGGAACAAAACCAGGTGGGAACTCGACATAGAGAGGTGGTCCACCTATCTCTCCCACGGAGTTCCCGACCTCCTGAAAGCACAGCCTTCTGTCTTAAGGAAAAGACAAAGAAAGTTACCTATCTCGACCAGCAGATCGAGGATCTCAAGGGGAAAATGGAAGATGTAATACAGGCTCTGAAAGGGAAAGGTCCTGCCGCCGTAGATGACCTGGTATAAAAGACCAACTTGCCGTTCAGCCCCGCTGTTATGAAATGTCCACTACCTAGTAAGTTCAGGATGCCCTCGTTCGAAAGCTTCGATGGGACCAAAGATCCCCTCGATCACCTGGAAACTTTTCAAGCTCTTATGCATTTATACGCTGTGCCAGACGAAATCATGTGCCGAGCTTTTCCTACTACACTTAAGGGATCAGCAAGAGTTTGGTTCAACGAGCTGAAGCCAGGAACCATCAACACCTTCGAAGAACTGAGTAACCAGTTCGTGAGCCACTTCATTGCAGGTCAGAGGCATAGGAGGTCGGCTACCTACCTATTTATCGTAGAGCAACAAAAGGAAGAGTCGATTCGAGAATACATCACCCGATTCAACGCAGAGATGTTGCAGGTAGAAGAGGTGGACGACAAGGTAGCTTTGACAGCAGATTCTTGTTCTCCTTATCAAAAGAACCTCCCACCAGCATGATAGAGTTGCTGATCAGAGCATAAAAACACATCAATGCTAAAGACACCATAAGTGCACGGAAGGAAGGAGAGGACAAGAAGAGGCTAGCCCCTCTCACCAGGGATGAAAATAATACCAAATATAAGAGATCATTCTTCAGCCAGAGCGATAGCACATATCATGAGAAAGACTCAGATGAGTATACCGAGTGGAAATTGTCTCACGGCTGGAATTACCCTTATCAAGTCATTCACAATAAAGACTAGGGGCATCTTAGTTAATCATTTTAAATGGAGGGTAGCTCCCTCACGTGTTATCTTGTTTTTAATAAGCCTTGAGGCAATGATGGTCTTTAATAAAATTCTTTTCAGTTGCCTTGACTCTTGGTCAATTATCTTTATACGTGCAGTATCCCCATACTATAAGGGATAGTAAATGAGTGTCATGTATTATAAGGACCCGGGCTGAGTGAATCCTGTAATCCATATCCCCGTACTATAAGGGATAGTAAATGAGTGTCCTGTATTATAAGGACCCGGGCTGAGTGAATCCCGTAATTCATATTCCTGTACTATAAGGGATAGTAAATGAGTATCTTGTATTACAAGGACCCGGGTTGAATGAATCCCGTAATCCATATTCCCGTAATATAAGGGATAATAAATGAGTGTCCTGTACTACAAGGACCCGGGCCGAACGAATCCCGTAATTAATATCCCCTTATAATAAGGGATAGTAAATAAAAATCCCTTACTAAAGGGGTGAGCTGAGTAAAGCTCGTAAAGTTCAATTCCCTTATTAAATGAGTGACGACCTGAGTAAAACTAGTACCCAGGGGCAAAGTACCTAAGGGTACTAATGCACCCTAAGGGAAAATTATCCAAGGGTACCAAAACTAGTACCCAGGGGTAGAGTACCCAAAGGTACTAAAAATAGTACCCAGGGGCAGAGCACCCCAGGGGAAGATTACCCAAAGGTAATAAAAATAGTACTTAGGGGCAGAGTGCCCAAGGGTACTAAGAATAGTACCCAGGGCAGAGTACCCAAGGGTACCAAAAATAGAACCTAAGGGAACAGTACCTAAGGGAAGCGTACCCAGAAAAAAAATAAAAAAAATTTGTTACTGTTCATATGAACAGAACTCGTGGGTACTGTTCCTAGGGCAAAAAATAAATAATAAAAATTCTACTGTTGAATGAACAGTACCTGTGGGCACTGTCAGTGCCGGGGGCAAAAAAAAAAAAAAAAAAAATAATAATAATAATAATTCCTTACTATTTAATGAACAGTACCCGTGGGTACTATTCCCGAGGGAACAGTGCCGGGGGCCAAAAAACAAAAAAAAAAATCTTACATTCCCAAAGCTATACGAGCAAGTTTGGGAATGGGGGGCAACTGATAGGGAAAAATAAACCTATCTTGACCTAACAATAGAGGCAATTAAGTGTTGACCAGCCGCCAGATCTTTTCGGTGATCAACAATAATATTTTGTTATTAGGGGTAACGATTTTCATGGATAAGAATGATGACAAATCTTATGCAGGATAAGATTTCCATGGGGATGATGACAAATCTTATTAAGGATAAGATTTCCATGGGATAAGGATGATGAAATTCCCTTATCGAGAAGAAGGGAAGCGACTATAAATAGGACGACGACTTGGGAATAAGGTATGACGAAAAAACTATTATTAAATCCCTGCCTTCTTTTTAGACCTCCGGTGACTAACTTGATCGTCGGAGAGCTCTTGGCAGGCACCACACCGATGCTGTCAAGGTTCATCGATCTTCTCTTCTTTCCCTTGTAGGTAAATGGTGTCGTATCAAACCGTGTGAATTTCACCCTCAACAGTTGGAACTCACAAGTGACCAATATATATATATATATATATTCTTGGCAAGAAACATATACACCACTCTCATACTCAATTTGCATCTTTAAGAATTGAACACTAATGGTCCACTTTGAGACGTTGATAAGATACCATTAGGCAACAATGCCATTGGTTAAGTGACCAACTCCTTTACCTATGAATTCTACTTGTTCTCCAATTAGAAACAAATTATGACTCCAATCCTAATTAGATTTATATCAATCTATATCTGTATCTATATTTATACTATTATTAAAAATACAAACGGTTTCAAATTATTTAATTATATATATAACTTATTCTATTTATAGAAGGAAATACTAATAATAATAATAATACTAATAGGAAATATTGAAATTCAATAAATAAAAATCTAATTAGAGAATGATGTATATAATATTAAAAAACTTATTTAATAATATAGTAGTATAAAATACTAATGAAAATAATAATATATTAGTAGGAAATTTAATTAGAGAAAGAAATATATAATATTTAAAAATTACAATAAAAGGAAATGAAATTAGAGAAGAAAATATATCGATATAGATAAATCTAATTAGAGAAGAAAATATATAGATATAGATTAATCTAATTAGAGAATAATTTATTTAATTCAATAAAAGGAAATCTAATTAGAGAATGAAATACTAATAATAATATAGTAGTAGGAAATACTAAAATTCAATAAATGAAAATTTAATTAGAGAATAAATTATATAATATTAAAAACTTATTTAATAGCATAGTAGTTGAAAATACTAATAACAATAATAATATAGTAGTTTAAAATCTAATTAGAGAAGGAATTATATAGTATTTAAAAATTAAATTACTAAAATTCAACAAAAGGAAATCTAATCAGACAAGGATATATATAATATCAAAAAAATTATTTATTTAATTTAATAAAAGAAATTCTAATTAGAGGAGAAATACTAATAATAATAATACAATAGTAGAAAATACTAAAATTTAATAAAAGAAAATCTAATTAGAAACGAAAATATATAATTTATTTCAATACATACATAACAATAATTCTATATCAAAATATACCAATAAAATCCTAAACTAATAATTGTATCTACATAATTATTTTTATTTTTAATTTCCTATAATTTATTTTTAATTTTTATAATATTATTTATTAATTTTTTATAATATTATTTATATATAATAAATAATAATGCAAAATTATTCTTTTGTATATATATTTGGTTCTTTACATTTTTTACTTTATACACACAATTCTGCTCATATGCATCTGACGTGTGTTCTCTTTGAGCACTAGTCTCATGGAATAAATATATAAATAGAAATTTTATTTTTTTAAAAATAAATGTGTAAATATGTGATAGAATTTTATAGAAATTCTTTTTGTAAAAAAATAATAATAATTTCTTTTTAAAAAATAAATGTGTAAATATGGTATAGATTTTTTAATTGAAACTCATCTAAATGATTTTAAAAATAAATATTTAATTATGTGATAGAGTTTTATAGAAACTCAAAACTCAAAATTGGATAGAAATTTATGGATAAAAAGTTATTCTACTTCCAATAATAGTAGATGTAGATTAGATTATAAGTAACTGGAAAATATACCCCCCATCCAAATCGAATTAACATAAATAAATAAATAAATTCAATTCCAAGGGATTGGCTAAGTTGAAAAAGACTTGGATCGTGATGCTTCTTTGGGAGTGGTGTAAAGTATTAACTAGGAAAAAAAAAAAATCTTTTATAAATTAGTAAAAACAAGTAGTTTAAAGTTGTGGTCTTTAAACAATAATTACAATTTTTTTAAAAAATAAATAAATAATATTCACAACATTCATATCAATTATTTGATACAAATTTAAGAGAGTCAAACAAGTAGTTTCAAGGTGTTGTTGGGTTTGTTTCTCTCTATTCTCGTCTCTCTACTTTTGCTAGTTAAAATCTATTTGCATTTTTATTTTTTTTTTTTGTTAAAAGGGTAAACTTTTATAAATAAAAAGAATACGTACAAAGTGTTCCAACAAACTAAACAAACCAAAGGAACATACTCCTTGGTAGAAAGTGCATTTTCATTTGCTAAATCTCTATTTTCACTTCAAATATATATATATTTTTAATAAATGCTCCGAGATTTGTTGTTATGATTTATATACATTGAAAAGTAGGATGTGATGTATGCTTGAATTGAGTAGATTGTTTGGTTGAATTAAATACTACAAAGAGGATGGGATGTATGTTTGGATTGAGTAAATTGTGTTGTGAAATTGATTAGATTATTGCTTGTTTCACTTCTATTTGCTTTTTCATTTGTTAAAATCTAGCTACACTTGGACAAATAAACATGCATAAACTTCATTTTATGTCTTTTAGATGTTGTATTACATGTGTTTTTTCACTAGTTAAATCTATTTGCTGGCTAAGTGTTTGATAAATGTCATTTAGCTTAGTTAAATAAAGTGGGAAACTAAGTACATGATAAAAGTAGTTTTAGCTATGCATTGTGTTTAAATATGGGAATCTAAAAATCTAGAGTCCTTTACTTTGTGCTCATTAGATTATATAATAGTGTATTTAGTCTCCAATCTTAAAAAGTTTATATTTGAACATAAACCTTTTAATTGGTAAATTTTTTTATAGTTTGTAAAAAGACCCAATTCACTCCCTCGTGGGTCATTGTTTGTGTAAAATTTTTAATTTGCTTTTCATTAAAATTATGTTCAGGTGCACTGAATTAATACTTTAAGATTGGAGTTAGGAAAATAAAATTAGTTCAAAATTTAAACTAATTTTTTCCCGATTTTAGTTTCAAAGTGCCGATTTAGTGCTTTCAAATGTAGGTATTAGGTAAGTTTGTTATGTTATAAAGTTAAGTATTCGAATTTTAGTAGATGCATAATATATAGGGTAAAGTGCAATAAACCCCCCTGAACTTTACTCTCTCTCCCTAAAAACCCTCCTGAACAATTTTTTTTTACAAATAACCCCCTAAACTATCAAATTTTTTGCAAAATTTACCCACCGGTGGACTTCCGGCCATTTCTTACTGTTAAATATGCCACTGTTGATCACGTGACATTCCAAAAAATTTAAAATGACGAAGTTGCCCTTATATCCATTATAATTTATTACTTACACTCCAATACACCAACAACTTCGGCGACAACAACAGCGCAATCACCGAACACACTCACAGTTGTAGCCGACCCAAACAAAGTTGATCTCTTCAACCATCGCCAGAAAATTATGCAGCAATTCTGGCCTCGATGATTCAGGCTACATCCAATTTTTCCGCTGCCACCAAGGACAACGCCGACCACATCTTGCCACCAAGATCATCACCTTCACCCGATCTTCTCGCTGGATTTGCACACAATCTCACCGCTGAACAGTCTTCACTAACCATGTTAGCACGATTCTGAGAGTTCACCATGTATCTATGTTCTCTTTCACCATAGTGAGCTTCAACACATCGCACACTTCTGCACGTCAAACGCTCCTTCCTGCCGCGCTGCGCGTTTGAAGACTCTCGCCAAGGCGACCGATCAATACCTAACTCTCCCCAACGTGCGGTCACGCGCTAGGTTTTTATAGTTAATTTCTTAACAGTGTTCATGATGGCAGCTATGTGTTGGGATTTATATGCCCTGGCATAGCAAATTCCTGTTTGGATTAAAGTGACATATGTTCCTGACGTTTATGAAATATTTATGTTTTATACAATTGGTGAATTCAATGTATTATATTTCGATTCATTATAGAATTGATAGTGTCCATTTGATTACAAGAGATATTTATATATATGTTTGTGATGGCAATCAATGCATGATATATAAATAGTAATCATAAATGGTTCATAGTCAGTAATTATGGATGGACTCATAATTAATTAAGATTTGAACT
Organism: Cornus florida; assembly: GCF_030987335.1. Lineage (NCBI taxonomy): Eukaryota > Viridiplantae > Streptophyta > Magnoliopsida > Cornales > Cornaceae > Cornus > Cornus florida. The sequence goes on from NW_026775571.1 coordinate 41,799,105, forward strand.
AGATCCGCGTTAGGTTGAGATATATTGCGAGAGCCGTCGTATGCAATTGCTCCCTATCACCGTCATGGCATTTGACTCTTAAGTATGAGAAAATTATAGACTCTTTTATTAATTAATAATTACTTTGATTTGTTCGGCGGATTCTTCGGGATCCTTAGACCGACACTTTGGGTAGTTATGTAATTAATAGTTAGAGAGTTATATTTTCAATATTTGCATCATTACTACTTGTATTTATTTTGTATTGATTATGGTTGATCACAAAGTAAATTCGAAGGCCTTCGTGTATTTTTAGACAAAATGATTTATTATATATTTATTTATTTAAATTATTATTTTTGTCAAACAAATGTTTTATTGTGATCGAGCCAGAAATAATCAAAGGTACCAAAATAAATATATTAATTAAGTAGTCGGATTGATGACTTTATTTATCCAATAACTAATTATGCATAGAGGGGTCAAAGTGCAATATTGACTTAGAGGTTATTTATTATTTAATTGGAGTTCAATTAATTTCTTTTAGTGGAGTAGAAATTAATTTATGAATTAATTGAATTGGGTCCATGGACCGGGCCAATTATTAATTCATTGTAGCTAATCAAATAATAGGCCCAATGGATTCTCACTCATAGCCCAACTTGATATTGGAATCATATTAGATTTGAGACATATGAATTAGAGATTGAGAAGGATTAGTTGTTTCCTTTTCTTTACCTTTATGTTGCCTATAAATATACATGATCTATGTATATTTTAGGGGTGATTTTTAATAAAAGGAAAAAGGAATATATTTTCTCTCTCTAGAAAATTAGGGTTTATGTTCTCATCTAATGGAGGCTCCCACAAGCCTAGTTTTCCAAGGTCATTCATGGAGGCATATGAGTGATTCCTAAAGGCAAAACAATTATCAAGAAGATGGAGATCCAAGAATAATGCATCTTGCTAAGGGATCTACAATAAGTGAGAACATTCACTTTAGAGGAGAGATCTAAGGTTTACTCAAACCTTGATGTAAGTATTCAATCTTTTAATTGAATGATACATCATGTTTTATTTTTGCATAAAACTTGTCTCTATGTAATGAATCAAGATCTATAAATTTAAATCCCTCGAAAAGTTCTTAAAACTAGCACATTTCCCAACAGTGGTATCAGAGCATGGTTTGATTCATTACTAGAGATCATGATTTTATGAAAATCATCATTCATGGATCCAAAATTATATTCATATATATTTTTATTGATGTATGTTGATGTATGATTTAGTATGTTGATATATATTGATACATGATGATGTATGAATAATTGTGAATGAATGATGATGTATGGTTGGGCCATGGATGAAGCTTATAGGTTAAATTAATGTAATTTTATCTTTGGATGAATGTAATTAAGGCTTTGATTTAGCCGTTTGAAAGTTCAATGATATAATTTAATTTTTTCCATTGTATTTCAAATTGTAAATATTTTTAAAGCCATGTAATCTTCGTCAAAGGATGCTATGAAGCTTCAAGAAGGTCCAAGAGGGTTAAATTAGGCTTCAGGAATTTTCTGGGATTTTTTAGAAATTTTCCGGAACTTTTCTGGAATTTTTTAAGGCCTAATTTAATTTTTGGAATTTTTCGGCGATTTTCCGGCGACCAGAGAGTTGTCGGCGGCAAGGTTTTGGCCGGAGATCAAGAGGGATTGATGGGAAATAATCCCATGTGACGCGGCTAATGATAGATCCTCGCGCATTACTTAGAGCATATAAATGTTGAAAGCTGAATCCATTGGCCATTTAAATTGCTTCTGTCTGTTATTTATTTATTTAACTGATACATGGAATAATTAATTGTTTATCATTATTATTCATGCATTGGATCCATGATATTTAATTAAATGACTTGATTTATATTAATTAAATTATGAAAATTAATTGGATTTGATTACTAATTAATTTGAGAGCATTTATTGGGAAACGAAAAATTATTTTTATAAATTATTTTTAAAGTGTGCCTCAAATTAAATATTAGTGAATCGTTTGAAGTCCAAATATTTTCTAAATTTAATTGGATTAAAATCAAGACGTTTTGCATGCATTATATCATGTAAATGAATAAAATGAAAACCCTAATTATGAATGATTAAAAATTAAGTGGGAGCGGGGATTTTTATACATTGCCCCATGGCCTTCGTTATTAACACCATTGTAATTAGGTCTTCAAAAATAAGGCCCCACGAATGATTTGAAGAGTCTTAATATTACAAGAATGGTTATCTCATGAAAATAATAATATTAAATGTTCATTGTAATTAAATCTTTAAAAATAAGGCCCTACGCATGATTTAAAGAGTCTAGATTATAATGACAAGATATTTAATATTTTATTTTTCATTAGAGGTTTAATAACGTTATACACTCAATCTAAAATCAATAGTGTTAGCTCCCCAACGGAGTGGTTTACACTAGGTGATTTTAGAAAGGTTAAACATAATCGGGAATCATTTCATATAGATAGACAAGACATTGTCTTAAGAAATATGGAGATGATGGGATTTGCCCGCCAATAACAATAATGAACTTCGCCAACCGAATAAGTTATTGGTGTATTGGTTATCCGATTTTTCATGCAGTGGTTAAAGGACCCACATATTATTTTAATGGAAGTGCTCACCTAATAGCAAATGAATCTCTACAATAGTAATAATGAACTCCTCCAACATGATAAGTTATTGACATATTGATTGGTTGATTTATTATGCTACAGAGTTGAGGGACCCACATTAATTAAAAGGGATTGTTCACAATAATGATAATGATCTCTTGTTCGATTGAGTATTATATTATGTGGTAAACAAACTCATTTTAATTTTAAATATGCATGACAGTATTAATAATTCACCTTGTATATTGTATGAATGCATTTATATTCAGACTAATTATGTCTAATCCATTTTATCTGCTTGCTAATTTCAATGTATGTGGACTTCATTTAAAATGACTAGAAAAGGAATTTAGATATTTTATTCACAACGTGGTGGTACAAATGTATTTACTACTCCTAAAACCTAATCCTTTTACTTTAAGATACCCAAGAGAACATTAATGCTTTGAATAAGTGAAATAAGACAAATGAGATGAATTTGTGCAATATTCTAGAGTTTACCTCGAATACGCTCCAAAGCTAACATTTACATTATTTTATTTTCTTCAAGTATCATGTTAAATGTCAATAAGATGTTTTGGTGAGATTAGATAGAGAGTATGCTAAAGTACTATATCAGACTTGAATAGCATCAAGATAGCCTAAGGAACTCCAGTATGAAATCGAATTTTGGAAAATGATTGTTTATTATTTAAAATTAGCTGGAGATCAATAGGGCTGACTTGGGTGGTAAGTTTCAAGTTGACATGATTATTGCCTTGTTACCAAACTTGTTCGACTCTATTAGAGTGAACTAAATAAGGAATCAGTTTGAGTTCACACTCGCTGATATTCTTATAGAATTGGTAACAGATGAAGGGATAATCAAGAGTTTGGGCGTTCCTATCAATCTAACCTAGTCTATACTATCTTCTTCTAGGCCCAAGTGGACGGGCAAAGCAAAGAAGAATGATGATATTAGGACTAGGCTAGCACAAAACATAGGTATCTAAAAGGTTAAAGGGAATAAGGCAGTGTATGTTGAGGGCGAATGAAACTGTTTCTTTTGCCTTTAACTAAAACACTATAGTACGAACTGTCTAAGCAATGACGTGGCATAGGAAAATATATATTTAATCATTGAGCTATGTTATGTGGTTGCATCTATTAATTCCTGATGGATAGATTCTGGAGCCACTAAATATGTTTGCAATTCATCGTAAGGATTTCAGGAATCCAGAAGCCTTGATGATATGGATATATATTTATCTTTTGACCTGATGCCAAGGTTGTAGTTAGGTCAGTGGGAGTATTACATCTGAAATTAGAGAGTATGAGGATATTAATATTAGAGAACTATTTTTATGCACAGAAGTTAGACGCAATCTAATTTTTGTTTCACTTGTGGTTTATAAAAACTGTGTTGTTATTTTGTAAAACTGGTTTTATAAAATTGAATAGATATGCTATTGCTTCTGGTGCATTGAAAGATGATTAATATACTATAATCACAAACTCTTAAGATTTGCAGGATGTAAAAACTAATGTTGCATCTTCTAGATTGAATGTTAAGAGAAAAATTGTTATTCCTAACTCATTGTATTTTTAATGTCTATTTTTGGGTTGTTATCACTCAAAATAAAATTCAAAGATTTGTCAAAGAAGGTTAATTACCTAGTGAGGCAGGGGAGCCTAAACCAAACTTGTGAACCCTGTTTTGAAGGATAGATAACTCTTAGGGCTTAATCAGCCAGATGAAATAGACATAAAGGACAATTGGAGTCGGTACACACTGACACGTGTGGTCTTATGAACATCCAAGCAAGATTACTCACGTTTTGGATAAGTTTATCTGATACAACACAAGTCTTAAACTCTTGGTATATTCTGAGAAGGTTAAGACTGATGTGGAGCACATATTAGGTAAACTTATCAAGACACTTCGATCTGATCGAGGATATGAGTATTTCTTGGGATAGTACAAAGACTATATGGTCAATGAGGGTATTATGTACCAGTTTTCCGCAATTGACGCTAAATGCATTTAGGTGTCAAATAGGAATAACAGAATTCCACTTAACATGGTTAGATCTATGATGAGTTATGCCACATTATCTCTTTCATTTAAGAGTTTAGCGTTAATGACATCGATGCACATTGTGAACTGTGATAAGTGCTTAAATGTTGCACATTTCAGCACCTAAGTTAGGGTATTTCAGTCTTTGCATCTATCTTAAGTTTATGTTTTAGTCCTAATTTATGTTTATGTGTATTTCAGGGCAATAAAGTTAAAATGAGCTAAGAACGGTCCAATTAAGCCTTTTTAGAGTTAAGCAAAGATTTTCAGAAAATGGCACAAAGCGGTTAATCTCGGGCCTTTGATGATGTTCCCAAAGATGGAGAAGCAAACCAAATAGCCCGGGGCAAAAATAGAGCTGAATAAGGCTTAAAGGAATTTTCCAACTCTAGGGGATCGATCCCCCAGGGTGGGGGATCGATCCCCCAGGACTTGGCAACATTGCATATTTTTATTTTAATGTTTGGGCTTATTTTGTAACCTAGTGGGCTTTAATAGGTTTATTACTTAAGCCCAGTGAGGCCTATTGTTTTTAGGGTTAGTATCTATTAGTTTAGTGATTTTATTATTTGGGAGAATTAAGTTTTATTATTTTTTTTTCTGTACCGTGATATTACGTTCTCTCTGGGAAAAAGGAAACGCTAGGGTTTGAAGAACATTTTTACAGAGGCTTTGTCTACAATTGAAGGAAGAAGAAGAAGGAGCCAAAAGATGGAGATGGAGCTTGTTGACACCATGATCATCTTCTCCATGAGCTAGTTCTTCACTTAGGGCTTGGATGAGCCCTAAGTTCATGTAACCCTAACCTTTGTATTTCTTTTCTTGGGGAATTATTATGTTATAATTAAATTATATGGCCTTGTGATTTCTTTATATATACATGCTTGATTTGATAAATTAGGGTTTGTATTGATAAATTCTTCCATTGAAATCTCCAATTGATTGTATGTCTATGCATGATTAATTAGGGATTTTATTCTTCATTAGATGATTAGAATTTAATTCTTCCATTGATTCTATATGAAAATTGCATGTCTAGGTGTGATTGATTTAGAATTATACTCTACACTAGATATTTCTTTTAGTTGTGTTTAGTGATGGTCATAGCATGAGACTTAGTTGATACAATTGTCAATTAATTTGATGGATAAAGGCTTAATCATGATAGATTGTTTTACAAATTAGCTTATTTGTCATTAGTTAATTGTAGTAAAGTAGGCAATCTGTGCTTGATTATTTTAATCCATGCTTCTAATTACAATTAGTATTATCTTCTTGATTGATGTGTGCTCTTATTGGATACATTTGTGAATGTGTATGGTGGGTTATGACGTAGTCTTGAATGGGTTCTACACTTTAGTTTAATTGTCATTAGGTAGACAATTCATTCTTGATGTTGATAATCTATGCTTACAATTGTGATTTGTGATGATAATGTGACCACATCTATAATTACACTAATAAATTCCCCATTAATTGAAAGCATATGGTTAATTGCATGGGTTAGTGGTGAATCCTAACCCTAAGACTCTCTTCCTATCTCTTTAATTCTTAGTTTAATGTCATTTCTATTTTCATGCTTTTAATTGAATTTTAGTTTAATCACTCCACCAAAATATTTTTCTCTCATACTCTTTCTCTCTTCTCTCTTTTACAATCTAATTAGCATTAAAATCAAGTTTAGTCCCAACACGTGTTCAATCCCTTGGGTTCGATCCCTTCTCACTTCATACTACATAGTATAAGTGTCTAGCGGTTTACAAATGTAAACTATGATACCCGCTTGATACCATTTCCAAAACCAAAGTGTTGTGCATTATTTTGTGCACACGCTCGGGTCGCATCATAATTTTGGCGCCGTTGCCGGGGATTGACGGTTTAGTTGGAATTGAATTAGGCATTAGGGCTAATTTGATTATTTTCTTTAAATTACTTTTTTCTTACAAATCCCTCTTGTTCAATTAGGTACTTGAAAAGAAGAGGAGCAAGCATTGGATATTGGCACCATTGTGACATTGTTGCTATAGACTTTCGTGAGCTTCCTTGAATTTCTTTTACTATAATTGTTCAATTCTCTACATGCTTGCGAGATAGCCCTTGTCGAGGCTATCACATTGTTTAAATTCTTGCCCAAGCATAAGCCCAAAAGGAGGCTATTACTTTCTTGATAGAAAGCATCGGCCCGTGTGGAGGCAATTTAATTTTGTGCATTAATATAATATGGGAGTCTGGGAACATCGTATGTGGAGGTTGTGAATTATTGTTGATTATTGTTGTGGTTTGTTGTTTCTAGGAGAATTCTTCCCATTCTTGATTATCCCACATTTAATGGAAAACCAATTCTAAAATCTAGGGCATATGGATAATCTAGGTGAGTATCACCCTCTTAATGGGCATCCACCTCAAGGTGTGCATCCACCCTTGAGAATTCCCCATCCTAATGTGTTGCCACAACCCAATCAAGTGCAACAACCTCCAATAATGCCAATCCATCTTCAAGATCATGTAGTGAATCCCCCCAATCATCAATTATCTCTTCGGGATCACTACACTCCCAATGTATACAATGCATCAACATGCATCCGGTTGCCAAACTTTCGGGCAACCCATTATGAAATTAAGCCCGCAACCATCCAAATGTGCCCCATTTTCTATGGGGTAAACAATGAAGAACCATATAAACATTTGGATGAGTTTTTGGAAGTTTGTTCAACCGTGAAAATCACGGACCTTCCGGAAGAAGTCTTAAAAATGAAGCTTTTCCCTTTCACTCTTCGGGAAAAGGCTAAATATTGGTTCAATAACTTGAGGGCAAATTCAATCACATCTTGGGCTCAACTACAATATGAATTCCTAAAAAAATTTTAACCCGCAAGTAGAACCGATGCTATGAGAGCTTCTATCCATGAATTCTCCCAAAATGAGGGAGAACCTTTGCATGAAGCATGGGAGCGTTTGAACGATTTGCTACGGAAGTGTCCACATCACGACATTCCTAAGTGGCAATTAGTTCGTTGCTTCTATGAAAGCTTATCCGATACCCAAAAAGATATGGTTGATGCTTCATGTGGAGGAGCCTATTTGGACAAAATGGAAGACGATGTGTGGCATCTTTTTCATCGCATGAGCGAAAATTCAATGCATCGTTCTTCATCGTCCCGATTTGGCCAAAACTTGAATGAAGAAGGGAAGAAAACCTCCAGTCTTTCTCAAGTGGAAAGTTCCATGGAAATTGCCGCCGAAGTCAAAAATCTTACTCAAAGGTTTGATAAATTTCTTTTGAGCCAAAACCCGGCAATTCAATCATCCAACTCTTTCCATTCTCAAAGTGCGATGTGCATGACTTGCTCTAGTTATACTCACAATACTTTCAATTGTCCTCTTGGACAAGTTTTTCCGAGTGAGTATCAAGAACAAGTCAATGTTGTTTTCATTCATCCGGGAAGTAATCCAAATTCTAACTCCTACAATTCTAGATGGAGTGATCCTAACTTTTCTTGGAGAAATCAAGGAGGAGGTATCATTCCTCCTATTCATAAAAATTCCCAAGAAAAGTATGTGCCTCCCCACCTCCGAAATGCAAATTCTCAAGCATACCACTCTCCATCTTATCCTCTTCCAAATGTGAATCAATTCTCTAATTCTCATTCTTCAAATCATCAATCTTATTCTCATCCACCTCAAGAGCCTCCTAGGAATCCCACTTTTGAGGATAAGGTTTTAGAAGCTTTGGGTGATCTTCAAAAGGAAAATCAAGTGTTTCATTCACATTCTCAATCAATTGCAAAACTTGAAGCCCAAATTGGGCAAATGGTTCAAACAATGAAAGGGAAATGGCCTATTCAACCCAAACTTAACCAAAAGGCATACTCCATTTCCACTTTGAGAAGTGGGAGAAAAATTGATAACAAAGTTGAGAGACCTAGTGAAGTTAGTGTTCCGGTGCAACCAAGTGTTAGCACATTTACCATTCCTAATTCCATTCCTACTTCACTAGGGACAAATGGTCACATTAATGAGCAGATTCCATCATCATCATCTTCCTCCCATGTAGAGAAGTCTTATGAGCCCAAAGCTCCATTTCCACAAGCTTTAAATGCTACTCCATTTTTGAGGCAAGAAGGAAAAATCCATGACATGATGGAAGTTTTTAAACAAGTTAAAATCAACCTTCATCTTCTTGATGTTATTCAACAAATTCCACCATATGCCAAGTTCTTGAAGGACTTGTGTACTCAAAAGAGGAAGAACAAGGGACCAAGCCCAAAGAAAGTGCTTCTCACGGAGCAAGTGAGTTCTATCATTAAGCTTAACACCCCACCTAAGTTCAAAGACCCCGGCGCGCCAACCATCTCTTGTACCATAGGGAACCATGAGGTCAAAAGGGCTCTTCTTGACTTAGGGGCTAGTGTTAATGTTATTCCTTACTCCGTGTATTTTCAATTAGGTTTAGGACACCTTAAGCCAACTTCGGTAGTTATTCAACTTGCCGATAGGTTTACAAAACAACCAAGGGGAATTGTTGAGGACATCCTCATCAAAGTCAACAAATTCTATTTCCCGGTTGATTTTGTTGTGCTTGACACTGAGCAGGTTCCTAATCCTACCACTTCCATTCCCATCATCTTAGGAAGACCATTCCTTGCCACCGCTAATGCGACAATTAATTGTAGGTCCGGCATTATGGACATCTCTTTTGGCAATATGATGGTTAAGCTTAATGTTTTCAACACACGCCAACATCCCATCGATGAAGGCGAGTGTTTCATGGTGAATGTCTTGGATGAAATTGTTGAAGAAGTCTTTCCTTCCATTCCTTCCATTCCTTCTGAAGATCCTCTTGAGGCATGCCTCTATCACTTCAATATGGACGCATTTGACATTGAAAGCTCCATATATGAAGTTAATTCTCTAATGGACTCCGTGACCATCTTAAACTTCTCGCCATGGAAAAACTCAAAAAAATCTCTTCCTCCAATCGCAAGTATTCTTTCTTATCAAAAAAAAAGAAGAAGTTGTAAGTTCACCAATGGTCAATCCAATTTATGAAGACATTCCTTGTAATATTGAGCATGAAGTCATTGAGGCGACCTTAGTGAAGGAGGAGAAAGTGATCAATGTGGAAGTTGACAAAAAAGATGAAGAGATTGAGTTTTTTAATAATCCAACCGAGTCTTTGAAAGACATTACCTTGCCAAGTGCAAGGCCGATCATGATGGACTTTATCTTCAAGACCGTGGATGAAAGGGAACAAATTGCATCTTCCATCATTTATTTCCAAATCATTCTTTTAGGAGATGTATTCATTGTTGTGAGAGAACATCCATGGGGGAAAATAGATAAACGGATCAATGAGGATGTCTCATATCCGGTTTTTGATTCTTTCGACTAGTGAGTCGCCCCAACGTCTTGCTAGAGACGTTAAACACTAGTTTTTTCGTTGATTTGAAAAAATAAAAAATAAAAAAAAATTGCATTTTATTTTTATTTTATTTTCTTTTCCGTTTGTACATTTATGCATTTTTAAATTCAAAAAGAAAAATAAATAAATAACAAAATAAAATAAAAAATGTTGTGATGGGTAGTTTAGGTTAGTATTTGATTTTATTATAATTTTAGTAGTATTATTTTTTTTTTATTTTATTTTTATATATATTTCATTTTAGTATATATATTTTTCGTTTTGCTTAAATTAAAAAAAAAAATTAAAAAAAAAAGAGTAAAAAAATAGTACTAGTTCATATAGGTTGCTTTGTAATTTTATTTATTATTATTTATTTTATTTTATTTTATCTACATTAGTGTATATAGTATTTTTAGTTTTGCTTAAAAAAAAAAAAAAAAAAAAAAAAAAGAAGAAAAAGAAAAAGAGAAAAGATCGATGGTGGGAAATCGATCCCATTTTTCAGACGGAGACTAGCAAAAAAAAGCCTCATGAGGATCAATCCCCAACAATGGGGATCAATCCCCCACCAATTTCTCACATTACACAGTGAAGGAGTACTTTTTTGTATAAAATTATCTATCCCTTGCTTAGGGTGATCGAACCCCTTAACCTTGCCCTTACCATCTCTCTCTCGCCTCTATTCATTGCCCAACCCTCAAACTTCTTCACCCAAATCCAAATTCCCAAGTTCTTAGATCATCCCTCTCTGTTCGCTTCTCTCTACCGCGGTGCCGAAGGCATCAAATTCCGACGCCATGGCTTCCGATTCTTCTCCGGCGATTGCGGTTTGAGGTTTGCCCTTTGCTTTGCCTCTTTGGGTTTCGGTTGGGTGTGATTGAGGAAGTGGGTGCGCCGATTTAGTAAGTCGCGGTTCGGTTCTTCTTCTTCATATCGCAGCTGGGTCTTTCCGGCGGGTGTGTTAATCGCTGTATTTCTCCGACGAGGTTGCGTCGCCGAGATTACATCGCCGCGGCTGGTTTTTCTTTTCTGACGCGTTTGGCTTGGTTCTCCGGCGTTGCGGCTGCTTCTTCTTCAGCGATTCCGGCGTCTGGTTCTTCCAACAGCGATCGCGGCTGGGTCGTTCTCCGGCGATCAAGGCTGTTCGTCTTTCTTCGCGTCGCATCTGTTCGTTTCCGGCGTCGCGTCCCGGTTGTCTTCTCCAGCGAGCCTGTGATGTTTAAAAAAATAATAATAATAAAAAAATTAAATAACAAAAAAAATAATAATAATAGTAATAATATTAAATATAAATAAATAAACAATAAAAAATAAAAAAAAAATACATAACAAAAAAATAATTAATTCTTCTAAAAAAAATAATAATAATAAAAATAAAAAATTTGAATTGTTGTTTTAAAAATAAAAATAAAAATAAAAATAAAAAATTTGCATTGATGATTTTTTTTTTAAATAAATAAAAAAATAATTTCAGTAACTTCCCGTCTTACTAGAGACGTTAAACTTAGCCCATTTTTCTTATTTTTGTTTATTTATTTTATTTTGTTGGTTGTATATACATGTTCTTTTCCTTTGTTTTTTTTATTAAAAAAAAAAAAAATTTGAATTGATTTTTTAGTTTATATTTATTTCTTTTTAGTTTAGTATATATTTTTTCTTTTTAGTCTAGAATATTTTTTTTTTAAAAAAACACTGGGAGATCAATCCCATTCTTGAAATAAATAAATAAAAAAAACATATCACAAAATTTTCAAAAATATGTGTCCCCGTTATGCCCTTTTGCTTAGTTATGCATGTTTTCATCTTTTACAAAAGGTTTGATATTATATCTCTTTACATCTTATTCTATATTGTTTTAGAATGTATGCTTTACTTATCCCATTTGATATTTGATGTGAGTTGCTAGTGTGGCTTTTATAGTAGGTTTTTGCATCCAAGTTTGGGGGAGACCTCTTTCGTCATGAATCATTGCCGGGCGTCATTAACTTTTGCCATCACGGTATACTCTTTCCATTTCTTTCATTATTCTCATTGCACATTGAGGACAATGTGCAGTTTAAGTTTGGGGGTAAGGTAGCCTTGTTACATTCTACTTTAAGTTGAGCTTTAAATGTATGATTGAGATTTGAGATATATTTGGCAATGATTTCGAACTTTTGAAGCATAGTGTCTTTAAAAAACAAGTTGTTAGAGTCTAATACTTCTTATATGCTCTAGGATGCCATTTAGGGGTAAATTTTAATTTTTGACATCATGTTTGCTTTTGTGGTACACATCATCTTGTTGGTTGAAAATGCTTTGAGGGTTGATTCTAGAATTCTATATTTGCACTTGCGCACACTAGCATTCAATTTGTGAGGTACATGCTTAGTTGATTATTGTCTTGGTTTATCCCAATTGAGCTAGTATGTTTTGAAAGCTTTCATTCTTGATAAAATGACCTTGCAGAAAAGAAATAAAAGCACTCACCAAAGGTGAGAAGAAAAAAAAAAAAAAAAAAAAAAAAAAAAAAAAATTGCATTCTTTCAACATGTCAACTGATTAAAAAGGAAGACAAGGAAAGAATGTAAGATGTATGATTAGTTTGAGTTCGTAGCCTAGCCATTCCGAGTCATTACGCCCTTAGGAGTGTCTTTACACTTAACGCCCTAAGACCATCTGGTTTGGGAGTCGTTGGCTCAACGCTTGTTACATGGGGTGATTAGAGAGCTTAAAGAACTTGGACATTGCACATGGTCATACATATATATATATATAAAATTGATGAAATCAAAAAAAAAAAAAAAAAAATGTTTGATTGAATAACAAGGTTCATTCAATGTCTTGATGTCTGGTACTATATCTGTATACTAGTTTGAGGGTAAGGCTATGCCATTACTTTGATTTGCTAGGATAGCAACACATTTTGATGCCGGTTCACTAAAAAAGGATGATAAAATTGATTCAATTTGCATGATTAACTTGCTTGATATGTGGAGGACCATTTTTGCTTACATGATATTGAAATATTGAGAATAGCTTAGAAATGGCAGAAATTTGCATACTTGAAGTAGTCTACTTTAAACACTTATTTGATATGTGTCGTTACTTCTCAAGTAAGAAAGAGCTGTTGATGTTTGTGGGTACCATTTCTGGAAACCCTCATGAGACATCACTCGTCCACTAGGGGTAACCTAGGGATTTAAAAGGCTTGTTGCATATGCTAAATGCAACCATGATCCCTACGAAAGTGGTGATATCTTTATTTGCTTAATTAGATCATAGTTGTATATATGTTTGTTTCATTTCCATGTTGTAGTTCATTGCTAGGGACTAGCAATATCTAAGTTTGGGGGTGTGATAAGTGCTTAAATGTTGCACATTTCAGCACCTAAGTTAGGGTATTTCAGTCTTTGCATCTATCTTAAGTTTATGTTTTAGTCCTAATTTATGTTTATGTGTATTTCAGGGCAATAAAGTTAAAATGAGCTAAGAACGGTCCAATTAAGCCTTTTTGGAGTTAAGCAAAGATTTTCAGAAAATGGTACAAAGCGGTTAATCTCGGGCCTTTGATGATGTTCCCAAAGATGGAGAAGCAAACCAAATAGCCCGGGGCAAAAATGAAGCTGAATAAGGCTTAAAGGAATTTTCCAACTCTAGGGGATCGATCCCCCAGGGTGGGGGATCAATCCCCCAGGACTTGGCAACATTGCATATTTTTATTTTAATGTTTGGGCTTATTTTGTAACCTAGTGGGCTTTAATAGGTTTATTACTTAAGCCCAGTGAGGCCTATTGTTTTTAGGGTTAGTATTTATTAGTTTAGTGATTTTATTATTTGGGAGAATTAAGTTTTATTATTTTTTTTCTGTACCGTGATATTACGTTCTCTCTGGGAAAAAGGAAAAGCTAGGGTTTGAAGAACATTTTTACAGAGGCTTTGTCTACAATTGAAGGAAGAAGAAGAAGGAGCCAAAAGATGGAGATGGAGCTTGTTGACACCATGATCATCTTCTCCATGAGCTAGTTCTTCACTTAAGGCTTGGATGAGCCCTAAGTTCATGTAACCCTAACCTTTGTATTTCTTTTCTTGGGGAATTATTATGTTGTAATTAAATTATATGGCCTTGTGATTTCTTTATATATACATGCTTGATTTGATAAATTAGGGTTTGTATTAATAAATTCTTCCATTAAAATCTCCAATTGATTGTATGTCTATGTATGATTAATTAGGGATTTTATTCTTCATTAGATGATTAGAATTTAATTCTTCCATTGATTCTATATGAAAATTGCATGTCTAGGTGTGATTGATTTAGAATTATACTCTACACTAGATACTTCTTTTAGTTTTGTTTAGTGATGGTCATAGCATGAGACTTAGTTGATACAATTGTCAATTAATTTGATGGATAAAGGCTTAATCATGATAGATTGTTTTACAAATTAGCTTATTTGTCATTAGTTAATTGTAGTAAAGTAGGCAATCTGTGCTTGATTATTTTAATCCATGCTTCTAATTACAATTAGTATTATCTTCTTGATTGATGTGTGCTCTTATTGGATACATTTGTGAATGTGTATGGTGGGTTATGACGTAGTCTTGAATGGGTTCTACACTTTAGTTTAATTGTCATTAGGTAGACAATTCATTCTTGATGTTGATAATCTATGCTTACAATTGTGATTTGTGATGATAATATGACCACATCTATAATTACACTAATAAATTCCCCATTAATTGAAAGCATATGGTTAATTGCATGGGTTAGTGGTGAATCCTAACCCTAAGACTCTCTTCCTATCTCTTTAATTCTTAGTTTAATGTCATTTCTATTTTCATGCTTTTAATTGAATTTTAGTTTAATCACTCCACCAAAATATTTTTCTCTCACACTCTTTCTCTCTTCTCTCTTTTACAATCTAATTAGCATTAAAATCAAGTTTAGTCCCAACACGTATTCAATCCCTTGGTTCGATCCCTTCTCACTTCATACTACATAGTATAAGTGTCTAGCGGTTTACAAATGTAAACTATGATGCCCGCTTGATACCATTTCCAAAACCAAAGTGTTGTGCATTATTTTGTGCACACGCTCGGGTCGCATCAAACTGCATTCCATCTTAGTCTGTCTTAAGGATACCGTTGAGCTGTGTTTTTTTACTAAATCTTAGTTTGAATCACATGCACGTATGGGGTAGTCTTGCACATGTGCGTTTGATATGGACAAGTAAGTTGGAAGCAAATCATAGGCATGCTAGATTTGATAGCTACTCTTAAGTCACTAGGATGGATTATTTTATGATCTCAATGATAAAAGTTGATTGTTTACACTCACTGTTTATCTGTAGGAGGGTCATATTATGAATTACATACCTAGGAGCATAATGTTAGAGAATATGGTATGAGTATCAGATGTACCACATTTGAACACACTTATTATAGAGATTGAGAATAATAAATGAATTCTCTATTGGTGCGTCAGCATCATCTTGTACACAGATTCCTGCATCGGTACATTAATGTAGTGGGAGGATTATCATCCAATCCGACAGAATCATGTTTTTAAGTGAGACCATTATGGATATCCCGGTTAAACATGAGTTGGACCCAGTAAGCTACACGGAAGCGTGGACCGATATGGATACAGATCGTTTTGGCGAGTTACTATGAAATCAGAGTTGGAATCTATGTATTCTAATAAATTCTGGGATCTTGTAGAACTTTCTAGTAGGGTGATTCCTATGGAAGGCAAGTTAATCTACAAAAAGATACCAGAAGATTTTTTAGTGAATAAATCATGAGTGTACAAGGGAATGTCATTATTTTTCTGATTCTATATTTATATATGACATCCTACTCATTTAGAATGATGTGGAAGTTTTGTCATCGATAAAGAGGTAGTTGTTCAATTACTTTTAAATGAAGAATTTTCAAGATGTAAGCTATATTCCTAGGATCAAGCTTTTGCAAGATCAGGTTAAAAGGAAAATAGGCTTATCTTAATAATCATACATTGGAAAAGTTTTTATCAGGTTTGGTATGCATAGCTCAAAGAATGAGTTCTTACTTTATTGATATGGATTGCTCTCTCTAGTAAGTAGTTTTTCAAGACTATCAAAGGAGATTGAGCAAATGAGACTGGAACAATATGCTTCGGCATATGAGAGTCTCATATATGCCATGGTCTATACCAAATAGGACATCCGCTACATAGTAGGGATAGTCAGGAAAGATCAGTCCAATACTGGACTTGACAACTAGTCTGTTGTGAAAAATATCATTAAGTACCTAAGGAGAATCAATGATATCATACTCATTTATGGATGTGATGATATGGTCCTAGTCAGGTATGCTAGTTCTGATTTTCAATCAGAAGTAGATACTATGAGGTTCATGACTTAGTGTATGTTCACTTAATGGAAGGGAAATCAGTTGGTAGATTGTTAAACAGATTTCAACTGCTGACTCAAACCTGTAGGTGGAATATATTGCAGCCTTAAAGGCGGCAAAAGAAGCTTATTGGTTTGATCTCACTGATTTAGAGGTTGTGGAGCATACTAGCCTGCCTATCGAGCTATATTGCGACAATAGTGCAGAAGTAGTCCAAACCAATTACCCAAGGTTCCATAGATGAACAAAATACACTGATAGGAAGTATCATGATCTACATGATATTGTCCGGCAAGAAAATGTACTTGTGGTTAGAACATTGCATTGGAACACAACTTTGTTGATCCATTAACAAAGGTGTCGTCGATCAATAGTTTTGATCAACACCTGGATAACATTGGAGTTAGATGCAATTTGAATTGGCTATGAGGAAAATGTACTTATGGCTAGAATATTGCATTAGAACACAACTTTGTTGATCCATTATCAAAGGTGTTATTGATCAATAATTTTGATCATCATCTGGATAACATTGGAGTTAGGTGCAATTTGAATTGGCTATGAGAGCAAGTGGGAGCTGTTGGGATTTATATGCCCTGGCATAGCAAATTCCTGTTTGGATTAAAGTGACATATGTTCTTGACGTTTATGAAATATTTATGTTTTATACAATTGGTGAATTCAATGTATTATATTTCGATTCATTATAGAATTGATAGTGTCCATTTGATTACAAGAGATATTTATATATATGTTTGTGATGGCAATCAATGCATGATATATAAATAGTAATCATAAATGGTTCATAGTCGGTAATTATGGATGGACTCATAATTAATTAAGATTTGAACTAGATCCGCGTTAGGTTGAGATATATTGCGAGAGCCGTCGTATGCAATTGCTCCCTATCACCGCCATGGCATTTGACTCTTAAGTATGAGAAAATTATAGACTCTTTTATTAATTAATAATTACTTTGATTTGTTCGGCGGATTCTTCGGAATCCTTAGACCGACACTTTGGGTAGTTATGTAATTAATAGTTAGAGGGTTATATTTTCAATATTTGCATCATTGCTACTTGTATTTATTTTGTATTGATTATGGTTGATCACAAAGTAAATTCGAAGGCCTTCGTGTATTTTTAGACAAAATGATTTATTATATATTTATTTATTTAAATTATTATTTTTGTCAAACAAATGTTTTATTGTGATCGAGCCAGAAATAATCAAAGGTACCAAAATAAATATATTAATTAAGTAGTCGGATTGATGGCTTTATTTATCCGATAACTAATTATGCATAGAGGGGTCAAAGTGCAATATTGACTTAGAGGTTATTTATTATTTAATTGGAGTTTAATTAATTTCTTTTAGTGGGGTAGAAATTAATTTATGAATTAATTGAATTGGGTCCATGGACCGGGCCAATTATTAATTCATTGTAGCCAATCAAATAATAGGCCTAATGGATTCTCACTCATAGCCCAACTTGATATTGGAATCATATTAGATTTGAGACATATGAATTAGAGATTGAGAAGGATTAGTTGTTTCCTTTTCTTTACCTTTATGTTGCCTATAAATATACATGGTCTATGTATATTTTAGGGGTGATTTTTAGTAGAAGGAAAAAGGAATATATTTTCTCTCTCTAGAAAATTAGGATTTATGTTCTCATCTAATGGAGGCTCCCACAAGCCTAGTTTTCCAAGGTCATTCATGGAGGCATATGAGTGATTCCTAAAGGCAAAACAATTATCAAGAAGATGGAGATCCAAGAAGAATGCATCTTGCTAAGGGATCTACAATTAGTGAGAACATTCACTTTAGAAGAGAGATCTAAGGTTTACTCAAACCTTGATGTAAGTATTCAATCTTTTAATTGAATGATACATCATGTTTTATTTTTGCATAAAACTTGTCTCTATATAATGAATCAAGATCTATAAATTTAAATCCCTCGAAAAGTTTTTAAAACTAGCACGTTTCCCAACACTCTGTTCTTGGGTTTGTCTCCGATTTTACTTGGCGGTGAAAATGAATGGTGGTTAGGTAATCTATGTATATGATGTGCATTATACAAATTTGAGGAGTGATTCACGTATGTACAAATTCGAACCCTAAGCTTGCAAATCGCCCTTTCTCGCTCTCTGTGTGGATGTTGACTGTAGGCACTGAAAATTCACAAACTGAAGTATTGTATGTAATCCACAAACCTTATATAAGTGATAGTTTTCTTGATCTCTGTGTACTGATTTGGTAGATAAGATTGCCGAGGTAAGCTCTGTCATAATATTTTTCTGTGTACAGGTTTGGTTTTCTTTGTTTTTGTAAGATAACCTGTGTTATGAGGACGTTAAGGTTTCAGTGAATCAGGAAACTACAGAATTCTAGCAGTTTGATGTGAGAGATGGAGCAATCTAATGGGAAGTTTGGCGTTGAAGGTAAGAGCGAGACGGTGAAGAATGAGTTGAGGAAGATGAATCGGAATTGTTGAGGATGTCATCGACAGTGCGGTGACTGGTGAGGTATGGATAAAGAGGTGGTTGTGGTCCTCATCGCCGCTTCACGTTGATGGTAGAGGTGTTTGGCGTCCTCATCGCCTATTGTTGCTATGTGATTGTTACTCATTACGGCTGGTCATCTCCTCCCCATTCTCTTCTGTATTTCTTCTCTCACACACAAAATTTACTTCGCATCAATGTCTGTGCTTAATGGTGTTGATGGACTTTTCCTTTTTTGTTCACCGTTGTTAATGGATTCACTCACGCCAGTCGTATTTGGTACCAAACGAGGTGGGAAAGGTGAGCCACTAAAATGAGGTGGGGTAGTGATAAGGTGATGCATTGGCAAATTTTTATTGGGTCTTTAGTTTTTATTTGACATGTCAGCAGAATAAGTTGATTAAAGCACCAAAACGGTGCCGTTTATTAGAGGGTAATTCTGTAATCTTGATTTTTCGGCGCCGGAGACTCACCTGATGTCCTTAACTGCAAATTTTTAGTAGTTCAGGGGGGCATTTGTTAATTCAGGGGGTTTTGTGTAATTATCTTAGAGTTCAGGGGGATTTATTGCACTTTACCCTATATATAATGGATGTACCTGCTTTTGCTTGAACCGTCAAAAAACCAAAGAAAGTTGAAGTGAAACACAAGGGAGGAATAATCTTTTATTAAAAGGGGAAGAGAGCAAGAACTCTCTTGAATTATACAAAATCATATCAACCCCATAAGAGGTCACCAAAGAATAAATACTACAAGAACCACTCAACCAGAAGGAGAAACTTGACAAGCAAAAAAGTAAATAAGATAATAATCACTACATAAAACACAAACAATATAACTCAGCACATAGTGAAGGTCGATGCATAAGTTGCAACAAAAAGGAGGAGCAAGTGCAGAGGAATTGTCAAGCTGATTGAGTTTCCATCCGAGGAGCCAGTTTCAGTAGTTGACGGCACCGTTTTAGATCCAGTTCCTGCATCCATTGAAGCATCAACATGAGCATTCTTATCGCAGAAATCACAATAACTTTTGGGCTATATATCCTATATATACAACATTACCATGTGCAATGAACATATATATATATATACCTGAACTGGGAGATTCTGGTGTTCCTGCAGGAGAGTTGGCTGGAGAAGCAGCTGTACAGGTAGAGATTTTACAAGTTAATCACAAGAGCAGATATAATATCATCATATTTTTCTAGGGTGCGTAGGGAAGTTAAACTAAAAGAAAGCGAAGTGAATGAATGGAAAATAAATTTTCCAACATACTGAAAAAAAGTTTCTAATAATCTTTTTTAAAATTACCATTTTATAGTTTGAATGCATTAAACTTACAAGTAAAGAAATGGGTATTGTTGTAAATTCATAAGAAAATTTGATAGTTACCATTGCAGCGGCTGATGGAAGGAGTCTGGACATTGCAAGCAGTGGGAAGGGCAAGGGCCTGAGTTTGGTTGATATTAAGGCCCAGGGAGGAGCCACCACCATTCAGTACCTCACACAGACATTGAGGTTGTGATCGAACGACGCTGGCAAGCTGCGTGCAGCATCCTGAAGACGGCGTGGAGGAGTTCCCGGAAATGTAGTTGAGGCAGGGGGACATGCTAATGATCACGTTTGTACAGCTCGACGACTGTGCTGTGGCTTCTGCCCAGAGCATGGTCACCAGGACTAGGACTAGACCCATCTCAATCCCTTTGTGTGCCATTTAATTTGATGTTTTGCTACAACAAATTAATATTAGTGGAATGAGGAAAGTGTGTGTGTGTGTGTCTTTTTTTTTCCCTCTTTGAGCAACACTATGAGTAAATAAGTTGGAGAAAGATAGAGAAGGGTGTGTTCCTTATATAGGAGAAATTTGGGAAGAAGAGTCAAATGAAGAGATGGGCTGTGTGGGTGACCAACTTCTCCTACTGATTAAACAATGAAATGGACTATAACTACTTTCTTTTTCTTTTCTATCCTATACCCTCAAATGGTCGGGTGCGTAGATGACCAACTTTTAACTTCTACCAGGTTGTTCGCTAAACAACTTGTTGGATGAGGGAAAGTATACGATATTCCAAGTGGTGGCGTAGGAGCAGCGTAATAATCGTGATACTCCTATTCAATGCACAGATGTAAAAATGGACAATGCTGGAGTCCCCTTTTCAAGGTAATTTTAGTTTTGCAAGTTGAGTTGGCTCAATAAGAGACTGACACTTTTATTCAACTCTAAAAAATATAAAGAATGGATTGTACCCATTTATTTAAGGCTAAACCTGACATATCACTCATTTCATTTTTGTTTCTCTCTCATCCCATTTGCTTATGTCTCTATTTCTTTTTTGTTTCTCTCACACCAAGCTCCATCTCCGTTTCATATTGTCGCCTCCATTCACAAATCCAAACTCTAGAAAACGTCGCTCAACCCCTTGATTTCGGACAGTGTTCGCGTCTTAGCAAGGATTGATTCAAATTTTTATTTTCTTGATTCACATTCTTGAAGCAGGTATATATATTCGAACATTATATTTTTCAATGCAAATTGTTCTTTCTTCCTTCAAAGAGCTTAAATCAAGTATGGGTTTTGTTGAATTTTTGTTCAAAACGAGCTTAATTCAAGCTTAATTATGTTCAAATCTTGGGTTTCTTTCCTTTCAAAAACAAAGGTTTTTGTTTGTTTTCTTTTCCTCTCATAATTATTTAGGTTCGTTTTCCATAAAATAAAAAAAAAGGGATATTCTTCTTATTTTTTTCCTAAATGATATTCTTCATTAGATCAAAAATGTATTGATATATACTTTTAGGGTGAAGTTTCATTCAATTATATTATTTATATATATATATATATATATATATATATATATATATATATAGTTATGCTCTTTAGCAAAGGGAAGAAATGTTCTATAGCTGTTATCTGATCATCACGTCTTCAAGAAAAAAAAAATCATTAAAAATGTAAAACAAAAGAAAGGTAAAGTGAAAAAGCTTTTTCTTCAAATTCTACCCTTCTAGGAAAGAACAGGAATTCATTGTAATGCATAAAAATAATAATAATAATAATAATTTAAAAATGAAGACATAGGAGAGAAAAACAAAAAGGAAATGAATGATATGTCGGGTCTAGCCTTAATAAATGGGTATAACTCATTCTTTGTATTTTTTAGAATTGAATAGAGGTGTCAGCTTCTTATTGGGCCAACTCAGCTTGCACGACTAAAATTGTCATGATAAGGCAAGACTCGAGCATTGTCCTATAAAAATTCTCAATTTATCTTGAGATATGAAAAATGAGTAATTTTCAAGAAAAAAAGGTGTCTATACTTTGTGCAGAGTGAATTGTTTGATTTACAAAACTTTGTTTGGTTATCTTTATCAAATATAAACAATAAAAATTTTTATTTTTTTATATTTTGCATACATAATCGATCATAATTCGTAGGTAATATAATTTACTTCAAGTAATTAATTGATCTAAGAATCATATATATATATATATATATATATTTCCTTACAATAATCGGGTGTATGTGCCTGAAATTTTGCCCGACTAATCTAAGGGACCGAGCAAAGCTAGGATATTGTATAGTTTCTCCTTGGATGGACGCAACTTGTAGAAGACTTTTAGAAACTTTTCCTAAGAGTACTAAAGCATAACGTGTCTCTGACTCCTACCTTTTTATGTAGTTTGTGGCATTGTTTATGTATTGGTACAGAAAGCAGATAATATTTTACTAAAATAAATTAAAGAATACCAGATGGAATATATGTATGAAGTGGAGTATAGAAGGAGCTCTATTTTAAAGGCTTCTTAAGTTAGTTAGTTAACGTCCTTTTATTATTGGGACACCTGTTTTCTGCCTATAGAAGGAGCTCTATTTTAAAGGCTTCTTAAGTTAGTTAGTTAACGTCCTTTATTATTGGGACATCTGTTTTCTGCCTATAGGAGCTTTAAAAGATTATGAATAAAAAATGGGTATGTCGACCAAATGATTCTCAAGGCTTACCATAAGTGGATAACAATGCCAAACAAGAAGAACTAACGGTTCCTTTGAACTTACCTATCCTATGCCTTGTAAACTCTTGATGCACGCAACCGGTTATGGAACTAACTTCCATAGGCATTTTCAGTTGAACTGCTCCCGTGAGTAATTTTACTAAAATATATTTTTGATACACGCAATATATATAACGGTTTTGATACTCACACACTAATATATATATATATATATATATATATATATATATGATGTGTATCATTATTATTATTCTTTTTAGGACGAAATACACTTACCCATTTGTACACCGTTATAAATGACCATTATAAATTTATAAGTATTGATCCATGGTGAAGCAGTCTGTACACGTGGTAAAGGGTGATAATTCGTGTTTGTGGGTCATCATCGTATCGTGTCAATCTTAAAGTGTTCGCTAGTCATAATCGTATCGTGTCAACCTAAATGTATTTTATTTAAGAAATTAACTCGAATACGACTCATTTAATAATCGTGTTATACTAACCCGACTTTTACCAAAATTAGATATTATATTATTTAAATTATTAATAATACTCAATCAAACAATAAATACTACCAAAAAAAAAAAAAAATTCATTAGCTAAGGAGCTAATGTATATTTTTCTTATGATTTATGTTAAAAAAACACAATTGTCCATAATAATTGGGTCTAAACAAATAATGAATTATAAAGGGATATTAACTTGATGATGAAATTTTAAGTTAAATTGGTATAAACGGGTTATACGTGTTGAACCCCTCAACCCTAATATGACACGACTAATTAAACGGGTTAATCATGTCGACCTGTTTAGGACCTAAACCCATTTAAGGTAAACCTAAACATGTTTATCTCGTATCGTGTTCGAGTTGTGTTAGCGGGATATGTCGAATTTTGCCACCCCTAATATGTAGGTACATTGGTATTAATTTGCATTGAAGTACTACTCGCACATTCAAATTCATTTATTTAAAGACAATAGTACTCTAGCCAGTAACTCAAACCTAAAAGTTATGGTTTTCACCGATACCAAAACAACCATTTTGGTATAGGAGTATTTTGGGTAGAAATCGAAACCATGTTTGGTAAAGGAAAATTTGTTTTAGAAAATTCGGAACCAGAAATATGAAAACGTGTTTGGTAACGTCTTGCGTTTTAAGAAATTCGAAAACAAAACAGCATTGGGATGTCATTTGTGAGATATATTTTTGTAATTGGCATATTTCGGTAACAAAACAAGTCCTAGTCGAGTTGTAATTTCAGTTACCATATCAGACTCAACATCGATTGCGAAATTGGAAATTTGTTCAGAAGAGGAAAATACTGTTGATCATTGAAAAGGCAAGAACAACACAATAGGACATCGTTTCCCACTTGGGACACAATGATATACATGGCATATTTTCAGAGTTCTAAAAATACAGAAATTCCAAGTTCGGGTTGAATTATGTCCTTTGGGAACCGGTACTTGAATTTGGGAGTCAGTTCCAGAAGCTATACTTCAAGAAAACTCTCTGTCCTTTGGGAACCGGTACCAAGATTGGGAACCGGTTCCACAAGTCCTGATTGTAAAAGGTTTACAGTTTCCTTATTCTGTTTAATACCTTTTTGATTCAATTTTCCTTCCAAGTCCTATGCACGAAATTTCCTTTATTTTCAGAAGGAATAGGACTTTGCAAACCTCTATATAAACCATATCATATACAAGGTTTATTCACAGCTTTTACATCATTATTCAGATATTATACAAAGCCTTAGGAAGAGTATTGCTCTTAGAGAATCAGATATTATACAGATATTATTGCTCTTAGAACATACATATATTCACCTAGTTAGGTTAGAGTTGTGGAGTTCGAATCCTGATCGCAATCATACAGTTGTATTTACATCGATCAGACAAAGCAGATCTTCTTCTACATCATTTAGACGATCGAAGAACAGAAGTAAAAATAATCACACTTTGAAAGGGTTGGAGCATTCATGGAGTGTTATCTGATCTACCTGCTACTCTTCTACAAATATCAAGTGTAAGCCTGAGGTCAAATTGCTGTTGGACGGGGAGTTGCAAAGCCAAATGATTGTCAGCAGTTGGTGTTTGGTAGAACGATAGGGTGTGAGCCAGAGTCAAAGTTCGGTATATTTTGTTTCAAGCATAATGGATTGATTTACTTTGGACTACACAAGTCCACGAGGTTTTTCCTATAACAGTTAACGTATTTTATCAACTGGGGTTTCTTCGCTAAAATCCTGGTGTCATCTCTAACTTTATACTTTGCTTTATTTTATCTGCATGTGATTAACTGTTTAATTAAGAAAATAAGTAAAGTTGGTATTGACACTGATCTATTTTACAAAATCTAAAACTTTCTTAAAATACATTCCGCTGCGTACGACTCACATCATTTTGTTCCGAAAATTTCTGAATCAATAACATAAAACCTGTTTGGTAAAACTGTTTTGTTTTTGTTTTTAAAAATTATATATAATATTAATATTATTTTTAGTTATATATGTAATAGTCCAATTTTATATGGTTTAAGAAATTTTGTACAGAAATTTGTTTTTTTTTTTTTTTTTTGTTTTTTTTTTTTATCCATTTACATTTAGGATAAATAAATAAATAAATAATTCTAACCATTGGGTCAATATGTTAAAATAATTTGTATTTCACTTACAAAATTATCTCCATTAATATATATATCTATATATAATTCTTGTGTAAGAGATTTGATTTTATTAGAATAACTTTTATTAGTGTCATTATTGTGTAAAAAACCCAACATTTTGATGCCTTGGTTTCTCTTGCCTTGGTAATATGTGTTTTGCTATATTCATTTGTACTAAAAGTGTTTGTGGAACTTAATAATTTGTTTGAAATATTTTTTTTAAAGTATTTTTAACCCAACAATAGTGTTTTTATACTTGTCTCAATAGACTTCTATGAAATCATGTATTTGAAAAGTCCAAGTTTAATTCAATTCAGGATATGTCATTGTGTGTTTGGCCCAAAGTCGGGTTTTAAGTGTACATTGTCCTACATACATGAGCCAATAATTTGAAAATTACAATTCAAATGATATAAACTGGTCCAAAACACATACAAAATTTACAATAATTTGAAAAATACATTGTACAAGTTATTTGAATTGCTTTTTGAAAAATAAATTTACAACATTGGCTGCATATTGTGCACTAATCTGAATTTTACATTTCCACTGATCTGAAACACATCGATCAATACACAGTTTACACATTGTACTAGTTATTTGAACTGGTTTCTGAAATAACAAGGCTCTGATAACAACATGTTGACAATGGGAATTACATGTCACAAGTCCAGTCCAATCCAGTCAACTCCAAACAAGGATCAATGAACCCAGTTGTAAAGCTGGGAAAATTAAATGACCCTAAGCTCAATCCTAATATGACAGTTGCAGTACATATCAACAACTAAACATATGAAAAAAGATTAGATAAATAGAAATAACAGATGGTAGGAATCAAGCAAGAACTAGTAAATGAAATATAGCTAACCTTTTTTAAAATTCAGTTGCAAATTTGAGAAAATGACCCCAAGCTCAATCCCAATATGATAGTTGTAGTACACAGCAGCAACCAAACACATACACAACTAAACACATGAAGAAGATTAGGCAAATGTCTATAACAGATGCTAGGAATCAAATAAGAACTAGTATATGAAATATAACTAACCTTTTTCAGGCTCAGTTGAAAATTTGAGAAAATAACCCCAAGCTCAATCCCAATATGACAGTTGCAGTACACAGCAACAACCAAACACATGCACAACCAAACATGTGAAGAAGATTAGACAATTGTCCATAACAGATGCTAGGAATCAAACAAGAACTAGTAAATGAAATATAACTAACCTTTTTTCAGTCTCAGTTACGAATTTGAGAAAATGGCCCCAAACTCAATCCTAATATGATAGTTGCAGTACAAAGTAGCTAGCAACTAAACACATGTACAACCAAACACATGAATAAGATTAGACAAATGTCCATAACAAATGCTAGGAATCAAGTAAGAACTATTAAATGAAAGCTAACCTTTTTCAGGCTCAGTTGCAAATTTGAGAAAATGACCTAAAGCTCAATCCCAATATGACATACAAGAGAACACAACAATAAACAAGCATATGCAGAGAGTATAATGAAGAAGATTAGACAAATGTCCATAACAGATGCTAGAAAGTAAGCAAGAACTGTATTACACGAAATATAGCTAAATTTTTTTCAGGCTCAGTAGCAAATTTAATAAATGACCTTAAGCTCAATCTCAATATGATAGAGAAGAGAACATAGTAACAAATAAGCATATGCAGAAAGTATAATGAAGAAGATTAGACAAATATCCATAACAGATGCTAGGAAGTAAGCAAGAACTGTGTAATGAAGAATATTACATATAGGTTAGAATTGACAAAATGAGCACTGGCATAATGAACATTGCAGCAAACAAGCCAATGCAGAAAGTCAAATTTACAACCTTAAAATTATCCCAAACTCAATCCAATATCATATAGCCAAATGCAAAAAGCAAATGCACAGTCAGAAAACTACTCCAAAGGAAAGTCTAATGTCTTAGTTGCAGTACTAGTAGCAAGCAAACGATAGAAGCAAGTAATAGCACAGCCAGTTTAGTATATACATGACAAAATTTCCATCAAAAGCAAATTAATTTATAAAAAAGAATGAATTTTTTAAATTACCTTTTTTCAACCTTAAATTCCAGCACACAACAGTAACCAAGCACAGGCACAGAATCAAATTCATAAGGATTACAAAAATGTCCACAACAGATTCTAGGAAGCAAGCAAAAACTATATTTTATGAAATGTAGCTAACCTTTTCCAGGCTCAGTTGCAAATTTGAAAAAATGACCCCAAGCTCAATCCCAATATGACATAGAAGAGAACACAACATTAAGTAAGCATATGCAGAGAGTATAATAAATGATATAACACAAACAAAATTTGCAGTGAAATTAAATAGAAATAGAAATGTAAAGAAGGCAAAAAAATAAAATAAAATAAAAAAACCTTTTTTCAAGCTCAGTTGAAGATTACAGAAAATTAACTCAATTTCATCCTAGTAGATCAGTTATAGTACATATCAGCCAACCACATTTCAGAAAATCATCCAAAACATAATTTGAATCCCAATATTGGCTTAGTTGTAGTGCACAACATCAAGTATCCACACCATCGTTAGCATGTAGTGTAATGTAATAAAATAGTCGTTTAATACAATACCATATATTATAGAAGATCTGAGTTTATACATTATATAAGTATATATTACACCAAAGTAAAGATAAGATCTAAGTTTACATAGAAAATTAAGTATCTATTACATGCCATATATTTCACAAGATCCAAGTTCATCTAACTTCATTTTTCAATAACAACGATAATGACCTAGAAGAACACAATAAAAATAAACATGATTGTAATAGTAACACATCCACAACCTAGAACTTAGAAATGTGGAACATGCCTCCTACAATGTTTAATTCAAGGGTAAGTCTAAGGAGTCATCCTAGAACTAGCAATTGAATTAAGAATGTGAAACCAACTCAAATACAAATATAATGCAAAAAGAATATCATAATTCCAAAATGAACCAAGTTATGATCATACAAGAATGTCAATATGGAAATCAAATTCAATATCGCATAATAAGGATAATTTGGACACACACACACCCCCGGTTATACCTACTGTATGAACAAGTAAAGTAGTCATTCTTGGTCTACTAAATTGCAGGTAACAAACCTAATGGCTATTATAAAATTGGGGAAACCCTGGCTTCGCCCGTTAGCGCCAAGCCCTTGCATTCTCAAAGTAACAATTGTCCCAAATATCTCCCAAAAATCATCAACAATATCCAGAATATATTACATACATTAATGCTCTAATTGTGATGACCGTGTCATCTTTTCTTTTTTTCGGCATTTTTCTTTTTATTTTATTTTATTATTTCTTTTCTTGTTACCTTAGGGTTTGGTGTTCGGAATGGGTTTTCGACATTTCATGAATTCACTTTAATTTATTTTATTGTTAGTGCATAGTTTAATTGTGTGCAAAGTGTTCGCGCGGTTTTTGGTCTTACGTCGGTCGATGGACTTTTGCGGGGGTGCCAGAGTATTTGTACAAAACACTCAAAATTGTGAATTGAACACCAACCTATCCCTTTTTTCGATGGTTGATTTCAGGTGAATGTGTGGGAGTGAGAATAGTAAGAACTCCCAGCAAGGTTCTTTTTCTACCTTGTTTGCAAGGACTTTTTATCAAAGTGTTAAAAGAAATAAAAATACAATTACTAAAGAAATTTGAATGAACTGGCTGAATTTAAATTGATTTTAAAGAAAGACGGCTGAATAGAAATTGAATGGAAAGTTATAATGACCCGGTTATTTTCCTTCCTTTTCTTTTCTCCACTTTTTCGGAATATTTTTTTTTTTTCCATTAAAGTTTCTTTGCAAAGTGCGGGTTTTAGCCCTTCGTGTCATTTTGAGTGCTCGGGAATGATCTTGACACTCTTCCTTGTGGATGTCTTGTGTTTTTTCATGAAGGCTGTATCATCCCCTCACCTTTTTCCACACTTTGTTTATTATTATTATTATTATTATTATTATTATTATTATTATTATTTTTAATTTTATTATTTTATTTAATTGTTCCTTTTCCGGTTAGCGTTTTCTTTTGCGTAACCTTACTTTTCGTGTTCGGTTTTGCTTCCACTTTTGCATGTACTCATGATACATGATTTCAGTGACGTTTATTTTTATTTTCCTAGAAATGCATGCCATTAGTGCACTTTCTTCCTTAGGGGTGTGAATGCACACTTTATTTGGAAACTTTCTTATTTTTAGGGTTACTTGTGTAATTATTTAAAGTAATTATTTTTTTCTTAAGGATCATTTTGCAATTAAGTTTGCAAGATATTTAGAGGAGGGACCTACTTGCAAATATTTTTGGGCTACTTTGGGATTTTTACATTAAATAGGGGTTTTTATGTAATTGACCATTTTTGTGTGTGTTTACTTTGGTGCAAGACCACATAGTGAGTGGAGGATTTCTATTTCCTCCACTCACATTTTATCACACCTTATTTCCTTTGTCTTCCTCACCAAAAACTTTAGCCTCCATTAGAGCACCTTCAAGCTTAGGCTAAAACCTTGATTTTTGGAAGCCTTCCACTTATTTCTAGCCTTACCTTGGAGAATACTTTTGATTCCCCTTATCCTCCTCTACATAACCCTTGAAGGGTAGATCATTTGGAGCTTGCTAGTCTTGAATTCTAGAGATACTTTTCTCTAATGAGGTAGGGGTATTCTATGTTGTTGTTGTTGTTGTTGTTTTTCTTTTTTCTTTTTTCTTTTTATTTTTTTTATTATATATATATATATATATATATATATATTATATTATTAAGGGATTTACTTACTTTTGTAATGAAATATAAGTTGTATGTATGTCTTTTATTAATTTGAGAAATTAATAATTAATTGTACCTTGCATATAACTTACTTTAGACTTGGTAAATGGCATGACCATGACTTGATTTTTGTTATATATTAATTTGGAATGATTTAAATGAGTTTTCAAATCTAGAGATTTAATTAATTTAATTTGATTTAAATTATAATTAATTGTACCTTACTTGTATACCATTTTAGACTTGATATATGGCATGGCCATGACTTAGTCCTTGTTATATATTAATTTGGAATCATTTGGACAACTTTTGAAATCTAGAGATTTAATTAATTTAAATTAATTTAATTCTACATGATAATATCTTACTCATTTTGCACTTTTGATTTGATATATAAAATGACCATGGAATGATCTTTCACATATATTATTTTGAGAATCTTTGGACAACTTTTGAAATCTAGAGAAATTAATTAATTAGTTTAATTAATTTCTATTTAATTGTTCTAATGATTTAGTTATGCATTTCATGGGACTTTTGTGTTTTTATAATGTATCTTGACTTGTTGTAATTTAATTTCATTAATGTGGTTAATGAACTTGCACATTGATGTCGTAATGATTTAATTATTCAAGTGATGTTAATCAAATAATTAAATCTTAGATCTTATACTAGTGGTATATTTACATAAATGAATTATATCTGTGATTAATTCTAGTTTGTAGTCTATATAGGTACACACTATGATTACTTGACATTTCACATGCCATGATAGTTGAAGACTTAGGGCATGACTCGTGTGTTACCAAAATCTTGGTTGCGCATGGAATGTGGTTTAATGCATTATGTGTATGTTGATACAATCATGGTTTACACAACTTGTTGATTTTGGAAACTTGGGATATCATCAAGAATTGACTATGGCTAGGACTTGGTTCTAGTACGGGAGATAGAGAGCTCTCTATATTAGAGTGCGCACAAGGGGAAGATACCCATGGGTTAGTAGCCCTAAAGTGATCCCGAGAGTACAGTTTTAATCCGGGCGATATCCGAGCATCCATATTGTTTGATTTCACTCCTTAAATTTCAAGTGTTATTCCTTGAAGATTTAAGAACCTTTCCGTGTTTTATGAAATGTTCCAACCTTGTTTCATTGCATATATTGTATACTTTATCTTTAATTTCACTCCTTAAATTTCAAGTGTTATTCCTTGAAGATTTAAGAACCTTTTTGTATTTTATGGAATGTTACAACCTTATTTCATTGCATAGATTTTATGCTTTATCTTTGATTTCACTCCTTAAATTTCTACTTTACATTCTTTGAAGATTTAAAACCTTTTCGTGTTATATGGAATGATCCAACCTTATTTAAATTACATAGACATCATACTTTATCCTTGATTTCACTCTTTAAATTTCAAGTAGTATTTCTTGAAGATTTAAATCTTGTGTTGTACGGATTATTCCAATCTTGTTCAATCTTATAGATATTTTGACTCTTGTTGCTTTATACTAATAAAATTTAGGAGTGATCCTATAGAAACATCTTGACTTAAACGTTAGGTGGCATGAACCGTTTCGGTTGTTTCCGTATTATAGGCTTTAAGTTGATAACTTTGAATACCTATGTCTTGTTGCGTTACACTATATGCTCCTATATTGTTTAAATTGAACGAATGATATAGTTTATGCTAAAAATACTCTAAGGTAGCTTGGGATGCTCCCTGAGTCTCACCTTTAACATAGACACTAGGTGGCATGACCGTATGAATTGATTTATAACAACTTAATAATTTGTAAAAAGTTAGGTCTATGCATGCTCATTCTCTACGAGTAACTTGTTTACTCACCCCAAAGTTATCGGGTTATTTTTCAGGTAAAGAAACGTTGTTTTGGGATGCATAACATCCCTAAGCATACTTGACTATCATGGAGCATTTTTTGTTTATTAATATGCACTTGTTAGCATATTATGCTTTATTTTGTTTTATTATGTCAAAACATGTATTTATTGTTCAAGCTATGTAATGTGCACTTAAGTGCACCTTTTGTCACTCATTGGACATGTATGTAATGAGACTAAGGGCCAAAGACATTTATTAGATGTGTATGCTAATTTAAATTCATAGTTACTTATGGAATTTCATGAGATTTTTGGCGTTGATAAGTCGTATTTTGTATATGATATGCTAGGAGGCCGTGGCCCGTTGGAACACGTGTATTTAGGCTAATTACACTTGCATGCACATTCATTTCAACCTAGAAATGCATTTAAGGTCAAATGCATACTTGGTGCAAAGTTGCATTTTCTGAGTTTTTGTCCTTTCTGATCTAGGGGCATTCTGGGTATTTCATAGTGTGTTTTTTTTTTGTTTTCTTGCGCCCAGCCGGGTAAAAAACTTAAGGAGGGGTTTTTTCTTCGTGTTTTTCCAGGAAATGTTGTTAAGGGCCCCGTTTTTACTATCTGTTCTGGCAGATTTTAGAAAAGTCTATGTAGCAGCTTTTTGACCCTCTTGACCTATTCTGATCTAGGGGCATTTGGGGAATTTTTTTAAAAAAATAAATTCCGGCCTAGACATGGTCACTTAGAAAACGTGATTTTAAGGGGGGGAGGGGGAGGGTTTCTTCTTCGTATTTTTCCAGAAAATGTCGTCTTGGTCCCGGAAATCCCACGTAAAGTTTATTTTTCTAGTTTATGCCATTTTCTTTAAAATTTGAGATTTTAGTACTTGGTACTATTTATCGACTTAAAACCTCCCGAAGCCCCATTTCCTTTCCTTTGGCAGCAGCTCGGAAAGATTTTAATCCTCTCGACCTGATTTATCTTGGGGGCATTTTAGTTATTTTTCTTTATTTTTCTGTTTTGGGTTGAATCATGGTTGATCATAAAACATGATTTTAGGGGGGGTTGCTTCACAAACATTTTCCAAAAAATTGCATCTTGGCCCTCAAAACAACATTTGTTTCCAAAAATTCCTGGCAGCAGCACCTGTTCACCGTTTTGGGTCTAATTTATGAGACTTTGAAGTTTCATATCTTTATCATCCGGACTCCGAATAAGGCGAATCTTGAGTCCATTCTTATCAATTTTTTGTCATCTATCCAACGTTGTGCTCGCTTATGCCTGAATATTTTGAGATAATTACCAATTTACCCTTTTTGCCGCATTTGCTCATTTTTCTTTGTTTTGCCATATCTTCTTCGTCCAGATTCCGAATCATGCGATTTTTGAGTCCATCTTGATTAGTTTTTCATTGTCTTTCTAGCAGGGTGCTCAATAGTACTCGAATCCATATTTTTAAAAATGACCATTTTACATTTGGGGTTATTTTTGTCCGGTTCTCTTGCAATTCGTTTCCGTTACTTTCTTTTGAATTCCGTGACTTTATGGAAAGTCATGGATGTGTCTCGGGAATAATATGCATTCTAGGGACATTATTTCCATATAAAATGACTATTTTGCCCCTGGGGGCTTATTTGTCATATTTTTGATCTTTTGCTTTCGCGTCAGTTCTCATTGAGTTCCACGACCTCATGGAAGGTCATCAAAGTGTCTTAGAGGTGTGTTGTGCCTTGGAAGACCGTTGTCTTATTTCTTGCTTTCGCATCTGGATCCGTTATCGGTCAAATATTCGGTTCATCACAGGACGCACTGGCCTGAAAAACCAGGGCCGTCACAAAAGTAAACGGCTAAATTGAAATGGATGACAAGAATTTAATCAATTGCCATTGAATTGAACTTAAGAAAACAAATATTTTGAATTGAAATGTGCATAATTAAAACTGGTAAAATGGAAATTGCATAGAAAGAAATGAAGTAAAACAAAATACAGTGACAAGAATTTAATCAATTACCAGTAAAATGAATGACAAGAATTTAATCAATTGTCATTGAATTGAAAACATTTTGAATTGAAATAGCATAATTAAAACTGGCAGAATGGAAATTGTATGGAAAGAAATGAAGTAAAACAAAATGCAGTGACAAGAATTTAATCAATTGCCAGTAAAAGGAATGACAAAAATTTAATCAATTTCCATTGAATTGAAATAGCATAATTAAAACTGGCAGAATGAAAATTGCATGGAAAGTAAAGAAATTGATTAAATTCTAGTGGACACCCAATCTCACTTGAGATGAAATAAACCCCTTACACACAAGGAGGAAAACCAACTGGATACCCGTACGAAACTACGAGCTCAAATCTAGGCGACTCGCCACTATCAGACCATCATACACTATCAACACCGGAATCTCGCATACGCTACACCGTGATACCCATGCTAGCCAAAACCAATCAGATCTATACCACCCATTCATCGAGTATTAAGATACAACTCACAACACAACCATCGAGTGAGAGTATCAATGCTCAACACGATCTAACACTAAGAACAATCACTACTTGTCCGACATCATATCCCATTCCACACAGAAACGATCATCCTCAAATTGCAATCTCTATGCCATAGAACAACACTTCACTACCCATTCCATCTGTATCTTCCCAGGTGACATCGCCTTAACTAGTTACCACCAAGCGATCTTCCCTCAAGCATCCCTAGGATGACACCATCACACAAGAAAGTAAGCTCTACTCCCGATATTCCTCACAACGACCACCATTTGCGACTAGAAAAGAATCATCTATATGGCGATGCCATGATGATTCTCTCAAAAAAAAAAAAAAAATGAGCACCGTAACCCAAGTGCTCAACACACAACTATCTACTTCTTTTTTTTCAACATTTTTCTTTTTATTTTATTTTATTTATTATTTTTTTTCTTATTACCTTAGGGTTTTGTAAGACCCGAGGTAGGGTTTATTGTCCGAAATGGGTTTCCAACATTTCATGCATTCAGTTTAATTTATTTTATTGTTAGTGCATAGTTTAATTGTGTAGCAAAGTATGCTAGTTTATTTTCATTTCTTAGGGGTATAATTGCATTATTTCTTTGGGAGACATTTTCATTTTTGGGGTTCT
Source organism: Cornus florida (assembly GCF_030987335.1). Lineage (NCBI taxonomy): Eukaryota > Viridiplantae > Streptophyta > Magnoliopsida > Cornales > Cornaceae > Cornus > Cornus florida. Next base: position 41,834,560 of record NW_026775571.1, read on the forward strand.
TTTTGTGATTATCTTTTTGAGATATTTTGGTTTAAGGACCTTTTTGCAATTATTTTTGAAAATATTTTATTTAGGGACTTTTTTGTAATTTTTGAAAAGTGTGACAAGTGTCACTCTTTCATTGGACCATGTGTTGATTTGTGGTTGGTGACATGTGGGGGCTTGGATGATGCCAAGTGTAGGGTGGATTTTATGTTTTGTGTGGATGTCTTTGGTTGTGACAAGTGGAGGGTTGTGATGGATGTGTGTGTGTGACAGATGTTGCTAGCTTTTGTAAAGTGATATGTATATCACAAAGTGAGTGGAATATCTAGAGTTTGTATCATCATCTTCTTCTTCCTCTCATTTCCTCCCATAAAGCCACCATTGTTGTACGTACACCTTAGACCTTAATTCTACTCACCTTCCACATATCTTTTGGCTTAACCATAGTGAGACAAAAGCTTCTTTACACCATAGACTACAATACCTTTCTCTTGGATTTCACCTTTGCTCACTTTACCTTTGGATTCTAGAGAGTTTTTCTCCAGTGAGGTAGGGGGTGTAATATGTTTATAACCTTAGTGTTTTGAAGCTTAATATATATTGTATGCATATTGTGCGAGTTGTAGAATTGTATGTAGATGAGGATTATATATATCTTGACTTAAGCTTACATATTTGTAATGACCCGGTTATTTCCTTCCTTTCCTTTTTCCTCAGAATTTCTTTTCTTAGTTCAGTTTCTCGTTATTTAGTGTCGTATCGAGTGCTCGGAAATAGTTTCTGAGACTCTTTCCTTTGGATTGACAACTTCCTTTAAGGACTGAGTCATTTCCACATTTTTCGTTTTTCGACACTACACTTTTCGTCCTTTTCCCTATTTTGTCTTTTCCCCGTTTGTCACTTTGTTGGCATAACCTCATTTTTTGTGTTCAAAATTAGTTTTTGACTTCATGTATCTTCTTTCGAAGTGGTTTCCACGAAATACATATCTTTACTTTTGTCGAAAAGCTTTCTGATTGCTACCGGTGTCTATAGGGGCATGGATGCATAGTTCTTCAGAAATATTTTTATTTCTTATGATATTTTTCGTAAATATATTTTGAAGATATTTTATTTCGGGGGTTTTTAAAAAAATATTTTTCGAAGATATGTTCATTCTGGGTCATTAATGCAGTTTTTACTTTTTGGAGGGGCCATTGTGCAATTAATGAAAGTTATTATAAAAATGCCTCATTTTTAGCCTGGATCCTCGTACAGGATTCATTTGCACTTTTTGTCAAGTCGTGTACTCTTAGAATTGCCTTCTGGTCGTTTTCCCCCAGTTTTAGGGTTACTGCCCTAGTTGCCGCTGAACTTATTCAGGGCATATCTCTCTGCTCGAGACTTGATTTTTGACGCCATTTCTTTCACTGTTCATATTTTCTTATTTTGGTTCTTTTTCGTTCATGGAGTTTTGTCATTTGAGCTCGTTTGCTCAAATTCCACTTTTCCGGACCCGACGGGACCTTTTCGGGGCACTTTAAGGGTTTTCCTATAAAAAGGGGGTGAAACATTTCATTTTTGACCTTCTCCTCTCTTCATGTACGACCAGCAGCTACCATGGAAGCCCAAGGGGGGCTGCCACCCTTCTTCTCTCAATTAAACCTCCTTCCATTTGTTAAAAAGTCATAGTGCCTTTGCATTTTGTATTTGTCTTGATGACACGCATCTTTCCCCTTTATTAGAACCCATTTTTGGCCAAATTTTGAGTTCGGGTTTGAGGTCAAGTTAGGATTTTGGTAGGTCCTCTTTAGAGTTTAATGTTCACCGTGTTGTCCCCGATAAAACCCCGAAGTATTGTCGAATTCGGAGCGGTTTCATTTTGGTGGCTTTTGAGATTTTTATCTCAAATTGAGGTAAAGGATGTCTTAGGTTTATATTAATGTTGTATTAATTGTTATATAAGCATATACAACTTGTAAGTATGCCTTTGTTCAAGTTTTAGAATTTAATTAATTATTTTCTATGTTTAAGATTTAATTCTCATGAAGGTGTGTACCTTAGAATTAAATTGTGGCATGCTAGTAAATTAGGCCTTGGTATGTATATCAACATATATTAAATTGGGAGCATTTGAATAAGAAATACAAATTTTATTTAATATTTATCTTTTGTGAAAGATTAATTCACATAGCTATAACAAGCATGAAATCAACTTATAATGTGATATTAAAATAGACCTTGGTATATTCTTCAACCTATGTAAAATTGAGGACATTTGGAGTTATTTGGAAATCTAGAGAAAATTGATTAATGAGTTTAATTAATTTTATTTTAAGTGTTTTAATCTCTTGATTCGATATTTAATGTGATATATGTGAAGACTATGCTATGTCTCTTAACATATATTGATTTGAGATTATTTGGGATTGATTTGAAATCTAGAAAATTTAATTATTTTAGTTAATTAAATTCTATCTACTTGTTCTACGTATTTAACTATGTCTTTGAAATTATTTCTATATTTAAATTAAAGAATTAGACTTAGCATTATATAGGATATCATTGTCTTGCATGACTTGTTTAAATATATCTTGTGTAGGTATATAACTTGTTAGAATATTACAATTGTTTACCTTGAAAGTTAGTTACTAAATTGTAACTTATTTAGTACTTGTGGCTTAGGATGGTAATTTGGTTCGATTGTTGTAAAATATTATTGCTTTGGGTATAAATTGTATATTGAGGACATAACATGTCATATGCTATATAGACTTAAATTCTAGGACATGGTTTATATGGATTCAACCTTACTTGTGCATGGAATGTGGTAACTTGCATTTGATTTTGTATAAGTTTTGAACTTATTGATTTTGGAAAGCTTGTGAGGACATAATTTATGTGATGGCTAGGGTTTGGCTCTAGTACATGGACAAGTATCCTTTAAGTCATAAGTGTGCACTAGGTGGTACCTTATGGGTCATAATTACCTGAAAATACTTGCTTGGTCTAGCGACCGCATGTCCTAGTCTTTCCACTATTTGATTTTGCGTTTAATTTCAAATTGTTAATCATGAATTACTTGTAACTTGAGAATTGATACTTGCTTTGGGTATTTGCATCTTGTTTAGTATACTTGAACTTGTATACTTGTTCCATAAGTTTAAATAGCATTTAGTATACTTGTGTTGTGTATTTGATATACGAGATTTCACATTAAATGTATACTTGTGTGAATATACTTAGACATTGCATGAGTTGTCTTAATATGGTTTAGTATACTTGGAAATGTATGCTTATATGTTGTATATCGTGTTTTAGCATCGTTTTGTATACCTGAATATGTATACTTGTATGCCGTTATTCGTTTCAATTGCACGAGTAGCTTAGGATGATCCCTAAGTCTCACTTATGACATAGACGTTAGGTAGCATGATCTTTGAATTGCTTCATGTAAATGTAATAACCTTATAAAATGCTAGGTCTATGCATACTCATTTCCTACGAGTAACTTTATATTGTTCACTCCGAAGTTACTGAGGATTTGTTTCAAGTATGAAGACTTGGTTCGTCATACTCATCATTCCTTGGATGACTTGTAGCTTTCAAGTTTCCATTTCATGCAAATGTTAGCATGAAATATCATTTTGTAACCTTATACGTCAAAACTTGTATTTTTTGATTCCATACATATAATGTGTACATGAGCACACTCTTTATAATATATTTGACATGTATAAGATGAGGCCATAGGCCAATGGTATCTAGTTTGTATCCTATGTAACTTTCAACTTTATGAAATATTATGAAAATATTGAAAAATAACAAGTCTTTGCTTCACTATGTTTGCATCGGGTGTGGGAATTCCATTTTTATTCTTTCATAGGGTCTCGTTAATCATGTATGAAGTGTGGCCAAGGGCCAAACGGTAATTTGAAATCATTTGTTAATTTTGGTTTTCAAATTTCCCATTTCTCATTCATTTTCGCCTTTTTGACCGTCGGGGGGTCGAATTTTGCATCGGCGGTATTTTTAAGCTGCGGACCATTGTACCATGTCCTATTAGGTAAGTTACGTTTGCGTGCATGATCTTTTTCAAGTTTAGAGTCATTTTTGACAAAATGAGTACTCTATGGATTTACTTTTGAGTTTTTAAACCTCTACTGATCTAGGGGCATTTTGGCCATTTCACAGTATTTTTTTTTTTTTTTCATTTTCCCACATTCCTGGGTAGAAAATTTGATTTCAGGAGGGGTTTCTTTTTCGTGTTTTTCTAAAAAAATTCGTTTGATAACCCGTTTCTGCTTTCAGATCAGGACAGTTACTGTAGTAACTTTTTGCCCTCTTGACCTCTTCTGATCTAGGGGTATTTTGGGGATTTCTCAGTGTGTTTTTTTCGTTTCCTTCCTCATTGTCAGGTAGAAAACTCAATTTTAGGGGGAGTTTCTTCTTCGTATTTTCCAAAAAAAATCGTTTCGGCCTTCGTTTCAAACCTCAATTCTGGAAAATCTGCTTTGGACCCTTGCTATCAGCATGTGCATGCCATTGGGCGCGGTATGTGGCACCGGTGGGCGCGCACATGGGCGCCGCACGCGCATGGGTCTGCCATGGCCTTCGTCGGGCCGCCGCGATGTCTCAACTTCAAACCATCGTTTCTCCCTCGTCCGGACTCCAAATTGAGTGAACTTTTTTTTGAACTTGACTAATTTTTTGCTCTCTTTCCAACGGTGTACTCGATTGCACCCGGATCTCCCTGGATAATTATCAGTTTACCATTTTAGCCTTAGGTGCTCGTTTTTCTTCGTCTTGCCGTTTCTCCTTCGTCCGGACTCCGAATCATGCGATTCTTGAATCCATCTTGATTAATTTTTTGTTGTCTTTCCAGCAGTGTGCTTGGTAGCACCCTAATCCATAGTTTCAGAAATGACTATTTTGCCCCTAAGGGCTTAATTGTTATTTTTTTTTTTTTATCTTAGCTTCCGTATTTGATTCTTTTGAGTTCTATGACCTCATGGAAGGTCATCAAAGTGTCTTAGAGGTGTGTTGTGCCTTGGGAAACCGTTGTTTTGTTTCTTGCTTCCGCATCTGGATCCGCTATCGGGTCAATCTTCGGTTTATCACAAGATGCACTGGCTTGAAAAACCAGGGTTGTCACAATATTACTCAAAATACGTATATAATTTATCTCTTATAAAGCTTGTTATTTTACTTAGTAGAGGATTATTTTGCTAGTGATTCCATTGAGATGTAATTGTGGTATCTATATATTATTCTTGCTAATTAAATTATTATAAGCTTGTGTAGCATTATGTTGTTGTTTAATTTAATGTTTAAGGCTTACAATACTAGCATGATTTGATTCCTTATATTGTTTTTAGAATATTAGTGTAAGCTTATTCATATTGTGGACTTGTTAATATTAAGTCATATTAGTCTTGAAGGCTTAGGACATGGAATGTGTGGTTTCCAACCTTAATTGTGCATGGAAGATGAATTATATGCATTGTATACATATGTATATGTTGTTGAAATTATTGTTGATTTTTGAATACTTGGGGCATTATTACTTTGACATAGCTAGAGTTTGGCTCTAATACGGGAGGTATGAGTTCTCCCCAATTATAGTGGCCACTTGGGTAGTTCCCGGCGGGTTAGTAGCCCGAAATAACTAGTTTTGTCTTGGTTGTGTTACATAACCGGATTTGATCTCCAAGATATTCCTATTATGTGATTTCATAATTCAATTCCAAGTTGACTATCATATGTAGTTGTAGCTTCTAGTTTTAGTTTTGGATATTCCATTTTGGCTTAGTATGCTCTTGTGTTGTGGATTATGATTAAAATGCTTCAAAGTTAGTTTTAGGATGATTCCTTAGCTTCACCTTGAGACTAGACACTAGGAGACATAATCCACATGTTATTATCTATATTACATTTGCAATACCATTGAAGCCTTAGGTTATCCGCATATGTATTTTCCTATGGAGTAATTTAAATTACTCACCCTAGTTGATCATTCTTTTTCATGCAAGGATGTACCCTTCTTGGATGCACATCATCCTGAGCTCGGGGTTTATACTCACATGAAAAGTGTTTAGCATGTTGTATACATCTTTTGGGATATTGATGGTTGTATGTAATATGTTATGTATTATATCTCTTTTGAAGGTGGAAATGGAATTGGGACTAGCTAGTAGACTTCTTGGTTGAGTCCCAAGGTCATTTGTACCTTAGTTCATCCTTTTGTGTAATTTGGAAGGCCATGTAATGAAGTCAAGGGCCACTTCTTTTTAAATGCATGTTAATGTACTTTTTGTATCAAATGTATAATTATGGTATCTTATAAGCCCCTCAATGTAAATGGCAAAATCGGGAGAAGTTCTCGAACCTAGAAATCGTTCCAACTTCCGAAAATTTCTAAAATTAATCTCGTCGCCTCTAATTGACTTAAAATAATTAAAATGTACTTTTAAAATTATTGGCTCAAGAACATGATCCAAACGGCCCTCGAGACCTGCGTGGCACGCAAAATGAGGCACAAAAAATAAATAAAATAAAATAATCCAAAAAAATCCTAGGATATTACAGGTCAGGCCCAAACATTATATGGGCTAAAATTTTGAAACCAAAACACCAAAATCAATATCAAACCACATGCCAAACGGGCCCTAAAACACTAGCTAATATCACATAGGTCCACGAAAAACATATTCAAAACTCAAAAGTAGATAAAATTTAGATTAATATTTTAAATTAAACACGTCACCTTAGATATCATTTTTCTTTATTTTTTTGACAAGTCATTCAAACTTTGAATTATCATGCTTGTTCATATTTAGCTTAATTATGATTGAAACATATTAACAAGTATAGGCTAGGTGTTACAAGGGGAGACTTCCCACATCGGATCCAGATGGAAAGTGAATGGGGTATAATTGGGTAGGTATGTAATACCTGTTGGGATTTATATTTCCTAGCATAACAAATTTCTATTTGGATTAAAGTGACATATGTTCTTAACATATCTAAAATATTTATGCTTTATACAATTGGTGAATTCAATATATTATATTTCGATTCATTATGGAATTGATAGTGTCCACTTGATTACAAGAGATATTTATATATGTATGTGATGTCGATCAATACATGAACACAAATAGTAATCATAAATAATTCATAGTCGGTAATTATGGATGGACTCATTATTAACTAAGACTTGAACTGGATCCGCGTTAGCTAGGTTGAGATATATTGCGAGAGGTATTGTATGAAATTACTTCCTATCACTGTCATGACATTTGACTCTTAAGCATGAGAGAAGTATAGACTCTTTTATTAATTAGTAATTATTTTGATTTGTTCGACAGAATCTTCGGAATCCATAGACTGGTATTTTGGGTAATTATATAATTAATAGTTAGAAGGTTATATTTTCAATATTTACATCATTATTATTTGTATTTATTATGGTTGATCACAAAGTAAATTCAAAGGCCTTCGTGTGTTTTTAGACAAAATGATTTTCTATATATTTATTTATTTAAATTATTATTTTTGCCAAACAAATGTTTTATTGTGATCAAGCCGGAAATAATCAAAGGTACCAAAATAAATATATTAATTTAGTAATCGGATTGGTGACTTTATTTATCCGATAACTAATTATGTATAGAGGGATCAAAGTGCAACATTGACTTAGAGGTTATTTATTACTTTATTAGAGTTCAATTAATTTCTTTTAGTAGAATAGAAATTAATTTATGAAATAATTGAATTGGTTCCATGGATCGGGCCAATTATTAATTTATTGTAGCCAAGAAAATAATAAGTTTAAAGGATTCTCACTCATAACCCAACTTGATATTGGAATCCCATTAGATTTGAGATATTACGTTAATTTTAGAGATTAAGAAAACTATATTGTCTTTAATTATTATTTTTATTTTGCCTATATATATATATATGGAGTCCATGTATATTTTAGATTATGCCTTAATTTGTGAAATAATTTTGGAAGACAAGAAATTATTTTCTCTCTCTAAGATTTTAGGGTTAGTATTCTCATCTAATGGAGGTTCCCACAAGCTTAGCTCTCCAAGGTCATTCATGGAAGTTATGGGTTATTCATAAAGGCAAGACCATTACCAAGAAGATGGAGATTTAAGGAGAAAGCATCTAGCAAATTAAGGGATCTACAATAAGTGAGAACATTTACGTTAGAGGAGAGATATAAGATTTACTCAAACCTTGATGTAAGTTTTCAATCTCTAATTGAATGGATCATCATATTCTTCATGCATAAAGCTTGTCTCTACACATGAATCAAGATTTTTATTTGAAAATCTCTCATAAAGTTTTAAAAACTTCCGATTCCCCATCAGTACCAACTTAAGCTTTTGCAAAACATGGGCAAACGCTTACCCGTTACAATTGATATCAGAGCTAAACCCAATCTTTGATCAGGTGTCACGTCAAATGCCCAGCTTGGAAGGCGTCCGGGTGTTTCACCCGGGTAGGAGGTGGCCCGATCACAACGAGGGCATTGCGAGTTTGGATGGGGGAGAATGTTACATGGGGAGACTTCCCACATCGAATTCGAAAGAAAAGTGAAATGAGTATAGATTGGTGAGTATGCAGCACTACTTAATAATTTAAATTTTTAAAAAATTAGAAAAACGTCCACCCATTACACTTAGTGACAACAAAGGTTCACCAACTCGTAACCCGAGATATGACTCAAGAATTGCGCGCACTTCAAATTGTGAATAAAATTATAATAGTGTCACAACGTGGAATGCACAATTAAGTGTCCTCTCACCGTTTTCTCTCTCTAAGTTGTTTCCTCCCTCTCTCTCTCTCTTTCTCTCTCTCTCTCTGACTTGTCTAATTCAATTCCCATATATTGAATTATTACTCTTGTAATCTCATATACAAGTAATCCTGGTAATTTTGGCTATAAATTTAGCCTCTTCTCATTAATTAATTACCCCTTATCAATTGTGTATATATAGAAGATGATCGAAGCAATCTGTGTACACCTACTAATATGTGTCTGCGTGTCTAAAGTGTCTGTTATTATATTTGATTGGAGCGTGACACAGATGGAGAAAATGGTCACAAGCAGCCAATTAACCCACCTAAACTCTCTTATCTTTCACAAAGTTAGTTAAGGTAGTTGAGCCCCATAACAACTCTAACCTATGTGTTGGTCCCATTAATTCAAACTCCCCATCTATAAATTCCCTCCTCCTCCTCGTCTCTCTCACCAACTTAAACACCAAATTTTCCATTCCCTTCATACCTTCACCTAAAAAAGAAAATACATCTACGTTCTACTCTCAAAGCCAGAAAGTACGTCAGACATGGAAGCTTTCATGCCTTCTTGTTCACGCCTAGTTCCGTGCTTGGTGATAGCTTTGATGGCTTCGATTATGCCAGTCTATGGCCAGACCACATCCCCTTGCACTACTTCCATGATTACCAGCTTCACTCCCTGCATGAATTTCGTCACGAATAGCAGTTCCAACGGAACTTCGCCAACACCTGACTGCTGCAATTCGCTCAAGGCCCTCACCAGCAATGGCACAGACTGTCTGTGCCTCATTGCGACCGGAAGTGTCCCCTTCCAAATACCCATCAACAGAACCCTAGCCATCTCCCTGCCACGAGCTTGTAACATGCCCGGTGTTCCTCTCCAGTGCAAAGGTCACCTCTTTTAACACATGCTTATATATATATAATTCTTCAAGTCTTACTCCAGATACGTGTCGGAACTCATCATTGATCATTTTTCTTTTTTTTTTTCTTTTTCAATGCAGCCTCTGCTGCCCCAATTCCAGCTCCAGGTACAATAAATTTTAAATTCTTTCAATTATAAATCAGCATTAAATAAATTTAACAAACTTTGCTTTATATATAGGTCCTATCGCGCTTGGGCCAAGTATATCTCCCGGAACATCTCAGAGTCCTACAGGTATGTATGTGTTTTTCTAGTAAATTATGGTGTGAAATTTGATTTGTCGCTTAAAAAACAATTTTCAAAAACTTAAAAAATAGAATCGGTTTTTTTTTTAATCAAGTTTTCATAAAAAAGTTTCCAAGTAGATTTTTATACAGTTTTTTAATTTTCAGTTCCCATGAAAACCGAAAATTGAACCCAGCAAAATCTTAGTGTTAGATGTTGCCAAAGCATTGTTATTAACACTTCATTTTGATTCGCAGCTTCTACTGTTCCTAAACCAGTGTCACCGGCTCTGGCACCGGAAGCAAATACAACTCCAGATGTCACTCCAACCGTGGGATCGGAAGCTCCAGCCACAAATACAGGGAGTAGGCCAGTTCTGACCCCATCAGCTGCTCACACTTTTTCACCATCTCTTCTGCTAGCTTTGTTAGGGGCTGTAACTTTGAAGCACTACTATTAGTTTTACTGTTTGTTTTTCCCTCTCCCTCCATCTCTCTCTGGTGTGAGGAATTACTATTGTTTTGTTTCGTATAAATTGATGAGTTCTTTTATTAAATGAAATTTGTAACATTCACGTAATAGACTAATAGTGGAATAAAATATTATTTTTTGTTGAATTATATTCCTATTTCATGGTTAGCGCTAATCCTCGGAATGTTTAGTATAACATTCAATAAGGAAGACAATGAATTAACATGGAAATTTCTCAGTTTCACGGTTGGGATTGTGGAATACAAAGCAATCTTCAGAATTATCAAGTTCGTGGACATTTTAATTAATATATGATCGAGTTCTATCGTAATGCATGCATGACGACTAAACAGGAGACTATAAAAACTAGTTTGGCAATTCAGGCTCTTTATTTTGGGGGCCTATATGGGCTCCCGGGGTTGGGATGTAAGAAAAATTAGCAACTTGACACGAGATTCTCGAACAAGAAAAATGATTCAATAATTTCTAAAAAATCGTTTGCGGTGAAAATCTCATGTACCACTCAATTTCAAGTGAAGAAAGCTCATGCTTCATTTGTGCTTGTTATCAGTCACCAAGAAAGCTATCTAGCTTCCAAGTTGGTTAAGAAAATGTTATTCTTGCTTTCCATCAGTTGAAAGAGTCTCCAACTCACGCCTTATTCTTTTTTTTTTTTTTCTTCCTAATTGGTACTTACACACACTTGTCTTTTCTGAGATTTGAACCCCTGACTTCCATTTGATCCTCGCACCTTATTCAAAATTACCAACTCAATTTGTATGAGTTAAAGAATCCTATATATGAACATTGTGACCAAACAAGTGTATGAATATTGCTACCTTAAGGATTTTTATTCATTATTTATTTATTTTTATTTATCCCGGCAAATTAGGGAAAGGGAGACTCGAACATGGGCACACCTTCTCAGAGAACTATGCGCTTTACCAACAAGACCGCTGGGTAATGCCCTTACCTTAAGGATTTAAGGACCCTAGCTATATTATTGAAAAAATATAACATGTGAGCACTTGATGAATGATGTGATTAGGTAATAAACATGCAAAACCACCACTTTGGACCAGTCATGCGTATGTGCGTGTGTGGTGTGTGTGTATATAACTTGGAGGGCTGAAGACATATGTCAATATACATATACTCTTATTATACATTTGAGTTGCAGTGATGGTCAAATTCACTTGGGTTTTGGCAATTCTACTGTGTTTTTTACCTTCACTAGTAAAAACCCAAATGCAAGATTGCTCCACCTCCATTCAGGGAATAGGGCTTGAACAGTGTTTGGATCAAGGTAATAGCAACTCCAACACCATTGACAATTGCTGCACAGCCCTCCAACACGCACTTGAAATTGGATTCAACTGCTTGTGCTTCCTACTAGCATCCACCACTCCTCTCCTCACCACACCACTTGTATTGCCCTTGTCCAAATACTGTTACGTAACGCTACCTCCATTAACTAAGTGTCGAGGTAATCCTGCATCCATCTTAGTCTTAATTAATTTCTCGCAATCTTTTATTTATATATATTTGTGTTTTATAATTATTTATAGGTCTTGTACGTCCGGTGCCACCACTAAAGCCACCGGCAAGTCCAATGCCAATGCCAATGCCAGTACTACTTCCACCAGATATTGTGAAGGATGATCAGCCGCAAACTTCTGCTCCGACTGGTTTGGTTGTGCCCACGCCACCACGAGAGGTCCAGATTCCGGTGAATTCCCCGACTCCATCACATGAAAATTCTACCATGGTTCCATGGCAGCCACATCTAAGCGCCAATTCTGTTCCTGATTTGAGCAGTGTGTTCACGAGTGGGAATGTGACATCACATGGAGGACACAACACTAAGATTTTGTTACATTTGAGCTTCTTCCTCGCAGGAATGTACTTTTTATGCTTGTAGTACTATTAATATTATAAGACAATAATTTTCTTCATTTTCCTAAATATGCACTACTTTCATTTTTTATCACTCAAAAAAATAAATAAATATAATTAATTATTTATTTATTTAAAGAAAGATGTAATCATAAAGGCTGCCCAGTGATGCTAGGGGTGGGTTGAACTCCTCGACATACATGGACTGACGGACTCAGAAAAGTATGTAAGGGCTGTCCAGTGAGCAACCAAAGTTTTTTTTTTTTTTTTTTTTAAATTTCAGTGGGACAAATTTAAAATTTTATGCATATATAATTCAAAAATAAAAAAAGACCTTTCGGTAACAGGTCCAGCTTATGTGGCATAGTCCTTTTTATCTTTTTTTAGTTAAAAGTGGCATAGTTCTTATCTAAACTCGGAACGAACTCGAGAGCGAAAGCGTGATAGTAGTAGAATTAAGTCATAAATAGTGAGAATTTGAGGAATAGCTCGCAGAACATGAGAGTAGGAGTGCACTCGAAACGTGAAAGCAACATTTATTAAGAAGGATTTTGTAACTTAAGTTCTTATTCAATTGTTGGGTTGCTTGAAAAAAATTAATAATAATAAAATTTCTGGGTTGCAATGTTAGACAAGAACACGGAGGGCATTATTGGAACACACTACAATACACACACTCTTTCCCGCCATTCGTTTCGTTACAGGGCCTTCAACTTCTTCATAACAGAACAGAAAAATCGTCCAGCTCATATTCTCTCTCCTCCCGAAGCAGCAACCAAACGCAGCTTTACAAAACCTTACTCAGCTAACCGTCCATGGCGCCGAACAATCTGACCCTCTTCTTCCCGGCAATGATCGCACTCCTCCTCACGCCGCCACTTCTTGCTGTGGCCTCTACCGCGCCGCCACCAGCGAAAGGCTGTTCTGACGAAATCGTATCATTTTCGCCATGCCTTCCCTACGTCTCCTCTTCCCCAAACAACAGTTCGTCCTCCCCTTCGATTCAGTGCTGCGATGTCTTCTCATCGGCTTTCGACACTGGCGACGCCGACTGCCTCTGTTACCTCAGCCGTCGGCCTCTGCTCCTCGGTTTCCCTGTGAACTCGACTAGACTCTTCTCTCTCTCTTCTCTCTGTCCTCCAAAGAATGCCGAATCTCAGACTCGTGGCTCCCTCCAATCCATCTGCTCAGGTTAGGTTTTGATCTTCGTATTTTAATTGAATTTCATAATTAATTTGTACCGATCTTCGAAGTGAGTGACGAAATTGAAGAGCGATATACACTCATTTATGTATCTATGTGTGTTTGCATCGATCGCTCGGCTCTGGATTTACATATTTTGATTCAATTCATGCTTTCAGAATTTAAATTTCATTCGAATTTGTTGTTAATTTTGAACATTTCGAATTTGGTGCGCATCTTCGTCTTCAAGTGAAATCAAAGAGCGGTACACACATATATACGGAGTATATATGTATGTGTTTGTGCCTGTTTGTTCGTGTGTGTGTATATATATATATATATATATATAGGTGTGTATGTATATATTTATGTGTGTGTTATTATGTGAAAAAATATCTTTATAGGTTTTGCCTTCCCCTGATTTAGGCGTAGGATAACAATCTAACAATTCATGCGCACGTTAGCTCTTCAGAGCTCTGTGCTGCAGATGAACTCGTGTCCACTCAACCTAAATGTCAAATTTGTATAGGATGAAGAAACCCCGAAGCTTAGAAGCATGAAGGTGTTTGAATTAGAGAGGTGTAAATAATTAATCTCAATTAACCATGATAATCACTAGCAGTACAAAAAAAAAAATAAAAAAACAATATTTAAACAAAATTACACACTCTGGTTGTAGCATGAACCTTTCATTAATTTGGAATTGTATATCTAATGTGGCTTTCTTATTAATAATTCAAGCACCTATGAACCATATTCACATATGCTTACAGATATGTGCATATTATAACATAGCCGTGCATAAGTGGAAGGTAAAAGAAAAAATATGACAACCCTGATCTTCCTTGTGAATGAATGTACTTAGTGTTGAAAATAAACTTGATTTTAGTATTTAGTATTTTCAAGTATTTTTGTATCCATGATGCATGTGTTAATTTAGCATGTTAGTGGATAGTAAATTGTCTTAGTGGGAGTTAAGGTTATGTAAAATAAAGAGTCATGAGAGTTAAACCTAACAAATACTATGTTAGTGGGAGTTATGCATATTGAAGATTATGTTAGTGGGAGATAGGAGAGTTATGGACATTTAAATGTAATGGTTACACATACATATGTGAGGCCTATATATTCATGTACTCTAGTCAAATAATAGATAAAAGTGAAATAAAAAGTATTTTCCTCCATTTCTATTCTCTTCCAAATAGTATAGTGTTGTGTGTGTAACTAGGCCACTATTTCCAACAAAGTAGTATCAGAGCCTAGACGATCCTGAAGGCCAGACGAAGTTGATCCTAGAAGGTTCAACATTTGAGAGAAACATGTTTCTCCTTGATGATGATGAAGGGGAGAAAATGTATTTTCTTAGTGAAAAGATAATGTTCTCTAATTACAAGAGAATGAGAATCATCATGACTTCATACCTCAAAGCATGCGATTTGTGGGATATTGTTGGAGAAGAGCCAAAGAATGGTATATCCAACAAGCTTCATGAAAAGAAAGAAGATAAGGCATTTGTAGTGTTGCAAAAGGCAATACATCAAGAAATTTGGGAGTATTTTGGAGAGTCCAAAACTCCAAGTTGTATTTGGAAGATGCTAGAGACCATCGTTTCCAATCATAGAGGTGAATCACTACCCATGGAGTATTGGGTACAATGCTTTGAGAATGATGAGTTTACGAAAGATGATTATGAAAGTCTTGAAGACAAAGTTGTGGAGAATGAAGAGGTGTATCGTGCAAAAGAAGTTGAAGATTTTGGAGATTCAAAAGTTGAAGGAGAATTTGAAATGGTGAATAAGGAAGAGGTAAGAAAAGGTGTTAAAGAAGAGATTGAAAAAGTGAAGGAGGATGAAGTGAAAATAGAAGATTTAGAAGAAGGAAGTGCTAAAGAAGAGGCAAAAGTTCAAGTTGGTGAATTAACATCTTCAGGTATGGTTATAAATTCCACCTTGAAAGAAGTTATATTTGACTTATTTGATGAAATTATTATTTCTTCATATTCATCAAATAATGCTTATTTTGTGGAGAATGATGAACTTCTCTTAAAGAAAGTTGTTCCAAAGAAGTATGAGATTGAAGTCCAGGATGATAAGAAATTCTCATATTATTTTTTAAAAAATAGTTTGGAGAATTTTATAATTGATACAGGTTAAGTGAATATGAAATTATTTTTTGACTCTAAAGAAGAAGTATATGTGAAGTTGAAGATTCATAAAAAATTTAAGAAGAAAAAAGATCAATGATGTGCTTGTATAAAGAGGATGATATATGATTATGTGAAGACATCAAACAAGCATTTGAAGAAGTTTCACAAGCCCTACACATCAATGGAAATGGCCAAGAAGATTGAAGCTATTGAAGGAGGTGGAATTGAAGATCGACTATCGAACTTTTGATCAAGCCCCCAAGATTAATAAGAAGGTTTTTCAAGTTACAAAATCAAGTTTAAAGGGGGGTGTTGAAAATAAACTTGATTTTAGTATTTAGTATTTTCAAGTATTTTTGTATCCATGATACATGTGTTAATTTAGCATGTTAGTGGATAGTAAATTGTCTTAGTGGGAGTTAAGGTTATGTAAAATAAAGAGTCATGAGAGTTAAACCTAACAAATACTATGTTAGTGGGAGTTATGCATATTGAAGATTATGTTAGTGGGAGATAGGAGAGTTATGGACATTTAAATGTAATGGTTACACATACATATGTGAGGCCTATATATTCATATACTCTAGTCAAATAATAGATAAAAGTGAAATAAAAAGTATTTTCCTCCATTTCTATTCTCTTCCAAATAGTATAGTGTGGTGTGTGTAACTAGGCCACTATTTCCAACACTTAGTCAAAAAAGTTGATGGCTCTAGCTTTTTTCAAGTGACTCCATTAAATTATATATAGTTTGGGATAAAAGATCTCAAGTTTTCATGTTATGCTTCACACATTCAATAAAATATATTCCCATTGAGAATAATCAGGATGCAAATTCAACCCCTTTTCTTTTCTTTCAATAATAACTAGATGCATGTTCTCCAGAAAGTTTATTTATACTTGTATGTGTTTGTGTGTGTGTTCATATCGTATGTATATGTATGTCTGTATGTATATATGTAGACAGATGTATGTATATATATATATATATATATATATATATGAATGTGTGTGTTATTGTGTGAAGTAATATATTTCTAGGTTTTGGCTTCCCCTAATTTAGGCGTAGGTTAACAATCTAATCAATTCATGCGCGAGTTAGCCCTTCACAGTGGTCTGTGCTGCAGATGAACTCGTGTCCACTCAACCTGATTAAGTGTCAAATTTGTATAGAATGAAGAAACCGCAAAGCTTTACAAGCATCAAAGGGTTTGAATTAGAGACTGTAAATAATTCATCTCAATTAACCATGATAATCCCTAGTTGTACAAAAAAATAAACACGAGTAAATTAAAACAATATTTAAACAAAATTACATACTCTGCTTGTAACATGAACCTGCCATTAGTTCTAAATTGTATGTCTTAACAACTCAAGCACTTATGAATCATATTCATATATATATACAGATAAGTGTATTTGTAAATAAAAAATAAATACAGATATATGCATATTAATATAACATAACTGTGCATAAGTGGACATGCAATTAGTGATGCCTTTTTTTTTAGTAGTATTTACATACATATGCTTGGTTGATAATTAAATAAAGATACAATAAGAAAGGTAAAAGAAAAAATATGACAACTCTGATCTTCCTTGTGAATGAATGTATTTTGAGACTCTAATACAAAAAATTTAGATTATTAGTTTGGCTTTGAGCATTCTTGATAAAAGTTGATGACTCTAGCTTTTTTCAAGTGATTCCATTAATTTATATATAGTTTGGCTTTGAGCATTCTTGGTACAAGTTCTCAAGTTTTCATGTTATGCTTCACACATTCATTAAAATTTATTCTAAATTGAGAATAATCCGATTGCAAATTCAACCTTTTTTTCTTTTCTTTCAATAATAATCAGATGCATATTTTCCGGAAAGTTTAATTATTACTTCATGTCTCATTCTATTTTTTTCAATTTATTGTGCATCAGGATCACTAAAGCTGCCTCCTCTCCTTAGCATAATTGGTATGTTAATTTTATTTTTATTTCTCTAATTCCCCAGAAATCATGGAATTACTCATGGTGTGAATTTATCTAGCAGGTCCCGGAATTCCAAGACATCATGATTCTGGTAATCTCAATTAGTAAATCACTTTTTCATTATATTTTCTACAACTTTTTCGTCCTCTACAGTTATTTATTGGATTACAAATTTGGGATAATTTTTTTTTATTTTTTTTATGCTTCATGTTTTTTTAATACATTTTGTCTCAGAATTACTCATCTTTGAAACTTCTACATTTAGAAACCAAATTTAGTTTGTAGACAAAATAATGCCTAGGTAAGCTATCTGGGGAGGTCTCCTGTAATTAGTACTGAAACTTGAGCTCATTTACCTTACCATATGATAAAAAAAAAATTAACCATGGAAATGATAGTCACACAATAATTTGGAAGAAACCTTGGATAACATACAGAATGTGAAACATCAGCAACTGTAATAACATGGTCTGAAACACTATATTTGTATCACTAAATTTGGGAATTCTTTTTTTTTTTTTTTCGTGTTTTTAATGTGTCAAGTTGTCTGAGAGATACTTTTTTTTTTCTAATTGGCACTCACACACATGTCTCCACCGAAATTCGAACCCCTTACCTCCCTTTGAAAAGCCTGAGACATGCTCATCTTTGCCACTTCCGCATTTAGAGACCAAATTTAGTTTATAGACAAAATAGTGCCAAGGTAAGCTAGCTTTGGAGGTCTCCTATGATAAAAATAACGATGGAAATGATATTGACATAGTAACTTTGGAAGAAACCTTGGATAACATACCGAATTGAAAAATCAGCAACTGTAATAACATGGTCTGAAACTACTACCATTTGTGACACTATTTTGCAGGTCGCGATAATTCCACGCCACCTTCTATGACCTCACCGCCACCACAATCTGCTGATACTTCTTCACCCACGAAACCAAGCTCGTCGCCAGCCCCTGCCTCGTCTTCTTCATCTGCAGCAAAACGGATTAACAACCGCTACAGCTGGATTTCACTCGGACTGATGGTTTTGCTTCTTCCCATCTTCACTTCACATTAGTGCTACACACCCATCACACATTTTCACCCATAATCGTACCTACTTTTGGCTTTGTCAGCACAAACTGCTCTATTGGCATGTAATAAGTGTAAATCAATGGAATCTGCATAGTCTAGGTCTCAATAAGAAGTTCATGTTCATGAATATAGTCATGCTCAAAGAAATTTCCTCCTAATATTTTGGATAGCATGTAATTTAGTGACAGGTTTGCTATTGCCAGGAAAGTTCACTCAAATTTCTGGTTCCTTTAATATTTGTAAGGTGAGATTTTCTGCAGCGAACTAACTGGCCATATATCACCTCATACAACTAGAAAAGGAAAACATTTTAGCTATGTTTGGATGTATGGAATTTGAGCTTTTGAATTGAAATCAGTGGAATTGGAGAAAAGTTTGTTTCAAAATCACGGAAAATTGAACTAAAATTTTCTCCAATTTCAATTCCAAAACTCCAATTCTTTGTAGCCGAATAAATAAAAAATAAAAAATAAATGAGAGTAGATTGGAAGAATGTGTGAAATTACAACTTTTGAAAATTGCAAGAAACAATGTGTGAAGGCATTTTAAGAATAATGACTTTGAAAAGTTTCTAGCACACACCCACCCCTAAAAATGATGGCTTGGAGTTCAAAACAAGAGTTTTTTAGGACACTGCAATAGTTATGGAGCTTGGAGTTTTAAAATTATGGCTATGAAGCCATCCTGCTCAAAGTTTTGAAAACGTGTAAGAAGTGAAAATGAGGTTGTAAAAACCATGAGATAGTGAAAACAAATTTGTTTCTATTTTATTTCATCAATGAATGCAAACGAGCAATAATAAAGTGGGTGTGCATAATATAAACCTAACAAGGGAAATTAGGGTTTTAAAGTGCAAAGGAACTCGTTCTCACTTCAATCACTACAAAGATGTAGTTTAGAAAAGTTTCCACATACAAGACTACATATTAAGGTGATGACAAGTGGTTCATGCACACAAAAAGATGAGGCTTATGCAAAGAAGGGGAAAAGAAGAGACATGCAAAATTAGGGTTAGAAAGTACTTCCTGACTGCCTTTTACCTTAAGAAGCATGGATATCAATTGTGGTCACAAATAGGATACAACATCAATACGTCGACATGTCAAATTATAAAAAATTAGAATACGAAAAAAAAAATTATAAATTTTCATTTATATATTTATTGAATGATATAATTGCAGAACTTCAATTAATTTATAAATTCTATATTGAAATTAAAAAAGTTAGAGAATAACGTTTTTCAAATAACAGAAATAATATGTTATATTATATATATATATATATATATATATATATATATATTATTATCCTAACTTATCATGATGGTTATGTTTTTATTTTTTAGAGGCTTTGATATATGTTCATAATATTATTTTCAAGACTATCATGTGTCTGTTTTATGTAAGACAAATAGTGTAGGATGTGTCAGTCAATTGTCCGAAACGCGTTGACCAATTGTCTAAGATATATCGACCAAGTGTTGTGTAAGCCAAGTATCCGAATTTTGTTTTTAAAAAAAGAAAGAAAAAAAAATCTTTTTAGATAATGAACATGGTTTTAAAGTGTCAGACACATGTCTAAGAGTGTCCATAGAGTGTCTGTGTCAGATATGGATACGGCACATCATAGAAGTGCCTATGCTTCTTAGCTTTTACCTCTTGTGATACCCTTAGATCTCCGGATGCGGGTTGGCCAGGCCCACACCCGATTACCCGAGGATATCAAATCAATTAGCAATTAACGAACACAGAATAAAAAATATAATTAACAAGAATGATTAAAAACGCTGAAAGAACTAAAACAATAAACCAAAAATTGAAACCTTAAAATAAAAATTTTCATTGATAAATAAAACTATTCTGATACAACTGATCCTCCACGAATACAAATCGTTCTCCAATTTATACAACTCGGGAATCCATCTAGTGGACCCCTAAAAATATCCCACTGAACTCAAAAGACTGGAAATAAAACTCAAGTCCACAACATGAAATAAAATCCTATGTCATCGGTGGAGTGAATAACTGTATCTGCTCAATACGATCCAGCTCTAGGCCTGGAACTGACAAACACCTGTAAAAATAAGAGTGGGTCAGGCTCACATGCAAATTCTTCTCTAACTGCAATCCAAACAGTGACCTGATACGCAGATACACCCTAGATATCTCAACAATATCTATATAGTCCGTAATAGATAAATATATATCCACACTACAGGACTCTCACTAAACTATGCTGAAGGTCTCAACCTGCAATACGCACCTGAGTGAGCATGACTACCTAAGCCTAACAGAGTATACCTCAACCAACATAGCTAGTTACGCATCCTACTGCATATACGCACCCTAACCAACGAGTCTGAGACTCAAGCTCATCTCGTGGTACCATAAAAATATATTTAAAATCCATTCATATCCATCCATAGGAAATCCCATAAATCGTTCGGCTTATTCAACCGCACAGACTTATATAAGAGATCCAATAAGTCGTTCAGCTTATTCAACTGCACAGACTTAAATAAGAGATCCAATAAGTCGTTTAACTTATTCAACTGCACAGACTTAAATATAAGGAGAATTATATTTTTATAATTCGTACCCTTATTCCAAAATAGGTAGGACTGAGTATTTTGAATCAGTCTGTCCCTAGTATGCCACTGTCTCATACCAGTGTATACAATCCACAAAATCCATATAATTGATTGAACAGTTAAAATTGTTCACCAATTAAAATCCATAAGGTAGGAATTAGCGTTTTGAGCTAAACCATACCTAGTATGTCACCGTCCCATACCGATGCATACAATCCTCCATATTCATGTAAATTACAACATATAAATAATAAGCAAGTAATTTACAGTCCAAAACCATTCCAAATAATTGCAGAAGAGTATTTAGTATTTCAAAAATTTAAATCCAAAACCATGTAAATTACAACCGATACATAACAGTTTAGCAATTTACAATCCAAAACCAAAATCCAAATAATTGCAGAAGAGTATTTAGTATTTCAGCAATTTAAATCCAAGAGTTAACCCATGTATTGTTTAACAGTTTATCAACTAGCATCCAGAGTATGAATAGATCAGTTTTAGTAAATCAACAACTCTATCATGCAATTTAAAAAGTTTTAAAATCATAATTTTGTCCAAGAATTTGCTAAACTTAATTCTAAATTACTTCTAGCAATTCAGTTCCTTTTATCCGTCAAAAGCAAGCTAGGTTGCATACTTGTATACTGTTTTATTGTTCTTGCACCGAGCCATAAACTATGCTATGAGTCCAATTTGTTAATTAAAAGACTCCCTCATGCATCTAAAATTTAATTTAGAATCATGTTATAGCACCCTAAATTGTCAAATTAAAATTAGACAATTTATTTCCTTCCAGCTGTTAACCGTAGGCAAAATTGTTAATTAGCGCACTTTTAATTCTATTAAAACAAAGGGGTATTTTATGCAATTCAAGACCTTGATTACATGTTAAAATAATGTTTTGAAAACCCCATTAAAGTTTTAAAACTGTTTAGAAACCCCAAGTGCCCAAAAAGTTACTTAAAAAGTCACAGTACGCATTAAATTGGGTAGAGCCTGCTCTTGGAAAATTAGAGCAGGCACTAATCAGCCTAGAGCCGGCTCAGAGGAGTTTAGAGCCTGCTCTTGTTGAGGTAGAGCCTGCTCTACTCTTTCTAGAGCTGGCTCTACTCATGGGAAAGCCGAATTCCTCCCCCTCTGAGAGCTTCAGTCCCTTTCTGCTTCATTTCAGTCCGTTTGCTCTCTCTGGACCATTCCTACCACTCTGTTGATTTCTAAAACTCATCTTAAGAGTCTTATAACACCCTAGTAACATTCCCATGATTCGTTTACAGAAGTTGAAATCAAATTAAAACTAAATTTGTTACCGAAACAAAACATGCTTTAGGAACAAAACTGAAACTATTTTGCAATATCAGTTCCATTCCAATCCCCTCTGTTCCTCCTCACTACTGAACTTAGGAGTCTTATCTAATCCCAGTAGCATCCCAATCATTCGTTTATAGTTGTTGAAAGAAAACACAGTAACTAAAATTCCAACAGAATTTACACACTTTAAGAAAACAAAACTAAAACAGACTTGCACGAATTGTAACAGATTTAATTTCAACAACAAACAGACCATCAATATAGCATATATTAACCATGTAAATTCTAGTTCTTGATTAATTAAACCCTATAGACTATCTAGCTGCACAGAACATAAGCTAAAGGGAAGGAGGAAGAAAAGAACTTGCCTTTCGGTTTCGGTTTGAAACCTTTCAACGTCGTCTTCTTCCTAAACTTTCCGGCGATCGTGACCGCCGTCAAGGATTCCTCTGCTCCGGTTCTAACCCTCAAACAGCCCTCAAGCTTCCTCCTTAGTCCGGCTTACAATCCTTGGCTCAAACCCTACCTTCCTCTCCTTCAGTTTTTCCCTTAAACTCTCTGTTTCACTCTCTGTATTTTCACTATTCGTGAATAAGGTTTGTGCTTACAACCCTAAGCAGACCCTTATTGTTTTATTTATAGGCTTAGGAAAAGATATTAACCCTAATTCTACTTTAATCGTAGAAACGGAAATCAACAATTCCTTACATCTCTAAGGCGGCTTAATTAAACAAGGCGACTTTATTCAAACGTGACGGTAAAGAGACAAAACCCTAATAATTTAACCTATTTAATTAAATAAAATAAAATAAAACCAATTAACCAATCAATTAAAACCACAATTAAATTACATAAAATAATTAACCAACAAAACAATTCAAAAACAACCCAAATGACAATTAAATCAATTAAAGACTAAACAATTAAATCAAATAAAGAACGATCAAATAATTTAATCAATTAAACCTAAACACATATCCACATAAACACATAAAACACTTAAAATAAATAGTAAAACACTAGAAGGCTGTTTTGAGTGATTAGGTTTGTCCTCCTTGCTAGGAGAGTGATTACGGTTGCTACATTGATGAAAATATTGTGTTTTGGGAGGCCTAAGGGCATTTTTATATAGAAAAACTACTCGTTGGGCACGAAATGGAAAATATGAAAAAATTGGAGGTGATTTCTGGAGTTGCCAGACGTGGAAGGACAAATATGAAAACTATAGGGTATCACACATGTGCTATGAAGCATGGACAAAGACACGATAAAAATACGCTATGGATAGAATACGACAAATCTATAAAAATAAAAAAATAAAAAAAAAAAAAAAAAAAAAAGGATACGGGCACGAGATAGGACAATTTTATATATATTACATTAATTAAAATACATTTTTTTTTTTTATCAATTTCCTATATTAATATTATGAATTTAAATGCAATAATTAACAGTCATATATAAAGAAGATAGGGCTAGTTTGGTGTGCAAGAATGAAATAGAGTGGGAATGGAATGAAACTGAGAATGGAACAGGAATGAGAATGGAATGGAATGAAGCTGGGTTTGGTTGTGTTGTGGTCTTGTATATATGTTCTACCATTGAGAAAGGAGGAGATGATGATGGCGACGAAGCAAGACGGTTGGATTATGGAGAAAAGTATAACAGATCTGATATTGGGGACGAAGATTGTAGCAATGTTAAAGGAGTTGAAGATGTGATCCAGACTTCCAAGGTCTCTGATCTCAACGGTGTTTCTGGATTGTCCGATCGCTTCCTGGCCTCCTTTGTCGTCGCCATGGTTCTAAGTCGTGGAAGGAACTCCAATGTCGATGGATTGGAAAAGAATAGAGATGGTTTTAGAAAATAGATGATGACCAAGTCCGATCGCTTCCTGGCCACCTTTGTCATTATCGTGGTTCTCAGTCGTGGAAGGAACTCCAATGTTAATGGGTTGAAAGAGAACAGAGATGGATTTAGAAAAGAGATGATGAACAGGTTTTTTGGTCATAATTTTTTTAATCCTATTCCATGCGGGAATGGAATGACCATTCCATTGATCAAGAGAATGAATGATTTTGGTGGAATGATCATTCACAGAGAATGGTGAAGAATGATGATTCCATCTTTAAAAGCCCACACCAAACACAAGAATGAAAAGAAAAGTATTTTATTCCCTCTCATTTGATTCCATTCACCCATACCAAACATGCCCTAGGTAAATAAAACACAAGATTTCATTTCACAACACATTAAATATCAAATAAACTTAAAGCCTTAAAATTAGGGGGAAAAAAAATAGCTGATTTGCATAATTTAAAAAAAAAAAAAAAAAAAAAAAAAAAAAAAAAAAAAAAAAAAGAAGAAGAAGAAGAAGAAGAAAACCTCTTTGAAAAGTATCATCGGCGTATCCCAACCGAATCCAAAAAGTATTCCAGCATATCCTTAGTGTTTCCCAACCGTATCTGAAAATTAAAAATTTATTTTAAAAAATTGAATACTTCTCCGGAGTATCGGATACGTGTCTGGATGTATCCTAAGCGTATCAAGACTGAAAACGTGGTCGATACCACCACGGCACTTTCGGAAAAGTATCCGTGCTTCCTTGCACATGTGCTATGCAGTGCCCACTAACGTCATCGCGATGACTTCACTCTTTGTGGGAAAAGTTCAAAATTAGGATTTGGAAGGGTCACAATGGTCCCCAAGTTGTGTCTAGATTGTTCCTTTGAAGGTGAAATGTGACTGCTTTGTCCCTACGCGGAGGGGCTTGCTAATTGACTACTTGGAGTGGGATTAAATCCCTTCGGGTACTCTTAAGATTTTTGGATGCTCCAGACGCAATAACGGATTTGTCAACAATTAGATCCTTGTAATTTTATTGGGGGGCAAAATGGGATGTTAACAAAACCGACATGATACTATCTCCGTCCCAAATCACGGTTCTCAAAACAGGACACTTAATTTGAAACAAAAAGAGTACATTCTTTTAGATAAAATGCCCAAATTCTATCACTAAATGCAAACAATATTCTTGATAATGTACTTGGGATGAAACATCACCGTTAAAAGAATGTAACATGTTAGTTTTGTTACAATAGTTGTAAGATAATAATAATACTATCCGGATCAAATGCCCCTTATTTATTTATTTATTTATTTATTTATTTTCATGTGAAAGAATTTTTGTCCAAAGCTCGTAAAAATTTAGGACATTAGGGTTGCCATCTCTAAATAGTTATTGAAACTGATCTCAAGGGTTTTATTATATGCATGTAACTAGAATGGTGGTAGATGTAATAATTCAAAACACAAGGGAGATAAGTGTAATTTATTCTGGTAATGGATAAGAATACATTCAAATGAAACATCTCAAATAAAATTCAAATCCATTCCAACTCAAATTTGTGATGGATTTTTATGTTTTTTTTGTCTTAGTTGGTACTACACACGCATGCCACCGCTAAGATTCGATTTGACCTTTCTTTGGCAAATAGGGGTTTGATATCGTTAAGCCACAAGCCTGTTAGTGTGATAGATCTTTTAACAGAGATCTATATTGGCTTTGAATTTGGATGCATAGTTAAAATCCTAACCCTTTAAAATATGAATAATTTCTAAAAAATTGGAATTATACATGTTTTATGTCAAAATGATAGAGTCAAAATCAACTTTTCCAATATAATGGAATTTTATAAATGTACGTCTTGATTACCAAATTGTCCTTCTTCTCTGTTCACGTACCATTTCTCTCTCTTTTATCTCTCTTTCAGGAAAACAATTATACCATTAACAGAGCTAAATGTCACGGGCCTAGAGATTTGGCACAGCGGCACGGCCCGTGCGGCACCAAGGCGTTGCTTCAGCTCGCGCAAGCGCCCTGGTCAGCCACCACGACCTGCCCTCCCGAAGATACATGCTGACTGATTTCGGCCTGCCATGGCCTCGTCAGGGGAACGGCACCAGCTCCCGACTAGTTTGCGCAGGGATGGCCAACTCCCTTCTTCATAGTCAAGTCCACAACTAGCGACAAGCACCTCGAACTGAACCGAGTCGACCTGCCTGAACTCTGAAGAGGTAGTATCCTGTGGTCCTGCACGCCCCTTCCTTGGAACCATTCCCAGTCAATAAATGTTCTTAGCCAACCAGCATGCGTGTCTTCTATGCTCATGCGTCGTTAGGAATCGGATCGTGACATTCTCCCCCACCCAAATCCTGCGACGCCCTCGTCGCAGTGCGGCGCTGACTCCGCTGCGTCCAACATTCCAAAGTCTCTCTCCTCCAAGTGGTATGCTCGCCTGCCCACCATCGCTTCCTTGTATAACCCCTGGCTGCACTCGCCCAATGATAGGGTTTCGGGCTAAAGGGACGCCCACTTCTTCGGGACGCAACCCCACGTTATGCCGCCTCCGCGACACCCCGAGCAAACAAGCGCCCTCCGACTGACTTGATACCCGCCCTTCACAACGGTTTGCACACCTCTTGAACTTGCAAGAACTTTGGTGCGCGCGGCCCTCCGGCCATCCGATGCGCGCGGCCCTCCGGCTTCAAAGGACGCGTCTTCATGGGGAGATGGAGGCTCTCCTCCAACAGCGTTGATTGCCCAGCGACGCTTTAGTGCACCGTCTTCATTCTCAAGACCCCCGGATCGACAAGGGGGCACACCTCTGTGCTTTTCCTCAAGTCCTGCTTTGATACCATTTGTCACGGGCCTAGAGATTTGGCGCAGCGGCACGGCCCGTGCGGCACCAAGGCGTTGCTTCAGCTCACGCAAGCGCCCTGGTCAGCCACCACGACCTGCCCTCCCGAGGATACATGCTGACTGGTTTCGGCCTACCATGGCCTTGTCAGGGGAACGGCTCCAGCTCCCGACCAGTTTGTGCAGGGATGGCCAACTCCCTTCTTCATAGTCAAGTCCACGACTAGCGACAAGCACCTCGAACTGAACCGAGTCGACCTGCCTGAACTCTGAAGAGGTAGCATCCTGTGGTCCTGCACGCCCCTTCCCTGGAACCATTCCCAGTCAATAAATGTTCTTAGCCAACCAGCATGCGTGTCTTCTATGCTCATGGCGTCGTTAGGAATCGGATCGTGACATAAAGGTAAGTACAGTCCCTCAAGAGTCCTCCTAGCTCCTGCGGATTGTCCTTTCTCATCATCGTCACTACTAGTTCAGAGCTTCATCAATTTCAGTTGCCCCTCCTAGATAGGATCCCAATGGGATCGAGAAGGTCCACAAGTGCGCCGACGACTGCTCCGGTGGTTGTGGGTGTATGTGTATATAAATTAGAAGGCGTAACTATATTGTGAGAGAGACTCTGATTCAATAAATATTTGTAAGTTATTGAAATAATATATTGGATACCAATCAAATGGAATTAATTGAATGTTTGCATTTATTACATATATGTGGATACAATTGGGTCTTTGAGGAAGGCAACATCAATCAAATTTTATTACTTATGCAAAATATATACACATGTATATATATGTGTGTGTGTGTACATGTATATATATGTGTGTGTGTACATGTTTTATATATTTATGGTCTTTAGTGGTGGTGGCTGGAGACTATGGTGGAGAGAAAAGAAAGAATCGTAAAGAGGGAAAACAGAGTGGAGAGAGCAACGGTAGAGAGATAGAAGATGAAGAGAGAGGGTGTTGTGGCGGTTGTTGGCAACGGTATTACTTTTGGAGAATATAATACTAGTTTATGTATATCTTGATAAAACAATGAACAGTTTCGAAATAAAAAGATAATGTACCATAAAAAAAAATTTCTTGGTCAAATTTTGATAAAAACTCCATCATTTAAAAAAGAGATATAATTGACTTCATCATTTTGGCACAAGTACTTCATAATTCCTTCAAAGTATATCTGCTATGAATTTCCGTGAAACCCACTCCATTTCAAGCCCAAAAAGGTGAGCGTGTACATGTTATACACGTTTGTTTTTACATCATGTATTTTTCACAAAAACAGAGGCTATTTCAGTCATTTTAAAAAATAGACCACCTGTGCTAGTTAGTAAATGCGAATCCTCCTCCATATGACTCCTTCCCATATGACCGTTATAATTCAAATTTCAAAACCATACCATCTTAACCCGTACTAAATTCTTCAACTTCAAGAAAGCGACCACCAAGCAGCCACACAGAGAGAGAGAATTGTCGGTCCAAAAATCCAAGAAACCATGAAAACAATAGTTGTATCAGCATCAACAACATCATCCTCTGTAAAATCAAGCACCACCATCAACACCAACATGGAAGACGATCAATCTGGAACCCCCCGAGACAGCTGTTACTTCCCGGGATGCCGAAAAGACGCCAATTGCAACTGCGACATCTGCTTGGCCAGCATCAACGCCACACTCGACCTCATGCCCAAGAGCATCCAGAGAAGCTCTCACACCAACCGCTCTGCTTCCAAACCCCCAGTTCCCCGGAGCCCCGTTTCGTTCAGTCCGTCCACTACTACGTCGACGCCGCCTGGACCGCCGGGTATCCACCGCCGGGCCATGGTGTCTCCGCCACTTAATTCCACGGCAAGAACGAGTTTTCACGAGAAGATGAAGAGAGAGAAGAGAGAGATGGGATTCGGGTCTTTGCTGATGAGATTGATTGTGGGGCTGAGCTTGATTTTGGCGGCCGAACATGGGTGTTCTTGGGTGGTTTCGGAGTTTTTGCAGCCCCAATTGTCGCCGGATATGGTGAGGAATGTGGGTGAGAAATCATGGGTTTTTCAAGATTTGAATCAAAGATTGGAATTCTTGAAGAAAGAACTACAGGGTGTGGTTGAAGGGGAGGTTTCAAGCTGTAGATCAATTGATTCTTTTTGGGAAATCAATAAGGTGCTTTTATTTAAACCCTTTTTTTTTTTTTTTTTTTTTTTGATAAGTAGTACTCTTATTTTAACCTGGATTGATTACTTGCTTTTAAATTTTTGTAGCCATCTTTTTTTTTTTTTTTTTCAGATTAATTATTAACAAATATATATATGTGTGTGTGTGTGTGTGTGTGTGTGTGGATTTGTAGGATGGTTTGCTCCTAAATTCGCAGTGTACATTATACAAATCTGCAGTGGAGGAGGTGAGCATTTGGGGATGGCCTCTGCAGACTGCAGGATTGCTCACAGCTGAATTCTCTTCAAGATCATTCACTATCTTAACAGGAAGAATTACAGAGGTAAAAACACTAAATTTGTGTCTTCTGATTAATCCAACTAGTTGATTAAGTTCAGCTAATCAATGGTGTTTTTTTTTTTTGAATAAAAAAATAAAATATATCATATTTAATATGGTTAAGCTCATTTCATGTACTGTCTTGCTTAAATTGATGGTTTTGATTTGACAGTGGTCTAAATTTGTGTTCCTGGTTAATCCAACGAGTTGATTAAGTTCAGCTGATCAATGGGTTTTTTTTTTTTTTTTTAATAAATTATATCATATGTAATATGGTTAAGCTCATTTCATGTACTGTCTTGCTTTAATTGATGGTTTTGATTTGATAGTGGTCTAAATTTGTGTGTTCTGCTTAATCCAACTAGTTGATCAAGTTCAGCTGATCATTGGTTTTTTTTTTTTTTAATAAAATATATCATATGTAATATGGTTAAGGTCATTTCATGTATTGTCTTGCTTAAATTGATGGTTTTGATTTGACAGTGGTCTAAATTTGTTTCTTTTGATTAATCCAACTAGTTGATTAAGTTCAGCTGATCAATGGTTTTTAAAAAATAAAATAAAATAAAATATATCATATTAAATATGGTGTTAAGCTCATTTCATGGACTGTCTTGCTTAATTGATGGTTTTGATTTGACAGTGGGCTAAATTTGTGTCTTCTGATTAATCCAACTAGTTGATTAAGTTCAGCTCATCAATGGTGTGTTCTTTTTTTTTTTTTTTTTTTTTTTTTTTTTTTTTTTTTAATAAAATATATCATGTGTGATATGGTTAAGCTCATTTCATGCACGGTCTTGCTTAAATTGCTGGTTTTGATTTGGCAGTGGTCTGAAGGGAAGGTCCGATATTCGGTCCGAAGGGGGAACAGTTCTTGGGCACAAGGAAGATGGAGTGCATCTGTTGTGCAGTTGAATCCTAACACATGGGTGCTCGAATATCGGCGCAGTTCGATAATGGAGAATTCAAGATTGGTTTCAGCAGCACTGGAGTTTGTCAAGTGCAGGTTGTCAAGAGAGTTCAAGAAATTAAAGCAGGAGTTCTGGCTCTTGTCTGCTTTTGGGGGAAGCAGCAGCCAGTACAGTGATTTTTCAGATGACACTATCAGAATCCCAACTTGAAGAACATCCCGTCCATGGATTGATGTTCAGTTTTTTCTTTCTTCACCTTCTCTTAGGAATATATGTAATTCTCATTCCTTGTGAGAAGTTTCTGATACTATTTTTTAACTGGTGCGTACTATAGTGTAGCTCTAAAGTTTCTGATACTAATGTTGGTTTTGAATTGTTAAGACTGAATTAATTGTACATGTTGATTTGAATTGATGTAGCAATTCATTGATGAGTTTTGTTGTGCTCTTGCTGTGGCTTTGTGCAGCTAAGCAAATTCTGAATCTGCCCCAACTAATAGAGTTACTAATAAGCAGCTTTTGTTTGTGCGCGCCTGTGTGTATGACTCGGACAATTGGCGAATTATAAGGTATTACCCAACATTATTCAGTGACCTAGTTGGTATAAAGCGTCCAACTCCCCCGAGTGGGTGTGCGAGCTCATGTTCGAGTCCACCTCCCCCTAATTTGACAGGAAAAACGAAAAAATTGGGGAATTCTAACTGTGATTGAATAAATTAAATACTCCTTACAAGAATAGATGCAATCAATCCCTGTGATGCTAGCTGAAACATAGTCTATTTGTTGTGTGCGTCTGTGTGTGTAGATGTCATTTTTGAGCTAGTCCTGCTGCTACATAATGGCTTAGTGTTTTTGGCTCTGTTTGATGGAAAAACTTGAGGGAATTACTTGCATAGTATTAATTAATGAAACATGTGTCTCCACAATCCACTGAGGAAAAATTGCACTAAAATAATAGTAAGTCCTGTTCGACTTTTCAATCTAGCATAGTACAGACAAGGCCATCACGCAATGTATTCTGTGATGTATGACAACTTTGGACTACTGGCACACGCCGTTTACATGAATGTTACAACATACAAGTAAATGCTTAAAAGGCATAATATGCCACTCAACTACAAAATTTGATACAAACAGCCAATGGATACAGATTAGTGAATGCGGATTCTTGTCACGGTTCATTTTCTAAACCGAAATGTTCCTTTAGAATATCTTTGGGAGTTTTTCCAAATCCCTTCGCCACTTTTTCCATATCCTTGAGTTTCACGACCTCACGTTTTATCTGATTCACCCTTTTCAGGACCACATCAAGTAAGGAATCCGGGTCAGCTGATGATGTGCGGCTGGAAAGTTCAGATCTCTCCTTTTCGAGCTGCTGATACAGATTTAGAAGATATTTTTTTTGGGCACAAAGCCTTTCCTCTGCAATTTTATATTCGGACTGCTGGGACTTTCTCAGTGCATGAAGAACGCAATCAACCTCATCCTCCAGTAGTAGAGATTCCATTTGATGGTCAAAATTTCCAGATAAAATCTGTGGAGAGCCATTTCTGAGATCTAGAGGTTCCTTGTAATCTGTGAATCTCTGTGCATCATTTCCATGAGGAGACACCCCACCTGTTATCAAATGAAATTACTAATGCAAAACCAAGGCTTTGAAAGAAATACTGTGTTTAAATGATGACCTGTGAGATTTATCCAAAGGTACCAAGACAAAAAGGAAATTAAAACAAAAATCATTAGTAAATACTGTAATAGTCTTTGGAAAGAGTTGGCTACCGTAGTGTGAAAGCCGTCAAAGTTTGGTGAGAGAAAAAAGAATGATATATGAGAGAGATTTAAAAGACCATGTTGAATGTATTACTTGAATTTCTTTTACATTATTTGGTCTGCATTCATGAATGGGATTCTTTGATGACTATAATTACTGAGTAACATGAAAATTTTTGAGACTCAAATCATTATAATTAATTATTTAGTTCACTTTTACTTACAAGGAACTAAGTTGAAGTTCTTCTAGTGCTTGAAAAGTGAATTAATTTTTTTGAGACTTTCTATATTGATAAACTAAAATACTTTGATTCATATTAGTTGTGAAGTCGTGTGTTGCGGTCAGAGAGGATTTATATTATTCAATGATTTGACAATAAAAAAAAATTATTTCTCTCCTTAATTCTCTTTATCTTTTTGTCTAATCTGTAACAAACAAGGGGAGAAGTGGTTTATTATATTGGATGTTATATTAAGGAGAGATGTGAGAGATATTAGATATGTTTTGAGCCTTATTATATTATAAAGCCTCGATGTTTGTGCTTAATACTTTATTTTTTAGCTTTATATATCAAGTTTTTATTTATTTTGATGGAAAGTACTATGATTTGGTATGTGTGTTCTGTTAGTTATGCAGATTTTAGAAGCTTAATATGAAGTAATCAAGACAAAGTGATTGGGTAGATTTTGAGTTGTTTTATTCCTTTCTATGTACAAGTAAGGCTGATTGCCAATTGGGTTTTCGGTTGAATCAGTCTTTTTTACGTATGTTCTGTTTTAAGTTTTGTTTGAATTGTCAAAGGAGGAGATTATAAGGTATATGATTCATGTTTTGGCAATTTCCTACTCAAAACTTTGGTTGTAATGTGTGGAAGTGTCTTTGAGTCATATGAGTACAACCATCGAAGACAAGGCAAAAAAAGAATTGGAAAGAACGTGGTGATAAAGCTGTATTCCCAATCACATATCTAGGGCACAAGTAAATCGACCTTAGAAAGACCTTACTTAACCTAAATTGATCATGAAAGGCTCTATATTTTGTTTTTAATGAGTTTTTGCAAAATGACTTTTCAAAAACAATGGATTTCAGCTCATCTAAAAATTGAATAATAACTGAAATACAGTAGGTGCCGTGTAACTTCCAGATAGCATCGACAAGATGGTCGATTGATCGATGATTTTTGTAGAAAATTGTTTTTAAATCCAGTATGCCTTGACCGATAGGCCAATTGATTGAAGCTCATCCAATGGTGCTCGATCAAAGTCTCAATAGATCAAACCCTTCAGACCTATATTTTTGGAAACACTGTCAAAACATAATTCTACAAGAATTAAACTTACTAAATCGTAGGGCTACCTATATTGACTATAAATATGGTCAGTCTAGGTAATGATTTGAAGCCTTTAATCATTTAAATAGAGAAAATCCTTAAGCGAAAAAAGAATTTTCAATGAATTGTCATCAAGTGTTTATCAATAGAGGCATGCATCATGTCTATGAAACAATTTAGATCAACCAATCAGAATGCTGAGCAGAAGAGTGTACAAACATTAGAGAAGCAGATTCGCAAGGAGCGCGAACAGAAAACCTAAAGACTTGACCGATCAAATCTCTGAGAAGAAGAATGTACAACCGTTAGAGAATCGGATTCGTGAGGAGCGCAAACAGAAGACTTGAATGAAAAGTTTGATGCCAGTCTGTGTCAAGAACTAACTATGGGCTCTAGGGTACGAGATCTGTTAACTAAGTTGTAACTTTTTCCTCCTGATTGGACTAAGTCCCATGGTTTTTCCCTGTTTAGGATTTTTCACATAAAAATATTGGCTCTGCTCTTATTTACTTTTTAAGGAGGCATGATTGTGAATGCATTGAATGAATTTGAAACCTAATGGATGTAAACAATAATTCAAATTAAAATCATCATAACTAACTAAGGCCCTATTTGGCAACCACTTCTGCTTCGTGCTTTTTTGCTTCAGACAGTGTATTGCAGCGTAGCAAAACACGGAAGCGTGTTTGGCAATGTTTGCTGCGATTTGAATACTACTGAAACGTTTCCTCAAAAGAGGCCAAAACCGGAAGCACCAAATAGGTGTTTCCAGTTGCTTCCATAGTGTAGCAAAAGCACTATAGCAATGAATTGTACCCAAATACAATAAAATAATAATTATAATTATAATAATAATAATATCTTAAAATACCAATTTTTTTTTTTTTTTTTTTTTTTGATTAGTAATAATTGAATAAAAGGCGTTCAAAAGGAGAACGCGTCCCTTATACAAAAGTGGAACCGAGATCTAAGGACCCAAAGAATCCAAAACAATCATTAAGTCATCAGAAGAAGAGCAAGAACTCCTCTACACGTAACTAAAAATAGAGCAAATAATATGAAGTTTCAGCGTCGTCATGGACGACTTCCCTTCGAACATTCTGTTATTCCTCTCCTTCCAAATGCACCACCACACGCAATGTGGAACTGTCCTCCAATAGTCGCGTACACTGCTTCTCACAAGACATCCCCTCCATGCATTAATCAGTCCCTTAGATGATCGGGGCATTACCCAGAGCATACCAAATAAGCCGAATATAAGGTTCCAGCCATTTTAAAATACATTTTTAATTAGCCATTTTATTTTTCAAACTTGCAACACTTTTTACCAAACATGTTTTCATATTTTTGCTTCCAAAATTCTTACAACAAATATAACATTACCAAACATGCTTCCGAATAGTATTGAACACACTCCAAAGAAGAAAAGTTATTTCTGCTTCGGGTCAAAACAAAAGCACGAAGCAAAAGGGTTGCCAAACAGGCCCTGAAATTTGAACAAGGATTAATGGTAATTCAAAAAGTTAGTTGCTTGCAAAATAATATCCATAAAACCTACACACTCCCCTCTAGGTCTTAGTCTGCTCACACAATATTAGAGCCTTGGGGTACTGATCTCTTGCACCAACAATTGGTATCAGAGCATATCGACTATAGAATCAATAGAAAGGAGCAACAAATTAAGGAAATCTTCCTATTAAAAATGGAAGATGGAGAACAACGAGTGAAAATGATTGGAGAGCCCTAATCATTGATTTACTAATAAACTCAACCTCAAAGTGCAGGCAAAATGTTAAAAGCACTAAGCCATCAAATACATCTTGTTAGATGAAGTGTTCTATCAGAAAAGCATGGCTGATTTGCTTTTGAAACGCATCAGGAAATTAGAAGCCGTGAAAGTGATGGTTCAGTTGAATGAAGAGTTTTGTGGAGCCCACCAAGCAGGGACCAAAATGAAATGATTAATTAGGCGGTACACTTATTCTTGGCCTGAAAATGTTGAAAGATTGCACGATTTACGCAAAAAGGGTGCCTAACTTATCAAAGATGCACGGACAGGTTCAAAGGGTCCCTGCCATAGAGTTATATTCAATTGATAAACCACAATCACATAGAGGATGGGTCATGGATCTAACTGGCAAACCTTTTCTCTAAGAAGCACAGATACTTCTATGGAGGTGCCAATGTCCGTGCCAGACACCATTCGGGACACTAACACAGGACTTGTCCGACACTTCATGGACATGTTCATAATTTGAAAATAATTTATATTATTTTAAACACTTGGCCGACACATCTAGGATACTTGATCATCACATTCCAGACAAACAATCAAAACATCACACTCTGTTCATTTTATATAAAACTGTTAGCATTTATGATACCACGATTTATGGTATAACTTACCATAATAGCCGAGATATGATAGGCCCAAATCATGGGATGTGATTTACCATATTATCTGTGAGATATGATAGCCACTAATCATGTATTTGACTTTATTTACGCATATGTCTAGGCATAGAATATGCAATGATTTGATTTTTGTTTCTTTTCTTGTAATATGAGCATGTGCTCATTTTATCTATAAATACTAGAACTGTGAATGGGTAATTCACCTCATTCAAGCCTTTACGCAATTCTCTCTTTTCTCTTCTTTTTATATTTCTACTTGGTATCAAAGCCAACACCTTTCCACACCTTTCAGCAGCCTTGCTACTTGTGCGACAGCTACTTGGGCTGTTTGTGACATCGTGTGACGTTGCCTACACATGTTTTTCTGTGTTGCTGTTTTATGATCGAAAACAGGTATTTTTAAGTTTTACAATTTCTTTTTCACTCTTCTAGGGTTGGGTAAATTGGGATAGTTGGTTTCCAACACCTAGAAGGGCTTGGGTAAAAAAAAAATTAGTTTACAAAGAGGTTCCGAATATTAAGAAGGAGGCTGTCTGGCTATATGTAAGCGGGCAGCGCTCCTTAAAAAAAGGTATGTATTTGGATTTTTTGGGAATGGTCTGAGGAGACATTGTTTATGATCTGAGGAAACCCTTTGATTTATTAACAGAATTTGTGGTGTTTTTGGAGTTCTTTTTATTGTCGTGTGACAGATTATGGCAGATTCAGGGTCCTCGACTGTTAATTCTCTTGGCTCACGTTCTGTGGGTGGTGGTGCCATTTTTCCCACCAACTCATCAGAAAATCCAGGACTTCAAATCACCACAGTGAAGTTGGATGGTTCCAACTATTTGATTTGAGCACAGTCTGCCAAGATGTTCGTTGGTGGCAAAGGCAAGATTGGCTATATTATTGGTTCTGAGAAAGAGCCAGCTGAGTCAGAGAAGGCATATCCACAGTGGTTTGCAGATAACGCTATAGTTATGTCTTGGCTAGTCAATTCGATGTAACCAAACATAGCTGTTGGCTATATGTTTATGAAGACTGCTAAGCAGATTTGGGATTCAGTTCAACGCACTTATTCTCAGAGACAGAATAATGCACGAATTTTCCAGCTGGGGCGAGATATCACCAGGATTTCTCAGGGTGACTTGACAGTTTCAGGTTACATCGCCAAGCTTCGTGCTATTTGGGAGGAGACGTCATATTATGATTCCTTCCACTCTTGGAAGGATCCAGATGATGCAGTTTTATATGCAGGAATTGTGGAGAAGAATCGAGTGTTTCAGTTTCTTGCCGGGTTGAACAACGAGTTTGAGTATGCTCGTGTTCATTTATTGGGCTTATCTTCATTCCCTACTCTTGAGGATGCATATTCCTATGTGTTGTCAGATGAGAGCCGCCGGACTCATCCATTAGGTGTTGCTTCTGTTGATCATTTTGCTATGGCAGTTCGGATTCCCAACCTTTCAAGAACTTTACCATCCCAGTCAGTTCAGAGCACTACCACCGGTCCTCCTCTGGGACGACAACGTGGACGGTGTGACCATTGCGGAAAAATTGGTCACATCAAATCTCGTTGTTATGCTCTACATGGACGTCCACCGCAACAGAAACAACAGTCTCGATCCTCTGCACATTTTGTTACACAACCAGTCTCGTTGTCAACTCCTGACAACCCTGCCTCTACATCTTCTGCCACAGTTACCTTGACTCAAGCTGATTTGGACAAGTTCAAGCAATTCTTCAACCAAATGGAGGCATCATCTCAGCCAACCTCCACTTATGCCCACTCAGGTACTATTGCGTCTGCACATAGCATATCTACATCTTCAACACCATGGATCATTGATTCTGGTGCTTCAGACAATATGACTGGTATGTCCTCACTTTTCCAATCTTATAGTATCTGCTCTGGCCAACGCAAGGTCCGCCTTGCGGATGACTCTCTATCTTCCATTGCTGGGAAGGGTCACATATCAGTTACTCCTTCATTAACTTTGTCAAATACACTTCATGTTCCAAAGTTGACTACAAATCTTATTTCTGTTAGTAGCGTTACCAAACAATAAAATTGTAGTGTAACGTTCTTTCCCTCTCATTGTATTTTTCAGGATCTGGTGTCGAAACGGACAATTGGCAGTGGGCGTGAAGTGGACGGTTTATACCTGTTGGATACTCCTTTGTCACCGCAAGCACATTCAGCTTCATTTTCTAATATTGTTTCATCTAATAAAGCCCAGCTTATGCGTAGGCACATGCGTTTAGGACATATTTCTTTTGGTTATTTGAAACATTTATTTCCTTCCTTATTTTGTAATGTGACAGTGTCAGATTTATCCTGTGAAA
The DNA here is from genome assembly GCF_030987335.1 of Cornus florida. NCBI lineage: Eukaryota > Viridiplantae > Streptophyta > Magnoliopsida > Cornales > Cornaceae > Cornus > Cornus florida. The sequence goes on from NW_026775571.1 coordinate 41,873,084, forward strand.
CATGTCATATGGCTAAACATGTTCGTTCTAATTATCCTGCTAGTAGTAATAAATCTGCTTTAACACCTTTTGATCTTGTTCATTCAGATGTGTGGAGTCCTTGCCCAGTTACTTCTAGTCTTGGATTTCGATATTTCGTGTTGTTCATTGATGATCATAGTCGTGTTACTTGGGTTTATCTTATGAAAACCAAAAATGAGGTATACACCATTTTTAAAAATTTTATGACAATGGTTCAGACTCAATTTGGTCGTACCATTAAAAAATTCCGATCTGACCAGGGTACAGAGTACACTTATGGGGAGGTACAACGGTTATGTACAGAATTTGGGATTGCGCATCAGCTGGCTAATGTTAAAACTCCTCAACAGAATGGTCATTCTGAGAGAAAGAATTGCCACATCCTTAACTTAGCCAGAGCAATCTGCATTGGCATGAATGTTCCCCAGTCATTTTGGGGAGATGCAGTTCTTACCGCTGTTTACATCGTTAATAGGACTCCTTCTAGGATTCTTAACTTTGCAGCCCCACTCTCAATCTTACATCCCAATTCATCTCTATTTTTTATTCCTCCACGAGTCTTCGGGTGTGTGTGCTTTGTTCAGCAGTTGGAGCAAACTCGTACAAAGCTTGACCCCAAGGCTTTGAAGTGTGTGTTTTTGGGCTATTCTCACTCTCAAAAAGGTTATAGGTGTTACCATCCTCCCAGTCGTCGGCGGTTTATATCCATGGATGTTTCTTTCTTTGAGCATACACCATACTATAGTGGTTCAGTTGGTTCTCAGAGTGAATGGTTCCCATTGAATATAATGGATGATCACCTTCTTCCGTCTTCAACTCCTCTACCATTACCTGTTTCTTCTTCTATAATTCCTCCTTGTGATAACCCTCCAGCAGGGGAAATTGTTCCTTTTTCACAAGTTTATAATCGGAGACAACAGGTACAAGCTTCTACTCCCACGATCGACTGCCCTGTTCCTTCGGCACCAGCTCCGCCTTCTCAAGGTATTGTTTCGCTTGATGATCGCCCCATTGCTCTTCGAAAGGATAAACGTTCTTGTACTTACCCTATTTCTAATTTTGTTTCTGATTATGCTCTCTCACCCTCCTATCAAAGTTTTCTTGTTTCTGTTGCCTCGATTCCTGTTCCTTTCAGTGTTGCAGATGCGCTAGCACAACCTCAATGGCGTGATGCTATGACAAAAGAACTACAAGCACTTGAGAAAAATCAAACTTGGGACATGGTTCCGCTTCCTATTGGACGAAAGGCTGTGGGTTGTCTTTGGGTGTTTACAGTCAAGCATAATCCAGATGGGTCAGTTGCTCGTTACAAGGTCCGATTGGTTGCCAAGGGTTATGCTCAAACTTATGGCATAGATTATCAAGAGATTTTTGCCCCTATTGCCAAGATGAATACCATCCGTGTATTATTTTCCGTTGCTGCAATTCGATCTTGGCCTCTATTTCAGTTAGATGTCAAGAATGCCTTTCTTAATGGTGATTTGCAGGAGGAGGTGTACATGGTTCCTCCTCCGGGCTTTCGTTCTCCTGCTCATTCTGGTATGGTATGTCGTCTTCGTCGTTCTTTATATGGTCTCAAGCAATCTCCTCGAGCTTGGTCTGATCGCTTTGGCACTGCTATGCTCAAGTTTAGTTTCCATCAAAGTGCAGCTGATCATACCTTGTTTTTACATCATTCAGGCGGTAAGACAGTTGCTCTCATTGTGTATGTCGATGATATTATTCTTACCGGCGATGATACTACCAGAATTAATGAGGTTAAGAGCTATCTTGGCCGTCAGTTTGAGATTAAGGATCTTGGTCCCCTACGATACTTCTTGGGCATTGAGGTGGCTCGCTCCAAGACTGGCATTTTCATCTCTCAACGCAAGTATGTTCTTGACTTGCTTTCTGCTTCTGGTCAGCTTGGCGCTCGTCCTGCTGATACTCCGATTGAGCAGAATCATCGGTTGGCTGATTCTGAGGGGGAGTTGTTGTCAAATATTGGTCAGTATCAACGACTTGTGGGGAAGCTCATCTATTTATCCATGACTCGACCTGACATTGCTTATGCCGTGAGTGTCGTGAGTCAATTCATGTACTCTCCTCGTGCCCCACACCTTGATGCAGCTATTCAAATTCTTCGCTACTTAAAAGGGTATCCAGGCCGTGGTATTTTGTTTGCTAATCATGGCCACTTACGTGTTGAGGCTTGGACAAATGCTGATTATGCAGGATCAATTTCAGATAGTAGGTCTACTTTAGGTTATTGTACCACTATTGGTGGTAACTTGGTTACTTGGCGCAGTAAGAAGCAGGATGTTGTCTCTCGATCTAGTGCAGAGGCAGAGTATAGGGCTATGGCTCTTGGAGTAGGTGAGTTGCTTTGGCTGAAAACCTTGATGACAGACGTATGCCTTCCAGTGTCGCTTTCATTCTCACTCTACTGTGACAACAAGTCTGCCATTAGCATAGCAGCAAATCCCGTTCAGCATGACAGGACTAAGCCTATAGAGGTGGACCGTCACTTTATTCGAGAGAAGATCATCTCTGGTCAAATTTGCACTCCATTTGTCACAAGCTCTCAGCAGCTTGCAGACATTCTTACAAAGAGCGTCAGCAAGATTGTGTTTGAGAATGCATTGTCCAAGTTGGGCGTTTCAGATATCCACGCACCAACTTGAGGGGGAGTGTTAGCATTTATGATACCACAATTTATGGTATAACTTACCATAATAGCCGAGATATGATAGGCCCAAATCATGGGATGTGATTTACAATATTATCTGTGAGATATGATAGCCACTAATCATGTATTTGACTTTATTTACGCATATGTCTAGGCATAGAATATGCAATGATTTGATTTTTGTTTCCTTTCTTGTAATATGAGCATGTGCTCATTTTATCTATAAATACTAGAGCTGTGAATGGGTAATTCACCTCATTCAAGCCTTTACGCAATTCTCTCTTTTCTCTTCTTTTTATATTTCTACTAAAACAAACACATGACATCCTGGAAACAGACACTTGGCAGACAGATCTCGGATACTTGGTCATCACATTTCAGGCACTCAACCAAAACATCCCACACTAGTCGTCTTATATGAAACTGTTAGAATGTATAAAAGCATATTTGTTATTTCTTAGAAGGGCATGCTGGTCATTTTCCTTGTAATAAAAATTGTTATATAAAATAAGTGAGAGAAGGCCTACTAGGTGACTCTCCTAACAATATTTTCAGATCCGATACACTGTTTCTTCTTCTTTGTAAATCCTAAAATCAACATGGTATCAGAGAGTGTCTGAGGTGTGGTTATCATTGGTGACATCATCGTCGTCGTTATTATTGGTGCTGATTGTGATCTTCGTCTAGTGATCACGTTCCCATGCGTTAGCAATGGTCTCTGTAGATTGCCATTGTTGTTGGTCTTTGTGGCTGCCTCCATGTAATGGTGGTGGTGGTTTTGTGTCTGCCATCATGAAGTGGTTGTGATTGGTTGCAGATGCCGTCGTCATTGGAGAAGAATTGCAGCGGTTAGGGTTGTCAGCATGTAACAGAATAGAGAGAGGAAAAAAGATGGGCCAAATTGATGTGACCAGACCCAACAGAATCAACCACATTTATTAACCCGAATCAGGTCAGCAACTCAATTTTTCGTCTCTCTTCCCAGCAGTTCAGTTTTCGGCCAGCAAACAAGTTCCGGCCAGTCAATTTCCGGTGAAAAATTTCCGGCCACTCAAAGTTCCTGGATTATTGATTCGGAGCATCAAACAATATGATTGGTTGCTCCCATATTTTATCTGATTTTCATCATGTCGCCCCTTCTAAAAGTGTCACTCTTGCTAATGGTTCATCATCTAAAGTTTCAAGTGTTGGAATGACTCAACTTAATTCTTCCTTATCTTTGTCATCTGTTTTACGTGTTCCTCAATTTCCCTTTAACTTGATGTCTATTAGTAAGCTTACAAATCCCTTCATCGTTCTGTTACATTTTATCCCGCTTATTGTGTTTTCCAGAATCTCAAGACAAAGAAGAAGATTGGTACAGGGCATGAAGCTGGTGGCTTATACTATTTTTACTTTGAGCCTCATCCCATGGTTTGTCATTCTTCTCTATCTCCATTTTAGTGGCACAGTCATCTTGGTCACCTATCGCTTCCAGTTTTACAACTTTAAGTCCCAAGTCTTGTTTGTATGTCGTCTTTGTCATGTGAAGCTTATCAACTTAGTAAGCATCATTGTGCGTCCTTCAAGTCTAGGATTGATAATCGTGTGTCTAGTCCTTTTCGGTTAATTCATTCAAAATAATACATAAATCTATTAATGGATTTCGTTAGGATGTTTTGAATGGAGTTATTTCAGAATCTCAAACTGCTTTCATTGGGGGTCGGCAGATCCTGGATTCAATGCTCATTGCTAGTGAGTGTGTGGATTCTAGGTTGAATAGTGGTCTTCCGGGAGTTCTGTGTAAGCATCATATTGAGAAAGCTTACGATCACGTTAGTTGGAGTTTTTGCTTTATATGATGGGGAGGCTGGGTTTTGGGGTGAAATGCATTTCGTCAGTGAGATTCTGGATGTTGGTGAATGGGGCTACGTCTGGCTTCTTTGGCAGTTCTCGGGGATTGAGACAAGGGGATCATCTTTCTCCTTTTTTGTTCACTATTGTTATGGAGGCTCTTAGCAAGTTGATGAGGAGGGCTATGGATTTGGGATTCATTAGGGGCTTCAGGGTGGGCAGAGACTCTTATGAGATAGAGGTTTCCCATTTGTTATTTGCGGATGATACATTAGTCTTATGTGATGCTGATGTGTCCCAAATAAGATATTTGAGATGTCTTTTAGTTTGCTTTCAGGCTGTTTCGGGTCTAAAAGTGATAAGGAAGAGTTCGTTAGTCCCTGTGGGGGAGGTGCATAACATTGATGAGCTTGCAGCGGTGCTTGGGTGTGGGATCTCCTCTTTCCCCATTTCTTATTTGGACTTGCCTCTGGGTTCACCGTCAAGAAGGGTGGGAGGTTGGGACCCTGTGGTTGAGAGGTATGAGAAGAGACTTGCTGAGTGGAAGAAGCAGTATCTTTCGACGGGCGGGAAGGTCACCCTCATGAAGAGCACATTGGCGAGTCTTCCCACATACTTTCTCTCTCTTTTTCAGATCCCAGCCACCATGGCTGAAAGGATTGAAAGGCTAATTGCGTAACAGCAGTTGCATAACAGTTACAATAAGCTTCAAAAGCTTTGTAGTAGGCAATTGGGTGCTGAAGCAAGAAACGGGACATGTGAAGAAATTGCAACCCAATTGGACCGGACCCTACAGAGTCATAGAAGTGGTAGGGAAAGGAGCTTACCGGCCAGCCGAAGCCGATGGGCGAGTAATCACGCGCCCATGAAATGCCAACCTATGGCCCATTTAATAAAATTACTTATTACATCTTATGTTGAAAGTATGTGGTGACCCAAGTGATAGAGAGCGTGAAATTTCTTATCTTTACATCATAAAATTTCTTATTGACTACGTCCTCTCAACATCCACGGTCTTCACTACACTAACAAATAGCCAATCCTCATGAGTGCGTTGATATTTGTGGTCGCTTTTTGTACACACATATTGACACTCGTGGCTACTCTTTTATTCGCTGAAGGATACTATGTCACTTGCATATTCTTTGTCTTTTTCTTTTTTTTTTCGTAAGAGGGGGCAAGACTAGTACCCTAATAGGTGTAATATTACGAAACGAAAGACACAAGTATTGGTTATTTTTCAATATTTTTCAATTTTTAATTTTCGAGACAAGTATTGGTTATATTTCAATATTTTTCAATTTTTTATTTTCAACCTGCAAATTGGTTATTTTTCAAACTTTTTTAGCTATTTATTTTTGGAAATAACTTCCAATAGGGATTTACAAAAGCTACTGTGTTTTTGTCTCACATCGGTAAAAAGATATTTGAGTAACCCTCTTTAAATAGGGAAATATTTAATCATATAAGCAATTGCAAATGGGGCCCACTGGATATTGGGGTGGCCCACGAGCTCTTATCAAGCCCCATGTCCAGAGGGCACTCTTTGCAATTATTCACCCCGCTTTTTACAAAAAGCCCAATATTTAGCCCTAAATCCATACCCATCTTTCTCCCACATCAAATAGAAATAAAAAGTAAGGATGGTTAATATAACCAAATTTTACTACAAGCAAATGCCAAGGAAGGGGTGTCTGTGAAATGAAGAACCCCAACCAAACGCTTGCAAATCTGGCTAGGTCACTGTCACTCTTTTCCTTGGCCTTCTCTCACTTTTGAATCCTCGAACCCACGAGTCCAAAGATATCAACAAAGTTCCTCTAAGGCATGAAGCCGAGGATATTACATGCTGCGGACCCCAAGAGTTCGAAAGTACTACTTAACTCCTTTAAAGCACATAGCCAAGAAACTACGCTCCTCGGACCCTAAGAGTCTGAAGATATCATTGCTACGAATACTTGGTAAATCCTTCTAAAGCGTAAAGCCGAGGATATTTCCTGCTGAGGACCTCAAGAGTCCGACAGTACTCATAAATTCCTCTAAGGCGCACAGCCAAGGAATCACAAGCCTTGGACCTCAAGAGTTCGAGGAAATCAATAAAATTCCTCTAAGGCGCACAGCCAAGGAATCACAAGCCTCGGACCTCAAGAGTCCGAGGGCATCAATAAAATTCCTCTAAGGCACATGCAGAGGCCGAGGAGACACACACTCCGGACCTCAAGAGTCCGAAGATACCAGTCAAACACATACCTCAAATCTCAAGAGTCCGAAGACATCAAAAAATTCCTCTAAGACAAGGAACCTCACGCTTCAGACGCTAGGAGTCTGAGTACAAGCAAATGGAACAAAACCCAGATAAGCCAGCCAAAACCTAAGTGGAGGTTGATATATTTCTTGACATTCTATTCTCAAACTCAATGTATTTGGTCAAGGCAGTTACTAAGTCAATCAAGTAATCTGTCCCACATCGAAATAGTATAAGACAAAAACGAGTATTGATATACCCACTCCATATAAATCAATGGCAAGAAGGGTTCCCTTGACGGTTAGATCACTAGATGGTAAAACAATCCTCAGATAGTGACCGAACTATCATAGGAATTCCCTTCTTAATATCCTTTATGTTTTTGCTTCGGACAACAAGGAGTCCGAAGTCCCCAGATAGTGAATTTCTCTCAAAGGCATGAAAAAACTACTCAGCAATTATATGCAACTCAAAAGCATTCAAGGATATGCAAATTGTCCCAAAATAAGTTTAACAATTACAATCCATTAGCAAGAAATACATTGTTTCAAAATAAATATTACACAACTCTACTTCCTTTTTGGATCAAAAGGAGCAGAGTCAAAAACATCAACTACATTTGGGTTCGAAGCTGTGTCTGGAGGGGTTGAAGGGTTTGAGGCTGAAGGAACTAAGGGGCTTGGAGCCGGTGGAACTGAGGAAGTCGAAGTTGGAGGATCCCCTTGATGAGACTTCACCATCTCAGCGAACAACACCTCAGCTTCTTGGGCTTTCGGACCCTCAGCATAAGGGAAGGACACCTCCATATCCACGTCAAAAGCATCTGGGTCCTTCAATTTATCGCCTGAGCCTTGGTTAAAGCCGAACCGGAAGGCCCTCGCACTTGATAGGCGCACTAAGGAGGAGTAGCGCCCCTGCATCTGCTTTCCAGCGGTTGTGCAAGTATTCACCGCATCCCTCCACCGAAGGTTCTCAGCCTCCAGCTCCTTCACCTTAGCCTCAGCAGATGCAAGTCGACTTTTATATACATCTCTGGCATCATAAGCCATCTTCACATCCGTGAGCGCATGGGAGAGTTTCTTCTCAGCAGCATCCAGTTCCTTCTCCATTTTCCGGATGAAAATTGACTGAGCTTCAGCAGTGGCACACAGGGCCATGGTGTGGTACATGTTCTGCACAATCAACAATAGTGTAATAGTGTGAAAGGAAAGTTAAGTGAATATCAAAGAAAAGGGAAAGTATAAACCTCCATAGCGTGAACGGGGGCAGAAGGAAGCAGCTGGTCCAGCCCCATGTTGCCAATAATTTCCTCATCTTTGGGTAGCCACATCCCCCGAGCTATTGCCAAAGCAGCAGAGGGGTCAGTGACTACAGAGTCTCCGGAATGAAGAACCGACTTATCAGCTCTGGAGAAAGTGGGTCTCCAAGGTTCTCTAGCCTCTGCTAGGACGTAAGCCCTAATCTCTTCCTCGGGGTCGTCTTCATTAGCTTTCTTCCCCTTGCTTTTTGAGGGGTTAACACCCTTGCCCTTACTTGTTGAAGAAGGGATTTGTTTAACTTTCTTCTTCAGAGGGGGTTCTTCAACATCCTTCTCTTGCTCAGTAAAACGACTAACTGCAAGGGGCTGATCCTCTGTTGCTTTCCTTTTGAGAGCTTCAGCTCTCTTTTTCTCCTCGTCGGTCAAAGGAAAACTGTCAAATGAAGGGAGTGACAAATCCATGAGATCAGCAGCTGCAGCGCTGGAGGCGATTTCCTTAAGATTGGATGAAGAGAGCAGGTCCTCAACTAAAAGGGGATCACTCCAAACTTGTTCTTCGAGAAAAGTAAGCCTTTTCTTAGCTGCAGAGGAGGGCAATGTTGCTGAAAAAACACCAAGAAATTTGTAAGTGTGACGAAAAAGTAAAACTTAACATGGGAAGCAACCAGAGCACTTTTTATGAAGGAAGGGAAAATATTCTATACCTAACTTCCCAAATTTGCGAGGAATGGGGAGTTTATTCGATTAAGACACAGACCAGTTCCCCTTAACAATAATCATTCTCTCTTTCCATCTCTTCTCGGAGGAAGGGAGGTCCGTACATATCCTTTGATGAAGAGAGGAAGTAAAATAAAAACGGCTAGGCTCGGTCCCATGTCTAGAGATAGTGTAAGTAATCAATAGGTCAGCGAGAGTCAAGTCAAGACTCTCTAGCCTTCGGCGAACAAGAAGAGCCGAGACTATTCGAAGAAAGTTAGGGTTGACTTGAAGAGGGGTAATGCGTAACCTATTAAAAACCAAATGATAGAAAAGGTGAAGAGGAAAGCGAAGAGCGTGAAGATGCCCAACCGACAAAAGTAACTCATTCTCCTCGACACCTTCACCTGAAGTGAAATTAGCTTTCTTAGGGTATTCAGCAATTTCCACCCCCTTAGGGATTTCAAATTCCTCCATTACAAATTCGATGGTGAACTTAATACGCCGGACGGACAGGATCATTTCTCTCTCCTTTTCTGAGAAAATACTATTTGATCCGCCGAAAGTAGATACTTCTGCTTGGGGTAAAGAATCACCCATTCGCACGGTCGAATCGTTTGTAGATTCAGGAGGGTTAGAAACCCTAGAAGGAGGAACCATAATAAGATTAGGGGAAGACGAGCGCGTGGACTCGGAGTCTACAATCTCTATGTGGTCGTGAGAGGGTGAGATGCTCATGGTGTGAAATCAAAGAAATAGGTGAGGAACTACCCTGGTGTCACGACGAAGCAAAGATCGTAGTGAGTGCAATGAACGCAGCGAGGGCAAAAGCAAGTTTTGAGGAAGCTCTTTGGTCAGAATCGCAATGGACACTTCTTGAACCGCCTTTTGCAAAGTTGGCAACTATGCAACTTCAATTTCCTTTTAATTAGGAGCCGTAGTCCAATTAAAGAGGGAATTGGGGGCAAAGTGTAGAGGGAAAAATCCCCCTCCAATAAGAGTCATCCACGTAACCACAATAGAGAGTTGCACTTTTAATCTTTCGATGGGTTGCAGAAGCCCAGCCCTGTTCAAGCCCAAGTAAAGGCACTATCAGCCCAAGGTCGCCAATGTTGACCTTCCAACCCGTTAACAAGATCAGCCGGTCCAAGTTGTATTCGGCGCAAATTCATTAAGATGGAACTAGTCCTGCTAATCAAAGGATCCTACATAAAAGGAAAGTTCTATACAAGAAAAGTCTGGCATGGAAAGAATTATGAACGAGTCCTACCATAATTCCACCACCTTTTTGTATATAAATAGAGGCTTAGTCCTCCAATAAAGATCATCGAGCAATATACGCTTTTCTCTAAATAATTCTTGTTATTAGTTATTTTTCTTGAGTGAGTTGTATTATTTCTTTAATTCCTTTTGTGAAGAGAAATTTTGCACCTACAGCAAACATTATTCTTTTTAGAATTTGACGTGTCGACATATCCGTGTCGTATCATATTCATGCCCATGCTTCTTCGCTTTTTCCTGCTTCAAGTAAGCATTATTTCCTTACAATCGTGGTGACAGATTATTTCACTAGATGAGTGAAAGCAAACCCTATGAAATCGCTCTCTCTAATTAAAGTAACTAGGTTCATTAAGCAATAAAATATTCATAGGATTGGCATTCCACAATCTATAAGGACCTGATCAATGTTTGGTATTTGTTGAGGGCAAGTGCAAGCTTTTGCAGAGAAATATGGAATCCAACTCTATAATTTGACCCCTCATTATGCAGAAAGTAATGGTCATGCCGAATCCTCTAATAAACTAATTAATATAGTCATCGAAAGAATGATTGAGAAAATCCAAAAGTATGGCATACTTATCAAAAAAATAAAAATCCGAAAGTTGGCACAGTACCTATCAGAAGCTCCCTCGGCCAATAGAACTTACCAGAGGTCGAATACTGTGATTACGCCTATTGCATTAACTTATGGGTTTGATGTCGTATAACCCATGAAAACTACAGTATGGTCTATCTACCATAATTGTCAATTATTATTTGCTTCAGCTTTTGGTTGCAGCTGGTTGTTTATCACCTGCCTCAAAATTCAACAGTTTGGTCTCATTTTTCCATTTATTAGTAGCATTGTTGTATTTTACTTTCCAGAAGTTTTGTTTTGCTCTTCAATGGAGTTACCTATAGGATAAATGGTGTTTATTTAATTGCATAGAATTGATTATTTAAAGAAACACTTTATCTTTTCATGTCAGAAATTAACTCGGACAGCAGATTCCTCTTCAGTAGGGTAGTAACAACCTTACAGAAAGAGTATTCATTGGAAAATTTTACTTCCTACGTGCAATCTGAAGTCCATTTTAGTGCAGTAGCAGTAATGACCTTAAAGAAAGGGGATTGCCTACTTTCCAAGGTTGCCTGACTGATTCTTGGCCAAATTGGTATATAAAAAATTAGTTGGCTATCATATTGAAGCATTAAGGTTTTCCCTAACACACATCTTGGTCATCATATTAAGTTACCTGCAGTAACAGCAGTGATGTCTTCCATTTTCCAAAGATCTTCAAGATGCATCCCTCTCTTAAGCTGCATAAATATCAGGCTGGTCAGGTAACTGCTTTTAGAGACCTTAAGAAAAAAGACAAGGATAAACTTCATGGAGGTCAAAAAAAAAAAAGCAGTTATACACCAACAAATCAGCTATACCTTAGCCATGGCCAATTCAATCCGATGCAGCAACATCATTGCACTTGTTTTCTGTGATCCACGCAAAATGCAAACTCCGATACTTAGTATTTTCTCGATTTCATCCCGAGATTCAATAGATTGACAGGTCTGTAAAAGCTTTGAAACATGTGAAACCAGATCTGTTCTCGTATCACACCGCCGGCAATAATACTCAGCATCCAAACCAATGCTTCCTCCTACTGTTCCAGCCATATAAGACCGGAGACCACATTCTATGTGCGCAATGTGTCCACAAATAAAGCCTTCACCTATCATTCCCTCACATTTAATGAAACTGTAACCTCCATAGTCCCAATTAATAGTCCTAGAACAGAGAATACAACAACAATCGCGACAAAATCCAGGTTCACTGCAGCAAATATTGCAGACCATGACTTCTGACGAGGGATTCCCCAATTCTACAAGACTGCTGCACATTTTGTTACCAGCCTTACAACCCCCAGTTCCGAACTGAGAATCTGAACCAGAATGTTCTGTTATCTTCTCGGAAAGTACTTTGACAGTTCCAAGCTCATCTTCATTACCTACACTATTGATTATCAAGTTAAAAATAAATTTCAAAAGGAATCCATGAGCAGAAGCGAGATCTATGCTCAAAAGTAACAGCCTCCAAAGACTAGAGAGGAGCATGTTAAATAGCTCGAAAGGAGTGTTCAAAATCTGCAGTCTAAAGACAGAATGATAATCGTACAATAAATCTAATGCCCCGAAAACCTAAGGGTTGCTCCTCAAGGTTCATCCACGGAGGGTGAATCAAGGCCTATATCAGTTCTTGAATTTGCTGTTCTATAAGGTCCGTAAGACCCCGCAAGGTTTGGACACTCCAACAAGTACCCTATCATGTGTGAACGGTGCATTGGTTGTACAATTCATCTAAAATATGGGCAACAGTCCATAATTATACATTTAGACAAGGGTTAACCTGAACATGCCCAAATTATCCATTTACAAGACAATAAGCAAAAGCTTAGATATGACTACCAAAGTTTATTTACATAGATGGGCAGGAACTTAGCCCACACACAAGGACACAACCTGATATACACAGAGGAGAGTACAACTCTCACCTTGAACATGTTAAACAAACACATCAACACCATAGCATGCTTTATATATTAAGTCATTTATATACAATAAGAACAGAAATAAATCAAAATAAGGCATGCTGTCATCTTCAAATCGTCAAGTTAAGCATGAAGCTTCATCAAAAAGTGTCCAGCACAAAACAAGCTCAAGGGTCGCAGCTAGCATTCTCATGTTCACCACTCTGGGTGATAGCAGCTGAAATGTACAAGGAGTGAGTCAACGCTAGTAGGAAAGACCCTAACATATGTCTCCAAGGGGTTTTTTTATGCACATAGCTGGAATTCCAGACAACCATACTTATATATATACTTTGAAAAACTATTAATGCATAATTTCAATATAATCATGTTTTATTCCAATACCAAATAACCAATTTTGAGTTCAACTACAAGATCCAATAAAGTTCCGCAGCTGTTCACTCCTTCTTCGAATCAGTGTGGAAATCAACTCCAAACCCCCAGTGACATGGGTCCCTCACTTGAGTAGCGGAACTTTTGCCCACAGGTAACTCGTACCCTTTTCAATCGGGTATTACCCTCCTAGCCCCATTCTAAATTAAAACTGTCCCAAAACTAATTTAGAGTCAAACTCAAAGTGTAAATCATGTGGAACTTGTACAAAGTGCGGTGTTTGGAATGCTGGATTTGATGGGATTTGGATTTGGAAATAGGATTTACAGTGTTTGGAATCATCGGATTGTGAATGGGATTTTAAAGTTATGGGATTTCAAATGTGTTTCAAATCCTGTCTAAAATGGCAGGATTTGACAGGATTTGGAAGATAAATACGAAATTATCTTAATTAACCTTGTACAATATCTACTTAAAACTATTTCAATCTCCAACAGTCTTCTTCTCATTTAACCCTACCCTATTAAATATATACGAGCATATCTCGATCTCCAACGTTATTTAACTAACTCCATACTACTCTCTCTTATGACTGTTCACCAACGTTATTTTACTTTTTAGTAATTTTTTTTAAAGTATGTTGGTGATGGCAGTTTAATAAGTTAGTTTTTTAATTAAAAAATAATTGCTCTTTGTTTACGTGATCTGTTAAATAAATAAATTTTATATTTCAGTTATATCATGTAGTCCTTCTCGTTGTTTGTCTATTTCATGCAAATTTGGAGCATATTTAACAATAAAATAAATATTTCATTTATCATTTAAACAAGGGCAAAAATGGTATAATATTATTTTTATTCCAAATCCCATTTTAAATCCAACTTTAAATTCAATTTGTTCCAAACATAGAAATGGAATTTCTTTTTAGTTCCAATTCCTTTTCTAATTCCGATTCCTTTTCCAAATCCAGCTAGTGAACGTTTTACAAATTTCAGTACAACAAATAGAAAAGCCAAGTTACAGCAACCCATATTTATCAACACATATAATTGATCTTTCAGGATTGAATCAAACCGTAGAATCTGTCTCATATCAAAATCTGTACCAAAACCATTTTTAATCAAATTCAAGATGTACAAAGCATGAAAAACTTAGACAAGAGCACTTTAGAAACATCCAGCATATGCAACAACAGTTTTTAAGAAAATAAAATGGCAAACCTACAAGAAAATTAGGCCTACTAACACATGCAGTTTGAATTCCAAAATAGAATCAGACCATAAGATGTTTTAAACAGAAAGTATACCAATTCAAGAATTTAAACAAAAACAGGACGGCAAACATGAAATTGAGATGAAAACCAACTCAAGGCCACAAATGTTGAGAAATCCCTACCAAACATATCCAAATGAAAGATGAAGATGAGATGGTGGTGATGAGATGGTCTAAATTTTCTCATTCCCCTTTCTCAATAGTAGCCGAAACCCCTCCTCTCTCTCTATCTCTCTTCTCTTGGTCTGCCTTCCCTTCTAACTTTCTTCCTCTCCTTTAGTTTTCTTCTGTTGCATGAAACGAAAAATGGAGGACACAACAAATGTAAAGGACTACCGAGCGTGTCCTTTCCTTTATGCGTATAAATGACACATGGATCCCAATTATATCCAACTCTTGTAATTCAAAAAATTCCCACCCTCTATTGCTTCCACTTTCCTCCACGACTAACTCAAATATAACCCAAAAGCCCCATATATGGCCCCACGCGCATTTTTAATGTCAAATATGCACAACATAACCAAATAATAACACAATTGCCCCATATTTCTATTTTTGACATTAAGCACCAAAAAGGCATAGTTGATGGACAACAGGTGAATATTCCATTACTACACTTGTTGGTCCCAAGGAGTTGATGAGGCTAGGTTAGCTGAAAGATGGTCATCGGTTCAATGCCTCGAGCAATATTTGAGTACTAGGCGCTACGATGCAGATGTAACCCAAGCCATACTCCGAGGAAAAGCTCGAACAACCTTAACAAAAGGGTACTTGTACCTGAAACCAACACAAGTAGGTAGTAGAGAATACCTATGAGTGGGAGACAACCCTCTAAGGAACTCGTCAAAATGGCCCTATAACTTTGGGAGTAAGGGGTGCCCACTCACAAGGGGGTTGAAATGACTAGCCCGGGCGACTGTTTACCAAAAGCACAAGTCTCCGCAAAGTCGTAGATGAATTTTCAAAATATAAATGGGTATAAAAAATAGGAAATTCATGTTGCATAATTTGAAAGAATAATAAACCCATATTAGAAAAGAGGAAGGTAAACAGAGTGGAAGAAGGAAGAAGAAATATATCTCACATAGACAATTGGGAATTTTACATTTTTCACAAAAAAAGGGGGCTAGCCTAGTGCACGAGGCTCCCGCCACTGCGGGAGTCTGAAGAGGATTTGATGTACATAGCCTTACCTCCGGAAGTGGAGAAATTGTTTCCTGTTTCAAACCCATGACCTCCTAGTCATAATGGAGCAACCTTACCGTTGCGCCAAAGCCCGCCCTCAACGATTTCTTTTAACTAACTATAAAAAAATCAACCAGAGTATTAAGAAAGAAATTTGTGTAAAATAAATGTATCCCATCGCATGGTTCTCATTGTTGTTAAATGCGGTTAATTAACCAATATTAGTCTATAGGACTAAATTGGCAAAATTCGTAGATCAAAACATGTTCAATGTAATTTTAGTTTATTTTTAGTTAGTTAGTTTTGTCCCAGTGAGTTAAGTGAGAATTGCCTCCATGATGAAGAACGAACTACTAAAAGGTTAAAATGTCAACTTCATCAACAATGGGTAAAAAGGTAAATTCACACTATGATGCACTCTCACTAATTGGGCCCATGCATTCATATTTATATTTCTAAATCTCAAAGTTTTTCTAAACTTATTTGAATTTCAAAATATAGTTTTCATAATGTATGGATTTTTAAAAACAAGACTATGTCCAACAAATTTTCCAAGTATCAGGTTACTGCAAGTGACGATCCATCAAGATATCGATCAGAGACCATAGTTGTTAAAGGCGAGCCTAGGCTCCAAAAAAGCCCCAGGCTTGTCAAGGCTCAGCTAAAGCGCCTCAACCTACTACAGGCCAGGCTCCTTCAATCAGGCTCACATTAAGCCCTCATGCTCACACTTTTTAGTAGGCTCCAGGCTCAAAAAAGGCGCGCCTTGTATTTTTCAATCATCTAATAGTATCAATTTCTTTTTTACTTAATGACTACTAAATTAAAAGGTTCTATATTATATATCGTATTATTTAATCTTATGAAATATTTGACAAAATTCATAAATTTATGGTTCACTACTAACATTAACTGCAATTATTGCTTGATTATGAATATATATAATATTATATGTTTAAATATGAATTATTATATACATGCACCTTACTTCGATCAGGCTCGCGCCTTATACTGTGCCTTGCACTTAGGCTCCAGAAGGCCTTGAGCCTTTAACAATTGTGTCAGAGACTTACTTTTGTAGCTTCAATCGAAAGAGGTATCGATGGAGAGCTACTGGATTTACCTCAATTGATCAACCAGGTCAGTTCTTAGATTCCTCTTAGGACTAAACACTGAGTTTTGACCTGATTCTATTACTTTTCTAGGGTGATTATAAATATATATGATCTCAAAAAACCCTAGAAATAGATAAGTAGATAGATTGATGCAAGTAGAGAGCTTTTCTATATATTTGTGTTTTTATTTCTTTTCACACAAGATCAAAACTCATATTTTGCAAATCATTTTCATCCTTTTGAGAGATTTCTCATGAGAGAAAAAGTGCATCAATTTATTTTTCAACATTCATCACACATTTTAGTACCGGTGACTAATTGTTATTTGGTGTTGATACATCCGTTGCTGAACCATTCAAGATCACTAATACTATTGGAGCAATCAACCAGATTCTCAGGAGGACTTACTAGTGGCAGAGAATTAATCAGTAAAGAAGCAGATTTGCGGAATGAATGTTGTAGACAGATCAGTGACAACATAGAGATCTTCAACTGTACTGAAGATTTGGTGTCAGCCTATGTCTAGAGATCACAGTTAATAAAATGTCATCACCACTTCATGCGGTACTCCAAATGTGTTCTGAGGCAGTGTTCTATGGGAGCATTATCTTGGTAAGTACATATTCAACTTGGTTTTATTGGATACGATTCATTTGTAACATCTTATAGAGGCTATATATATACAAAACCTTCAACTGCATTTTTGAGAACCATCATATTATTGGAAAAAATTGAGCCTAAAGTATGAAACATTCTAATACTCCATAATATATATCATCCCTAATAAAGATTGTTTCATGACAGAAAAATTGGGTACAGTTACCACTAGCTGTCTAGCACTCTAGCTCAATTTGTTTCTCCTACTTCCTCAAGGAAGCGTAACGTTCAATTCCTGGTAGGATTGAAATTGGAATTTATGGGTAAGGGGAGGGCTACACCCTCTTTGGTAGCAGTGAACCAAATACCTGCGTATCATGGGCAAATCACATACAAAGGAATAAATCTATTACCACCTATTTAGCAAAAAATTGATTATATTTAAATGGACAAAGGCAACTGGAGAGAACTTTACTTTGAATTAGTAGAAACATGGAGCTGTAAGGTTCCAACCCATCAATTAACAATATCTAAAAAGGAATAAGTGTTTTCATTCCTCGTCTAATTATAAATTCCTGCTGTAAAAATTTCATCACAATATAAATCTAGGGGTTTCAACATGGCAAAGATACCCCCTCCAGTCTTTGCATTTATGCCCTAGACTAAGGAAGTCTATCCAACCACCCCAGCCACAATTTTCTTTTTCTTTTTTCTTTTTTTCTTTTTTTGGAGCTCAAAGTGGATAGAAAATCCAGATATAAAAGTAACTCGCAAAAGAAACAGCTTCAAATTACTGATAGATTGCCAAACCAGGCAACAAAATTGTAACTGAAAATTTACAAAAATATAAAATCAAATGACTAGCTTATATGTCTTCTTTTTTTTTTTTTTGAAAATGACTAGCTTATATGTCTTAATCCACAACAGATCTCTATAGCATATTTTCAACCATTTCAAAAGCCCGATAAGACCCATCTCCAACATAGTTATGGAAAATGTCTTAGTAAGGCCAAAACATTCCATTTCAGACAAAAACAAAAAGGGTAGCCTTTATTTCATAATAATTTCATTCCAGGTCATTTTGTTTATTTCTGTGGCCTTGGGCCATTTCATTCATTTTTAAGCATGTCAGGTTCATTCCATAGGTATCCAAGTGCGCTCCTTATCTGGGCTTCTTGTAGTTTCTTTTACTTTTCTGCTTTATATCTAGATCCAAAAAAACTCATATTAATTCTTAATTTAATTTTGTTATATTCATACTTTAATAGAATTAACTCTTTTGATCATAATTAAGTATGGGGCATTGTGTATTGTGTATAGTTATATATAGCAATAAATCCCAAAAGGAAAACCAGATTAATTCAAATAGCAAAACTAAAAATGTTGGACGAAACAGAATTTATAATTATAAGCTCCAATCCTTAGCCGACCAAAATAACCACACCAAGGGTCACAACCAGGGAAAAATACCAAAGTGCGCGAATGTACATTTGAGCCTAACGGCAGTTACTCCGTGCAGGTAATGCTAAATGTATGTCTGTACCTAGTCCGTCCCTCTCAGCATGCTCAATACGAAAACCATAATATCATCTAGTAACACAAGTTGGAAATAGATAATGCATTTAATCATCTTGTTTTATGGAGCATAAGCAAGTAGTTTGAATTACAAGTTGCATATGAGCACCATTCGCATTCCTACATCATCTGAGCTGTTGAAATAATTCAAGAATGGTTGTTCTTTGAAATTTATAAAAACTGGTCCTCATCAGCTCAAAGTTTTGCTCGGACGCACCTTTCTGACAAGAAAAAAGTCATGTTTGAGCATCTGTTATTTCCCATTGCATCAATAAATCTCAACCCATTGTCCTATCACTTGCACCTCCTCATAGATGAAAATATGATTGTCATGTAAGAAAGAATAACATAATCGTAGAAGGTTGAGGGTTCAAGGCCCATAGGGTCAAAGAGGGTGTGCTAGTTTCAAATTTCGCCCCGCACAGGCACCCCCGGGCGGTGGCTGGGGGCGGGGCTTACACATGCAAATATAGAAGTTTTTAAAAACCTTTTATTAGAATTTTGACACCTTATTAATTGTAACAATTTCCGAAAACTGACATCAGCAAATCATTCAGATATAGGAGTCAATCTTGCAAAATTGGCTTAATCACTAAAAGCTTTGATCAAGTATGCAGCTACAGATTCGGACAGTACACCCTACTGCTTCGCCACTTATGTCTGGTAGACATGTGAAGCACTCATCATCATACAAGCCGTAGCCAAGTCCTTAGACATCACCGTTCATACTAAAACTACCAAATACTTAACCATTTCAAAAAAAATACCATAGAGGAGGTATGGATTTCCCTATTCATGATATAGCACATGAATAACAGGGATATCAAACACCACCTCACCATGTAAGTACCGTTCACAAAAACTAAACCAAAGGAATGTTATTCACACACACGCATACAAGATAATAATAATAATAATAATAATAATAATAATAATAATAATTTTTTTTTTTTTTTGGATAAGTAATAATAATAATAATAATAATAATTGAAAACAGAACAATCTAAAATAATGCTGACCTTTTATCTCTGACGGTTTTTTCGAGGGGATCTTCCAACTGAATGATGCGAAAAATGCATCTATGTCTGCACCAGGGAATTCGGCACGGATATATTGTTCAACCGAAAGCTTGCTTGCAAAACCGCTTCTCTTACGTGATGTCTGCTGAAAACGGCTGGGAAGATAAAGGTATCTATCCAAAAAGTATCCAGAAACTGCAACCCTCTTTCCCACCCTCCAACTCCAGTTATCACCAGGATTAGGCCAATCAATGGGAGCATATGGCAAACCTTCACCTGAGTCATGAACAGAAACTGGATAAAGATGAAACCCATTTTCCTTTATCCCTGTGCCACTTTCATTACTTTCATCAGGAATGTCAATCTCCATGGGTTTCTTTTTTTGTGTTGACCAGTGATAGGATTGGTGAACTGTCAAAATGACATTTTGATATCATTAGTCATCAATAAAGTAAGATCAGCAATGCATACTACAATTTCTGAAGAATAAAAAAATTGTTCGTTATTCAAGTGGCAATATAACAGATATCTTTGTAACATTGACTGGTATGTGTATAATAAGTTGCGGGTGTGTGTCCAAGTGTTGGACCCCCTTGAATCCCAAATATTTTATTCAGGACTTGCCTTGAAATATGTTCAATGGTTGGGTGGTTACATAACACGTTCTGCATATTTAAATACACTATATATATATTTTCTTTAAGTATACACCCAATTAGAATTTAAATTAAATAAGACGTAGTAAAGTAAGAATAAACATCTATCATAAAGTGAAACCTCATCTGTTATCGAATCTGACCTTCTTCTTCTTCTACCATCACAGATAGAGGATCAGAGTACCAATTTGGACTTGTGTGATAGCACTCTGTGTCTATGTGTTGGCAAATTTCGTGGTCAAAACCTCATTGAGTTACAAATTTGTATTTTATTTTGAATCATGTTCCAAGTAAAGCTCCAAAGTCAACAAGACTGTTGCCAAAGTGTTAAAAGAAATCATGAAAGATCATCGTGGACACCTAGGACGGGTAAATGAGTCTTGAGAGGACACCATAAAATGATTCGGAAACTATATTTTTGTTTTAAGTTGCTTCAAAAACAAGGACATTTCTTTTTTTATTAAAAAGTTTCAAAATTTCCAATATTTGCATGATGCACTAGTACATGTATTTCAAATGCACAGGTACAATGCAGTCTTAAGAGTTATGCACCTCTATATAGGTGCATACATGTACTCCAGAGACTTAAAGTATCGATGCATCAATTTTACAAGTACCAATATATTATTGTGCAAACTCAATTTAAAGAATTTTTAGTATTTAAACATGTCCTAGTCGTTCAAACTACATGAAACATTTCCAAATTGATTTCTAACTCTAATAAGACTTGAATTTGGTTTATGAACTTTATATAAACAAGTTTAAGGATTGTTCAAGCCTCTTGATATGTTTCTAACTATTTCCTTCTCTTGAAAGGAATTCAATACAAAGCACTTCTTGCTTTCTCTCAAGCTTCCACACACACATTTTGCAAACTTTTTGTTTGTGAATTAACACTCAAGTGTTAGCTTCTAAGTGATAATCGATCATTCGAGAAACCGAGGTCTATATGGTGATCAAGAAAGGCTAGTAATTCCACCTATATTCATCAACTTTCCTTGAGGAGATCATAGTGCAGTCTCCATTATGGAAAACGCATTAGACTCGTTGCAATTAACGTAATACTGAGGCACATAGCAACTAGGCTGATAAAAGACGAATGAGAATTAGTATGACTCTGCAACGTCAGCAACTACTGTGTCTATTACCCATGCACATACCCATATTGTGAATCCATTGGGAAGCTTCTGTGTGTGTAATCAAATGCATATGAGATACCCATGCTCATATTGTATCGCATTGGCATGGATATTTTGAGAGGAACAGGAGAATTCTTGTAACACAAGCGAATATATTATCATTGGATCATATAATATTATATCGAATGCCCTTAATTGGGCAACATGAGCACAGAAAATAGAAAGGCATTTAGATCCGATAACAACGTTATAGTAAGCTAAAAAATACTCAATGGAAAGGTGTTATAGATCGAACAACAATGAAAAAGACTTCCTCCTCTAAGAACAAAATGTTTACATCAAAGAGGGAATTAAGTTGCAAATTGCAATTAACAATTCTAATAAAAAGTCCTGGAGCATGTTTTTCCCTAATTTTTTTATTTTATTTTTGGCTGGAGGGAGGGGTTTAAAAGATATACATCCTACTGGAGTTTTGATGTTCTAATTTTTGTACATGGCCATGGAATCCAGCTCCTACTGATGCAAGACGGCCTATATTTCTTCACTGGTGGCTCTGGTTGCAACTGGGCTAGTGTTGACTAGAGCAGAGTCATTGGTGGAGCACCCAGATACATGAATGTCTGGCAAATGATGCAAACTCCGCAGTATCTATTTCTCAGTTTCCTGGATAACAAGGAAGTATGAAGGAGCTGATTATCCATTAAGGAGTGAAAGGATGCTGATTTCGAGGGTGTATCAGTTCTGACTAGTTGGAGTTGAAGGGAAACTGCTACTGATTATATAACCATTAGTACACGTGCCAACAGCTGGAAACCATTAATTGCGCTATGTGCGCCATGTGTCCTTTCGCACATCTCCGGTAGAGCCCAGATAGAGTGGGAAGAGTGAGCCGCACTACGACATTACACGTTCACCTCAACAAGTCCCTAACACAGGCCACCATGCCTCAACGACCCAAGTTCGAACCATACCTCTACAGCCCTGTGGTCAAAACATGGCCACGATGACATTGCATGCAAAACACCATACTGTAATACCCCTAGATACAAGTGGATTACCTTTTAATACTCCTTCTCACCCTGATATTCTGCGGGTCATTTGGAAGACAAGTAAGGAGTGATGGGAGAGGCTGCGGACTCCTGGATCAACATGAACTGCTCCAGTCATGTGGTCACATGGAACACTTTCAATTGCGCCCAGAGAGGAGATACCACAACCCCTCTAGTGGATCACACTGTGATGGACTTTATGCAACACGAAACAACTGCGTATTCCTTCCCTAAACCAGCCTCTTATTAGGGAAACTTTACTTATCTTATTTTCCCATGCTTACACTTTCTTTCTTTTTTTCACTAGCCTTGTTTTTCCACACTTGCATAAATTTATGAAAAGCAATTCTGTGTGGATTTAGAAAGAAGATTTTAAAAACTTTGTCAATATAGCTTTAGGTTCCTGGGATATTAAAATCCTAAGAAATCTATTGGAAATGTTTCTTCATAAAGGACCAAAAGCTAATCTTAGGTGAACAAAGAAAGTGACACTTGAAACCAAAGACTAAAAACAATGTAAGAAAAAAGATAAAATTTTGAGATTAACGTATAGGACACATAATCGTTTAGAGATTTGATTGAATTTTTTTTTTTTTTTTTGTAAGATTTTATTAAAGAGCGCTCAAAAGGGGAGTGTCTCCCACATACAACTGCATAAAAAGTCAAAAAGGCCCACTATTCTCTCAAACCATCCAGAAATTCCTCCACAGATTTACAATTACACTCATGAACCCAAAAATAAAAGCAAATGCAGAATAGAGAATTTTGAAATCCAAATGGGAACTACCTCTTCATCAAAAGACCTCCTATTTCTCTCTCACCACAAGCCCCACCACAAGCAAAGGAAGGCTACCCTTCAGGCATCTCGGGCTTTGTCCCCTACCATACATCCTCTCCAAGCCTCAAGCACACACTTCGCGGAATTCGGCATGCTCCAATGAATACCAAAAAAAGTAAAAAGTATGGCTCAACCGTCCCTAGCCATACAATAAATAAAAAAAATCAAAAAAGACGAAGATTCACCAACTCCTCATCATTTTTCCAAATACAACGCCAATTAAGTATAATCTAGCGCTCCAACTCCAAATCAAGGTGCCGCAGCTGCAGCTCAAGCTGCACATCCCATGTCACCCTTCTGCTATCAAGACGATAACAATCAGTGACCGAAATATGTTCATCCACCGCAATCAAGAAAAGGCTCAGAAGAGTGCATGGCACGCTAAAGACCTATCACCACACCAAGTATCAAATCGAAACCCGAACAAGTCTTGCGCTCCTCACCTTGAATCGAATGTGATCTGAAAACTCATTCTAACCCCTTATAAATGAATTTCCATACTCTCACCCCTAATAGAGACCTCGGCTCCCTAAAACTCCAACCACCCCAATCCTCCCCAGATTTACATGCACTGATTCTCCTCCACAATTTGTATCTATCAACCCCAAATCTCCATAGCTATTTTCCCAACAAAGCTTTATTGAACAAATTAAATCTCCTAATACCCAAACCCCCCACTAAATAGGTTTGCATACCTCCTCCCAATTAACCAAGTGAAACTTAAATTCATCACCCGAATGGGGTCAGCAATATGAATTCTCTCTCGCCAAACTTTTACATTTCGTGCCAATTCACCTACTATATTTAACTTTTTAACATCATTTTAAATAACCTCATCCCATGCAATTTTTGGTCACCCTCTCCGCCTCTTTCCTTCTATTACAATTAGTCTTCCCCGTTTGACTGGCGCATCAATAGGTCTCCGATGCATATGTCCAACCCATCAAAGTCTACTCAATGGGTCCTACCCCTAATATCTCCTCACGCTTTCATTAGTGACCCCTATCTCCTCTAGTCACTCCATTCATCCATCTTAACATTCTCATTTCCGCTTCATGAAGACGTTCTTGTTTCTTTTTTAAGTCCATGCACTCCACTACATTCAACATAGTTGATCTATTAATGGTCCTCTAGGATTTTTTTCCTTTTAGCCTAAGTGCTATTCTTTTATCAAACAAAATCCCACTAGCTTACCTCCATTTTGTCCAATCCACTCCAATTTTACTAATTACATCATTATCTCTCTCCCCTTCCTTTTGTATTATCAATCCTAGATACCGAAAGTGGTTGTTTTGAGCAATCCATTGGTTTTGAAGTGCTACAATTATATTATCACTATTCAAATATTTATTAAATTTGCACTCCATATACTTGGTTATAGTTCAACTAATTCTCAATCCTTTTGATTCTAAAGCATTTCTCCATGGTTCTAATTTTATTGCCAAGTTCTCTTTAGAGATATCCAAAAGCGCAATATCATCGGCAAACTTCATGCACCATAGAATCTCATTTTGAAATTCTCTTGTTATTTCATCTAAAATTAATGTTCATTATTGTTATGGAGGCCCTGAATAGGTTAATTGGGAGGCGGAGGTGTCCCAGATAAGGTATTTGAGGTCAGTGTTGGTTTGTTTTCAGGTAGCTTCAGGCTTGAAAGTGAATGTAGGGAAGAGTGCTTTGATTCCAGTGGGGAAGGTGCATAATATAGGTGAGTTAGCCTCTGTTCTTGGATGTGGAATTAGTAGTTTTCCAATTACATACTTGGGGTTACCTTTGGGAGTTTCTTCGAGGACTGTAGGTGCTTGGGATCCGGTGGTTGGGAGGGTTCAGAGGAGACTGGCAGGGTGGAAGAAGTAGTACTTATCGAAAGGTGGGAAGGTCACTCTTTTGAAAAGTACGCTTTCAAGCCTTCCTACATATTTTCTATCCCTCTTCCAGATTCCATCCATGGTTGCTGCTTCGATTGAGAGGCTTCAGCAGAACTTTCTCTGGGGTGGTTTACAAGGCGAATTTAAGTATCACCTTGTCCGTTGGGAGCAGTTTTGTAGGTTGCTTCAGGCGGGAGGCTTAGGGATAAGGAGGTTGGTGCCATTTAACATGGCTCTCCTTGGTAAGTGGCTGTGGAGGTTTGGAGTGGAACGCCATAGGCTGTGGAGGAGGGTTATTTTGTGCAATTCAGGGAAGAGGGGGGGTGGTGTTCGTGTTTGGTGAGGATTCCTGGTGGTGTTGGCGTTTGGAAATCCATTAGAAAAGGATGGAATGAGTTCTCAAAACACATCAGATTCAGAGTTTAGGATGGTAGGGACGTGTGCTTTTGGGAGAATTTTTGGTGTGGTGATTGTTTTTGGCCTATTCTTTTCCTAGATTGTTTAGGATTGCTGTTGACAAGCATGCCTCGGTTGCTAACTGCTATCGGCTTAATAGCGGGAGGTTGACTTGGGATGTGCGGTTTGTGAGAGCTTTCCAGGATTGGGAGTTAGACGACATTTGCGGGTTGTTAGAGCGCCTGTATCAGCATGAGACCCGTGGCAGAGGTGGAGATTCGCTTGTCTGGGTGCCTTCTGCTCAGAGAAGGTTTGAAGTGAGTTCATTTCTCCGTTGTCTCTCAGACTCTACAGGGATTACGTTTCCGTGGAAAACTATGTGGAAAGCTAAGGTGCCACTCAAAGTGGCTTTCTTTACTTGGACAGTGGTGTGGCGCAAGATATTGACGCTTGACAATTTGAGGAGGCGAAGACAAATCACAGTTAACTGTTGTTGTATGTGCAAATGTAATGGAGAATCGATGGATAATCTTCTTTTGCACTGTCCAGTGGCTTTTGACTGTTGGTGTCTTTTGTTAGGCATGTTTGGGGGTGATGCCTAGGCATGTTCATGGGTGATGCCTAGATATGCGAGAGGACTGATGGAGGCTTGGAGAGGATGCTTTGTGGGAGGTCATGCTTGTAGGTTTTAAAGGATGGCGCTGTTGTGTTTATGATGGTGTTTGTGGAGGGAGCGGAATAATAGATCCTTTGAAGGAGAGGAATCCTCGATTGTTGTTCTTAAGTCAACTTTTATTACATCTTTATGCTTTTGGGGTTTGGGCAGGCATTGTTCCTCACCGAGGAGACAATTGACTTTATTTCTTCCTTGGGTCCCCTTTTGTTGTTTATGGGATGCGTTCCCCTTTTGAACGTCTTTTATTGAATTTGCTTAATTATCAAAAATAAATAAAATTAATGTGAATATATATGGGCTTAACACTAATCCTTGGAGCAATCCTACGTTTATAGAAAACTCACTAGTGTCACCACAAATGGTATGAACTTTAATTTTGTATTCATACACATATCTTAGACAGTTTTTATGAATTGTAAGGTAATTTGTTTTCTTTGTAGGGCCCACTAAATTACATATCTTGGGACCCCATCCCTTTTTCCAAACCTATAAAAACCATATGTAGATCTTGTTGCTTACTCCTACATTCTTCAACTAATTGTCTAAGTAAATATATAGCTTCCATTGTAGATCTCCCCAGAATAAATCCGAACTGGTTATCAGATACTGTGGATTCTTTCCTTAGTCTTTGTTATATTAACCTTTCCCATATTTTTATTGTATGACTCATTAATTTAATTCCCCTATAGTTGCCACAATTTTGTATATTCCCTTTATTTTTGTAAATTGGATTACTTTTTCTCCACTCAATTGGCATCATGCATTGTTTTTAGGATGTTGTCAAATAACTTTGTTAACCATTCAATCCCTACATTTCCTAATGTTCTCCAAGCCTCTATGGGTATATTATTCGGGCTTACCGCTTTATTATTCCTCATTTTCTTAAGTGTGTCCTCTACCTCCTTGTTGATGATTTTATTTATCATTCCTATGTTAAGTTCATTTTCTTCTACTTCTTCTCTAGAGTATTCCTCAATTAATAGATTCTGAAAATAATTCATCCATCTAGTTAATATATCACTTTGTTTGACTAATATTGTGTAATCTATGTCCTTAATAAATCAATTTAGTTTAAGTCTTTATTTAATCTATCTCGATTCTTTGCTAATTTATAAATATTTTTTCTCGCCCTCTTTTGTGCCTAGTTTTCCATATAAGACATTTAGTGAGCTTTGTTTAGCTTTACTTACTATCTTTGTTTCACATTTAAGTTTATTATATGTGTCTATGTCTTCTTGTAATTTACTTTTTTGCCATATTTTAAAGCTCTTTCTCTTTCGTTTAATTATTTGTTGCACTTCCTCACTCCACACCATGTCTCTTTCTTAATAAACTTCTCCCCTTTAGTTTCACCCAAAATTTCTTTCGCCTTATTCTTAATATAATTTTTTTTTTCTTAGTTGGCAATCACACACACATGCCTCCACTGAGGCTTGAATCCTGACCTCCCTTTGGGAAGTAAGAGCCTGATACCGCTAGGCCACTGGCTCATTGGTTTATTCTTAATATAATTTTCCATTATAAGCCACAAGTTATTTACATCATCATTCCAATTTCATTGATTTTCCTTTTAGACTTGTTCTTTAAACGTGATCGCTTTACTGCTTTTAATTCTTTCCACTTAATATTTTTATGCCCCTTATTGCTTTTTTATACTTAAACCTTTAATTAATATGTCTATAACTAGTAAGCGATCTTGGTTTGTGAGGCTCTCCCTGGGAATTACTTTACAATCTTGACATGAGGCCAGTTTCAGACTTGGTATAACCCAACATCATCACTCCCTTTGGTTAGCACAATCAAAAAATTATTTTGAGGATCTCCAAGAAGATCAAAAAAGACAAGATTGTATTAAGAATTATGTACAAAAGAATATGCGTATCCTCTGGCGTCGAGGTAATTGCACGTGTAGAATGCCCTTCTTCTATACAATCAATAATCAATTTGTGTTTTACTTATTCCACTTTTAAATGTTATTAGGTGCTTTTCTTTTTTTTTAAAGAAAGTGTTAGCTATCGCTAAGTCATATGTTTTTGCAAAGTCTAAAAGTGATTCTTGCTAAGTCATAAAAAGGATTTGCTTTTATTTACTTTTTTCTGTTTAAAAAAGTAATAGTGATTAGATGACACGTGTTGCATGTTTCGAACCCATGTTGGACCCACTTCATTCAAGGGTTTGGTAGTCATGATAGTTACAAGTTTCATAGTAGACCTCTTCAACAAAAAAACTTCTGTGCTTCCATATATCAGTCTATTAAACATCAAATTTTTAAGATAATAAATAGGATTCATCTACACATTACTTAGAATAGCGAGGAAGCGGGGGGTGGGTTGGACAAAGCATAATAGTTCATTCATTACCAATACAAACAGATACATAAGATCAACAACCAAAAAAAAATTCTCATTTCTACAGTAAACAAAATGCAACAGCAATTGTTGCCTATTTTAGTCCAAACCAACTTAAATTAGAAGATGGTTATTTGCATAATGTTTGAATAGTAATCCCTATGGTATAGTAAATACTGTTGGCATTCAATGACTATGAGTGGAAAATAACTTATAAGGAAGCCCAACTTTGACGTTCCTCTACCAATTGTGCTATTATAACAAATTAACAGATTTTTTTTCAGTAAATACAAATTAACAGACTTGTGGGCCAAGTTTCCGACATTTTGAAAGTAACGGTTATCCCTTACTCTAGCTAAATGACAATCTTTGAATTACCTTCTACTTTAATATGTTTGACGCCTATTGTCACCATATTATTGTTATGCTTCCTTTTGGAGGTGTTAAATGAATTCAATATGAAGATAATAAGTCTCAAGCTACATTAATTGGACAAAGCATAATTGTTCATGCATTACCAATACAGCCAAATATATAAGATCAACAAACCAACAATATTTTCCCATTTCTACTGTAATCGAAATGCAACAGTAGTTGCTGTCTATTTTAGTCCAAACCAACTTCAATTTTAAGATGGATATTTGGAAAATTGTTTGCATAGTAATCCCATGGTATAGTAAATACTATTGGCATTCAATGACTATGACTGGGATATAACTTATAAGGAAGCCCAGCTTTGACTTACCTCTAATGATTGCGCTATTATAACAAATTAACAGACTTGTAGGCCAAGTTTCCGATATTTTGAAAGTAAATGGGTATCCCACACTCTAGTTAAATGACAACCTTTGAATTACCTTCACTTTAATATGTTTGATGCCTATAGTCACCATATTGTTGTTCTCTTTTCTTTCGGGGGTGTTAAATGAAGTCAATATGAAGATAATAAATCTCAAGCTACGGTAACACGATCTATCAACAATGGACATAAACTGATGGCAATCCATTACTCAACCAAATAAAAGACATTTTTTTTTTTTTGATAAGTAAAAGTTTATTAGAAAAGCGTTCAAAAGGGGATCGCGTCCCTAATACACAAAACGAAAGCTGAACCTAAGGAGCAAGCGCTACCTCTCACTCAACCAAATAAAAGACATGTAAGACCACAATATCTACATCTATCCATTTAGAAAAACAGAGAAAAAAAAAAAAAACATAGCGAAAAAGAATAAGCATTGTTGACAAAGTCATAGCAAACCCTATATTTCAAAATTTAGGGAAAATAATTATATACAAAAAACTCACAGTGAGCAGATAAGAGATCCAAAAATTAGTGCAGTCCCCAGAACCTGCGAAAGAGAGACACACAAGAAAATAAGCGAAGTTAATTTGACAAGCATGTGCTCCAAAGGATTAACAATTGTGCTCATGAGTTCTGATGTAATCATGTAATATATAATGACAGACCATCCCATGAGTTGCATTTTTCACGACAATACATTCTAAACTAAGGGGTTTTCCATCACGGAAAAATTAGATCAAAAATGAACAGACAGAATCATCAAATACAATAAAAATTGCACAAAAGGTCTAATAAAGGTTCGAAAGCATAAGGCTTATACTGATTCTAACATGCATGAATATCTTGATTCTAAATCTTGCAAAGTATGGGAAGCAAAAGCATTACATGTAAGAACCCATAAATTGTTTTTGATTTTATTACTGATAATAATAATAATCAAATTAACACGAACATCCCAACCCTATCACCATCTGGACCATCTTGCCAGGACCACAAGGACGAACCTACCCTATTGGTCACAAAAACTTCCAACCAAAACCATTGTCCTCGATCCTCAATGCTACCACTGAGCAATAAGAGTGTGCTTATAGTTTTCAAAAAAGAAAATGAAAAAGGAAATAATAGTAATTCCAAACACAACAGCCAACAGAACCGTAGCTCAAAATCCACTGTGAATCGTTACCGCCAGCATTAACTATCTGATTTTCATAGCTTAGTTCTCAACGGGATAAGAAATTCACAGCTGAAATTAATTTGGACATTTCTAAAATTTCAGCAAAGAAAAAATTCGCAAAGATGAATTCCGATGAAGAAGAAGACAGACAGAGGATTGTCAGAGCTTACCAGAGAGCTCTGTTCGGAAGGATTTAAAATTCTGGGAAAACAAGACAATGAAGGAGAGGGTTTTCAGATACAACATACATATATATATATATATATATATATATAGAAAGAGAGAGAGACTGAAAAATAAAAAAATTTAACATAGTATGTGTGTGTGAATATACCTTCTAATTCAAATGAAAATTGAAAGAATATAAATAGAAGATATATATACCTGTTAATACATGACAAAGACCAATGGAGCTTCCGATCAGCTAAATTGGTGAGGCGGGGTAGGCTTTGGTTGGGTGCAGCTGGAATTAGGGATTCCTCTACTAAATTGGCGACGCTGAACAGCCAGCAGTCATCGGCAATGGAGAAAGATTAAAAACTGATTGCGATGCAAGAGGAATGCGGAGTGAAATGTGAGGAAGTGTGCATGTTCTCCTTGATGACAGATGGACGAAGGTGATTTTTTTTTTTTTTTTATTGACAAGAAACTCACAATTTTCTTTCAAATTTAACCTCAACTTCCACCTTGGAATTTTTTTAAAATTTTTTTCTTTTTTTTCACAAGAAACTTTTTAAATTCCCTCACTGTCCATGCTGGGAGAAGATAAATTTCATCTCCAAGTTGGTGACTGAAATAAGTGTCAAGCCCTAAGGATGTGTTTGGATAGACAGGGGTGAAAAGAAAAGAAAGGGAGAAAAGAAAAAAAAAATAAAGGATAGTAATAATTTCTATTTAGTGTTTAGATAGATAACACAGAAAAGAAATGAAATGATACTTATTCTTGTTTGGATAAGATAGAGGGGAGAAAAGAAAATAAAGGATAGTAAACAAATTACTTTTTAACCTTTTCATAACCATAGGACTTGAATGGAATAATAAATCTGTATATTGATTTGTGGAGGCTAATTTTGGTATTATCAAAATACTACTTAAAATCACTATGCTTTCGCTCCCTATCTTCTCAAAATTGAAGGGAAAGCAAATAATAGATAAGGAGAGATAGCTATCCCTCCCTATCTCTCTATATCCCTCCCTATCACTCCACTTAACTTATCCAAACACAAACTTACACTATTCTCTCTTTTCTTTTCTCTCCCTATCCCTCCAAATCAACCCTACCAAACACACCCTAAGATGCATGGAAAATTTTAGAACATTTCAGGTACCATACCCTAGGTTTCAAGGAGGTTGAATGTGATAGTAGGACTCATTTGGTGGATAATTCAATGGCTATAATACACTTGGTATTTTTAAACTTCTTAAGATGCACAAGTCTCCGGGAGGTGGGACTCACCTCATGGATAATTCAATGGCTATAAGACACAAGGTATTGTATGCTGGGGTATTGTAGAACTTCTTAGGATGCATAAGTGTGAGAGCGCTCTGGCTTGTGAACATGAACTTGTATACCTTCGTATATGTTCGTGAACATAGCCACGGATTTTTTATGAGTACGTTCGTTAACATAAACTCATTAATATGTTCATGAAAGTAGGCTTGTGTGATACGGAGTACAAGTTAATGAATGGCCAAAGTGATCTTGAACACTACTAGTTCAAATTGAGCCCAGAAGATTTTTATTATTAAACAAGTCGAGCACGAGTAACTTTTTGAACTTGTCACAATCTCGAACTGAGCTGATAAACAAACAAGTCGAGCCTAAACATATTCAAGCTCGGCTTGACTTAGTTCATTTGCACCCCTAATTTTATTAGTTAAAAAATGTGTTTTTTTGGAGAAAAATGGTTTGATTTTTACAGGATCCATTAATATCCACTCCATTACTTTTTAGTTTGCACAATCCAATGATGGACGTGTAAAAGAAAAATGATACGGGTTTTGCTAGATGCATTAGATCCACTTCATTACTTTTTTAGTATGCACAACCACAACTAAATAATACTCCCTCCATCCCATTGTCCACTTTTCCTTTTCTAGTCCTCTCAAAATAATTATCCCATTTGAAAAGTCAAAAGAAGTTAAATGTATCTCTCTATATATACCTTTTAAGTTTTTAAAAAATTTCAAGTTGATAACATATACCTATTTAAACTTGAAATAATAATTTAGCCATTTTCAAAGGGACACTACATTAATTACATCTCTCCTTAAAAAGTCTCACTCCATAAAAGCGATATGGGACAGAGGGAATATAATAATTAAATTTTGTTTTTAAAATAAAATAATATTATTTTAAAATGATCAATAGAGTTGGTGTGTTTGTGAATCAATAAATCAAACATCATTGAGAAAAATAGATAAACATTAATGACAAGGATCTAATTTTTGGAGGGATTAATTGTCCACATTTTTGTTATACATTGAAAAGAAAAAATAAATAAATCCTATACTACAGTAATCGAGAGAATCAACCGAAGTTGGTGACCAAAATTATGTCAGTCGCGGGATACACGACTGACACTTTGGGTTCCACAATTATGCATCTCACGATTAGCACTCTTTCGATCACCCTCTCTGGTTGGTTCTCTCTATTTAAAAACACTCTTTAGAAAAAGAAAATTGATGATTTTTGCGGGATTCATTAAGATTCACTCCATTACTTTTTAGTTTGCATAATTTAATGATATACGTGTAAAAGAAAATCTTATGGGTTTTGCAGGATATATTAGATTTACTTCATAATATTACTTTTAGTATGCGCAATTCAATAATACAATAATAATGTAAGCGGGTTAATTTTTATTTTATTTTTAAAAATAAAATAATATTATTTAAAATAATTAACACATGTGAAACTTTATGGATCAATAAATCGAGCATAATTGAGGACAATAGATAAATATTTATTAAGAGAATCTAAATCTTTGGAAAGGTAAATTGCCCACGATTTGTCACCTTATAGGAATAAATATATGATACAACAATTTTGAGGAATTTTGGATTGTTTGGATGTTATTGTCATCATTCAATGTATCAT
Organism: Cornus florida; assembly: GCF_030987335.1. Lineage (NCBI taxonomy): Eukaryota > Viridiplantae > Streptophyta > Magnoliopsida > Cornales > Cornaceae > Cornus > Cornus florida. Next base: position 41,906,792 of record NW_026775571.1, read on the forward strand.
ACAATTATTTTGAGAAATTTTAGATTTTTTGAATGTTATCATCATTCATTATAATAATTTAAAAATTGGGGTTATTAGTTGCAACCAACAAAGAATTTCTCTCTTATTACATGTTTTTTTTCTTTATGGAATACCCTCACTTTACACATTAATAAGTTCATTATCTTATTTACCCACTAATAATAATTTGCATATGCGTCTATTTAAGGGCGTGCCAAGACTGTTGGTCGTACACCTGTTGCTCTCATCCGCGATTTCACTGGGTAGGTGATTGTTAGGGCCCAAGAAATTCTTGTGGCAATGGCTTCAGCCTCTTCCAGGAGATAGGAGTGAGCCGGTTATTTGGTCGCAGTTCGCTGTGGGAGCATCTATGTGGTGTGTTTCGTTATCTGACCTCAAGGTAATTGTGAAAAACAGGAAATAAGCCTCTCAAAGGTCCTTCGCGACCCCTAGCGACCACGACCTGTGGTCCAGTTGTAACTGTTGCTTTCTTTTTAGCATTTTTGGTTTATGTGGGGGTTAGAGAATAAATGAGCGAGAGTCGAAATGATAGGTCGGAGAAAGCAATTAGTAAATCACCGTCTTAGCAAAGTTGGCCAAAGGGACGTGCTGGTTTAGGAGCAACGAGACTGAGCACATCTTTACATCATGGATGCAACATGAAGACTAGTCTTACTATTTGGAGCAAGGTTCAGGGGCGACTTAGCAAGGAATGGTCCATCTTGGGCTCAAGCATGAACTTAGGTCTTACTTTCAAAGTAAGGGTTAGGGTGTGATTTAGCAATGAAAAGGTGGCACTCCAACAGTACTCAAGGCCCAAATAGAGCAGACAACGTTCGTGGTTTAAAATAAAAAAGAGAGGAAAAGTAATCTCAAATTCCAATCATTTAGTGGCTTACATAAGTCTAGTCATGACTACAATCCAACCCCCACCTTCATCGGATTGAAAACTCTGACATTGTTCCTTTAAAATGCTAATACATTAGCAAGTCACCCCAGAGGGAGAACATGGGCCTTGTTAAGCGAGGTCCCAAAATCTGCATACCCCGGGAGTAAATGGCTGGTACAATAAGTTTGAGATAAAAACTTCAAGCAAATGCCTTAAGGGCATTGCCACCTAAATAAAGCGTGGATAGACCACGAAATGTGTTTAGACAGAGGTGTTTTGTGTTTGGTGTTGGACCCTTATTTCGGTTATATATGGTCTTTATTTATAGTTGAGGTTTTGGTCACTTAGCTCTTGGATCACTTTAGACATAGACAGAAGAGATGGCTTCTCAATAACAACCACCATGAAGTTGACATGTGTCTTGGCCTTAGATTAGTCTGATTCTATTCCCTAGAGTATGTTTCTATGTGTCGCTTCTATGTGGAAGCTTTCTATTTTGGATACTTGAGTACTCCCAAAAAATATATAGAGTATGTTATTTTCAGCACGTGCTAGATTATAGCTTCTATGTGGTAGCTTTCTAGTTTGATACTTGAGTACTCCCAAAAAAATATATAGAGTATGTTATTTTCAACAACCACCATGAAGTTGACATGTGTCTTGGCCTTAGATTAGTCTGATTGTATTCCCTAGAGTATGGTTTCATGTGTCTCTTCTATGTGGTAGCTTTCTATTTTGGATACTTGAGTACTCCCAAAAAATATATAGAGTATGTTATTTTCAGCACGTGCTAGATTGTACAGAGCTATGATGTTGAGCTAACATGTCCTTATAAGCCCAATCAGTTTATTAAGCATAGCTGGCAGGGTTTTTAGGTGAAGTATGTGAGAACGAATTTATTATATTCATCCAAAGTTGTCACGCAGGCTCGATGTGGAGTCTTTTTCGTCTATCGGACATAACATTTTGCTCAACTGGTCTATGCTGAGCTAGGTGTTATTTTTCTGTGCAAATATATTACCCCCATTTTTGTCGATCCCTAGGCTATCACTAGGGGTAGATAAAAATCGTTCTCTTCGCCCAATTGTAGGTCAAAATAATAGCTACTGGTTGTAATTCGATTAAGGCTTTGCTATATGTTTGATCAATTGCTCATCTATCATAGTCTTAAAAGGTTATGCTTTCGTCGGAGTAGTTATCATTCCTTGATTTGGTAGGGCTCCGTAAATCGTGATAATTTTTCTGACATGTTGAAATTCTGGTATCTTTCAACCCACTTCAAAGCTTATCCATGAACTAATAAAATTCCTAGATTGCCTGATTTAGTAAGGACGCTACATTAATTATATATCCCCTTAAAAAGTCCCACTCCCTAAAAGGGATATTGGACAAAGGAAATACAATAATTAATTTTTTAAAATAAAATAATATTATTTAAAAAATAATCAATAGACCTAGCGTGTTTGTGAATCAAACATGATTGAGGAAAATTGATAAACATTAATAAAGAGAATCTAATTTTTGGGGGGAATAATTGTCCGCGTTTTTGTTATACATTAAAAAGAAAGAAATAAATAAATCCCACGCTATAGTAATCGAGAGAATTAATCAAAGTTGGTGACCAAAATTGTAATGACCAAGTCATTTTCCTTCCTTTCTTTTTCCGGCATTTTTCTTCTTTTTTTTCTTTTTGTCTTTTTCCCGGTTGTCGTTTCCTTTCGCGTAATACGTAGTTTTAGTTTTGTAGAAAAGTATGCTGCTTATTTACTTTTCATATAAGGGTGTGGATGCATAATTTCTTCGGAAACATTTTACCTTTTTGGGATAATTGTGTAATTATTATTTCGTAATTATTTTTCATTTTAGGGACTTTTGTGTAATTTATATTATAGGATATTTTGGGGAGGGACTTTGTTACAATTTTTGAAAAGTGTGACAAGTGTCACACTCTCATTAGTCCACTTGTAGGCAATTGTGTAGTAACACTTGAATGTCTTGGATGATGACATATGAAGGGTGGAGATTCACCCACTTGTTGGCCTAGGATTGAAACACTTGTTGGCCTAGGATTGGAACACTTGTTGGCTTGGATCCTTGACTCATTAGTCCACTTGTAGGCAATTGTGTGGTGACACTTGAATGTCTTGGGTGATGACATATGAAGGGTGGAGATTCACCCACTTGTTGGCCTAGGATTGGAACACTTGTTAGCTTGAATCCTTGACAAGTGTAGGCTTCATTTTAAGCCTTGCATTGTGTGTGTGTGTATGTGTGTTGGGCCAAAAAGCCCTTAGTTAGTGGAGAAATGTGTATTTCTCCACCAACTCTTCTTTTTCCCCACAAACCCTCTCTCTTGCCTCCATTGAAGAACCATCTTAACCTAGACTTACCACCATAGTTTTGGTCAATTTCCCTTCACCTTTTGGCTTTTAGAAGGTAAAAGATTCCCCTTATCCTCATCTACAAAACTGTAGAATGGTTTCCTGGAATTCTTTGGTTTGCCTTGGATTATAGAGATTCAATTCTCTATTGAGGTAGGGGTGGTTGTATGTTTAATTCCTTTAGGTTTTATATATATTTGAGGCTTTATATATATTGATTATATGCTTTTCAATTCTTGTATTTGCATATAAATAGAGATTTTATATGCTTGACTAAGAGTTTGTGATTTAAAACATGTATAATTATATTTGTATTGTGTAATGAAATTATTGTTTAATGACTTGCTTAATTCTAGAGATTTTATTGAGGGTGTATTATGAAAATCTTGTGAATTGCACTTGTATTTACCTTGTTAGTCTGTTACTATATTGTGTGGATTAGTAATTGTGACTCACATTGATGGTAAATTGGTTTAGTGTATTATTTAGAGTCATTGACTTGCGTGTAACGAATCGCACATTAAAGATTCGAAATTTGACGTTCATTGTAAGTGTAACGAATCGCACATTGAAGATTCGACATGGTGTATGCCATTTTAGACATGAAACCTTAGGACATGGTGACATTTGGATTGGGATTTAATTCCTATAGTAGACATTTGGGTTTTGGGTGGACTTAGGAGGCATGACCATTAAGCCTTATAGGTAGGAATGTGAGGAATGGGTGAGAATTAAATGTAAATTTAGATATTTGTATTATATATATTATATAAGTTAGTATATATATATTAGTTAGCCAACTTACCCTTAAGGCAACTCACCTAAGTAGAAAAGAAAGAATAACAGTGAGCAATTGTTGAAGAGTGAAAGGAAGAGAGAAAGAAGGGAGCCTGTACCGGTGTAGGCGATTTTACCCGACTACGAGCAACCGGCGGATTTATTTTAAATCCAAAAGGCAAGTTATTATCTACTTTTCCCCTTTGAATTAATAAATTAATTGTTTAGTTTATTTTTATGCATAGAGACCAGGTTAGGAGGTTAATAAATTATTAATTTTAGTTTATTAAATTAATAAAATTTTAATTATATAGGATGGTATATATTTATTTAATATCCTATGAAATTAATAATGGTTGAAAATAATTAAATAAGGCTTTAGGGATTTTTCTAGAATTTTCTAGATTTTTCCGGGGCTTTTCTGCAATTTCCGGCGAGACTCCGACGAGTTTTCCGGCCACCGGCAGTGAGGAAGGTGACCGGAGTTATCTGTGGTGTTTCGGTGTATTGTAACAAGCATGCGCATGGATCAGCAGCCGTTAGATGGGTTGTGAATCCTTAGATTGATACGGCGTAGCGCGGAACATCATATGATGGTGCGCGCAAATCATTGGCCGTAGGATTAATTAGGCTCATTAAGATTGATCCGGTGTGACGCGAGTACGGAGTCCGGATGCAGCCAACCAACCAGGAAGTGACACGTCTGCAGGAAGCCATGGTGTGCGCGTGGGAGCGCGTGCGCGCGCGTGGCTGATGCCAGACGCGCGTGGAGGCGCGTGGGAGAGTGGGGAAGGTTGGGCTGCGCGTGGGGGAGCTTAGGGCGGCGCGTGGGGGCGCGTGAGGGGCCCTGTCAGCTGCTGGAACTTACCAGAATACCCCTAGGGCCTGTTTTGTAAATTCCAGAACCTTAAACTTGGATTTTTAGGTATTAGGTTGGTATTTACGGGTTTAACGGGCCACGAAATTATTATTTTAATACCCGTTAAATATTATTATGGCCGATTAATATTTCTAAACCTTAATTGGCCCGTTTACCGTACGGATATGAATGTGACTCATTTAACAACATTACTATAGATGGTGTTATTATTTTATTAAATGGTATTCATTATTACTGTTCAAATATAATAATGTCACGGTTATCATCATATAATTTATCCATTATATATTATGGGATATTTATACTGTTAATCATATATCAACCATGATTATTATGCTGTGTGCATTTCAGGAAATAAATGGACTGTTTAATTATGTCACATTTATATTATATGGATGTGTTGCCATATAGAACCATGTGAGCTGGCTAATAAGTTTAGACTCATTTATACCTTATGCATTCGTTGCTATAGACAGATGTGTGGCTGTCGGGGTATGTGGTTTAATATTATTGGCATGTATTGCCTAATTGACATACTCAGTATATTTAGTATTATTATTGGCATGTATTGCCTAATTGTTATGCTTAGTAACTCATTAGTACATTGAGATGCGTTACTACTGTGTAGTCTTTACAGTCTGTGTTGTCAGTACCGTGCACCATGTATAATAGCTGATTTCTCGGGTAGGGAAAGGAGACACTTAACCACCTAGTGTGAGTCTAAGTGATCACCGTCTATTCTGGTTGAGGTCATGTTATACATTGGATAGTTCCATTAGGATGTATACAGATATAGTTTTCATCCGGATATAAATGATTAATTTATTTGATTCTCTGATTTGGGTCATAGTAGAGAGGACTTGCTCGTGGGGTTGACCCACCATTGTTGTTATTTCAGGATACGGTCAGTACCCGTTCCAAGGCTGAGGTTAGCAGTGTGGGACCACCATCGGAACTCATCTACTCTTACGATCCAGTTCAAGGTAGAAGTTTTATGTATTACTTCAGTTTCAGTTTTTATTTACTTTTGACATTGAACTCTCAGGTTTATATTTAGGGATCCTTGACATAGGATTTCCAAGTTGTAATGGAGTACTGTAGTAAGTAAAGGATGGATGGATGTTGTATTATTTAGTATTCCTTTCCTGTCTAAATTCTTTTATTATTATCATTTTGTATTCCATGCTTGTATATTGCCAATTGTTTTTGATATCCCTCATTTTTCGTGTATAAGCCTGATCAACTTATGCGTGGAATATGTGGGGGTGTTACAGTTGGTATCAGAGCATTCCAGATTCGAGTGTCTTAGGGATCTGTGATTACTATACTTCCGCGTTGTGTATTCTGATAATTAGAGCCTAAGTATTAGGGTTCTTTGTATTCTGTTAGTCGGTCCATTATAATGTACTGACGTTAAATTTTTCTGAATCCAAAAGAAGGATGTCTCGGCGTGGGACAAGGAATGCGAACCATCATCGCAGTATTTCCCCAACTCAAAATGAGAATCAGGAATTTTCCCCTCAAGTTGCTGATATTATTGCATGAGCTGTAGCAGCAGGAGTAGCATCTGCTCTACGAAACCAGCAGCCTCCTCCGATAGTACCTGTTCCTGAACCAGTGGCACAGCCAATGTCATGGGACAAAATTCGTCACTCGTTCATTCGGGGAAATCCACCAACATTTGCAGGGTCCACAGATGTCCTGTTAGCCTATCAGTGGAAACAGGAGAGTGAGCGTCATCTTCGGATGGTAATCTGTACCGAAGTGCAGAAACAGATGCTAGCTACGTTTATGCTGATAGGCAATGCATTGCAGTGGTGGGAGTCTATTACTACTGTCGATGAGAGGACCAGATTGACTTATGCGTGGAAAATGTGGGGGTGTCACAAATAGTAAAAGTAGATTCCATCTTAATCAAACACTATTCATGAACAGTACTTTTACTATTTATCAAATAGTAAAAAACACTTTTTATTTTTCTATTTATACCAAAGCTTTATGTAACATTCGGTATCTGAAGTTATATAAGTTTCTCTCTGTTTTCTATCTCCCCCTTTGTAAACATTCTCAGTTTTTATATTTCCGCTTTTCTTCTTTATAACTGGTATCAGAGCTTGAACTACGAGCTTGGATTATCATTGTAAGTTTGTATTAAAGTTTTATTACACTTTCTATTACTGTATCTTTTATTGTGCTTTGTTTACTGTTAAGAATCTTATATGTTTGATTCCTATTTAAAGCCCATATTTTCTTGTTCTAAGCTATTGTTTATGTAACGACCCAAATCCTCATGGATCCGGATCATTAAACGGGTCCTTACCCGACCCAAAATCATCTGAGGGTAAAATGGTCTTTTCACATTAAATTTAAATAACAAGGTCCAAAAGGGTAAAATGGTAATTTACCACAATTCAATAATTTGGGACTCAAAGGGTATAACAGTCATTTGCTGCATCACATAATAAATAAAGTAAGGTTCGGGGCAATACAGTCCTTTCGGTAGTTAAAATATAATTATTTCACTTATTTGGGTCATAACAGTAATTACGTGTAACCTCACTTGAGTGCTAAAGTGTAATTTTAGGAAACTAAACGCATATTACTTAAGTGACATAAACCGGTCGACGTCTCCACACCATACGTCGACTAACTTGGGTTATGAACAGTGGGAAAACCCACTGCCGAGATACCGGTTCGACGTCTGCAATTTTTACGTCGACTGGTTTGGGACGTGCAAGATGAACAACTTCTAGGAGGATACCGGTCGACGTATGGGAAGCCACACGTCGACTGGTTTGGGACGTGATACCGGTCGACGTCTGGGAAGCCACACGTCTACTGGTTTGGAACGTGTACAAGATTACCATACTGTAAGATACCGGTCGACGTATGGGGAGCCATACGTCGACTGGTTTGGGTCATTCACGTTCAAAATGCTTACTGTTAGGATACCGGTCGATGTATGGGATGCCACACGTCGACTGGTTTGGGTTATCCAGACTTGGTTACCACTGTCCAAAGAAAAACCAAACACTGGATGTTCAACCACCCACGCCATTACACTTACGTACATAAATTAAGATATGCTTCAGCATCAAATTGTAATAACAACCACCACGTTGATAACGTAATTTACAACACGTTACACCAAATACGGGAATTAGTGTAATAAGAATTTAAGTACATTACCCAAATGGCTTTACACAAAATGGACCTAAATACATCATATGATGCTAATTAATACATTTTGAATCAACCCTTTTTCAAAATTAGGCCCAATACAAAAGTAGCAAAAATGAAACATTTTTCTACTCCAAGCTAAGGCAAGGGTAGATTGTCTTCCGCTATTTCTTTGCCATGACCTGAAAAAAATGTAGAATATGATGGGGTGAGCAATATGCTCAGTAGGTGACACTTAATACACGTCTCTTGTGTCCCTGTGAATCCAACCAAAGAATAGGGCAATAGGAATGGGGATCATACAATGTCGGGATAACACAACATAACAACAAGTCTCATTATAAACAATAGCATGCTATGGGATGCAATGCATGCCGATGTCACTCCCCATTTTCTTTTCTCAAAACATCACTTTCAAACTGTTAATATAACCCACCCTTTGGTGACCCCGCAGCGGCACGAGAAGAGGATTGGCTAGTGTCCCTGACCCTTGGTACCCCCGCGGCATCATTATGGGGCCCAGCTAGCTCAACCACGCTAGGGCAACTCCCTAGTCCCCTCTAGGCTATATTAACACTCCGGCCCTTTGGTACCCTCGCGGCGACCGGGTTTTCACAAAACAATTCGTCAACATACTTTCCTAAAACTCCCTTTTTTTTTATTTCGTTTCAAAATCAATTTTCTTCCCATTTCTTGCCCAATGTAAATGCATAGATGCATTTATGTCATGCCAATGTTCATCATTTCACAATTAGTTCAAATTTGTCTACAAAGCATAGCTCACAAGAATATACCACATGCTCACATACATTAATAATCTAGCATTTTGAGCATACATACATCAACACATAAGCATGTTCATCACATGGATTATCTAATACACATAGTCCCACAATTAACAAAATACATAACAATTAGACAATTGTCTAGGAACTACCCAAATTAAGTATGTTAATTAACCATTTAAGATGAGCTAACTCACTAAAGCACAAGAATATCATGGATTAAAAGCTCCTACCTCAAGTTGATGCAAAACCCTTAACATGGGTCCCTAATTTCGAATTCCCTAGGGAGGCCCAAAGCTGAAATTGTTGGTACTCACGCGTAGAGCTCGTCGTGCTCTCCGTTTAGCCGCAAACGGCACTTAAAAACTCCAAGAATTGAGAAAGTAATCATGATACAAAGTTTAATGTAAAAGAGAAAGAAAATGAAGTGGAAATGGAGCAAGAAGGGAAACCAGCGGGGAGAGAGAAGATAGAGACCAAAAATGTGGTCTCAAGGCTTTAAAGTTGGTGGTGGTGGGTCCTATGAATTTCCTTTTTTCATTAGTTTCAATTTGCACCACATATTACAATACATGCACCACTAGATAAACACCACATAAACATATAAATTTAAAATGCACAAAAGCAATTAGACCCAACCACAATCCCGTACACAAAACGTGAAATGACAGAAATGCCCTTACGGCGACACAACTTCCGAAAAAAATGAAAAATACTGAAAATTGGAAACGCCACAGTTTATGTGACTATTAGAGCTTGTTTTAAGGAAACTCGATTTTAGGCACCTAAACAGAATCAAAAGGTCATAAGAACCATTAACTATTTTTCATGGCATAACAAAAGTCTGTACGCTGTATCTGTACTATAGTGGGAAAAGACCCAAATAAATGTACTCATATTCCACATTTTGAAACTTCAGATCTGCTAAATCTAAACCTGATTGGCGCAGGAATGAATTTTTTAATTGATATGGTTAATGATTGGAATAACAAATTCCAAAATAGCCTAGAATCATCAAACGCTCAAATAGAGACATCTATCGATGATTTACAATAAGGAATGGTATCCTTAAATGAAAAGTTGGATATGTTAACATTGCTTATCCAGCAAACTGATAATCAGGATCTAAAAGTTCAGATTAATCAAATGATTCTCAATTTTGAAAAATTGAAGAAATAAAAAATATCTGATCTTTATCCTCCTGATCAACAAGATCCTCCAAAAGTAGATAAACAATCTACTTCTACTTCCACAATAAAGGTAAAAAACCTTTACTATGAAATATAGGATATACTTGTAATTCATGATAAACCATCAAAGAATTACAACAAAGATGAGTTCGATAACATCGTCGACTTCTTAGATTGTCTAAGACAGATGTATGTTAATCCAAATTTATCTATTGATGAAAGTAATCACATCATCAACCATGTTAGAGAGGTCTCTCTACAAAATGAAGATCTCCTTACACACTTCGGATATCAAATAACTTTATCTGAAAGTGATAATGAATCAGACGAACAAACCAATGTTCTTTCTGATCAATCTGATTCTGAAGAATTTAACAATTCTGAAGACTCAGAATCTGTTGACGAAGAAATTCAAGCTGAACCACAGCCAGAATCTTACTCTACCAACAAAAGAAAAAAGGAATCTGACACTGTTTTGGATGAATCATTTTATGGTGATTTTCCTTCAACAGAAGAGATACTCCCTGCAGAAGAAACTACAGTACCAACCGGCACTACTCCGGCAAGTACTAATACTCCTGCAAAACTAGCTGAGGGTCAACCATCCTCCGTTAATGATCCCAGTCCATCCTTTACTCGAAAGGATGATCTTAACAAGTATCCTATTGCATAAAATGGTACTTATCTTGATCTTTCACATGTCCCATATAAAGATCATTTCAAAACTATTGACGAATGGGCGCAATCACTAGCCATTCTAGTCAACAATCAGAAAGCGCACTGGTCGAAGGAACGTTTTCTCAATTACATTGCCGCTACTCTACAAGGAGATGCTCTTAACTGGCTACGATAGTGGGATCAGACAGAGCAAGGAAAAAGGCAAAAAGGCAAACTCCTCAATAATTTCCTTCAAATAGATGGTATTCTAAGATGATTTGTCAAAATCCTTAAAGAAGAACTCGTCAGTCATATAGGAGAAACCCTCCTATCTGAAGACGCAAATTTTGCTCTTTCCAAAATTGAATTATGTGATATTTGTTGTTTTCCTAAGTATGTTAAACTCTTTAAGAAAATTTCAAATTTTAATAATAATGTGATCATGTAGTTTTATCCCTTTTTGGGTTAAAACTAAACCTAAGAAGTCAATAGACTCTTGTTCAACTTCTATTTTGTTTGGTAACAAAATAATTCCATGTGTCTTTGTAGTTTTGCAGATAGAAGTTGTACATGTTTTTTATAATCTTCTCTTGTTTTAGAAAAGACCAGGATATCATCGATGTATATAACAACAAAATCTTAAAGGTCATTAAAGATAGGAGAAGAAAGGAGAGTCTGTGCGTAGGCTAGCACGGAGCAGCAGAGAGGTTTGACGGCAACACAAGAGTTGCCGAAAAATCAGAGAAGAAGGAGTTTGAGGTTTTTGATCCGAAAACCTTAAGAGGCAAGTTCTTCTCTTACTCTTTCCCTTTGATTTGTGTTCTATACATGTCTAGAAAATTCTAGGGAGCTTAAACAATATAATTGAACAATTATGCATGCTTAAATCGGATTAGAATAGAGGCTTTTATAATTTTATTCATATGTTCTTGAATTGTATATTCTTGGATTTTTTATGCATGATTTGATGTTTAATTTGGATTTTTACATGTTAGAACATCTCAAAATGAATTAATATGGACTTAGGTTGAAGCTTAGAGACTTTAACAATTGAGTTTTAGGGTTTACAGAGGCTGAACCAACGAAGAAGACGAGCCGACTCGGTTGGAACTGAGCCTGCTCAGTTGGGCTGTGACCTGGGCACTTCATTTTAATTGCTCAGAATTGTTTTTAAACTTATTTTAATTAATCTAAATGGGTTAAATAGACTTAGAGAGGTTCTAGAATGCATAATATACTCTGTATGCTTAAGGAATTGGACAATACGGATTTATAAATAATTTTTATAAATTATTTAACGAATGGTTAGTTATTAAATTGTTTTAACAATTCAATAAATGCTTATAAAGTTTCTAATCATAATTTTGAACCTTTATATAAATTATCTGAGATGTAAGTTAATTACTTGGAATGTAAGTTAACTACATGCTATTTAAATTGTTGTATTTGCTTAATTAAATGCAAAGAGTTATCTGTGGATTTTTATATTGTGCTTATCTCTGGACTTATTTGATGTATTATCCTTAATTGTTACATCATTGATTGGAATGTATGGATGTAATGCACCAGTACGAGATAGTGGCATTCTAGGGACGGATTAACTAAAAGGTTAAGTCCTACCTATTCGGATTTATAAGAGAACGGATTTACTAGAAAGTTAAATCCTACTTATTTTTGTGTCGGACCATTAAATGAATTGGATGACATATTGGATATTTATTTTAAGCTTTAGATAGGATGGATTTTATATATGTAGCTATATGCTATGGTATGAGCTTGAATCTCAGGATCATGGATAGGGCGCGTATATTGCCTAGGATGGATAACTGGATATAGTAGACATCTGTGTACCCTGGTAGGTCTAGGTACTCATGCCCATTTTATGTATGATTTGCATGTTGCCTTCTATTCAGGTTGAGGCAGACTTATAGTCCAGTGAGCATCCTATAGTGTGTGTATAAATATATTTATGGACTATTTAACTATTATTGAATTGACTAGGATGTATAGGTATCATCGAGTCTCTATTTGGACTGTAGTAGAGTAGAACTTGTTCGTGAGCCTGATCTACTATTATTTTTCAGGTGTTCGACAGTTCTAGTTTTAGAGCTTATTCGTGCCGAGTAGAGACAGTTATTCATTCTTCTGACTACATAGGACTCTTCTTCATGTTTTAGTTTTGGATTTGATTTTAGTTCAGTATTTTTTTCAGTTGGGTTATTATTAAGGGTTCACTAGATGGATTCCCGAATTGTAATGATATTAGAGGTGTTGGTTATTTCATTTCAAGGATTATTTAATTACTTATTTAAGGATTTATTATTTAGTTTTCTTTTCGCTTATTTATTTATTCTTATTTCTTTTCATACTCAATGCTTGTTTATTACTTAATTGTTTGATATTCCCTTAGGTTTAGGCTTGGACCTGATCAACCAATGTCACGGAGTCAGGGGTATCACAGTTTGTGAATAAATTGATAGTTGAATATGATGTGATAAAAGCATGTTTGTATGTGATGTAGAATGTGCCAACATACGCTAGTGAAATTCATGTTATTGCTTAAAGTGTATAAATGTTTAGTTTACAAAAATGCTAGCATGATTGTGACGATGAGGTTTCTATGATGAGCATGCTTATGTTTTAGAAAATGTCATGCTTGTACCATTATTGTTATATAAATGAAATTGAAGTCAAATTGATGCAATTAACTCATATGCATGACATGGTGGGGAGGTTGAATGAGTATGACAAGTGAATTAATGTAGAAAGGGTGTGAAACGGATTTTATAAAAAGAATCAGATTTCGCGAGTCTAGTGCTACCTCGACCTAGAGGGAGCGTGTGCCGATTATAGGACATGTAACATTGATTATTAGGCCCTAAATGGTAGTCGGATTTGAGGCCAGAGATATAATCAATCTCTCCTTGATAGAGTCAGTTAGCGGGTTTTTCGGTGTAAGTTGGGTCGTTTGAGACCAAGGTCGGGATGGTTAAGCATTTCATAGAATGACAAATATATATATATATATATATATATATATATATATATTTATGATAAGTTGTATATGTGACATTATGGAGATGAATTGTGACTTGTGAACTACAAAATCCCCATTGTATGATCCCGGTTCCTTTTAACCCCTCTTGTGTATTGCTTGACTTAAGGGAGTCTAAAGTTGATGCTTTAGGCATCTCCTACTTAGTCTCCGTGCTCACCCCTTCCTTTAACATTTTTCAGGTTACAACAAGGAGGTGGTCGATGATGCTCCTCCACAAGGGTAGCCAAGGTTGATGAAATCATATTTTGTAACCTTTTGTAATCAATGCTTAGTATTGATGACTATTTTTGTAAAGTGGCCATAATTCGGCCATTTTTGTAAAGTGCATTGTATCTAAAGACCTTAAGGGTCTCAAAGTTGTAAACTATATTCTTTTGGACTATTTTAATGTAATTTGGATCATGTAAATGACAGCTATGGCATGTTTTGGCAAGTTACAAGTTCTTGAATGGTGCAAATGTATGATGAATTATATAAACACATAGATTGATGTAATGTGTTGACGTTCAATTATCCAACCATGCTTTCGAGTTAGGACATGGGTATTAAGGTTAAAAGGACCACATTTAGGCTCGGATCAAGGACAGAGGCAAAAGGGGGCAAAAAACCCATTTTCTAAGGCCTCCGAGCACTCCTTACCCTTGGTGCTGGCCTTAAATATTAGAAATTCCATTAGTAAATTTCTAATATCGCGAGCTTGGACGCTAGGCCCGAGCACTCAGACCATACCAAACCTGTACTCGGGGTGCTCATGGCACCCTCCGAGCATTCGGAGGGTGTCCACCAAGCGCTCGATGCGTGCGCTGGGGTGCCAAATGTCACCCTCCAAGCGCTCGGTATTGGACTTTGGGTATTATTTTTGACAACGTTTTTCTTTGGCCCGAATCTTCCACATGATTGTCTTATTTGACTTCCATAATGTTTAGAATGACAGGACCGCGTCTAATTATGAACCTTATGGTGTAAAATGACCGTTTTACCTTTTTAAGTCCTAGGAGGATCGGCGTGTAACCGAGGTTGAATTCTTCACTCGTTCATGAACTGATTTGATTCAGAATAACTTGTAAGACTTCATTACTCTTAATGCATTGGATGGAACGTAATGACCTATTTTCCCTTTTTGCCATCGGGTCGGATTATGACCTGGTTAGTTATTCGGATCTCCCAGATTTGAGTCGTTACATATTTGGTATCAGAGCAAAGGTTTGAAAACCTTTAGGATGACGAGTAGTGGCTTACCTAGACGGGGCGGAAGGTTGACTTGCATTAACTATATGTTTCGTGTTTAATGTTTTAAACGCATGCTTAATTGCTACATGCTTAAATGTTTAAATGTCATGTGTTCATATGTTTAAACATTGATGTATGTTATTTACATGGCCATGTATATGAAACATTTATGTGATTTAAAGCATGTATGCTAGGTGATTAAGTGTTGAGACCCATATTATGCATGCTAATTGTCTAAGTGTTATCATTATTTTCAAATGGGTTGCGTGGGGACGTCGTTTCGAGCGGATCATATTTTATTGCCGTTTTTGAATCGTTCTCTTATTTTATAGCGTCATACCACCAAGGAGGGATATAGGGGAAAGTTCTAACTCTAATCCCGTGGAGCGGGTTGAGGAGTAAGTTGAGGAAGATATGCTTTTGCGTGGTTTGGTCCCACCTAGAGGGGGACAAGCTAAGAAGAATGTTGAATCACCTATTCAAGTAGGCGAGGACCAAGTTAGGAAAACCTTAACTACGGTCTTACAAGAAGCTCTTCAGGCTACAGTGGCAACTTCATCACAAGATACCACCACCGAAGAAGAGTGAGTCGGATTAGACTCTTGATTTTATTTCTAGGTTCGTAAATTTGATGCCGAATTTTTTGAGGGCTATTCGAATCCGCTTGTGGTGGATAACTACATTACTAGATTAGAGAAGCATCTCAATGTTATGGAGCTACCGTCGGATAGGTTGAAGATTGTGTTGGCTACTTATATTTTTACGGGGGATGCAGAGATTTGGTAGAAGACCATTTCTCACACACGCAATGTGAATACTATAAGCTATGATGCATTCAAGAAACTTTACTATGAGAAGTACTTTTTGGCACCTTAGAAGAGGGAATTGAGGATAGACTTTGTTAACCTTAAGCAAGGGAGTATGTTAGTCATGGAATACGAGAACAAGTTCATATCTCTCTCGAGATTTGTGTCGAAAATAGCCAATGAAGAGGAGGAGAAGACGTTGAAGTTTGTTGGTGGCCTTGACTTTACTATTAGGTCGGTAGTGACCGCAGAAGAGTTGACAGAATATGCAAGGGTAGTGAGGAAGGCGTTAGTTGTTAAGGAGGAAAGCAAGGATAGACGTACTATATGAGAGTCACATAGGCAGTGTAAAAGTATCGGTGCTAATTCTAAAAGTCAGTCAAGGAAGAAGCACAAGGGTAAGCCATTGGGTTTTTAGGGACAGTAGGTTGCTAGATCCGTACTAGCAGCTACAGTTTCTATGGGATCTTCTAAATCAGAGGTGACATGTTTCAAGTGTAAGCAACCCGGACACTACAAGGCATAGTGCCCACAGACTTGGTCAGTTTAGAGAGGTTGTTTTGGGTGTAGCCAGTGGGTCCATATAGTGAGGGATTGTCTATATCGAGGTGATAGTGCAGTCAGTGGTATAGGGTCACAGCAGAGGCCGACACAGTTTGCCATAGTTTAGTCAGGGTTCCGACGACCACCACCACCATAGCCCGCCATGGCCTCCCAGGGTTCTCGACCAGCTAGTGGAGCTACATCTAGTGCACCTACACAATAGTTAGGCTATTATGCCTGTGGTTCTCAGGGGCAGAGGACCCAGGGTCAGGTGTATGCTGTTACTCCAGCCAGTGCTCCAACCAAGCCATTGTGATACCCCTCGAATCCGAGACACGGGTTGATCAGGCCCAAGCCCAAACCCGAGGGAATATCAAACAATTAATATTTTAAAACGAACACAGAATATAAAAAGATTTAAGAATTTAAATAATGAAGCTGAAAGAAATATTAAATATAAAATCCTCCAAACATAAAGATTTATAAAATCCAATTCTCCAAAACCTCCAAAAGTACAACTCGGGAATCCATCTAGTGGACCCCTAAATCAAATCCCAACTGAACATGAAATAACTGGAAATAAAACCCAATCTAAAACATAGAATGAAATCCTACGTCGTCGGTAGAGTGAATGATAGTCTTTACTTAGCCCGATCAAGCCTAAGACTAGAACCGTTCGATACCTGAAAAATATAAGAGTAGGTCAGGCTCACGAACAAATTCTAATCTAACTACAATCCATACAGTGACCCAATAGGTAGATACATCCTAAATATCTCAAAATATCTATCTATTCCATAAATACATATATATCCACACTAAGGGACATTCACTGGACTACGAAAGGGTCTCAACCTGAATAGAAGGTAACATGCGAAAACGCACCCAAAGGTGGGTATGAATACCTAGACCTAACAGGGTACACTTCAACCTATCATAGCCAACTATGCATCCACTACATATATGCATCCTAACCATCGAGCCTAAGACTCAAGCTCATCTCGTGGTACCATAATCATATATCTAAAGTCCGTCCTCAACCAGAGTGTGTCATTCAATTGTTCATTGATCTGACATACAATATATAATCCAGTTAGTCACTCAACTTATTCAGTTAATATGACTTAACTACAAACAACCAATCCAGGAAGTCATTCAACTTAGTCAGTTAATCTGACTTACATAATTAGGATTTAATATTTTACAATCCATTCCTTTATTCCAATAGGTTAGGTCTTAGCGTTTTGAGCTAAACCATCCCTAGTATACTACCGTCTCATACCGGTGCATACAATCCACAACATCCATATTAACTACATAACCTAATTAACAGTTCAGCAATTAAAGTCCAAAACCATAATCCAGTTCAAAACCATAATCCAGGTAATTGCAGAATAGTGTATCATATTTCAGCAATTAAAGTTCGAAACCTTAATCCAATTAATTGCAGAATAATATATAATATTTCAACAATTAACATCCCAAAACCATAATCCAGTTCAAAACCATAATCCAGTTAATTGCAGAATAGTGTAAAACTCCTTAGCAATTAATTTCAATCCTTTATTCATGTTATTGCAGAAAAGAACTAATGTTTTAGCAATTTAAAATCCAGAGCATGCACAGGTCCAAACTGTTAAATACAAGACCCTACTGTGCATCTAAAACAAGAATTAGAAACATGTTATAACTCATTAAATTGCCGAATTAAAACTAAGCAATTAATTTCCTCCCAACCGTTAATAGCATGCAAAGTTGTTAAATTTCACACTGTTCATTCCATTAATATAACGGGGTAACTTATGCAATCAAAGGTCTTAATAACATCAAAGTTAAATATTTAATCCCTCTGTGAAGCCCCGAAACCAATCAGAACGGTCCAAACTCTCAAACAGTGTCCAAATAGTACGTCGGAAAAATTCAAGAATATACAAAAATGAGAGAGCCTGCTACATGAACTTGGGAGCAGGCTCCCTAATGCATGGAGCCGGCTCCATGCCTCTTGGAACTGGCTCTAAGGGTGTGGGAGCCGGCTTCTACTTCCATGGAGCCGGCTCTCTCCCCCTCTAAGAGACTCTGGCCCAATTTTCCTCCATTTCCGACCGTTTGCTTCGTCTCCGGCCGTTTCCAACTTTATTGTTCTTCATCTAAACTGAACCTAAGGGTCTTAAATCTCATCTAGTATTATTTCAGACCTTGGTTTATAATAGTAAGACTCAATAACAATGATTAAAATAGTATTAACTTGTTATGCTAAAAACAAACGACGAGCTCCATACATGCAAGAATTAATTCAGATAAATTCCACACACAACAGATAATCAATTTAACATGTAATACACATGCTAGATTCAATTAACATCCCATTAATTTCCTAGAGATCACCTAGGTATACACAGAACACAGGCCAACAGGAGAGAGAAAGAAAAGAACTTGCCTGTGATTTCAGTTTTGAAATCTCGGCGTCGTCTCTAAGTTTCCGGCAATACTGATTACCGTCAAGCCTCCTATTGTTATGGTTAAATCCATAACAAAACCTCATTGGTCCTCTTTGTTTTCCTCCTTGGTAACCCTTACGATGCCTCTGTTCTCTCAATCCTCCCTCTGTTATGTCTCTGCCTTTACTGTGCCATGAATAGGGTTCTAAAACCCTAGGCAAACGTATGGTATATATTCATAGACAACTATACCTAAGTCCAATTAAACCCTAAACTAAAACTTAATCGGCCCATAGAACAAAACCTAATTTATAAACTATGTCGGCTACTAATTAATAAAACAACATTTAAATAATTAAAACATTTAATTCATTTAAATAAAATCAAAATATACAATTAAACCAATACTTAAATTAAACATGTAATTTTCTTAAATAAAACAAATAACACAATTCCTTTAAATAAAACAATTCATTTAAATAATTCAACTCAACAGACAAATAAACAATTAAATAAATAAAAACGCAAGTAAACAAACAAAAATGCAATTAAATACTTAATTAAAAAAGCGGGACTATCCTTTTAAAATTAGGGGTATTACAGCCATCATCCGATCCATTAGTTGTCAAGTGTATGATCTTTGTGTCCCATTAATGGGCCAAAGTGTTAATTAATTCTGGTGCATCATACTCATTCATTGCATCATCTTTTGCATGTGCATTGGGGTTAGAGGTTAGTCAGTTAGATAGATCGCTTTACGTTGATACGCCTATGGAAGGTTCAGTTGTCCTTGATCGAGTTTGTTGTAGTTATACCATTTTGATTTCGGAACGGACATTTGCGTTTTATCTCATTTTTCTCGAGATGATAGATTTTGACGTCATTCTTGGGATTGATTAGTTGGAATCCTTTAGGGCAATTATTGATTGTTTCGGCAGTAGGGTATCTTTTTGTACTTCGGAAGAGATTGATTTTGTTTTGTAGGAAATCAGGGCAATTCTCTCATTTCTTCATTTTATGGCATTAAAGGTCGTAATCGGCGTGAATTATTTTTAGCTAGTCTTTTAGCTGATGATGATGAGTTTCATGGAGAATCGTATCCAGCAGTTGTGTGTGACTTTCTGGACGTGTTTCCAGAAGATTTAACTAAGTTACCTCCACATAGAGAGGTGGAGTTTGCTATTGATCTTATGCCTGGTACTGAGCCCAATTTTATGGCGCTGTATTGTATGGCACCAGCGGAGTTAGAGGAGTTGAAGAAGCAGTTGGATGATTGTCTTGGACATGCATTCTTATGACGCGATACTCAGGATGGATTGGTTATCTCATTACCATGCCCAAGTTAATTGTTATAATAGGTCTATTATTTTCACAATACTTGGTTAGGATATGTACGTCGTTGCTATGCCACATTCTAACGGGGTTTCTAGCACGTATTTGTTTTACATTGAGGAGGAGACCGAGGAGAAGGTTATTGTATCATTGGATAATATACCAATAGTATAAGAATTTTCAGATATTTTTTAAGAGATTCCAGGGTTGCCACCTAGTAGAGAGATAGACTTTGTGATTGACTTAGCGCCAGGCACTACGCCTGTTGCTAGGGCACCATACAGGATGGCACCAGTGGAGATGCGCAAACTGAGGGATCAGATTCAGCAGTTACTCAGTTAAGGTTTTATTTATTGGAGTACTTCACCCTGGGGAGCACCAGTTTTGTTTGTGAAGAAGAAGGATGAATCACTTCGCTTGTGTATAGATTACAGGGAGTTAAAAAAGGTTACTATTCGTAATAAGTATCATTTACTAAGGATTAACAATCTTTTCGATCAGTTAAAGGGAGCAACTTACTTCTCTAAGATTGATTTGCGTTCTGGATATCATCAACTTCGGGTTAGGGAGCAGGATGTTCCTAGGACAACGTTTCTCACTGGATATGGTTCTTATGAGTTTCATGTTATGCCTTTCGGATTGACTAACACACCAGCAGTCTTCATGTATTTAATGAATATAGTCTTCAAGGCTTATTTAGATCAATTTGTCATCGTATTTATTAATGATATCTTGATTTATTCTAAGTCAGAGGACGATTATGCTAGACATCTTCACACAGTGTTGCAGACGCTTCGTGAGCATCAGTTATATGCCAAGTTCGAGAAATGTGAATTTTGGCAGCGAAAAGTGAAGTTTCTAGGTCAAATAGTGTCAGAGAAGGGGAAATCGGTGGATCCAGCAAAGGTCTCAGCAGTAGTAGAGTGGGGATAGCCTACTACATCTACGGAGATTCGGAGTTTTTTGGGATTGGCAGGATACTATCGTAGATTCATTCAGGGGTTCTTGAAGATAGCAGGGCCATTCACTCATCTGACTAAGAAGGGTGTATGGTTCGTATAGGATGAACACTGTTAGAAAGCTTTTGATGAGTTGAAGAGCAAGTTGACTTCTATACCTGTCCTGTCTACTCCACAAAGTGGGATAGAGTATCTTGTTTATACAGATGCTTCTTTACAAGGTATTGGGTGTGTTTTGATGCAGGAGGAACGACCAATTTCCTATTGATCTAAGCTTAAGCCTCATGAGCTTAATTATCCGATGCACAATTTGGAGTTGACAGTTGTGGTCTTTACCTTACGCATTTGGAGGCATTATCTGTTGGGAGAGTCTTTCAGATTATTCAGTGATCACAAAAGTCTACAGTATTTGTTCACTCAAAAGGAGCTGAATATGAGACAACGCAGATGGTTAGAGTTTATGAAAGACTATCATTTCTCAATACAGTACCATACAGGGAAAGCGAATGTGGTAGCAGATATACTTAGTCGCTAACCTCATGCTAGTATTTCTGCATTATTTGCCACTGATTGGGATACTTTGAAGATAGTTGATGAGTTATCTGATGCTTTTATGGCATGTATGGTAGTTAAACCTTCTATCATTCACAAGGTTCTTAAGGCACAACTCATGGATCAGCAGTGCATAGATAAAATTGTAGAATTAGTTTCTGGAGAGATTCCATTTTATTATGTTGGGACTGATGGAGGCTTGAGGTACAAAAAACGTTTAGTAGTACTTTCTGTTAATGCATTAAGGAAGGATGTGATGACTGCGACTCACAAATCTGAATTTTCTATCCATCCGGGATGAGACAAGATGTATCAGGATATGAAGCGGCAGTTTTGGTGGGTAGGGATAAAGAAGGACATTGCTATTTTTGTGTTTAAGTGTAGTACTTGCCAGATGGTCAAGATCGATCATCATAGACCGCCTGGTTCTTTACAGCCACTACCTATACCAGAGTGGAAATAGGAAAGCATTTCTAATGATTTTGTGTAGGGATTGCCTAATTCATTTAAGGATCACAACTTTATTTGGGTCATTGTGGATAGGTTAACCAAATTAGCTCATTTCTTGCCTATTCACACTGACTTCACTTTGGAGCAGTTGGCGAGACTTTACATTACAGAGATTGTGAAGTTGCATAGCATTCTATTATCCATTATATCGGATAGGGATTCGAGCTTTGTGTCAGGATTTTGGAAGAGTTTTCAGCAGGCTTTAGGTACAGAGTTGCATCTTAGCATTGCTTATCATCCTCAAACTGATAGACAGACCGAGAGAGTTAATCAGATCATAGAAGATATACTTCGTTCTTGTGTCTTGACTTTAAAGGCCACTTAGAGGATTATTTGCCACTTATGGAGTTTGCATATAACAATAGCTTTCAGAAGACTATTGGTATGACACCGTGTGAGGCATTATATGGTCGAGCATGTAGATCTCCTGTTTGTTGGATGGAGGTTGGAAAAAGCAGATTTTTGGGTCCTGAGTTCATTAAGGATACCTCTGAGAAGATCTCTCTTATTAGGGATTGTATGTGAACTGCCCAGAGTAAGCAGAAGAGTTATGCAGATCGTTATACTTGTGCATTGGAGTTTCAGGTTGGGGATCAGGTTTTACTTAAAGTGTTTCCTATGAAGGAGTAATGCGCTTTGGAAAGAAAGGGAAGTTGTCACCATGGTTTTTCTGTTCTTTTATGATTACTGATCGAGTTGGAGCTGTAGCTTATTGATTAGCACTTCCGGACCATTTACATCGTGTCCACAATGTGTTTCATGTTTCCATGTTGCGAAAATTTCTGCGAGATGAGGATCGTTATCAATATATCGATGTTGGTGAGATTGAGTTGCAGTTGGATGTAACATATGTGGAGCCACTGTGTCGTATTATAGATAGTATGAATCAGATCCTTTGCAATAAGGTTATACCTTTAGTACATGTTCAGTGGAGCCATCATAATGAGGCTGAGTCCACGTGGGAATAGGAGGATGTCATTCGCTCACAGTTTCCAGAAATTATGGAAGAAGATAAGGGCAAATTCTGAGGACAAAATTCCTTTTGTTAGGGGGAAAGAATGTAATACCCCTAATTTTCAAAGGA
This sequence comes from Cornus florida, assembly GCF_030987335.1. NCBI lineage: Eukaryota > Viridiplantae > Streptophyta > Magnoliopsida > Cornales > Cornaceae > Cornus > Cornus florida. The sequence goes on from NW_026775571.1 coordinate 41,930,043, forward strand.
TAGTCTCGATATTTATTTAATTGTTTTAATTGCATTTTTAATTATTTAATTAATTATTTGGCTATTTGATTATGTGTTTAATTGAATTTACTATTTAAATATAATTTGTGTGCTTAAATGATTTATTTGAAATTAATTGTTTAAATGCTAGGTGCTTACTTATAATTAAATAATTTAAATGTTTATTTTATTTTAATGAATATGGATAGTAGTAATGAACCAACCCAATAGGTCACATGGACTACCTGAATAAGAGGTTAAATAGGTACAGACATTACCCATGGATAGTTATACACACATATATATTTGTATATAAGGATATTATTTTATTTTATTATTATTATTGTTTATTAATAGGAATAATGGTGTGTCTCGTACCTAGTTGCAAGAAAGTGTGTAGTGTGGCCAAGTTTAATATTTGTATATTGCCACTATCACTGCTAATTATTAAAGTAGCTAGAGTGAGTATGGATCGTCCCAAGGGAAAATGAAGTGTATTTAAGCTTGGAAATCAACGTTGGATTAGTAGGTCGAATGATCAAAGTTGGTTTGGTGGTTGAATTAAACTACAATGTAAACTAAATAAATGTAATGTAAGCAACTTGAAGGCAAAGGTTTCATTTGACCTAGTGCTTCACCGTGGGGAGCACCGATTTTGTCTACAAAGAAGAAGGATAATTTTTTGAGGTTATGCATTGATTACCGAAAGTTGAATCATGCCACCATAAAGAACAAGTATCCATTGCCTAGGATTGATGACTTATTCGCTCAATTAAAAGGCGTTTGTTATTTTTTGAAGATTGATTTGAGATCCTGTTATACTTTAGACATGAAATTCAAAAGTATATAATATAAACTTAAAGGTTCATGGCCCTTGGCCTCATTATGTACATATCAAATAAGTCTCAAAAGGTGCACTTAAGTGCACATTACATATCCAAGGTAAATATTACAAGATTTTACATATTAAACCAAATGAAAGCTAACATACTAACATATGCATATTTTGAAATTGTGCAAAATACTTCGAGCAACTAAGTAAACCTAGGGATGTTGTGTATCCCAAAATAAGGTTTGTTTACCTGTAAAATAACCCAAACAAGTAGGGTGGGTAAACAAGTTACTCGTAGGATGCGGTGCATGCGTATACCTTATGGTTTCAAATATCATGTAAGCTCAATATAGATCATTATAAAGGAGCATTCCACTTAACGTCTATGTTTTCAAGGTGAACTAAGGGATCATTTCATGCTACACAAGCAAATGAAATGATAAATTACAAGGTATACAAGCATACAAGCACAAGTATACTAAACCATTTTGAAACATTAAGTACCAAATCACAAGCTATAAGTAATCCATGATTAACAACTTGGAAATTGAATGCGAAATCAAGTAGTTGGAAAGACTAGGATATGTGGCCTCAAGACTATACAAATTGTTTTGGGCAATTACGACCCACAAGGTACTACCTAGTGCTCACTATGACATAGGGATAATTCTTATTCCCCGCATTAGAGCCAAACCCTAGCCATCACATATTTCATATCCTTAGTAGCTTCCAAAAATCAACAAGTTTATGACATATACACAGCAACAATGCATGAAACTACCTACCAAACACAAATAGGGTGAAACCACGCAAACCATGTCCTAAGGTTTCATGTCTAAAATAGCATACACCATGTCGAATCTTCAATGTGCGATTCGTTACACTTACAATGAACATCAAATGTCGAATCTTCAATGTGTGATTCGTTACATGCAAGTCAATGACTCTAAATAATACACTAAACTAATTTACCATCAATGTGAGTCACAATTACTAATCCACACAATATAGTAATAGACTAACAAGGTAAATATAAGTGCAATTCACAAGATTTTCATAATAAACCCTCAATAAAATCTCTAGAATTAAGCAAGTCATTAAACAATAATTTCACTACACAATACAAATATAATTATGCATGCTTTAAATCACAAACTCTTAGTTAAGCATATAAAATCTCTATTTATATGCAAATACAAGAATTGAAAAGCATGTAATCAATATATATAAAGCCTCAAATATATATAAAAGCTAAAAGAATTAAACATACAACCACCTCTACCTCAATAGAGAATTGAATCTCTATAATCCAAGGTAAACCAAGGAATTCCAAGAAATCGTTCTACAGTTTTGTTGATGAGGATGAGGGGGATCTTTTACCTTCCAAAGGTCAAGCCTAAAGATGAAGGGAAATGGACCAAAACTATAATGATAGGTCTAGGTTAAGGTGGTTCTTCAATGGAGGCAAGAGAGAGGGTTTGTGAGGAAAAAGAAGAGTTAGCGGAGAAATGTGTATTTCTCCACTAACTAAGGGCTTGTTGGCCCAACACACACACACCTACATTACCTCTCTCTCTCACACACACAATGCAAGGCTTAAAATGAAGCCTACACTTATTACAATCCTAAACATCCATCCAAGGCTTAATTATAAGCCTACACTTGTCAAGTATCCAAGCCAACAAGTGTTCCAATCCTAAGCCAACAAGTAGGTAAATCTCCACCCTCCACATGTCATCATCTAAGGCATCCAAGTTTCACCACATAATTGCCTACAAGTGGACTAATGAGAGTGTGACACTTGTCACACTTTTTGAAAATTATAAAAAGGTCCCTCCCCAAAATATCTTACAATATAAATTGCATAAAAGTCCTTAAGATAAAAAGTAATTACAAAATAATAATTACACAATTAACCCAAAAAGCCAAAATGTTTTCAAAGAAACTATGCATCCATACCCTTACATGAAAAGTAAACAAGTAGCATGTTTTTTTACAAAAGTAAAACTATGTATTTCATGGAAATAAAATTTAATGGATGCATGCAAAACAGGGATCAAATCTTCGCACAAAAGTGAGGTTATGCGAAAGGAAACGACAATCAGGAAAAAGACAAAAAGAAAAAAAAATGCCAAAAAAGAAAAGAAGAAAAATGACCAGGTCATTACAACCTCACCTCCTTAAAGAGATTTCGTCCTCGAAATCAAGCCGTCCCTGAAAGTGAGAACAAACTGGGGTAGTGGGAGTGAAGCTCCTGCTCGAGCTCCTAGGTAGCCTCCTCGACGCTGTGATGTCTCCACAAGTCCTTAACCAATGGAATGGTTTTGGTCCCAAGACTTCCTCCCATGAATCAAGAATTTGGATCGGACTTTCCTCGTACGTTACGTCCTCATCAACAACTACATTAATCCACTACAGAACATGCAATGGATCCGGCTTGTATTTCCTCAATATAAAAACATAAAAGACGTTGCGAACCCTATCCAGGTCTGGTGGCAAAGCCAAACGATAAGCAACCTTACCGACATGCTCCAAAATCTCAAATGGTCCAATGAACCTAAGAGATAACTTACCCGTCTGTCAAAATCTCAGAAGCCCCTTACGTGAAGAAATCTTAAGAAAGACATGGTCTCTTATCTTAAAAGAAAAGGATCTTATCCTCCTGTCAGCGTAACTCTTCTGTCTGCTCTGTGCGGTAGCCAACCGCTGCCGAATCAACTTGATTTTCTCTATAGTCTCAATAACTATATCGGGACCCAAGGCGATCGTATCACCTACCTCGGTCTAACAAACTAGAGATCTATAAGGTCTGCCATACAATGCCTCAAAAGGTGCCATGCCAATACTAGTTTAAAAACTGTTATTATAGGCAAACTCAACCAAAGGCAAATAGTCCTCCTAACTACCCCCAAAATCCAAGATGCAAGCCCGCAGCATATCTTCCAATATGTCAATGGTGCGCTCCGACTGACCATCAGTTTGAGGATGGAATGCCGTGCTGAAATGAAGCCCTGTGTCAAGAGCCTCCTAAAAGCCCTGCCAAAAATTAGATGTGAACCAAGGATCCCTATTCGAAACAATGGATATAGGAACCCCGTGAAGCCTGACAATCTGCCTTACATACAGTCCACTCAATTTCTCTGTGCTATCTGTCACTGCCATGGGCAAGAAGTAAGACGTCTTAGTCAACCTGTCAACTATGACCCATACGACATCATTCCCTTCTTGGGATCTTGAAAGTCCCGTCATGAAATCTATAGTGATATGCTCCCATTTCCACTTAACTATTGGTAATGGTTGCTACAATCCTACCGGGCGCTGATGATCTGCCTTCACTTACTGATAAGTAAGGCATCGAGCCACAAACTGTGAAACATCCCGTTTCATGCCCTGCCATTAAAACTATCGCAGCAGATTATGATGCATCTTTGTACTACTACGATAAACTGCGAGCTGAGAGTGGTAAAAATCCTGAAGAACATCCTTACGATAAGACAGAGGAATGAACATCATTCCCCTGTACCTAAGACCACCGTCTTAATGCAAGGTCCAACCCTCTACATTCTCGCCGCCTGAAATCTGTGCGTGGATGGACTTTATCTCCCCATCCATCAACTTTGCCTCAATAACTCTGCTGACAAGAGCCGATTGAGCCACAAGGCTAAACAAAATAACCGGTGAGTCATCCTCACAAAACCATAATCCCAAATCTGCAAGCTCTTTTAACTTCTTCCGTCTATGAATGGAGATGCTAGCATGAGTCCCCCGTGATTTCCTACTTAATGCATCGACCACCACATTGGCCTTATCTGGATGATACTATAACTTATAGTTGTAGTCCTCTATGAACTTGACCCATTTGCGCTGTCTCATGTTCAAAACCTTCTGAGAGAAGAGATACTTGAGACTCTTGTAATCGGAAAAAACCTCGAACTTCTCCCCATACAAGTAGTGTCTCCACCCTTTCAGGGAAAAAATAACTGTTACCAACTCCAAATCATGTGTTAGATAGTTCAACTCGTGAGTCTTCAACTGTAGAGACCCATAAGCAACCACCCGCTTTGTCTACATCAAGACACAACCTAAACCGTCCCGCGAAGCATCACAAAAGATCACATAATCCAACCCATGTTCAGGTATGATCAAAACTGGAGCCAATGTCAACTTGACCTTCAACTCTGGAAAAGCAAACTCACAAGCCTCCTTCCATACGAACTTGACCCCGTCATAGGTGCCGCTAGATGAGAGAAATCCCGAACAAATCTTCGGTAATAGCCGGCTAGGCTAAGGAAACTTTGAATCTCAAACATTGTCTTCGAATGCTCCTAATCTATCACAAACTCAATCTTCAATGGATCAACTACAACACTGCCCCCTGACACAACATGTCCAAGGAACTTCACATCCGGTAGCCAAAATTCGCATTTCTCAAACTTGGCGTATAACTGATTATCCCTAAAGATCTGTAACACTATCCTCCAATGATACTCATGCTCTTCCACCAAAGCTGAGTACACGAGAATGTCTTATACAAAAACCATAATGAACTGATCAAGATGGTCATTGAATACATGGTTTATCAAGTCCATGAAAGTTGCTGGAGCATTGGTCAAACCAAATGGCATCATAAGGAATTCATAATGGCCATACCGTGTACGAAAAGAGATCTTGGATATGTCTTCATCCTTAACCCTCAATTGATAGTAACCTGATCTTAAGTCAATCTTCGAGAAACAAGCGGTTCCCTTCAATTGATCAAACAAGTCATTAATCTTAGGCAAAGGATACCTATTCTTGATCGTAGTGTGGTTCAGATTACGAAAATTGATGCAAAGTCTCAAAGACCCATCCTTCTTCTTCGGAAAAAGAACCAGTGCTCCCCAAGGCGAAACACTAGGACGAATAAAGCCTTTGGCTTTTAAAGCATCTAACTGAGCCTTCAGCTTATCAAGCTCTGCCGGTGCCATAGAGATGGGCGCAGTACCGGGAATGACATTAATAGCAAAGACAACTTTCCGAAGAAGAGGAAGCTCTATCAACTCCTCCGGAAAAACATCTAGAAATTCATTCACAACTGCCGGAAAGACACGGCCCAAACTGCTTGTAACGACCCGAACCCATGGGTCTGAACCTTTAACCTGGTCCTTACCCGAACTCGAGGTCAACTAAGGGTACAATCATTATTTCCTACACTCATAGGTAATACTCAATTCAATACAAGGCCCAAGGTACTCCAAAATTACAACCTAAGAAGAGAGGGTCAGAGATTCAGGTCAAAGGGCAAAGTTAGCCGGCTGGTGTTCATTGGCCGGCTAAAACTACAGGTTTGGTCGGCTGAAGGGGATGATCAGCTGGCCGAAACGATGGTTCAAAATGCAACCTCTTGGGACTTTCTCAAAATGAACTGTCGGCCGGCTGGAGATGGGGTGTCGGCCGACTGATGATGGAGTTTCGGTCGGCTGGTGGTGAGGTTCAGTCGGCCGAAATAAAGTTTCCCCAAGACTCAACTCTCTATAATGCCAAAATATGCACTGTCAGCCGGCTGGTGGTCCTTGTCAGCCGGTCGATAAGCCTTGGAATGTTGCTATATGCAGCTGATAACATCAAAAAATACTAGGCTCATTGTGAGCCAACCTATACAAAAATTGATGCGTAACCAAACCCGAATTGACGACAAATACTACACAATATCCCACAGCTATAAACATCAATTAATTCCAAAAGTGTAACATCATTATTTCCCATTCATTACAATATGCTAATATAGTTCCAAATTTACAACGAGTGTTGTCATGAGGTTATAATTACATTAAAAGACGAAAACATTTTTAGGGTATTGCTTTACATAAGAATGGGATTAAGATACAAAAGTTGTCAAAAACAAAATTTTATCCCCCTTTCAAGCTTGTGGTGGGTTGTCGTCCGCTACTTCTTTCCCGAGCCCTGAAAAATGTTAATGATAAAGGGGTAAGCATAATGGATCAGTAGGAGGTACCTACGACACACCTCTTGTGACCCCGTGAATCCATACAATGAATAAAAATAAGGAGAAAATGGGATCATGCCATACTGAAGAATAACTTAGCAACAAAACTCAACAGTCCAAGTCATACGTGAACTATGGCATGAAATAGGATACAATGTCATGCAATGTTGCTCTCCATTTCAAAAACCTTTTTCCGTCATCATTTCCAAACCGTTAGTGAAACCCGTCCCACGGCAATTCCATGGTGACACTAAAGGAGGATTAGCTATTGTCCCTAACCCATGGCAACTCCATGGCGTTATTTGAGACCCAGGTAACTCAACCACGCTAGGACAGTCTCCTTAGTCCCCTCTAGGTTGCACTAACGCCACGGACACTAGGCAACATCTAGGCGACCGGGTTTTCGCAAAAACCTTTTTCAAAACCTTTTGCCCAAAACAATTCCTTTGCCTTTTTAAAACAACTTTTCCCCCTTCCATGCCCAATGAAAATGCATAAATGCACCATGCCTCTAAAATATCATAATTCTTCATACATTTGAATTTTAACCATAAAACACACTTAGGAGAAATTATATAACACTCATATCATGCTTTCTTACTACATCTACGGTAAATAAAACACATAAGACATAGAATAAAATCATTTAAGTCATGTTTTCTCATAGTATGGCAATTAACACATAATCACATACTACATACACAATAAATAGGTCATTTTGCAAGAATACACATAAACTAGGCATGCAATACAACAATTTATGAAGAATTGAAACCACAAAATCCCCAAATCCAAGCCCTAATTTGAAAATCCTAAGGTTGGCCAAACGGGACTTGGCTCTGATCAAATTGAAGATCTCGATGAGCTCTTCGACTTGCCGCAAACGGCACTAACAAACTCCCAACGGTTAGAGAGAAATCAAAGCTTGAAGATTGCAAAAGAAAAAAAGGAAAAAGAAAAGTGAAGAGAGAGAGAGAGATATAACGTAGAGAGAGAAATATTGAAAGCCAAAATGGCCTTATGGCCATTAAAAGAACAATGGTGGGTCCCACCCTTTAATAAAAATCTTTTAACTTTTATTTTTTTTTCACCACAAATTTAAATATACTTACACTAACTATGATGCAACCATAATAAGCATTTAAATAATTAATTTATGCACAATTAATAATGCACAAAATGCTATGGACCCAAAACATAGCCCCTGTACTCAACAGTCCCGGTAACGGGTCCCATCCGTACTTCCAGGCCCGAAAAATAGACAATTGCCAAAATGGCGACCATTGCATTTTCAAGAGTCCTGAACTTAAGAAAATGTCCCACGCAACTCTCAAACCCACCCAGCATACCCCACGATGTCCGACACGTAAAACAAAAAAAGACAAAAATGCCTTAGTAAAAACGAAAAAAATTCCAGAAAATAGAAAATGGTGAAAACAGAAACATCACACTGCTGTCTTGCTCGACTGACAGACTAGCCAAGTAAGATCTGTGGCGATTCCAGTCACCAATGCTGAAAATAACCGACAGTTGGGAATCGCTCCGATCTCTCACAAAGTGAAAACAGTCTCCCTTGGGAGTGCAAATAGACACCCTTCTGCGGAAGCAATCAATCGTAGCATGAAAAAAGGATAACCAGTCCATCCCGAGAATGACGTCAAAGCCCATCATGTCGAGAACAACAAAATTGAACTTTAAAGTTCGCCCAGCTATTTCGATAGCACAACCCCGACAAACACGGTCCAAAGACATTGGACCCCCTGCTGGCGTGTCAACACAAAGGAAACCATCTTGTAGTGTGACCTCCAACCCCAAGGAATGTACAAATGATGTAGAGATGAATGAATATGATGCACCCGTATCAATAAGAACTCTAGCCCAAGAACCGAAAACTAGAAAGATACCTCAAACTGTAGAAGTCCTTGCAGAGGTATCGGCCTGCGGCAAAGCAAAGACTCGTTCCTCAGTCCCCGACTACAGTGAACTGCGTTACTGGCCTGACTGATGAATGGCAGAAGAATGCATAGGGCCTCTGGCCGGATACGAACCAACTTGTGTCGTTGACTGTGGTACCTAAGGCACCCTGAAACCTGATGAAACGACGGCAGACTGTGTTGGTGCTGCCTATGAACCTATCGGTGCTTTGCCCTGTAACTTCAGACACTCTCTTATTAAGTGACTTGGCTGCTTACAATAATAACAAACTCCACGAACTCCCCTCGTAGAAGCTGAAGACTTACTAGCCTGAGACTGATTGGCCTGTGACTGAAGCTATGGGTAGCGAGGCCTAATATGCCCTAGCTGCTGGTAATGATGACAGATCAAATTTTGGGTTAACCTCGAAGATACAGGAACTGTAAGTGCAAACCGAGCTTGCTGTGACTGTTCCTGAGCATGTGAACTGTCCCCGGCCTTAGCCTTTTTCCACTGACCCCCAATAGATACTGATGAAGCCTTTCCCGAAGACTGTTTATATGAACCCTTGATCCTAGGCTAATCTCAGTCATCTGCCTCAACCAACATAGCTCTCTGAATGACCTCCCTGTAAGTCCATAAATTGAGCAATGAAACCCGTAGCCTAATCTCAAAATACAACCTATCCTGAAATTTTTGTGCCCTGAGCTCGTCTGTCGCTACTATCTCCGGAGCATAGCGGGAAAGAAAAGTGAAGTGTGTCTCATACTTAATGACAATCATCGTACCCTGATAGAGACCCGTGAACTGCACCCTCATGTCCTACCTCATAGCCCTCAGAAAGAAGCGGTTGAAAAACAACTCTCTGAACTCCTCCAAAGTCATCGCCTCTATGTCGTGGATGTTGGTCACAGACCTCTACCAGATATCAGCATCTCCCATGAACATAGAAGGAATCAGGGAGATCCTCAATTGGTCTGTAGGTACCGCCATGCTATTAAGCTTGCGTACCATGAGATCAAGCCATGCCTCTAAAACAAGCGGATCTATACTCCCTGCAAATTGGTCGATCTTGACCCTCTGTAACTTCATAAAATAATCCAATGCCTCGTTAGCAATTGGTGTTGGTGCCGGTACAGGTACAAGAACTTGCATCTCCGTAAAATGTCGACGAAAAATCTCCTATGACATCCCCAGAGCCACTCTTTGAGCAATCTGTTCCTCATAAGTGGGTGCTCATGGTGGATTAGCATCCACACAACGAGGTTGAGCCCTAGGCCTCCCTGGACCCCGTGTGAGCTCGGTATCTGCAACCTGCTCCTCAGTAACACGTACTCGAGGTGGATTAGCATCCACACCCCGAGCTGGAGCCCTGACCCTCCTAGAAAGGTTACTGATAAACTTCGTGTCCTCAAACTGCTCGTCCATTGTGGTGTGACGAGAAGACTCTCCGCAAGTCAAGACCATGATGCTATACACACGAAGGACAAGGTCAACAACAATGCAAGTTGTTAAGACCGAATGAAACTCACGCCATGAATGCATGAAAAAGTCGCACAAAACAGAGCACGAAGTGTATGCAACATATAGTCATGCTAAAATATACAGGCATATACAACATGCTAATGTCAGACAAGCATATATAACATACTAAGGCATACAAACATATACAACATGCTACGGTAGTTAAAATAAAGTTTCTAAGCACATATACATATAAGTGCGTAAACATGTTATAATACCAAGACATGTTATCAAAAAGCATGTGAATATATCAAAGAAAATCAACAAAAGCATGATATGCACCCAAAACCTGTTATCCTAAGGTTTTCGAACCTATGAGCTCTGATACCACCTGTGACGGGCCTGGTTTTACAAACCCAGTGCGTCTTGTGATGACCCGAAAGATGACCCAATAATGGATCCAAAATACAGAAACAAAAGAAATAATAAGGCCTCTAGAGATGTACGTCATCCCTAAGACACCAAAATGACTCCCCATGAAGCCAAGTAACTCAAATGAGTCAAGTGCGGAAGCTAGGGTTTCAAACCCGACAAGAAATGAACTAAGGGTAGAGTGGTCATTTTTAAGCATACCATTGGAAATAAAATGAAAAATGAATGAAGTTAGATTTAATAATCACCTAATTTGGAGTCTGGATGGAAAAGATATGAAGATAGAACAAAATGACATCCTCCGATTAAGAGACACCACAACCCTATCTCACTAAAACTGTCATAACTCTCACCACGGTTGAAGTTTCTGTGTGTGGTTGGTACCATTGAAAATTTCACTTCAAACTCTTGAGAATGGACTCAAAAATTACTTAATTTAGATTAGAAACAAGTAAGATATGGCTGTTCAAAGTCAGCGCAACAAAGCTGTCCTAAAAACTGAAAGAGTACAAAGATTAATGGAGGATCAGCAAGTCGATGGCAAGGATCAGCCGGCTGAAACTCAATGTTCAGCCGATCAAACCCCAATGTTCAGCCTGCCGAAATGGCCTGTGAAGGCAACAAACTCACTGGAATGCCTACGAAAGGCTCTCAACTTGTTGACAGAAGTTGTAAGCCGGCCGATGCACTAGATAATAGCAAAATGAACTACTGCAGACTGTGAAAAAAGTGCTTGGTCCAATCCTAATGCTACACATGCATCCTAAATGTCCTGAAACAAGTTTTTAAAACATTCCAAAGTGTCAAAGAACCTTTCATAATGTAGAAATACAATGCAAGTGTGTGAAACATGCCATAGTGTGTAATTTGCCCTAAATGAAGTCAAAATGAGAAAATGGCTCCAAGGCCTCGTTTTAAACATGTTCACAAACATATCTTACATATAGAAATACGTTACAATAGCCTACGGCCTCATTACATGTCAAACCCCAAAAATCATATCCCAAACCTCAAAATCAATTACATTTATACTTTAAACATGATATTCAAAAGTACACAATATAAACTTAAAGGTTCATGGCCTTGGCCTCATTATGTACATGTCAAATAAGTCTCAAAAGGTGCACTTAAGTACATATTACATATCCAAGGTAAATATTACAAGATTAGATATATTAAACAAAATGAAAGCTAATATGCAAAAATATGCATGTTTTCAAAATATGTAAAATACTCCAAGCAACTAAGTAAACCTAGGGATGTTGTGCATCCCAAAACAAGTTTTATGTACCTGTAAAATAACCCAAATAACTAGGGTGAGTAAACAAGTTACTCGTAAGATGTTGTGCATGCGTATACCCTATGGTTTCAAATATCATGCAAGCTCAATATAGATCATCACAAAGGAGCATTAGACCTAACGTCTATATTTTCAAGGTGAACTAAGGGATCATTTCAAGCTACACAAGCAAATGAAATGATAAATTACAAGGTATACAAGCATACAAGTACAAGTATACTAAACCATTTTGAAACATTAAGCACCAAATCACAAGCTACAAGTAATCCATGATTAACAACTACTTGACTTCTTCATAGAAGTTGTTTGGAATTCCAGGATTGTAAAAGTTTTTCACTTCTACTGTTTCTTGTCGTTTTGCAAAGTTTGCGAAAACATTTTGTGCAGCTTGACCCACATTATAGAAGACTTATTGAGCTTCTATAAGAGTGTCATATGCTTTGAAACATGACCCATTAAAATTTTTTAGTTGGGCATGACAATCTTTCGAAGTTGCATAAATTCCTGGTTGAAATCCTGCAAAGACTACAAACCATTTTGTTGGTTGTGGTGTTGGTTAAATGGGTTGTTTACTCGCCTTTTTAACGATTGTGATTCAACCGTCCTTTTGAGGTAGCTTACCTCGATCGCTCATCTGTGGATAAAGAAATATTGTTAGATATTTCTATATAATTTCTGCTTAAGAAATCTGCAAGAAAATTGTTAGTGCCTTTAATGTGTTCTATAGCAAAAGAGTATTGGGCAATAACATTGTACCATTTTAACCTTCTTCCTTCTAAACAATTCATTTTATTTATGAGGAAGTCTTTTACTACTTGGTTATCAATATGGATAATAAAATCTTCTGGTGCAATACAGATATAAAATCGCTTTATTGCTAGTTTAATAACTAGAAGTTCTTTTCATAAATAATATAATTCTGTTCATTTGGTTTAAATTTCCATAATTATAACCACAAATCAATTCTTCTTTTTTCGGGCTCTTATCTGGTGATTTGTGAAAACAGTTTCATTCCACTTGTCTTGTGGAATAGCTTTTAAAACACATCCCCAATATAAATCTGAGGCGTCAGTTTCGAGAATAAGTGTATCTCCTGTTTGAGGAAAATAAACTTCAGAGATGTTCACAAGATCTTGTTTGATCTGTTGAACAATTCGTTTGTCGTCTTCAGTCCATTCAAAGACTTAATCTTTTTGTAGTTTCTTTATTAAAGGAATTTCCTTTTGAGACAAACCTTTAATAAAAGTACGACCATAATTCAAGATACCGAGAAAACTTTGAAGTTGCTTTTTATCTTGAATATCATCAGGAAAATCACGAATTTTAATAATAATGTGATTATGTAGTTTTATCCCTTTTTGGGTTAAAACTAGACCTAAGAAGTCAATAGACTAACCAAATGAATAGAATTATATTATTTATGAAAAAGAACTTCTAGCTATTAAACTAGCAATAAAACGATTTCATATCTATCTCGCACCAGAAGATTTTATTATTCGTACTGATAACCAAGCAGTAAAAGAATTCCTCATAAATAAAAAAAATTGTTTAGAAGGAAGAAGGTTAAAATGGTACAATGTTATTGCCCAATATTCTTTTGCTATAGAACATATTAAAGGCACTAACAATTTTCTTATAGATTTCTTAAGCAGAAATTATACAAAAATATCTAACAATATTTCTTTATCCACAGATGAGCGATTGAGGTAAGCAACCTCAAAAGGACGGTTGGATCACAATCGCTAAAAAGGCGAGTAAACAACCCATTCAACCAACACCACAACCAACAAAATGGTTTATAATCTTTGCAGGATTTCAACCAAGAATTTATGCAACTTAGAAAGATTGTTATACCCAACTAAAAAATTTTAATGGGTCATATTTCAAAGCATATGACACTCTTATAAAAGCTCAACAAGTCTTCTATAATGTGGGTCAAGCTGCACAAAATGTTTTCGCAAACTTTGCAAAATGACAAGAAACAGTAGAAGTTAAAAACTTTTATAATCCTGGAATTCCAAACAACTTCTATGAAGAAGTCAATGGTGTATGGAAAATGCATCAACTAGACTGCCATAAGAAATTCAGGCAACACCTGAGTGTTCTTACTTCTCTCATCGCTGAACAAACAGCCATGACTGAAGAGCTTAAAAAGCTTTGCGTCCAAATTTGTCTCACAGTTGACTGGGAAAAAGATTTTTCTTTAACTCAAATAATTTTTTTTTTAAAGCTTGACCAGTTAGTTGGAGAATATGATTTTCTAAACAACACATTTACAAAAATCAATCGATTATGTCTTCTTGAAAAAGCAAGAAACATGTTTCCTCTTGAATTATTTAAAATAATCCTCTGCAAAATAGACGGTCATTCTATAACTATTAGAAATTTCTACCTTGAAAATCATGAAGAAATAAACCATTTCGACGTGATTTATAATGGGAAAAAGTTTGCAAAAATGACTCTTTTCATTGTCTCTAGTTTTGAATGGTCAATGGAACCTGTCGACTGGGGAGTAATTAACAAAATTATTTTCTCCTCATATAACTATACTTAATGGAATGCATTTCCAGCAATGATCAAAGCCATGATTTACAAAACAACGCTCACTGGAAATTCAGTCGTAACATGACTTTCTGGATTTCAAGCACTATTAGATGGCGCAAGAAAATAAAATTTTTTCAGCCTTATCAAATCTGGGACCTCAAAACCACTGAAGATAGTGAATTTGACCACCACCAAGTTTTGAATTCATATCAGATCGCTAAAAAGATTAACCCCTTTGATCTTACCATTAACAGTCTTGTACACCTTCAAGATAAAGCTCTCAGGTTAATTCAAGATAATTCAATGGAGCCTCCATTCAAGAAAATATGTGATGGAAGAAGGCTTTTTGTCACACAGCTGCCTATAGACTACCCAACATATACAGTTAACCAGCTCGTTGAACACAATGAATTTTTAAAAGAAATTAAGTGTCTTACATTGAAAGCTCCAACATATATAATTCTGGGTGCAGAACAGTCTAACATTGATTGGGATGCCGCTTATGCTCAAAGCCCAGTCAGTAGTCCTCCTTTAGATGAGTATGAACTCTATAATCTCATCAATGCAATGGAAGGATGACATTATCTTCTTCTGATCAACTACAGAAGCAATCCAGCACACGAAAAGAAGAAATGTCAAGTCTATTATTCATCAACAGTGAAAAGTGGCCAAACAGTGAAAGTAGATTCCATCTTATCTAGACACTATTCATGAACAGTACTTTTACTATTCAGCAAATAGTAAAAAGCACTTTTTATTTTTTGATTTATACCGAAGCTTTACGTAGCATTCGGTATCTGAATTTATATAAGTTTCTCTCTGTTTTCTCTCTCCCCTTTGTAAACATTCTCAATTTTTGTATTTTCGCTTTTCTTCTTTGTAACTGAGAATGTTTACAAAGGGGGAGAGAGAAAACAGAGAGAAACTTATATAACTTCATATGTCGAATGCTACGTAAAGCTTCGATATAAATAGAAAAATAAAAAGTGTTTTTTACTATTTGATGAATAGTAAAAGTACTGTTCATGAATAGTGTCTGGACAAGATGGAATCTACTTTCACTGTTTATGAATAGTGTTTTGTCGGCCACTTTTCACTGTTGATGAATAGTAAACTTGACATTTCTTCTTTTCGTGTGCTGGATTGCTTTTGTAGTCGATCATAAGAAGATAATGTCATCCTTCCATTGCATTGATGAGATTATGGAGTTTATACTCATCTCAAGGAGGACTACTAACTGGGCTTTGAGTATAAGCGGTATCCAAATCAATGTTGGACTGTTCTGCACCCAAAATTATATTTGTTGAAGCTTTCAATGTAAGATACTGAATTTCTTTTAAAAATTCATTGGCTTCAACGAGCTAGTCAACTGAATATGTTGGGTAGTCCATAGGCAGCTATGTGACAAAAAGTCTTCTTCCATCACATATTTTCTTGAATGGAGGCTCCATTGAATTATCTTGAATTACCCTGAGAGCTTTGTCTTGAAGGTGTACAAGATTGTTAATGGCAAGATCAAAGGGGTTAATCTTTTCTGCGATCTGATATGAATTCAAATCTTGGTGGTGCTCGAATTCACTATCTTCAGTGGTTTTGAGTAACCAGATTTGATAAGGCTGAATTTTTTTTGTTTTCTTGCGCCATCCAATAGTGCTTGAAATCCAGAAAGTTATGTTACGACTGAATTTCCAGTGAGCTGTTGTTTTGTAAATCATGGCTTTGATCATTGCTGGAAATGCATTCCATAAAGTACAGTCACGTGAGGAGAAAGTAATTTTGTTAATTGCTCCCCAGTCAATAGGTTCTATTGACCATTCAAAACCAGGGACAATGAAAAGAGTCATTTTTGGAATCTTTTTTTTGTTATAAATCACGTCGAAATGGTTTATTTCTTCATGATTTTCAAGGTATAAATTTTTGATAGTTATAGAATGATCGTCTGTTTTGCAGAGGATTATTCTAAAGAATTCAAGAGGAAACATGTTTCTTGCTTTTTCAAGAAGACATATTCGATTAATTTTTACAAATATGTTGTCTAGAAAATCATGTTCTCCAACTAACTGGGCAATTTTTAAAAAACAATTTATTTGAGTTAAAGAAAAATCTTTTTCCCAGTCAACTGTGAGACAAATTTGGACGCAAAGCTTTTTAAGCTCTTCAGTCATGGTTGTTTGTTCAGTGATGAGAAAAGTAAGAGCACTCAGGTGTTACCTGAATTTCTTATTGCAGTCTAGTTGATGCATTTTCCATACACCATTGACTTCTTCATAGAAGTTGATTGGAATTCCAAGATTGTAAAAGTTTTTTACTTCTACTGTTTCCTGTCGTCTTACAAAGTTTGAGAAAACATTTTGTGCAGTTTGACCCACATTATAGAAGACTTGTTGAGCTTCTATAAGAGTGTCATATGCTTTGAAACATGACCCATTAAATTTTTTTAGTTGGGCATAACAATCTTTCCAAGTTTTATAAATTCCTGGTTGGAAATCTTGCAAAGACTACAAACCATTTTGTTGGTTGTGGTGTTGGTTGAATGGGTTGTTTACTCGCCTTTTTAGTGATTGTGATCCAACCGTCCTTTTGAGGTTGCTTACCTCGATCGCTCATTTATGGATAAAGAAATATTGTTAGATATTTCTGTATAATTGCTGCTTAAGAAATCTGTAAGAAAATTGTTAGTGCCTTTAATATGTTATATAGCAAAAGAATATTGGGCAATAACATTGTACCATTTTAACCTTTTTCCTTCTAAACAATTCTTTTTATTTATGAGGAAGTCCTTTACTACTTGGTTATCAGTATGGATAATAAAATCTTCTGGTGCGAGATAGATATGAAATCACGTTATTGCTAGTTTAATATCTAGAAGTTCTTTTTCATAAATAATATAATTCTGTTTATTTGGTTTAAATTTTCAAGAATTATAACCACAAATCAATTCTTCTTTTTGAAGCTTTTTTGGACTATGAGCTTTTCGGGCTCTTATTTGGTGATTCGTGAGAACAGTTTCATTTCACTTATCTTGTGGAATAGTTTTTAAAACACATCCCCAACATAAATCTGAGGCGTCGGTTCCGAGAATAAGTTTATCTCCTGTTTGAGGAAAATAAACTTCAGGGACGTTCACAATATCTTGTTTGATCTGTTGAACAATTCGTTTGTCGTCTTCAGTCCATTCAAAGACTTTATCTTTTTGGAGTTTCTTTATTAAAGGAATTTCATTTTGAGACAAACCTTTAATAAAAGTACAACCATAATTTAAGATACCGAGAAAACTTTGAAGTTGCTTTTTATCTTGAATATCATTAGGAAAATCACGAATTTTAATAATAATGTGATCCAGTAGTATTATCCCTTTTTGGGTTAAAATTAGACCTTAGAAGTCAATAGACTCTTGTTCAACTTCTATTTTGTTTAGTGACAAAATAATTCCATGTTTTTGGAGTTTAGCAGATAGAAGTTGTAGATGTTTTTTATGATCTTCTCTTGTTTTAGAAAAGACCAGGATATCATCGATGTATATAAAAACAAAATCTGTAAGGTCATTAAAGATCTTATCCATCCATCGTTGATATATCTGAGGTGCAGTATTGAGACCGAATGGCATTACAGTCCACTGATAATGACCTCGTGGGGTAATAAAAGCAGTTAATGGCTTTGAGTTTTTCCTTAATTTTATCTACTAAAAGCCTGCTTTGCAATCAAACTTGTTGAAGATTTTTGCTCTGCGAGTTTGATTTATTAGAACATCTTTTTTAGGAATAAAATAATCATCAAAAATCAAATGTTCATTAAGCCCTTATAGTTGATTACCATACGGGCTTTTTCGTGTTTAACCTCACCATGGTTTCTTACCATAAAAGCGAGGCTACCATGAGGACTTTTAGTTCGTTCAATGATCTTCTTTTCTAGAAGATCTTGAAGCTGTTCATCAAACTCATCTATATCTTTTTTTAAATATATCATGGGTTTTACTCTGATGATGATGTTGGAATCCTTGAGCTTTAACCTGCAAAAACGAGGGCTACGTTTCCAGAGATTTAAAGGATTGTCAGAGAAATTTTGTCTTAAAATAGAATAGAACCAATGTTTTTCAGTTAAGACTAAAAAATCATTTTCTCTTTTAGGTGGAGAAAAATTGTTGTCACATACAGAGGCTAGATTCTCTTAGATAGGAATTTCTACCACTGTATTATCTTTTGCAGTTAAAGAAATTATTTTTTCTTTTAGCTATAAAGGTAAGTAGCTGTAAATGAAATTACAACCTAAGATAAAATCACCATGCATAAATGGAAAGCAAGGTAATTTAGGAATAATGAATTTTTTGTTATTAAGCCAAATAACAATGTCTTTTGCTATAAATTGAATAACAGTATGCGATGCTTCCGCATCTATACTTTGAAGACCAATGGGGTGTTTCATTTGTCACCATTTATCAGCTGGTATAGCATTGTATCTGCAGTAGCTGGTTGTAGCTCCAGTGTCAATGAGAACACAAAGACTGTAGGGTTCATAACCTTTGAAGTTAAGAATACCGTTGACATAGGTATATTTTCTTTTCTTCCCTTGTGAAGGGGCAAGAAGAAATTCATTTTTTCCGTGTTTGAAATAAAAGAATCTTATGGTTTGAACCGAGTAAGTTGACCAAGGAAAGATAGGTACTCCTTTTTTGTGAGAGTACGTTCCTTTTTCTGCTTCAGTATACCGTCTTTTGGGAGGTAGATCTAACGGCTGGATATTGGACAGTCAAGGAGGGAAGAGCTTATCCCAACCTGTTAGTTCACGAGGTTATCGTGCTGAGACTGATCTTTGGAGATGAGGCTTCTCTGTATTGGCAATATAGAGATTAGATCCAGAGGCTTGAATAGTGGTAACTGTTAGTTCCTTGGACCAAAGCGCTTTCTGATTGTTGAATAGTGACTGGGGTATCTTCTAAAAGGTCTTTAAAAGGAAATGTGTTTAAATCAAGTGTTACACGGGCATGGAAGCCCAAGGATTTATTTGACAAAGGACCATCAATTCCATTTGAATCAAATCCAACAAGTTCCCTAAGGAATAGTTTGTTGGGTGGGGTTCAAAGTTCTTTTCACCCCATTAAGGAGTGGATGCATAACAAGATTTTTTATCCTACCTAAAAGAGCCAAATGTCTTGCTAGAGACGTTAAACACTAGCATTCATAGGTTTTCAACCTTATTCTCTCTCATTTCTATTTTCTTTTTCTTTCTTGTATTGTCTAGATATATTATGGGATCATACATATTGCTCGGAACTTTGATGGAGAATGCATGTGTTTTCATCTCCAAATTAGGCATTTAGTGTCTATTTGATCGATCGAACATCATCTCTGCTTGTTCTCAAGTCTCAGTTCTATTATGCGAAGATTCTCTGTAGAAATCATCTCTCTGTGTATCGTGCAAACTCTCTCTCTGATCGATCTAACTATCCCTCGATCGATCTAGTTTTCCCTTAGATCGATCTCAGTTCCATACTTTGAAAATTTTTGGATCTCTAAAAAAAACATCTTTGTATGTATTACTCGAAGTTGTCTGCAGGTTTTCACATTCTCGATTGATCGAGTTTCGATCGATCTTTCTTCGATCGATATGTGTTTTTCCGTTTGACTTTGACTTTTTAAATTTCAAATTTTAACAAAACAATATATATATATATATTTCAAATATTCAAAAATATTTTTCAGTTTATAAAAAAAAATTTCAAATTTTTTTTTTCAAAAAATCCAAAAAGATTTTTAAATTTTCAAAAAAAATTCAAAAATATTTTGTCGTTTTATGGGTTCGATCGATCTGAGCTCCTTTATAATCGATCTGTGTTCGATTGATCCATTAACCCATGTGATCGATCACACAATTCAGGAATAGTTTTTTTAAAAAAGACCCAAGGGTCATTTGTATCGATTCTTAGATCGATCCAAAACCTTCTCTCTCTCCCAACGCCTCTCCTTCGTCTTCCCTATCTCCGGCGAAACTTCGGTGACCCCAAAGTTTCATCTTCTTCACTCTCCAATCTCATCTCTCGTCTTCTAATCTTCTCTTCTCGGGTTTGGGTAAGTTCATCATCCTTTTTAAATTTAATGTTGATTCAAGTTGAGTATGATGCCATGCTTAGATTAGAACACTCTATGATTGATTTTGTTATAATTTTTTGACTTTTAAGCATGCGTATATATATATGTATATGTGTTTATATATATATTTAGTTTTCAAATTTGGATCAGGGGTCATGTGTCGATTTAAGTGACCAAAATCGCATTGTTGAGGTGTATAGGGGGTCACGAGCCTTGAAATGACCATTTGGACTCGCCCCGTGTCTTCCAAGTCACGAACGGGTGACTTTTCATTTCTCAGCAGGTTCGATCGATCACACAGGTGCCCTGATCGATCAGGGTACGATCGATCCAATACATGTTATGATCGATCCAACTTGGATCGATCACATTTTTTATGATCGTTCGAACTTCACTGTTTTTGCATATTGATGCCCCTATACCCTCACTTGTGTCCATGCTATTATATTTATGCCCAATGCCTGTGTTTTCCACATTGGTTGCATTCCATACTTGTCATGTCTAGCATGTTTCACATATTTGATCATTCACTGTCTATACTTAGCTGCATTACCACTTGCATGGATAGATTCATGTGCTTATATTCTGAGTTATCTGTCTTAATCCGACAAGCATGTTTTTATCTGTTGTGCTTTCAATTCTGTATATCATTTCTTGTTACTGACTACAATTGCAAGTGTTTTTTTCCTTTTGCAGACCATGACTCGATTCAATACCACAGCCCACCGAACATATGACCACCAGGTACGGCAGAGGGTAGAGGAGCCGAAGGACCCGGCTCTTGCTTAGTTCGAGTGCTCTTCCTCTTCTTCATCTACCTCTTCTTCATCATCATCTCAGGAGGCCGAGCACATACCACCTCCTTCACCTATTCCAGCACACCACCAACACAGCCCGTGACAAAGTTGAGCGGTGATATTCGCGCCTTTCAGTGGCGCACGAGTTCATTTTTCATGAGACATTCTTTGCCTAGTCGATCACGACTAAGTGGGCTTATGACGAGATCTACCGCCTCTATATCTCTCCTATTTTGGCCACAATGGCTAATCCAGTTTACCCGAGGATCATCCGGTTGTTCTACCAGAACCTCCGACCGACTCCGAGTAACCTGGCTGAGTTGCGGACTACCATAGATGGGTATCTCATCCATATTACAGTTGATACTTTGGCTACAGCTTCGTAGTGCCCACATGTCTGCCCTCTACGCATAGATTCCCCGATCCTTCAGAGGCCCTCACTTGCAGATATAGCCACAGCTCTTCATGGCATTGCCACTGCCGCCGACACTTATGCCACCCGGACCTACTTACCTGACTTCTTATGGTTCTTTGATTCAGTTTTATACCGAAATGTTTTTATGGCAGGGCACAAGGTTCAGAGACGAGCAGATTTCTTGGCAGCTCTAAATGCCTTCTACACCAGGCATTGGTTTTCAATTCCTGCACTTTACTGGAGTGTTATGATGAAGTTATATACAGATTACATCAGTAAGAGTAGGATGAAGCGGGCCAAGTTCCTCCCCTTTGCACATTTGATCACACAAATCCTCCGGGACCAGCACTATCCATTTCACCCAGAGCAGCACACTGAGACTAGGGCTTGCCACTATGGCAAGAAGGACTGGAATAAGAGTTATAATGCTCTTATTAAGAGTCTAGAGATCGAGGCAGCCCAAGCAGCGGAGGAGGACGTGGAAGCAGTAGTAGCAACAACACCAGCGGTAGAGGGCGCTTTTATGGACATTGACTTGGAGCAGGAGACTCCAGATGAGTCACCACATCACTCTCCGGAGCAGAGCTATCATACATAGAGCCAGGACGAGCATCAGTCTCCTGATCCAGCGATTTTTGACACTCCAGCTCAAATACTCAGCTTAGGGGAGCATATCCAGACATTGGAGGATGTGGTCATCTACCTCAGAGTAGATGTGGCCTCTCTCCGCAGCGATGTGACTACTCACTACATAGATGTAATGACTGTGTTGTAGAGTATTTCCAAAGATATCCAGGGTTCATGCCCTGCCAGACTGACTTCATCTGTCTGATCTCTCTCCCCCTCTTTATCATTCATATATGACTGTGTTTAGGACTGATATTTTGATATTGCTACTATATTTTTGTGGCCAATTTGTTGGCCCAGCTACTATGATGTACATTACACTATTTTTATTTTATTTTTATGCATGATACTTTGGACGTCAGATTCTTATATTGATATATCTTTTCGTGCTTGACTTCATTATCAGGTGCATCCCAACGACTTCAGTGAGAAAGTGTTGCCCATATTTTTTAGGACCGCCCTTACACCTATTTCTTTCTTTCATTTATTATCCCACTTGCACTTGCATGCCCACTGTGCACCATTATTATCCCATTTGTTATCTGATGAGGTTTTATCCCAGTACCATCTTTTCAGGACCACACTTAATCCCAAGTTTGGGGGGTTTATACCACCCACTTCGGATACTTGTGTCCCGACCATTCATTACTATAGCTACACTGGTATACGCTTTCCTTTTTCTTTTGTTCTCTTTGCTTATTAAGGACATTGTGCCATTTAAGTTTGGGGGTAATGTGTGTTCTTTGCAATTCAACTCAAAATTTTGAGCATAACTTGTGCATTTGAGGGATTTTCTATGATTGGTCTATGACTAGCTATGATTTTGATCTTTTGAGGACTATATTGCTTAAAATTTAAAAATTGTTTGACTTGAGAGTCCAATACTCCTTGTATGCCTCATGGATGTTATTTAAGAGTAATTTTTTTGAAAGATTGATATCTTACTTGCACTTATGGTCCACTTCATCATAATTTTGTGATTATTTTGAGATTCACTCTAGGATTCTACACTAGCACAGGCGTACACTAGCATTCATTTGTGGGGTACATACTTTGTTGATTATTGATTTGATTATATCCCAATTGAGCTAATAGTGCATTGAAAGCTTTCATTCTTGATAAAGGTGGATAACAAACCCTTTTCATTGAGTAGCAGGAATTCTAGCCTCATCAAGCATTGAATTTCTCGCGTCGAAAGGTGGAGGGCCCAAACTCTAGGTTAATAATTGAAAAAAAAAAAAAAGTTGTTGCAAAAGCAAATAAAAAAGTGATGACTTCTCTCAAAAAATGAGAAGTGGGAAATGATTAGATGGAGGTTGTTTTGATTTGTAGCCTAGCCGATTTGAGCTTGTAAGTCTATAGGGGTGTTTAACACCTAATGCCCTAAAGCCATCTGATTTGGGAGCCATTGACCTAATGCTCGACCTCATGGATCGCTAGAAAGTTTAATAAATCAACACATTGCACTATGCTCCCATCTTTGATCCTTAGGGATAAAAATAATATATCTATATATATATATATATATATATATATATATATATATATATATCGAGTGAAAGGAATAAGCACACCCAGTGAATAAAGCTTTAATAAAAGATCCACTCTTTGTCTTGATGATCGGTAATTTGTGTGCTAGCTTGAGGCCGGATGTGATCATTTCTTTAGTTGGCTTAAATAGCAACATATATGATGCCGGTTCACTTAAAAAGGATTCTAGAGTTGTTTTGATTTGTATGATCATTGTCTTGATGTGTGGAGGACCAAACTTGCTTGCATGTTATTGAAATTTTGGGAGATTGCTTAGAAATGGTTGAAAAATTGCATACTTGAGGTAGTTTTCTCCCAATACTTGTTTGGAATATTGGTGTCTCTTTAGTGAGAATGAGCTTAATGTTTATGGGTATCATTTCTGGAAACCTTCACGAGACTTCACTCGTTCACTAGGGGTAACATAGGGGTTTAAAAGGCTTGTTGCATGTGCTAAATGCAATCGTGTTCCCTACAAAAGTGGCGTTATCCATTTATTACTTTCTAGATTATAGTTGTATAGTTATTCATTTCTTTATTTCCTTTGTAGTTCATTGCTAGGGACTAGCAATATTTAAGTTTGGGTTGTGATAAGCGCTGAAAAGTGCGCATTTAAACCCCTTAAGCATGAGTATTCTAGAAACTTATTTTATCGTTTTAGTCTAATTTTATGTTATATCCCTTTTCAGGCACTTATCCCCAAAATAAGTCAATTCAGCTGAATTAGAGCATAAAAGAAGCAATCTCAAGCTTAGCGGAAGAAAGGAGCAAAGTGGAAGCAAAGTGGTGAAAAGAAGCCTTCTTCGATTGATCGAATCAAGCTCCAATCGATCACACTGTGATCGTCCCAACAATGCCATGATAGATCAAGCCTTTTCTCCTTATCTTCAGGAAATTTCCCTTTTCGATTAATCCAACATCTTCTTCGATCGATCCAACAATTTTGATCTTATCCTCACCTACCACTTTTGTCCTTTTCCCAAAATATCCCAAAAATATCTTAGCTTTGTCATTATTCAAAAAGGCGCCGCCATAGTTCGATCGATCGAAGTACCCTTGTGATCTATCAAACTTCCTCAAGTGTGTGAAAAAACAGAGTTCCAGCCAATTAAAAGGTGTGCTCGTGGTGCAATTATTTAGAGGCCCTAGTGCACGAGTTCTAACCATTGGATGTGACATTTGAGCTACCTATATAAGGGTTTTGGCTATTTGGATGATAAAGAGAATATAGATGTTACGAGGAGGCTAGAGATTAGAGAGAGATACACACCATTTGGGGAAAGTTCTTCCACTCATCTAGGGTTTCCAACAAGAAAATGAAGATCATTTCTACCATGGAGATAGCCATTGAGGGTTGGATGACAACATCAATGAGTGGCTAAACCATTCTCTTGGGGCTAAAGATAGCCCTAAACATGCCTCCTAGACTTTGATGCTTTGTAATTAAAGGGGATTTGTGTTGTAATTATTGTCTTGACATCTTATTTATATAAATCTTGTTTCTACAATGATTTGTATAGTTTAATACTTCCAATTGATCATTTAATTATATCCATATGTCTATGTAAGCTAGGATGAATGTTTATGTGTTTATTTCTAGATTTTGTGATATTGATGCATGTCTATGTGTGTTGATACTATGAATCTAGTGATGGTCAATGCATGGTGCTTAAATAGATTACTCTTGTGGTTTATTTGATGGTTCATACTTATTTCTTGATGGATTGTGCCACCTCCTTAGTTTAATTAGTTTAATTTTCATGTCACTAGCTTAGATGTAGTGTAGTTGCCTTACTTTCTCAGATAGGTGGACAATCCACGCTTATTGTTTGATGTTCTATACTTATGAATGCAAGTAGTATATTTCTTTATTTTGATGATATGCATTAATTGTGGACTTAAAGGAAAGAATAATGGCTTAATTTGATATGTTGTGTTATTCACTAGTTTGGTTAGACAATGTATACTTACTTGGCCATCCATGCTTGACAATTCAATTAATGACACACACTTTTATTACAACATATAATTCTCCTAATCCATCAAACATTGAATGTCTAGGAAGGTAATGCTTAGTGGTGAACTCTAAGTCCCAAGATTCCTCTCTTATATTCTCTACACCTCATTTTACCTTAATTCCCTAGTCTATCTGAAATTCACATTCAGCTGATAAAGTTGCAAAGCTACGTCCACTACCAGAGCATAAGTAGTGTAGACTGGACTACCTGTAATAGATCGCTTAATAAACCACATCAATCCATTAACAAAACTAGTACATTTTTTCTCCTCAGTATCAACCTCATCTAGAGCAAATAGAGATAAACGTGTAAACTACTGCTCATATTATGCTACTGTCATGTTCCCCTACTCTAAGTTAAGGAACTCTTTTTTCATAGCTGTCCTAATCGCATATGGAAAGTACTTCTCATCGAAGCGAGCACTGAACTGATCATAGGTCAATGAAGTTCTCTCCTCTGCGGAAGTAACTGACTCCCACCACTGGAGTGCATCCCCAACAAGCTTGAAGGTAGCAAGCATCTGCTTTTGAACCTCCGTGCACTCAACCATGCGAAGATGACGCTTAATGTCCTTTTTTCACTGATGAGCTAATTTCACATCGGTGGAGCCTAAGAACTCAGGTGGTCTCCTCTTTGTGAAAGAACTCTTAGCCTTCTCCCAAAGACTTGTTTGAACCGCTGGTGTTGGTATAGGGGCCTGTTGAACTTTTGGCTGATTTCGAAGTGTAGTTGTTACACCTGTTTCTATAGCCTAAGTAATGAGGTCGATCATTTATTTGAAGAGGATACTCTGGATCCCTGCCCTGATTATAGCCCTGATCCTGAGATTCCTGAGTCTGCTATACTTCATCCTACTCGATGTGTAACTGACCAACCTCCTCCTGAAACCTAGGCAATTGTTGCTCTTCATCAACTTGCTGACATCGTAGGAAATCCTGCTGCCTACATGCCGCTCCCCTCCGCTGCCTGTTTCTCTAATTATCCCGTCTTCTTCTAGCATTAACCATTCTATTAACATAGAAAGATAGACGTCAAAACGATTTAAGTGGACCGTAAAGGAATACAATGAATCCTAAACTTAGGCTCTTAATAAAAGAATACGCTATGCGGAAGTCAAATAACAATAGATCCCTAGAGACACTTGAACCTGGAGTGCTCTAATACCAACTGTGATACCCCTCGACTCCGAGACATTGGTAGATCAGGCTCAAGCCCAAACCTGAAGAAAATATCAAACAATTAAAGTATTTAAAAAGCATGGAATACAAAAAAAAAAAAAAAAAGAATAAAGAATAAAGTTGAAAGAATACTAAATAATAAATCCTCATTAACTAATCCAATAAAAATTCTCATATAAACTAAATCCTCCGATACCAATAATTAAATAAAATTACAACTTAGGAATCCATCATATGAACCCCTAACCAAAATCCAACTGAAATAAATAATATCCCACTAAATCATAAAGAAGGAAATCCTACGTAAGGTCAAAGGAGTGAATAGACCATTTATGCTTAGCACAAACAACCCTAAGTCTGGAATTGACGAACACCTGAAAAATAATGGTGGGTCAGGCCCACAAATAAGTTCTAATCTATTACATCCCAAACAGAAACTCAGAACTCATATACATCCTAATTAATTCAATAATAACTAATAGTCCGTAAATATATATATACACACACTAAGGGAATCTTACTAAATTATAGGGTTGCCTCAACCTAACTTGTAGGCAACATACAAAACACATATATAGTGGGCATGAGTATCTAGATCTATCAGGGCATATAACTACACTATATCTAACTACACATCCCCAGCAATATACGCGCCCTAACCACTGATCCTGAGACTCAAGCTCATATCATGGCATAAAATCATATATATATAATCCGTCTTATCTAACCATAAAAGTAAACTATGATATGTCATCTAACTATGATATTGACCTGACACGAATATAAATAGGACTTAACATTTTAGTTAATTCATTCCCTTATACATGAATAGGTAGGACTTAACCTCTTTAGTTAATCCATTTCTAATGTTCCCCTATCCTATAATGGTGCACTAATCCAAAAAATAACCAAACAAAGGTTTTTAATCCAAGGATGATACAAATTATATATTTACATCTAATAGTCCAAATACACATGATATAAGTCATATATATATCATTTGCATTTAATTGAGCAAAATATAACAATTCTAAGTAGCATGCAATAAATTTACATCTTAAGAAATTAACATGCATTTCAATTAATTGTACTCCTCCAAAATCTGATTAAATTCATTTAAACTCAAATAATTGATTAAAACAATTTAATCCAACCATATTTAATTAATTTAATTTTTTAAATCAATTAAATTCCATACTTAGTCATTGACTGTAAATCATGCTTTTAAAAATCCTTCATAAATCTAATTTAACAATTAATTAAAAATCATTAAAATATATTTAATAACATATGTGAACAGTAGGCAAAATTCCCAAATAAAACCCAAACTCCAGTACTAAATCGGTAGACCGAAATCCTATTCCGGTTTGCCAATACAGCCTTATCGGTCGACTGATGACCTATACCGGTTGGCCTATAGCCCTACTTCGATCGATTGAAGCCCTGTATCGGTTGGCCAAACCCTGCGATGTTCCTTTCATTCTTCAGCGAACTTCCTCCTACGAACCCCCATTGTTGAAGCTTCAAATCTCTAATTCAACCGCCCAGAACGTCCCAATAATTCCAACACAGTTCATAAACATTATTTAAACATTGTAGAACACACATCATGCATCAATTTATTCAAATTACAAAGCATATACATAAACTCATTACATATATACATACACTATAATTTCAGTTTTAATCATACAAATATGTTCAATTAATTTAATTAAATAACCTGGAACTAATCTAGCATGCATAGATTATGAATCAAAGGGGAAGAGAAAAATTAAAACTTGCCTTAAGGATTTTATTAAAAACCCTAACCTCCTTTTTCCTCTTTCTTTTCATTTTTCTTCTTTCTTTTTCTCTTTAAACTCTCTGGCTTTTTCTCCAAAATATACTATGTGATTTATTTTCTATCCCCCTTTTACTAACTATAGTTATATATTGATAGAGAAATAAATAACCCTAATCCTTTTTCCAATCCAAGTATAATTAAAAGAAAAAGAAAAGAAAAATATAAAAGTTAATCTAAATATAAAATATTAAAAAGGTAACTAAATATATTTTACGTATATACATATAATCTATATACATCATTATTATATAAATATATAAATATACATCAGACTATTTATTATTAATACTAGTGTTATCATAATATTAATTAATAAATTACTTTCCTTATAAATATTTATATATAAACATATACAATTATCCATGGGTAATTATCTTTACCCATTAAATCTCATATCCAAGTAGTCCATGGAACCTAATTGGTTGCCCATCACTACTAACCATATTCATAAAATAAAATAAAATAAAATAAAATAAACATTTAATCAACAATTTATTATAATTAAACAAACAAGTCAATTAATAATTTAATTCAAATAAAACATTTAAGCACATAATTTCAATTAATCATTTAATCAAATAGCCAAATAATCAAGTAAATAAATAAAAATGCAATTAAAACATTTAAAAATGCATAACCAGAAATACTTTTGTGATCATCTCCACTACCTCCCTAATCATTATCATTATATCCGACCATACTTGAATTTTGACCCCTTTTGTAATGAATTCCATGATCAATTGTACTTCGAACATATCTCAGAATTCTCTTTCCAACATCCCAGTGACTTTACTTTGTTGCTGCCATGAACCTACTTAGCATGCTAACTGAAAATATTAAATCTGGTCTTGTTGTGGTTAAGTACATAAGACTTGCCAAATGACCTCTATAGACAGTAGCATCAAAATCTTCACTCCCATCATTTTTGCTTAATTTCAAACCTACTTCCATGGGTATTTTACTTGGTGAGGCTTCCTCCATTTTAAACTTTGCAAGTAAATCTTTTGCATGTTTCGTTTGTGAAATTATGATCTTATCACTGTCTTACTTAACTTCGATTCCAAGGAAATAATGAAGAAGACCCATATCTATCATCTCGAACTCATTCATCATCGACATCTTGAACTCATCACACATCTTTTTACAATTTTTAGTGAAAATTAAGTCATCAACATATAAGCTAACTATTAAAATATTCTCACTTTTGTCTTCCGTGGTGTAGAGAGCATGTTCATAAGGATATCTTCTAAACCCATTCTTTATGAAAAATACTATCAATGCAACTGTACCAAGCCCTTGGTGTTTGTTTTAAACTATATAAAGCCTTCTTCAAATGACATACCTTGCCTTCTTCACCTTTCTTCACACAACCTGATGGTTGCTCAACATAAACTTCTTATTTAATATAGCCATTTCATGTATTTTCCATCCTTTTTAAGTTGCCATTGCAAAAATTAATTGAATTGTCTCTAATCGAGTCACCGGAGCAAAAATTTCTTCATAATCAATGCGATGCTTTTGTTTGTAGCCTTTCACAATAAGTCTTGCCTTGTACTTGTCTACTTCTCCCTTCTCATTTAGCTTTGTTTTGTAAACCCATTTTACACCATTTGGTTTCTTGTCTTTTGGAAGCTTGGTCAATTCTATATCTTGTTCTTTTTTATTGCATCAATTTCTTTTCTTTTCTTTTTTTCCTAGTTGGGACTCACACATACTGTCTCCACTGAGGTTCGAACCCCTGACCTCCCTTTGGGAAGTAGGAGCCTTGTATCGCTAGGCCACAGGCCTGTTGGTAATTTTTTGGTCCAAAGCTTTCTTCCATTTCTTATCTTTTGCGGCTTCTTCAAAATTTATTGCATTAGTAAACATCACAAAATTTATCATGTCATTTCCATCAATTCTTCTTGTTGCTTCATAAATTTGCTGGATGCTTCTTGTTTTTAGAAGAGGCGATTCTTCACCACTTGATGATGATAAACTCGAGCTTGGAGAATCTGGTATGTTTTCAACATGCTAAACATCTTGATTTTCTTCTCTACTTTCCAAATCCACAATAATTGAATTCTTTTCTTGAGTGGTATTTTTCCATTTTCATGCTTCTTTTTCGTTGAACTTCTCATCTCGGCTGTTTATTATCTTCTTTGAGGTAGGATTGCATAGCCTATATGCCTTCGAGCTTTCACTATAGCTAACAAAAACACACTTTTCAGATTTATCATCCAATTTACCTCTCTTCTCATCTGGAATATGGGAGTAAGCAATACTGCCAAAAATTCTTAGATGGTTAACACTTGGCTTTAAACCGCTCAAAGCTTCATAAGGAGTCATTCCTTGAACAACTTTTGTTGTAGCTCGATTTAGTAAATATACCACATATGATACTGCTTCACCCCAAAAAAATTTTGGCATCCCCTTTGTTGTCAACATACTTCGAGCCAACTCCATGATGGTTCTGTTTTTCCTTTCGGCAACTTGATCCATTTTGTTGTGGAGTCCCTCGAACAGTTTTTTGATGTCGAATACCATGCATGATCAAAAACTTCTTATAACTGATATACTCACCATCTTGATCAGATCGTATGGTTTTGATCTTGTAGCCACTTTCATTTTCGACAAGGGCTTTGAATGCTTTAAATCTTTCAAATGTTTCACTCTTTTCTTTTAGCAAATAAATCCATGTTTTCCTACTATAATCATTTATAAATGTCATAAATTAACGATTACCTCCCATTAATATGGTTTGCATTGGTCCACACAAATCTGTATGTACCAACTCAAGTGGCATTGAAGCTCTCCACGCCTTTCTAATGGGAAAAGGCTCTCGACAATGCTTTCCCAAAATGTAGGCTTCACAAACTCCATCTTCTCTATTGATTCTTGGCAAACCTTTCACCGTGTTCTTTTGACACGTGGGATAATGAGTTGAAACTCACGTATCCATATCTATAATGTCATAGCCACGATTCTTCATTCATCACGGCACTAAAACTGACCATCTTCTCATACATAAGTTTCAATGGAAACATTCTCTTTTGTGTCATTTGTACCATTGTAATCAACCCAACGTTTTTGTCTTTGACCACACAAACATCATTGTTGAAGCGTACATCATTTACCTTTTGTAGAATCTGTCAAACACTCAAAAGATTGTATTTAAGACCTAGAGCATAATATACATCAATAATCTTTTGCACTCCCTTCTTGCTTTTGACAAGAATGTCGCTTTTTCCTCTAACGTAATGCCTTTTTTTTTTTTTTTCCTTGCATTTTACCCTTATTTTTATTATCATTTCTCTTATCTAAATATTAATTATACCATTTACTTTAATTTTATTATTAATATCAATTTATCATAAAAGTGGGAAAAAAATAAAGTTGTAACTATCATTTTCTAAAATGGTTAACTTATTATAAAAACATTACTATTTATAATAAAACTTATTATACTCATTTTCAACTTTTTCACCGTAAATAATTCCCTTCTTTTTCAAACAATATATTTATGAAAAATTAATATTTACTTAAAATAAAAAACACCTTTTTTCATGTAATATATTCATGAAAAATTAAGAAATTACTTCAATTGTTTTAAAATATTCTATTTCAGATTTTTATTTAAATGATTAATATTAAAAATTAAAGGGAAATTTGCACAAATCTATTGGGGAGTATGTCATCAAATTAGTATGAATTTTTTTAATAAGAAAATGAATTAATTATAATTCAATAAGAAATGACATAATGGTCTCCGACCGTGTACTCCATTTAATTGTAGGGTGGGTTATGCCATTTTTATTATGTAGTGAAAAAAAAAAAAATTAGCCCAGTGTGCTGAAATTAGGGTGATAAATAAGTTGGCTCAACTTTTAAATTGCTAAATAATGAATGCTAATATATTATGTGAATACTTCCAACAAAAAAATAAGGGTCTTACAAATATTAAATATATATTATATAATTTTTTTAAAAGGTACATATATAATCTAGGCAAGGTAGGAGCGGATTCATAACTAAATTTGTTCCCACCACAAAACCGTTTCGGGTTTCCAATTATTTAACCATAACCGCTCCAAACCCATTTAATGGGCTACCAAATTAGCCCCATTAGGGGCGGGGCGGGACAGAAACCCGCCGGGTCGAAAAAAATTGCCATCCCTAAGTATGTTGGTATTTTGCAACAAAATGTCATAGTTAAAAAATATCGTCAACAAAATATACTTTATTCGCAAATTCGGACATAATTAAAATTCATGATGTACATAATATCAAAATTACATCTACATAATTATACTTCTGTGAGTTCTAAATATTGTAACTATTCATATTTTTGTAATGGTCACTTAGCAATTTTGTTTAGATTTGATTATTCAAGTCTAATTTTCCCACCCCTTGAAAATGTGTTTTATGGTAATTGCCGGATGCAATGTCTTAACTATAAAATTACCAGAATATCTTAAATTAAGCACATTGGTCCTTTAATGTTCTGAAACTCCAGTTAAGGAATAATCAGTAATCCAGAATAGATTTGATTATTAGACATGGAGAAACAATAGATTGGATAATTTTCAAATATGCTCATTTTTTATTTTTTATTTTTATTTTTATTTATTTATTTTTTTTTCGGAGAGAGAGAGAGAGAGAGAGACTAGCATGTATAACGGTAGCAACTCAATAGGCTACAAAGTTACCCATGTATATATATATATATATATATATATATATATATATATTTTGGCTAACAAATGTCCAGCCAAGCGGCCGCTAGATTTGCGGTTTTGAAAGATTAAGTTTTGCTCTTTCTAGTCACCTTTTGTCAACTAGAATCCAAGACTTGCAATGTTTCAGGTTGCAGCTATCACATGCTTGGCCTGCAATCAATGTTTTAGTACCAGGGAAATAGGGGTTGTTCCATATATCAACTGTCTTCTGATCAATATGACAGATTCTGAGCAAATTTAAGTTCCAGAAATTATTTATACTAAGCAACTAGATATTTGAATTTCTAGAAAATTTTTTACAAGCAACCAGATATTTTGAATATTAATTGCAGAGTTGGAGATATCTGTTGGCCTTTTATTCTACTTGAAAGTTGTGGTATTCATGTGTCCATGATTGTATGTGGTTACAACTCAGGGTCAATTTGACCTTTTTTGAGATTTCGCTGTTATATTATAATAAATATATTATATTACAAATATTTATTAATTTGAAATTTCACGTGACCCTTGTAACCCAGTGTAATTGTTTCAAGCCCGAGGGGGAGGTTAATGTAATCTATCACATAATTGTTCATAAAATGGGAAAATTATTGTTTTATATACTTTGGTCAATAGGTCTATCTGAAAAAAATAAAAAATAAGGGTCTAGTTGAACAATTTACCTTTGTGTAATTTGCCCAAGAAATCAGTGTAATTTACCTACAACTAGTATATATATTTGACATCAATAATCAGCTGCTAATTTCTCCATAAATATTCCAAAAACATTACTTTTCACGGCTAGGTACAAAAAAAAAATTGCTTCCCAAATAAATATTATAATTAAATTCTCCTTCAATAGCTATTTATATATGGGTTAAATGCAGGAAAACTCCCCCACATTATAGGTTTTGTTATCAACTCCTATTTTAAAAAAAAGATGCATGTTAGTCCCTATTTTTTAAGAAGGTGCAAATACCCCCACCACTTTTTGGCAAAAAACAAATTTTAAAACCTGTTTTTGCCCTTTTTCCTCCCCATGTTGCCCTTCTCACATTATGTGCATAAAACCCCTCCCTACCCTACACTACACCTCCTCCTTCTCAAAGTCATATTATGTATAATGTACATTATGTACACTATATCACCTGTTTTATTTATTTATTTTCAAAAATAAGTTTAACATCCCAAAGTCTCAATCTTTCTATCAATTTTTTCCTAATGTTAAAATAGTAGATACCAACACAAAATCCTAGTCCATCAAGTTCGCCAAACTGACATGGGAACAGGCTCGAGTTCAAGTTGTGCTAAAGTCCTATGCATGATGGCTTAGAGCTTCATGCCAAAATTGATTATTTAGGTGCTTCATACCAAAGTTACCCAAATTTTTGTTTCTTCCTTCGTTTTTTCTTTTCCCTTTTTAAGGCAAGTTTTATTTTTGACAAAAGGCTCAAAAAGGACTTAATCTCATGTGAGTAAGTTGTATGATTGCATATGTTTCTTGCTTGTAAAAAATCACATTACTTGAATGCACAAGCTTTCATGAATATTAAACATATAACATTTACTTAGAACCATAGGTTGGTTTTTGTTTAAATTTTATGAGAAAGTATTCAAATAATACTTCAAATAATTGTGATATTAGAGAAAACTAAAGTGGAAATTTTGTTTGATTTTAAATGGAATGTAATCATGATTCCATGGAGGATGCAATAACGTATGATTTGAATTTCAATTTTAGTCAATTTCAATTTCAGTTTCAATTCATCATAATTTATTGACCATCAGTATCATGATATACACTACTTTTCCTTATTTTTGTTTTATCATTTAATCTCTTTTTTAACTTTATATACAGTTCAAATAATAGTTCGTCTCCTTCATCAAATTGGTGCAACACAACAGTGGCTCATAGAAAGAGACAATAATAGTTCGTCTTCTTCATCAAATTGGTGCTTGACAACAGTGGCTCATAGCAAGAGACAGATAACAGTTGGGCGTAAGAATAATATGGGAATTGAAAAAGGATATACAAGTGCTGTGTCTTAGTGAGTGAAATGGTCATTTTACATCCTCTTGTGTTTTATTATTATTTTATTATTTTCAAATAAGGGTATTTTAGTCTTTCTGAACTAATGGTTCCTTGCATAAATTTGTAAGTTAGAAGTGTTTTCTACCATACAGATAGTATATGGACTATATCCATACCATAAGTGTTTTTTTTTTTTTTTTTCACTTAAACCTATATATATATATATATATATATCTCTTTATCTCAATAATTGACCCATGCATTATTATAACTTATCACTTGCAATATTTAGTGAAGAGCAGACATATATAGAGTACCATCTCTTTAGACTTTCTGAATACATTAAAAAACAAAAAAAACAAAATAAAAAGTACAGATTTCTTCTACAGACACCTCCCTCCATAGCCTGCATTTCTGAGTAATGCTTGCTTTATGCATTCAGAACCTATTATTGTTCTCTCCCCTGTGACCTAACATCATTATATGAATAGAAGGGAACATCAGATTTTTATACAAAGCACATATCATATAATATATTAAGTAAATCAATTTTCACAAAGCCTACATATATATACCTCTGAACAAGAAGCTTGCATTGAGAAATCACTGAAACAGCTTATAGCAGACTGTTGAATGTCAAGTCCCAGTGCTTCTAGTGTGTTGATTGTCGAAACCAACAATCCTGGTTTTGCTGCACAGCGAATCTCAATCCGGTTATCAGTGCTGCTCATCCTTTCAGCATCAAACTGAGAATATTAATTGTGGCAAAAAAATCCAATTTTAGAAACCCATTTTTTTAATTATAGTTGATGAGGAATTGTAAGCATATAACTTGGGGGAATTCCTCACTAGTATTTGTTCTGGCTTGAACTCCTTGAAGTTGCCCTTGAAGTTCATCGTTCCTGTACCTGCAGCTTCCTTATCCTCTTCCCGCAACTTATTGATTTTATGCAAGAGCTCTTTCACATAGTCTATGGTGTCCCCAACTATAGATGTCCTATCCATCTGCTCATTCATTCATGAATTCTTCTAAAATTAAAATACAAAATAAGTATTGTGTAAAACAAGTATTATGGCTAATTAAGTAGACATGAAGAGACAAACTATAGCTATATATAAAGCATATGAGTGATCCATTATTAATTAATGCAACATCAATGAACAGAAACAGTTCTCTGAAAATAGATCGAGAACAAAAAATTATTCTCAAAGTTACAAACCAAATAAGGTCTAAAGCATGCAGAATTTTTGTACAGCCTTTATTTTTTTAGCATTCTGAAAATAGAAAACTGTTTTAGGTATCTCGGGTGCCCTAACTCAGGCCGTTGGACGGAAAGAATGCCCATCAATCTCTGAATCCAACCGCTGAGGGTTGCAAGTGACACTGTGACACCGATCTACATGATCATAAGATGAACATAAATTGAAGCACCCATCATAATTTCTACATTTGAGTATACTAACATAGAATTCAATTATTAAAGTCATGCATCACCTTGCTTATCTTA
Organism: Cornus florida; assembly: GCF_030987335.1. Taxonomy (NCBI): domain Eukaryota; kingdom Viridiplantae; phylum Streptophyta; class Magnoliopsida; order Cornales; family Cornaceae; genus Cornus; species Cornus florida. Next base: position 41,967,249 of record NW_026775571.1, read on the forward strand.
GGGACAACTGATCTAAGCATCCAAAGGCGGTCATTCAGCCGCTTCCTTCGCCTTCTTTCTGCCATTAGATTCTTCGAGGGTTGCCCTACTTCTGCCTTCTTCTTACTTCTGCTCTTTTTCTCTCCATGACAGAAGTCCTTGTTGAGTGCTGTATTATCTATAGTTGTTTCTGTGTCAACTTGAGAGTAATTCTTACTTACATCTTCCAAACTTTGGAGATATTGATCATTGATAAGAAGACCAACCTCCCCATCATCCTCCACCATTGATGGGTTTTCTTCTCCAATCGGAATTGGAGGTGTATCGTTACAATATTGGATCTCCGGCAAAGTACTACTAAGACCATCAACAAAAGGCCAGACTTCATTGAAATGACATGGAAATGGAGGATTTGATGCACCCAAAATGGAGCTATCATCAAAAGATTCGCGGATCCATCCATTAGGGAAGAAGTCATTCACTCCAGTTGAAAAACTGGCCCAACTACTGTCTCTTCTTGGAGCTAGTAACTCCTCTAAGAGGCCATGTTTTGACTCCATATCTGTGTGTGTGTTTTTGTGTGTGTAAAGAAACTCCAAGGATGCTAATCCAAGAAGGCGACTTAAAAACATAAAGTTGCATTATGTTGAAGGCAGGCTTACAAATGTAAAAAGGATAATTCTTAGTGGTATTAAATGCATTTTAGTATGGATTAATTATGATTTTAATTAGTGCATAATAGCATCTGGAGTAAAAAAAATGAAATGGAATCTGCTTTTTCTTCTCTCCCTCTTTCTGAATTTGTCTTTTATACTGAGATTTTCAATTTCAATATATATTTAAACCTAATAACCTGAGAGCTTTGACCCACAGACGTGTCTGAATCGAAAAGGATGGAGCTAGCATCATAGATCTGCCAGGTTTTTTATATGTTCTATGAACCCTTATATAGGAGTATTGTTTGTTGACTGAGACTAATGCAGCAGCCTCTCTGTCACACACACAGTAGCTCTGTTTTTTATAGTAATTCTTTGTTTGGTCCCTTTCCCAATGCCCTTATATTTGGCTTGGAGTGTTTGATTGAGAATTGATCTGTCAATCATTTTCTTAAAAAGAATGATTGTATTTCTCCCTAATTTCAGGTAAGTTTGCGAGAATTCGGATCCGATCTTGTGTTATTTCATTATTTGTTTTTACGTTGCTTATGCAATAACACATTACATTATTATTTTATGGTGTAGCATTTCGTTGTTGTACTACAAAATAGTGCATCTATATTATATCGTTATTTTATGATGTTGTTAGAGTGTTTTTTAATTTTATCATGGTGTTTTATTTAAGATGGAGGAATTTTTAGTTAAGATGAAGTTATGAAGAGATCCTTATTCGAGGTTGAACTATATCAGAGCACATGAAGACATAGTATGATCACGTGTTGATTACATGAATGATTTAGGAGATTGAAGTTGCTGATTTACATACTTGATTTTGGCTACTGCCAAAGTTGAACCGGTTCAAATGAGGTTGAACCGGTTTAAATTGGACAGTAAATTATTAGAAGTTGCAAGAAACAGTATCCTAATTGGTTTTCAAAGCCAGAAGACTTGGGGAAAAGGCTGAAGATTGGGAGAAAAAGTTGCACTTTCTATTTTAGAGTTGAAGACCGATATAAAAACTCCTTGTAGGCAAGTTAGGGAATATTTGTCAAACAAGAAATTGAGTTTTAAAGACTCTATAAATAGAGATAGGATATTTAGAGAGAGAAAATTGTAAAGAGAAAAAGAGAGTTAAGAATGCGAGAAGGAAAAGAGTGTGCAATCAAGGTTTTGAAGTAAAGTTTTAGTCGTTCTTTACCCGTGGACTAGGCAATTTGGTAAACCATGTAAATCTCGTTTTGCTTGTGTGTGTGTTCTATCTGTTATATTTGCCAATTGTGTGTGAAACCCTAACAACTGGTATCAGAACCATAGTGGTAACTAATACAGATAGAGAATACGTGGTCAATAAGTTTAATGGAAGAAAGAACTTCAGTCTTTGGCAAGTTTGGATGCGTGATTTACTAATTCAGCATGGTTTAGTAGATACTTTGAGTAAGCAACCAGAAAGGATGGAAGATGCAGATTGGGCGAAGATCAACTTGAAAGTAATGAGTGCGATTCAATTAACGTTGGCGGATGATATTGTGTATGATGTGATAAAAGAAGATTTAGCAGCGGACATGTGGAAGAAGTTGGAGAATCTGTATATGAGAAAGAATCTCACAAACCGGTTAGTTTTAAAGCAAGAGTTGTATTCCTTCAAGAGAAAAGAGGAGGGGTAAGCCTACAAGAACATCTTAGCGAGTTCAACAAATATTATTTGTGATTTGTCTAATATTGATGTCAAGTTAAGCGATGAGGATAAATCAATTATTTTGTTAACGTCGGTATACTCTACTTGTTACCCAAATATTAACCTTAAAGGGGAGTGAATAGGGTCATTGACAAACTATGGAAATTTTTCGGTTTAGCGTCTTGATCTAAGCTCATTTTACTTGTCTCTTTACTTTAGAGCCAAATATGATTCATTGTGATGAATGCTCTTCTAGTGAGTTGCAGTGTAGATATCACTTAATATTCGGAATGTAAAACAATGAACTTACTACACTTGAGTAGATTGCTTTAGCAAACGACCAATTTATTTTATACATTAAATCATGCAAATTAGTCATGCAACTAAGTGTGATCATCATTGATTCAAATAAATAAATTCCTTTAAGCTTTAATGTATTCAAATCAACTAACTACTTAGAATTAGCATTTGCACAATATTGATGTGAATAATATTCAAGATGTAAATGTCATGAAACACATTATCATAGAGTTTATAACAAATTTATCAAACACTTGGTGTACATATAAACTCTAAATGTGAAGGTTGTGTTGAATATACATTTTGTCAAACACTTGGTGTGCAACATGATTTTAGCTATATAGGAATCAATATATAACATATAGTCTAAGCTAAAATCAATCACTCACTCAACTTAATCTAAGCATTCATCCCATCCTCCTCATATAATCAATTAAACTTAACATACTAGTTAATTGATTTATATAACTCATTCTACTCAAAATAAACTAAACATTTGATATATAAAGATTGAGCAAATAAAGATGCAATCAAATGTAAAAAGAATAAATATTAAAGAGTAGGGAAAATACAAACCAAGGGACACATATGTACATGATTCGACGCAATCTCGGCCTACATCCATGCCTTAAGAAAACCTCTCAAGGATTCCACTACGGCACCTCCTTATGGGTGGACAACAAACCTTTACATGTTTTTACTTGCGGGTGAAGAATCGACCTTATAATGAAGCCATCTCACTTTTCTTTCTTTTGATGGCCAAGAAGAAACCATTTCTCACTCTTACGGGTGGAGAGCTCTATCAAATCCTCTTATTAAAGAGACACCTTCTCTTTTTTATGGGTAAAGAAAGAGAACCCTTACAATAGCTTGAACAAGCTTTCCCTTGCCAAAAGTGTGAGATATTATTTTGTAAGTGGCAATTATCGGAAACAAAATAAGTCATTGTTGAGTTGTAATTTTAAGTTACTATATCGGGATCGACAGCGATTGCAGAATTGAAAAGTTGTTTAAAGTTACCTTGACTAAAGATCATTCAAAAAAAGTAAGAACAACACATTAAAAAGGAGTCTAAAAAGGTTAGACAAGTGAGTCAACTTCATTTTTTAAAAACTATGAGACTTTGACTCCATCATATAGTGAATATGGACCCATAAGTAGGGATGGCAAAATGCCCTGCCCTGTATAGAATGGTTATGGGGTGGTTAAATGGTTTTTGGGGCGGGGATGAGACTTAAGATTGAAAACACATATGATTATGGAGCGAGAATGGAGAAAGGTCATCCCGCCCCGCTCCGCCCTTCCCCGTTTATAGTGATAAATTACAATTTTGTCCTTATACTTTATTTTATATTCAATAATATTATGTATATATTAAACAAATCCTAATTTATTCTATTCCAATCATGGTTCGCCGTATCGTCCGATACATGACCCTTTTTCAAGTTCGATACGCGACACGTATCAGGCAGTTTACATTAATTTTATCCGAATCCGTTACCCCCCGACCGCGACTGTGAACCATGATTTCAATCACTAAATATTCTTTTGTATTATTCTTCTTTGATAACTTCTATGTATTATTTTGATATTCCAACAATAATTTTAATCTTGAGTTTCAATTAAGAAGTTAAATCTTGTTTTTATCAACATAAGAGAAAAAAAAAAATACTAAAATAGTTGAAAATTTGTTTTATTATTTACTTTTGTTATATTAGTATTACAGTTACGAAAATACTCTACAAAACCCATCTCGCCCCGTCTTACCCTGCCCCGTTTAATAAACAGTTTTGGGGCTGGAATGGGGGTAGTTATTGTAAACGGGAATAGGGATGGGGATGGTGTTCCCTGCCCCAAACCGCTCTCATTGCCATCCCTATTGTAACAAGGGTCATTTGTCCCACATCGGAATCAGATGGGAAAGTGATTGCGTATAAATGGGTGGGTATACAACACTACCCAAAGTTCGAGCTTTTGGGTAAATGGGCAAGCGCCCACCCGTTATAGTTGGTATCAGAGTCAGACCCAATCCTTGATACGGTGTCACGCTAAGCGCCCCGCTCGGAAAGAGTCCGGGTGAGCATCCCAGGTAGGCAGGGTGGCCCGAACCGTAACAAAGGCGTTGCGGTTTGGGTGGGGGAGAATGTAACAAGGGTCATTTGTCCCACATCGAAATCAGATGGGAAATGGGTGGGTATGCAGCACTACCTAATAGTTCGAACTTTTGGGTAAATGGGTAGTTCGAACTTTTGGGTAAATGGGTAAGCGCCCACCTGTTACACTTACCCATAAGCCCCCACCTGTTACACTTACCCATAAGCCCACTTGTACGTAAAAGTCCCTAATTTTAATTTAAGCTAATAAAAATGTATATACAAGGGTAGTTTGGTCATAACATTTCCTTTCCCGGTTAGTAGTATATGACGACAAATTAACCAAAATGAGGTAAAAGGGGAGGGATTTATAATTTTACCCATGCATTCGTCCCCACCCTGTTTCCCAAAGGGTATAAATAGTTGTCATGCTAATGCACCAAGATGATCTCCGTCTTCATGCACCAAACGGAGCAGCAAAAGCAGTCATGACTCTTATTACCAACCATGCCCTTCCTCACCCCCAACGCGCTTGCTTCACTCGTCGAATCGGCTGTGTCGACTCACTCTTCCGTCCTCGGCCGAGCCGCCCATGCCCAGATCATCAAGACTCTCGAAGCTCCCCTGCCTTCCTTCCTCTACAACCACCTCATCAACATGTACTCCAAACTCGACCTCCCCAACTCAGCCCAACTCGTCCTGTCACTCACGCCTAACCGTTCCGTCGTCACCTGGACTGCCCTCATCGCCGGCTCTGTCCAAAACGGTCGTTTCACTTCCGCCCTCCTCCATTTCTCTACCATGCGTCGTGAGTGTGTCCAACCCAACGACTTCACCTTCCCTTGTGCCTTCAAGGCCTCGAGCTCGCTTCGATCGCCGCTCACCGGTAAACAAGTTCATGCATTAGCCGTCAAGGCCGGTCAAATAAGCGACGTCTTTGTGGGGTGTAGTGTCTTCGATATGTATTGTAAAACGGGCCTTAGAGATGAAGCAGGTAAGATGTTCGATGAAATGCCGGTGAGAAACACCGCAACATGGAATGCATATATTTCTAATTCCGTGCTTGATGGTCAAACAAGAAATGCCATTTCTGCATTTATCCAGTTCCGGCATATTGGCGGGGAACCCAATTCAATTACATTCTGTGCGTTTCTCAATGCATGCTCGGATGCCTTGTATTTGCAGCTTGGGCGACAGTTGCATGGATTTGTAATTCGAAGTGGGAATGAGGCGGATGTCTCTGTTGCAAATGGGTTGATTGATTTTTATGGGAAATGTCACCGGATTAATTCTTCAGAGCTAGTTTTTAATGGACTTCGTCATCCTAATGACGTTTCGTGGTGTTCAATGCTTGCCGCATATGAGCAAAATGATGAAGAAGAGAAGGCCTGTATGATATTTTTGCGGGCTAGTAAAGAAGGCGTTGAACCGACGGATTTTATGGTTTCCAGTGTTCTCAGTGCTTGTGCTGGCTTGGCGGCACTTGAATTGGGTAGGTCGGTCCACGCACTTGCTGTCAAGGTGTCCATTGAGAAGAATGTTTTCGTTGGGAGTGCACTCGTTGACACGTATGGAAAATGTGGAAGTATAGAGGATTGTGAAAGTGCCTTTCATGAGATGCCTGAGAGGAATTTGATTACTTGGAATGCATTGATTGGTGGGTACGCACACCAAGGCCATGCTGACCTGGCTTTGGGAATGTTTGAGGAAATGGCATGTGGGAGGCACGAGGTGGTACCAAATTATGTAACGTTAGTGTGTGTACTATCGGCATGCAGTAGGGCTGGAGCGGTGAAGGCGGGCATGGAGATTTTTGAGTCAATAAGAATGAGGTATGGGATTGAACCAGGGGCAGAGCATTACGCATGTGTTGTGGACATGCTTGGTCGAGCCGGGATGGTAGAACAAGCTTATGAGTTTATTAGAAAAATGCCAATTCATCCAACAGTTTCAGTTTGGGGGGCTCTTTTAGGGTCTTGCAGAGTGTATGGAAAGCCTGAATTGGGGAAGATTGCAGCTGACAACTTATTTGAACTTGATCCACAGGACTCTGGCAACCATGTCTTGCTTTCAAACATGTTTGCGTCTGCAGGCAGGTAATATCACTTCCTTGTCAAACTAGTCATCAGCATCTCTCATCATAATAAGCTTTCGAATAAGTACGTATCTTCCGAGATATATGTTGAATTCACTTCCTTGAGTTTTGGCTAATTATTTTAATTTCCACGGGCCATAAGCTTTCATGGAGACTGAGAAACAGGTGCTCTAATTAAGGATAATTTTGCTAACCTCCCTGAGGTAAGACAATATTCTACACGCCCATGTGCAATTTAAAGAACTCGGACGTCCCTTTATATTTCAGTGATATGGACGAATGTACACTTTGCTGATGACCAAGTTCAACAACGAAGTGTCCAAAATACTCTAATGATTCAAATACTCATAAACTGTCAAATTTAACCCCCCATAAATAAAAGAACAATGACGTTGTCCCTCAATTCTGGTTCAGCCACCTCTTAGTGAAAGAAAATGAAGATTGACAATAATAGACTCAAAAAAATTTTACCACATCACCATGGAAAGGAAAAAAATAGAAGAAAATAATGACAAATTGGATGCTGAAGGGAGAAGAGAGAGAAAAGAGGGGCACGGGAGTGAATAAGGTCTTCTACTTGAACAACTTAAAGTGTTCCCCTATTCTCATCTCCATTGCAACTGTATATCCCTCGGGGAGTGTCTCATCAACATTGACGATCTCTACTGCAAACTTCACAAATTGAAAAAAAAAAAAAATTCCCTAATAGAATGTGTGCATGAGAGGGGGTGAAGGAAAATGTCTTGGAAATTTGCATGGGTTTCAAAAAGTTGGGATGGGTTGTTGAAGTACATCCAGAGTCCAAACCAACTCACAGGAGTGAGGAAGGGAATCTTCTTGCTTGTGTGTGTATCTGAATAAGTGATAGAGAAGAGAGTTCCGGACTAGTGTTTCAACCTCATCCCTGCACCATCATCCAAAGCCTGTGTATGGATAACTGATTCATTTTAACCATACTTTGATATCTTTCTTTAAGTTGCACATAATGACCTTGCTTAAACCATCTGGTAACCTCATTTCCTGCATAGCCGACTTAAACGGACAAGGCTCCACTCTATGTCTAAACATTCCACAATCAAAGCATATATGATGGATACATTCATATTCAATTCTTTACTTCTCCTCTCCTGATGGAACTTTAGCAACTAATGTTTTGAATTCACATAGGGGAAAATAAGTTGGGTTATTTCAATAGTAAATCCTAGGGTCTGAACTCAAATTTGGATAATGTTTTAATTCAAAAAATAATAATAATAATAATAAATAACTTTTTTTTAACAATAGTTATGTAATTTCATCAAGTTCAATGATGGAGAAAGCTATTTGCAAATTTTTTTTTTTATAGATTTGGGGGGTTTTATTGAAATGCAAATGTAGAATAATTCGAGTATATATATATATATATATTGCCATAATATGAATGCATAATTAAAACGCTAATTGGTGAGTTTGATCTTCAAATGGTTAATAACCTTTTTACTCTTGTTGAGACTTTGAAATCTTCATGAACCACTTGGATCAAAGGGAACGCCTAACTACCACAACTAACCTTTAAAACATAAACAGAATAAAATTAAGATTCCAGACTCAGTCTTACGAAATTAGCCAACCTATACACCTAATAAGGTCTGTTTCGATCCCTCATTCCGTCCAGCACCTTGAATAAGTGGATCAACACTCAATAATGGCCATCTATTTGTGATCTTGTAGATTAAGAAGGAAACCTTGTTGGCTTGATCATGAATCCTCGTTACTGCACTTCCTAATATTTGAAATGATCAACTAACTAGAAACTTCTGAATCACACTCATTAATATGGAGGACCTTGATGTCATAAGTTGCTGCACTTCTTTATAGTTGAATTAATTGACTAACTAGGGAACTGTTGGATGCACTCTTTGATGTGGAGGACCCGACCCTGATGCTCTGATGTTATGTAAATGTTTGAAATAATTGAAACTATCTATAATACTTGGTTATAGGATCTCCGAGGCTCTTTTAGGACCTGAGAGTTTTTGTTGTGGATTTGCATAAATCATAATTTAACCATTTGATAATTACGTATAGGTGTTTTTTTGAGTCGAAGAGGACACATTGCAAAATGCGAACACGAGTTTATTCTACAAACAAGAAAGAATAGACTGAAAACACGGTTTAAAGTAATTAATAGTTAAGAGAACACAAAGTTATGATTGATACAGTTTCAACTATTCACTTGTTGCGGTTCTCTAGCTGATAGCCATGGTCAACTTGTCATGGGGCACAGAATCAAAGACACCCCTGCTGACTCATGGAATTCTATGAGACTTGGGTTAATGATAGACATATATCAGGTAAAGGAAACCTGCAAAACCAATTTTGCAGCTCTGGCGCTCCTTATAGAGACCATTAATTGCTGCTACGCTATTTGTATAGCCGTTTGCTGCAAGCTCATTTCACAAGTTCAAAAATTGGACACTCCTTATGACTTGTCTTTTGATATTTAGTGGCTTGGTTTCTCGCTGTTCTGCATGTATTTCTTGCTTTATCTTGTTAGTCATTTTAGACAATTGCTGCAGATGGGAAGAAGCCAACCTTGTGAGAAAGGAGATGAAGGATGTAGGGATAAAGAAGGGCACTGGATACAGTTGGATCTCCGTACAAAACGCAACCCATGTCTTCCAAGCAAAGGATACCTCTCATGACAGAAATTCCGAGATTCAGGCAATGTTATCTAAGCTGAGGAGAGAAATGAAGGCAGCTGGCTATGTACCTGACACCAACTTTGCTCTCTACGATTTAGAAGAGGAAGAGAAAGAAACCGAAGTTTGGTACCACAGCGAGAAGATTGCTCTTGCCTTTGGCCTCATTACCATCCCTCCTGGAGTCCCTATAAGAATAACGAAAAATCTTAGGGTCTGTGTGGATTGCCATAGTGCCATTAAGTTCATATCAGGCATTGTTGGCAGAGAAATTATTGTAAGAGACAACAACCGGTTTCATCGATTTAAAGATAACCAATGCTCTTGCAGAGATTACTGGTGATTACTGGTTCTCTGTCTCTCTTAAAGCTTTTCAAAAGAAACTCGTGTTCTTCATTTATTTATTTATTTATTTTTAAAGAGACAGTTATAGTTATAATTTGTTAATATGACCAAAATGATTCTTCACGTTGGAGCAAAATGTTGCTTTGTTTTAACATTCTTCTGGTAATAGTTTATCTATCTTGTTATGTGTTTATGTATACATCTACCCGTAGCTGTAAACTAAACTGAGAAAGTGTGTAATGTATTATGAAATATTTTTGCATGTGTAAATAACCATTTTTTAACGTTTAATTCACAATTAAACCAGTACTCGTATATGATAAAAGCGTGAGGTCATTTATTGTGGTAGGCTGGTAGGGAAGGACTGTTTCTTCTTATTTATTTATTGGAAAAATCTAAAAGGTAACTAGGCAAGGTGAAGCTTACATGATTTACTCCAACCCTTGTCATAATACTCAAAATTGTCCCCATGGATAATTATTAGGTTTGTTCTTTATGGCTTAGTAGACTGAGAATAACTATTTTACCGGTTCATATAGTCGTTATGTCCATCTGTGTGCAGTGTAACTTGGCTTACTTCGGATACCACTGACCTCCCTTTGGGAAGTAAGAGACTGATACCACTAGACCATTGGCCCGTTAGTGGCTTACTTTGGATTTTAAAGTATACATCTTGCGTTGTATGTACTTAATTTGTTTTTGTGAATATTGATTCAATTGCTAGTTCTAGGATGGATCCTTATACCTACCCTTGAATTAGATGATTAGGAGACATGTTCCATTACTTGTATAGCATGTGTTATAATTGCAAGGCCAAAGAAACCTAGTTTGTCTTTATAATCCATTGCATACGGAGTAATTTAAATTACTCACACCCATTGATAATTATTTTTTTCAGATAAGAGCGTGATATACTTGGATGCACCTCTGTCTTGGCTTAGATTTGATCTGTTCTACTTTGTGGACATATTTTGTACGATGTTTACATACCATATATTAGGCATGTTTGATGTATCACTTTTGGACATATACTAATTAAATGATATGATGTATATTTTTTTGAAGAGAGAAATTGGTTGGAAACTCAATTGTTTTTTTTGGAGTTCCCGAGTCATTTATACTCTACCGTGTTACATTTGGAACCCAAACAAGTGTTGTAATGAGGCTAAATGGCCATTTTACTTTAAAGTACATTTCCTATATAATTTGCGCTCTTTGAGTATGCCACACACATCTACTTATTGGCATCCACACTCCATGTCGTGTTCTTAGACTAGGTGATGCTTAAAATGTGTTTGGGATCATATATGTATGCATGAAAATGAAGTAGGGATGACCAAGGACCAATTTGTATTCAAAAAAGGGTTTCACTTAACTCCAAGCACTTGCAAACTAGCTTCAAGCGCTCGAAGCTTGTCAGGCCCATGTGTGCATGGGTAGCCTTGCGTACGCAGGACAGTGTGCAAGCGCTTGCATAGTGCCCTCCGAACACTCGCAACTCCTTCTTAGGCACACCTTGGACTCTTCAATTTAAACCCAGAAATTAATGTTTTCATGCATGTTTAGTAATGACTCATGAGCCTATTGTGGACCTATTATCAAACATTATGATGTCAAATGACCATTTTGACCTTAGCTTCTGCATTTCAAACTCGGTATCGGGTCGGGGTTTCGAACCATTTTAGTTAATGCACCGGATCATGGGATTTGGAGCGTTACACCAAAAATTGCCATAATCTTGGTCCAGGAAGCTTGCGACTTTGGTTGGAACTTAGCCCAATTAAGATCTCCATTTGAAAGCCTAAAATTCCCGGTTCTAATTCATTTTGAGGATAAAAGCCTAAAAATAGCAAAAACATAAAAAAGACATAAAAGCATAACATAAATACAACTAGAGAACTAACATATGCAAATAGAATGGCTTGAATATGCAACATTAGCGCTTATCAAGCTTCTAATGTATAGGTCCGGCATGCTCCAGCTCAGGTGAACATCAGTTTCGATATGCCAACAACGGTTGTGTGTATGGTTCTACCAGTACATGGCGATTGTGGCAGCGGTTTCTGACAACAACTCCAAGCAAAAATGGCTGGTTTCGATGTTTCCGCTAGGGTCGGAAGGATGAATTGGGGTGGATCTCCAACCAATTCCTTATGGGTTGGAGGGCAGCATGTGGGTTTCTTTTATATAACAAACCTCTTAGTCTTTTGTACACCCCAGTTTTCGCTCCGGGACTCTGCCAAATCCCTTAATACAGGTGCAGCAAAGTCACTTTAACGGACCTCTCTGAGGAAGTGGTATCTTGGAGGCTGAACAAATCTCCCTTTTCCAAGTTGAAATAGAGTTGTAGAGTTGCATTGGAATATTAGCTTTTCCATATATATATATATATATATATATATATATATATATATATATATATAGAGAGAGAGAGAGAGAGAGGGGGGTGACAGCCGTGGAGGTGGATAGTGGAGAGAGAGAGAAGGGATGACGGCGACGAGGGGTCAAGAGAAAGGGAGTGTTCCAAAAAACAAAAAGGGGTAGGCCAGTTTAGTAACAGGAATAATTCCTGATTTCTATTGTCAATTTCTAAAATTGAAAATCAAAAGTAAAAATCATGTTTAATAAAATACTTTTACTTTTAAATTTTAAGAAAGTACTTTCTAGTTTTGTGAAGAAAAGAGAAAGTGAGAAATCCTTACTTTCTCTATTTTCTGCATTGTTCGCTGAAATTACTTTCTCTACTGTAGCATCATTTATCACAAAAAAAAAAAAAAAAAAAAAAAAAAAAAACCCTCATCGCAGCCCATCAAAACCCCTCTTTTAATCTTTCCCTATTATGCTCCTCATCCTCGAGCCCTAGCCAACTGCAACCAACCCATCAAAACCCCTCTTCTGCTCCTTCCCTCTTTTGCTCCTTCCCTCTTTTGCTCCTCATCCTCAAGCCCTAGCCGACTGTAACCACTGCCACAACCATTAATTTTCACCCCTCCTCCTCTCTCTCTCTACCCCATCACTCACCCCTCTTTCTCTTTGTTTAAAATCAACACAAAGACCTGTTCTTCATTGGTTTAATTTATAAAGATGGTGATTTCAGGCTCCGATGACCACGGTTATACAAATTCAGGTGACGAAGGATTCACAATTCTGATGACAACAACCAACAATTTCGAGCACGGAGATGTTGTGACTATGTAATTCCAGAGGTGGGTTTGGTTTTTGTTCCTTGGATTAGGACTTGGGTTCTCTGTGATTAGGTTGCAGTGGCGGCTAGGGTGTCGATGGTTTGAGTTTTGCAATAGGCGGTGATGGGTGGTGGTGATGGAGGTTTTGGGTAGAGGTGGTGGTGTTTGCACTTGGCGGTCGGCGACGGTAGCTCTCTGCTATTGATTTTTTTTTTTTAGGGTTGCAGTGTCTCTATGTTTTGTTTGGTGCAAATTGGTTTAGGTGTTGGTAATGGAGGTTTTGGGTGGTGGTGGGCAGGGACCATATTGATAGTGAATTTGGGTTCAATTATGGTGAGTCACAAAAATGAGAGAGAAGGATTGAAGAAATTTTGTACATATAAAATCAAAATTATAATTATTGAGCTTGCTTTCTAATTTCTTGCTTTGAAAATATTGAAAGCATGAAAAATTAGTGAACACAATTCTACTTCATATTTCAACTTTAGAAATGAAAATCATGATTTTACTTTCAAAAAAAGTAAAAATAAGAAAGTGAAAGCGTTAGTAAACGGGCCCTAAATAAATTGGGACCAAAGTTGTCATTTAATATAGAAATACTTTACCATTATAAAAGAATTAATATATTAAAGAGTAACATTGTAATTTCACACGAAAATTAACATCAAGCAAAAATTAAGGGGTATCATTGGAATAAAGTCCAAACTTAACCAATGAGTGTAATACTCTTAAACTTTAGGAGTGTAAGTGTAATTCACCCTTAGGGGTGCGAGTGTAATACTCATAAATGACAAGTTATTTTTACTGTATCCAACAACAATCCTCACAAGTTACAACCCAGAACTAGGGGTGGCAAAAATCCCCAACCCGGTGGGGAACCGCCCCGCCCCTGCCTTATTTAAAGCGGGTTTGGAGAACCATTTACTTAAATGGGGTGGGGATGGGGGTTAAAAAAAAAAAAAACCAGGCCGATTGCGGGGGCAGGGGCCGGGGACTAAGATCCCCGCCCCATAACCACCCCGTTTAATATATTAAATTATTAACTTACCCTTCCATGTTAATATATTTACCAAATTAACCTTCACTATATATATATATATATATATATTGGAAACCACTTCAGTTTCAAACCCTACACTTCATTGCAGCAGCCGTGTCTCTCTCTGAGCTCTCTCTCAAACCACAATACATCCATTATTTCATTTTGGGGAGGAGGTCAGACCAGATCAGATCTAGATGAGTCATTGGAGAGTGTGGTTAGGGACGAGGTCTGGAGGCTGTTGGGTGAGTTCGCCATCGTCGAGCTAGGAATTGTGATGTCCAAACTTCTTGGTTGGTTTGACTGTGAATTTGGAAGCTGTTAGTGAGTTTGGAGGTGGCAAGGCGGCGAGTTCATCCAACTTACGTGCTTAACTAATAAAAACTAATAACGAATTTGTGTTATCTTTTGTTGAATTTTTTTCATGCCTAGTTGGGTCCTGCCTTGTTAGGACCATACAATTTGATCCCCATAGGTGACTTGACAAGTTGAAATTCAACATCTATTCAAAACTTTTATTTATCTTTAAATAAATGAATCCAAACGGAGTTTTAAGATTCAACCTATTTGAAAATTCACGTCTTCAACGTCAAAATCCCTAATCCCTAGCAAAATCACAATCCATTTCTCTCCACCAAAATCACAGTATCCACGGTTGTCGGCATTCGTCGTCAACGTCACATCCTCTCCGTCGATCCCCAAAGTGTTCATCAAAATCCCCGTCGATTTGATGTACCGGAACGCAAACATCACTTTTTCCGGTCGTCGGAGCTTCGGCTTCGGTGGATGATTTGTTAAGACCGAAATGCAGAAGGGTTAGGGTTTGGAAAAGGAAGAGGCGGCAAACGCTAGAGGAGGTGGTGGAGGTCAGGTAAAGGAAGGGAAGGATGAAGGTTAGGGTTTTGGAAGGAGGTTAGGCCGCGGATCTATGGAGATTTGCAGATATTTGTGGATGGATAATATATATATTTTTTTTAACTTTTGATTCTTGCAGACAATAGATAAACTGAAATATATGGATTTCCACCTTCTGATTCTTGTAGATTTTGTAGTTTGCAGTTGCAGAGAGAGGGGGGGGGGGAGAGTTCAGAGTTGAGAACGAGAATAAAGATGGAGGCGACTGGGGAGGTTAACATGAGTTGCTTAAAAATATAAGCGGTTATGGGGGGGCGGGGACGGGGGCAGTTATGGGAATTAGAGGCAAAAAATTAATCGATTATGAGACGGTGTCAGAGGCACCAAAATTAAAGGGGGGCGGGGATGAGGGATGAAAAACCCATCCCAAACCGCTCCATTGTCATCCCTACTCAGAACCCATTAAAACCACCATCAACCCAATAATCATATATCCACTGCGCGTATAATTAACAAAATTTAATGTAATTTTAATTTAAAATATATATCCACTCATCAGTTGTCTCCTCACAAATTTTTTATTTATGATGCGTTTCCTGTCAATCCTTTGCAACTACATTCATATACTTGGTTTGCGGGTAGAAACAAAACTAATAACAGGGCTGGTGATGCTGTCATTCAAAAGTCAAACGAATTGAAAACAAATGAATCCAAATGGGTAAGTGTTTTTCAAAAAAAATTTTTGAACCGGAGGGTTGTATTTGCAATACCCCTTGTGTCATTTATTAATCCCTATAAATTAAACTTCCCAAGCGACGTCGTTTAGATACGGCAGATGATCCGGTGATATATGTCAGATTCCAGATAGAAAACTCCAGTCTTGACAGTCTTCTTGGCTTGGCACTGAGGAAGAACTATGGCGGCAGCTAAAGGTGCATGCCTTAATCACGTATCGAGGGAATCATCAGATATCAACCGCCTCGCTAAATTTTATCAGGAGGTCTCTTCATCTCCTCCTCCTCCTCCTCCTCCTCCTCCTCTAACACTGCACTACACTTTTTCTACATTTTTATTAACCTTTCTTAATTGATTTCGTGATTGATGTTGCAGATTTTTGGGTTTGAGCAGATTGAGAGCCCTAAATTGGAATTCCAGGTCATTTGGCTCAAACTCTCGTCTATCTACATCCACCTCATCGAGAGGGACCCCCAGACCAAGCTTCCCGAAGGACCCTGGACTGCCACCTCACCTGTTGCAGACCCTAAGAATCTACCCAGAGGTCACCATATCTGCTTCTCCGTCTCCAATTTTGACTCTTTTCTTCAAACCCTCAAGGTATAAATTATTCTATATATATATATATATATATATAAATGAGTGTGTGTATTGTATGATTAGCTGAACTGTTGGGTACTTTTTAAATTCAGAAATGTGGCTTCTTTGATTATCCAATTTCGATTGGTCTATTTTACATATTGCCCATTTTCGATAAGCTTTAGGAGTTCTTTGTATATTCACTTTAAATTTTGTGGTATATGTATTTTATTATGTTATGCAAACATCCAATATATTACTTTTGTGTTACTAGTTTATTCATGTATCAAATAATACAACACCCTTAGTATAACTTGAGAACAGTTTTAAGATTTTGATACATACAGTGGTATAACATCTCTTAAATAAGAACAACATATGCATTGAAAGTTATCCTGATCCTTGTGTTTATTTGGTTGGTTATTCTTAATGTTCTGTAACCATTATTGTGCAAAATTTGGTGAACTTATATGAACGATCAGCCTGGATGCATTTGATGAATTTATGCAAACAAGCATCCTATGTTGATTTTTCTATCAAAAAGGGGAAATAAATAAATAAAAGGAAGTATTACCTTAGAGGAGGGGGTGTTGAATTGGGTGTATGATGGACAATGGGTTCCTCTGTGGAATTAACTAATGAGGATCATGGTTAAGACCTATTTGGTTAATTATTGGTGAACTTCAATAGTTGATTTATCAATTGATCGACTTAAGTGATTTGCTTGCTTGAGTTAGACTGTATGGATGGTTGGGCTTGAGGTAATGAATTCATACCAAGTTATGCTTTGGCTTGAATGAGTTTAATTTTACTTTCTAGATTAATTGGTTTCTAGATATTGATTTATAGTTGAATTGATTGATTAATTTTGTGGTGATGAAGAGCTATCTAATATGCATTCACATAACACACAAACTTAATCTAAATAATAATATATATAGATATATATATGATATATTAACTAAACTAGCGGACATCTGCTCTTAACAATATAATTAACATGCATAAACAAAAACTAAATAACAAAGTTAAGGGATGAGGAAGGCTGACACAACGATATAACGAGATTCGGCTAAACCACCTACATCCTCGTCTCATGGCAGCCACTTGCGGATTCCCCCAATCCACCATTGGGCCTCCCTATTGCACGTTGAGAGAAAACCTTACCACCACTTTGTTCTTCGCCTTCAGAGTTTGAATTTGAGGAAGAATGGCATGATTTTGAATTTGCTTCTTGTTCTTCACCTTCAGAGTTTGACTTTGAAGAAGACTGGGACGACTTTGGATGTGCTTGTTGTTTTTCGTTTTCAAGGCTTGGGTGTTGAGAGAAACAGAGATTTTATATTCCCTTCGAGTCCTATTCTCTCCTCTCCTTTTCTTTTCCGCCCCATTCCATTCCATTTCTTTTTAGGACTTATAGGAATTTATGTATGAAGTTCAAATCCTAATCTTTGAGTCCAGGAACCATTTCCATAGAATGAATCAATTTGGTCCAAGGTCCTTAACTTCACTAAATGTGAATATTTAGGATTAAAATGACATTTTGGAGATCATCTCAATTTCACCTAAGCCTTCTCATGATTTAAACATTCAAGTTCAAAGCCTAGTTCACTCATTCTAAAGACTATTTCAAATGATATGATTAAAATACATGGTCCAGGTTTTGTGGCTCAAGAGTTGTGTTCTTTCAAAGCTTATGAAATTTTGTACTAACTCAACCTTAGCAAAGGCCTCATGATTTTGACTCATTGAAGTTCATAGCCTATTGCTTGTAGTCTAAGAACTTATGATCGATATGCATGGTCTTATAGTCCACTAAGTTAAGAGCTGAACTTTCAAGTGAGTTACTTCGAGAATAATTTTACATTGAGTTCTAGTCACTCACCCAAGCCTGTCTACCCAAAATCTTGATCTTCAATAATTTCCTTTTGGTTGATGTGCTCATCTTGACTTTGATGCCTCTTCATCTTGTACAAGTTTTCATGTGTTTTCCTTTTGAAAACTCTTTAACACGTTATTTACTTATCAAAAAATATATATATATTGTATAACTTTTCATCTTTGACTTCAATGTCTAATAAGCTTTAGAGGTCTTTCATCTTTGACTTCAATGCCTTTTGAGCTTCAACATATCATCTTTAAGTGTGAAATTCATATTGGTCTTTGCCATTGATCCATAAGCCCATCTTGAGTTTTCTTATATATTTAAACTTGCTTAGCATAAACTTAAGTAGACATTAAATCTAACACCTCAATGATCTGTTTTCATAAAAATGTTTCAATTACTCTTAAATTTGAAACCTTTAGGTCAACATAAAGTATTTTGATTATAAGTATCCATCATCGAGCTGATATTAAGATTAAAAGAAAGAAAAAAGAAAGCAGAGGTTTTATGCAATAAGAATGCCCAACTTTATACGGTCATAACCGTATCAGAATGCAGCCCATGGTTTGTGATAAATAATCCTTTGCAGATCTAACACTTGAATTAATAATTATTGGAGCCATACGTTAGATTCAAATTCTTTCTAGTATTATATTTGATGTGGTTGCTGCTTCATGATAGAATGAGGATCTTAAACTTGTCATTCTTTTTGTTCATTTTCACATCTCTCTTTCATTTGTTTGCACGTCATCTATGTTAATCACCATCATGAATTTCCTTGCTTTAATCTCCTATGAATAGGGTCGGCCACATGAATGATCCTTTTCGATTAATTTCTATCACAAGCCATCACTCCTCTATATTTCATTTTTAGGTAAATTACACCAACACCCTTGAGGTTAGAAAAACCTACACTTTCAAAGTTTTGGCACTAACGGACGTTAGTTATATATATATATATATATATATATATATATATATATATTATTAGTAAAAACGGTCGTTAGTTATATGCATAAAGTTACACTCTTGCCCTTCAATTTAATGACCATTTTTTATTGAAAACTGTGTGAAAGTGAGATGGAAATTTAGCTCCCATTCATTTATTGATTAAACAATTGGATTCTTGATCATTCTATCCACTCATTTTCTCACCCCCACCTCCATCCCCTCTCACCGACCCCCACCCTTCTCTCTCTAATCAAAACCCTAAGTCACTCGAAGGCCTGATGCCTGTATCGGTAGCCCACCAGAGTCACCCAAGGATGAAGGAAGTTGAAGAAATTGTGAAGTAGAAGGCAATTATTGACAAAAAGGCAGAATTCGTGTTTTGCTGAATTCTATTTCTTTTTGTCCTTTGTAAGCGTGATGAATTGTCTATCAGTAGCTTTAACCTCCATCTTAAGTTGTCATTCCGAGAACTGTATATATATAAATTGCGTCTAAGGGGTAGTTTTGTCCAATTCACAATGTAAAATAAGGGTGATTGGGTCTAGAAAGCGACTTTTAACTGTTTTATTGAAGTTAGTCTTCTTTTTTTTTTTTAAGTTTTATTGAAGTTAGTCTTTTTACCAAGGCAAGGAGTAAAAGTGACTTTTCACGTGGTCAGTGTACTATCCAAATGGCAAGATGGCAGTAGGAGTCGGTAGAAATCATGCACCAAACTTTAGGGGGCTTCAGAGTAGGTTTCTCCAAATTATGCACTCATGTGTAACTAATTATGTCTGACCGCAGGGGTGTCAGGGAAATTATTGCTTAACTTTTTTGACTCATTTATTAGGGTTTTTAAGTTTTACTGAAAGTGTTCACTTTGCCTTCGATTTTGAAGTATAATCATCATTAATATGCGATTCAGAAAGAAAGGGCTGAACGAAGGCTGTTGTCGACATTAGTTGCACAGAATTGAGAAAAAGCAGAATCGAAGAGCTCCTAATGACCCTTAACCCTTTTAATTCTAACGCATTTCTCCACCTTTAAATTTAATTGCTAAGTTTTCATTAGAAGTGTCCAACAGTACTATGTCATCGGCAAAGTTCCTTGGCAGACTGTCTGTTAACGGTGTTAACTGAAGTAGTTTTTGACTATCTTGACCTTATGTTTAAAATAGATTTTTTATTGAACGATCAAAATTTGGTTAAATGTATATAATACCCCTTTTAATCTCTGCAATTCTTTCATTTCTCTATCCTCTTTTGTCTCCCCCTCTCTTTCTCTCTACCTTCTCTCCCTCTTACCTCCGCCTACCACCACCATCACCTCTCAATACCAGCACTTCTTCCCAACGCCTCCATCTTTCCACTAACTCCTTTGTGTTGGGCACTCCTTATTGCTTAAGCTGATACATAACTCCATCAGAACTTGGAAACAGCCTATGTAATCTGGGTGATCGTGGATTGTCTGAATTTGTATGGTTCTAGGGGCCAGAATTGTAGTTTGGAATTCGAAAAGGAACTTTGAGCTGCCTATGGATTGTGATAAATAATCCTTTGGGGATCCAGTACTTGAATGATTATCACTTATTGGATCGTATTATGTACTCTGACTCATGCCATTATTAAGGTTGACATGGTTGCTGCTTCAAGATAAAGTAGGAATCTTAAACTTTAGATTCTAATTGCTCGTTCAAATCTCTCTTCTACTTGGTTGCACATCATCTATGTTAATATTCCTATCAAGTTCTTGTCCTATCCACGTTGTTCTCCACACTGCATTGCATATCCCTAGACTATGCCATGGAAGAAATAAAGAACATTATGTGGTATGTCTGGCAAAAATTTTTACAATCATAATATTTGGATAATAGTGTCATTTTAAGTGAAAGGATCATCTTGTTTTATTCAAACTACATAATTTTGTCCTTACAGAAAAAAAATTTATTTAATTTTTTTCATTTTTGAGGTACGCAGTTTTTGTTTAACATCGACTATTTTTTGTTGTTTTCATATCTAGCATGTAAAACTAAAAAATAAAAAATGATCACATATATGTGAATGTGCATGATAGAAAATTCTAAAATTGGTGATGGATTATAGCATATTCTGTTAAATGTTGATGTATTTTAATATGTACGGCTGCTTGAATGTCCTTAGTTTTCAAAATCGTCACTATATACTGGTAGTAAATTTATCTGTTTGGCAGCGTATGTCACTGATTTAGCTAGTCACTTGAGCTGCATTGAGTAAGCTGGTATTGTTCAGCCCTTTTTTTATAGTTGTTTTTATGACAGATGATGACCTCATCTGGAGTCCTTTTTGGCTATATAGCAGATACCTAAGAATTATGGATTTACTTAAGAAAAATATATATGTGAATTTCATTAACCTACCTAAAAGATATTATATGTAATGCATGTTTCACCACTGGAATGAGCCTTGAGTGATAGGCACAGGTTAGAGTGACTATGTTCTGGTATTTACTCTAGATTAATACATAGGTATCGACCATGGAGGACAGCGCCAATGAAGTTAGGTACTGGTATATCATGACAAAGATGGGATGACGTCATTTCTCATAAAAGTTGAAGGTGCCTTATACACATAAGATCAGTTTCGGTTTATAAAGCAAGTAACCAATAAGTAATTCCATGTGTAGCCTAAATAAAGATATTGATTGGAGGATCAATTACTAAGACTAGAGAGGAGTTTGGGTAAACATAGAGTAGCATAAGTGATTAAAACACAGGAGATAATTTTGAGATGGGGACGCTTGGTTGCGGTTGTTTACACCCTACAGTATTCAGAAGTTGAATAATGACTGCAAAAATTTCGGAAGCAATGGGAACCATTTGCTACCTTTAATCAAGAAGCAATGTGTTTCATAAGTAAGCTGAGGAATTCTCTCTCTCCCCTAATTATCTCGGGTATGCTGTGCAGGAGAAGGGAATTGAGACGCATGTGAAGACTCAAGCAGATGGAAAGACCAAGCAAGCATTCTTCTTTGATCCAGACGGTGAGATTTTATGATTCCCTTTGTTTTTCATGGCTTTCTCCATTCCTCATGTTTAATTAAAGTTGACAAGATGGAAACAGATCTATGCTGCTTCTGTTCCTGTAGTTTTCATATGCAGCAGTTAACTACTGTTGCTCAATTCTTTATTAGTTCGGCGTTGGTCCAAGTTCTTGATTTACTTTGAAGCCATGGCAGTACAGTATTGACCGAACTATATGGTGCAGGTAATGGATTGGAGGTTGCTAGCCGTGAAGACTGAAGCTCCGGAAGAATAAATTTGGGCTGTTCTACATGTAAGTAGGACATATAGATGTGTATGTGGTCGAATAAAAGGCAATAAACACCAAGAGACCGTAAATTTGGATGACAAAACTAACTTCGATGACTTTGCGTGTGCAATCTAGTTTATGTTTATGTCATTCATCCATGTGCTTTTCAGCCTAAATAGGCTGACATGATATCCAAGAATGGACAAGAAAAGCCTGCACTGGTAGTGCGATTTCTTGTGATTTCTTATGAGCTATGAGATGGGTTTTCCCAGTTGAGGAGTCATCCACAACTGCTGCGATGGTGACCTTGTTGAGTTTGGCTACTGGGAAGATAGTTATTCTCACAAAAAGCTATTTAGGTCAATTTTGACATCGGCCAAAATATTAATTAATTAGTATATTGAATTGTTGGTATTATTTATCCATAGAACTAATTAACGTGGAGGGGTTGTTGGTTTGAGGGGCGAATTAGAAATGGCATTTGCGTGATTTCTTGTCGTCCTAACGCCGAAAATTGTACGGCTCCAAAACCGAGCTCCAATTGTCATTTGACGATGATCAAAATGATATATGTGAGCGAGTATATATATATATATATATATATATAAAGAGAAATAGATAGTTTAGATAGGATATTTCAGCACTAGAGGGGAGGTATGAGTAATAATATTTTATTATTAAAGGAGGTCAGTGTAATTTACACTTTCAAAATTTTAGAAAAAGTTTCAAAATTTTAAAAAAAGTTCTTGTAATTATGACAAATTATAGGGAATTTGTGTAATTTACTAAAAAAAAAAAAAAAAGTATTTATCTTAATTTTGAACTGTTGATATATATATTTAAAAAATAATAATTTTAAAGTGTACACTTATTTCTAGTCCTGTTCTACACCCTTCAAACCTTTTTGAAGGAGGGGTGATATCATTTGGTTAGAGCAGTTTCAATGGTTTGCGCTTCGGCGATTCTGGGCCAGATTCCGCTATTGGACTCCACCAATGGCCTCGCCAAAAATTGAGCCCACCCAATGGGTCGCTGAAAATCGCAATTCTCTTGCTGGGCCGCAGGTTTGCAATGCGGCATCAGTTTTGTTTTTATTTTTTTATTCTGGTGCAGAACAGTGTATTAGCCCAGAACATTATTCTTAAGGCTCTATTTGCCTTCAAAAAAAAAAATCGAAAAAAAAAGCCAAATTTTTTTTTTTCCTCAAAATAATTGAACCAAAGAGCCGTTAAAATACTGTTTAGCTGACATAAACAGTGCCTTAAAGATTTTTTTGGACAAAAAATGTTTTAAAAAAATAGAGAAAAATGTTTTTTTATGAAAAATTTACTTTTTAAAATATTCCTTCTAACATATAGCCGTTTTAGGCACTGTTTGGCTGACCCAAACAGTGCCTTAACAGATATATTGGCACAAAAACCTATTTTTTAAATTTAATTTTTTAAAAAATAATTATATATATATATATATATATATATATATATATATATATATATATATATTAAAAAAAACCTTTCGAAGAGTGTTTTTTAAAAAATAATAATTATAACAGTTATAATAAATATTGTATTGTTTAAATTTTTTGTATGATATAGCCGTTTTAAAAATATAGTCGTTAGGAAAAAGTTTAAAAATAAAATTTATCAAAAATTTTAAAAATATTAATATTTTTTAATAGCAAAAATACACCATTAGAGTATATTCGGTAACTAAAATTTGGAGATTATAAAATACTAACGTGGAGTGGATTATTGAAAAATAGTGATTTAAAAAATAATAATTATAATAGCTATAATAAATATTGTATTGTTTAAATTTTTTGTATGGTATAGCCATTTTAAAAATATAATCGTTAGGAAAAAGTTTAAAAATAAAATTTATCAAAAATTTTAAAAATATTAATATTTTTTAAGAGCAAAAATACACCATTAGAGTATATTCGGTAACTAAAATTTGGAGATTATAAAATACTAACGTGAAGTTATGAAAAATGTTGACTTGATTATTGAAAAATAGTGATATGACAAATTCGTGATATGACAAATTTGAAAAGCTTATTCGAAGAGCCCATTAGAGACGCTCTTTCCATTTGATGTTGGGTTGCTATATAGGATCCACATCATTCTAGATAATATATTAAAAAATAATATATATATATATATTAATAACCAAAAATTCGTACACATCACTCACAATTTTGTTCTTGTGACACACCATTGATTTTGAGAAGGGGAAGGGATAGCACTAGCAACGAATAACTTTTAAAAAACACAATGCTTGAGCTTTATCCTTTAATAGTTGACCTCGATTGGACTTCGTTTGGAGATGCCACGTATGTGCTTACAAACACCTAGTCCCGCCTACTAACTGACACGTGTTTTTCAAAATTCAACGTGTCGATGCTTGCGGACCTTGAAGCATTCATAAATACTCCTATTCTGCCACAGAATCTCACTACAATCTAATCCGAAGTGCTGTCCGAATTCTGTATCCTACAACAACGCGATCACACCAACGAAAGGCGGAGATGAGTCAAGAACAGCCCCGACGGCCTCAACAAGCCGAGAAAGAACCCATCAAGTACGGCGACGTCTTCCAAGTCTCCGGCGATCTCGTCTCCAAACCCATTTCGCCGCAAGATGCCGCCATAATGCAGACTGCTGAAACCACCGTTTTTGGAAAGACCCGGAAGGGTGGTCCCGCCGCTACTATGCAATCTGCAGCTACCCGCAACGAGAGAGCAGGTCTCGTCGGCCACACCGACGTGACTGACGTCGCCGGAGACCAAGGCGTCACCGTCACCGAGACCGATCTTCCCGGCACTCGCATCATAACCGAATCAGTAGCCGACCAGGTATTTCTAACTACTATTTTACCTATTCAATGTCCATTTGACAGTGTTAAGTTCAAAAATAGGTCTCATTCACTGTAGAAATCTCTTGGATCAAACAAATAGATTTGAGATTTCTGTATTTTCCTTCTAATATATATATATATATAGATACACACAATAACACACACCTTATATCCTATGTATGTGAGTAAGGATCTCACATCCGATTACTCTTTATAATATTATATATATATATATATATATATATATATATATATATATATATTAATTATGATTTGAAAATTCCATTTTTCAATATATATATATATATATAGGTAGTGGGACGGTATGTTGAACCTACGCCAGTGCGGCAGCAGACGGTAGGTGCAACAGGGGTTGTGCAGGCAGCGGTTACTATAGGTGAAGCACTGGAAGCCACAGTACGCACAGCCGGGGAGAAGTCGGTGGACCAGAGCGATGCAGCGGCAATTCAGGCGGCGGAGATGAGAGCAACGGGCTCAAATGAACTGACCCCAGGTGGGGTTGCAGCGGTAGCTCAATCTGCGGCGTCTCTAAATGCCGACATCATTAATGAAGAGGACAAGGTCAAGCTAGCTGATGTGCTCACGGTACGCAAATAAAAGCATCCACCATAAACAAAAATTGATCGGTTTTTATAAGTTTATATTTTTTTTAAAAATGGTGTTTATGATGCAGGGTGCGGCTGCTAACTTGCCGGCGGATAAGGCGGCGACAAGACAGGACGCGGAGGGGGTGATGTCTGCGGAGCTGCGGAATAACCCCACCATGACCACTCATCCGGGTGGAGTAGCGGCTTCAGTGGCTGCTGCAGCTAGGCTCAATGAGCGCTCTGCTTCATGAAGTACTCTATCAAGTTGTGTGTATGCATGAGATAAGCGAGATTTGTCTACAATGTATAGATATGGTGTTAGAGAGAGAGAGAGACAGGCTTCATGAAGTACTCTATCAAGTTGCGTTTGTATGGTGGTTATGTTATCTGGTTTTGGTCTTTGTAATATTACTCGAGTTCAATTCTATGTAATTAGTTTTTATCTTCTGGCTGCAACATTCTTTTTTCTTATTATTTCTCTTCTTTTCAATTATTTATTTAATTTTTTATTTTTTTGGGAGCAAAATTTTTAGACATAGGCGTGTACTATTTTTTTGTACAAAAAAACAGAAATGATAAAAAGGTATGTACAAAAAGTGATACTTATGTGTTTAAAAGTGTTTAAAAGTGGTATTTTTATATTCAAAATAAAAGTATTTGATGACAAAAAATAATATTTATATGCACAAAAACATAGTACTTATGTGTCTAAAAGTGATATTTTTTGACAAATGAACAGCTATTGCTATTTTTATTTTTATTTTTATTTTTTTTATTTTTTATTTTTATTTTTTCTTTCAGGTTAATCTTTGAAACCCAAGCTCTGAATTAAATTTACACTGCCACAGCCGTCTCCCACTTCATCTTCTATCTCTTCTCCCTGCTCCCTTCTATGGGAGTGGGGAGGTGATGTTTCTCGCCTTTCACAGGCTAAATAAACTCGGCGTGTAATCGTAAGTACGTTATGTGGGTGCTTTTTACGCCGTTTTTGTTTTTGTTTTGCTAGATCTACTTCGATTTGGCTTGTTTTTGGCCAGATTGAGTGGATCTGTGTTTCTTTTTTCAGCTAGATCTTCGGTCTATGTCGATTTTTTGTTGTCCCGACTAGATGTTAGATCTATTTCGGTTATTATGGTCCCCCATTTGTGCGAGGTTGGGTGGTTTTTCCACCAATCGAGGGCACCTTGTGAATAGAACTTTGGAGCAGTTGTCTTGCTGATGACTTGACCTTTGTATCACCCCCGTTGATGCTTGTCTCATAATGTGGCTTCCGTTGTTCTTCTCAGTAAATCTGGAGCTTGGTCTTCATTTTTCTTCTTTGTGCTTCAGGTTTTGTTTGCCTTGCCTTTGTTGCATCTATACTGTCCTTTGTAGATGTGCTATGTAGATGCCGTATGACTGTTCTCTTCTTGCCAGGAAAAAAAAAAAAAAAATGAATAGTTTTTTTTTTCATGTTCACGTTAATATTTTAGTCAACTTCATTTTTTTCAAAATTATGAGCCTTTGATTTTATTAAATAGTAAATATAATCATTAAAATCATTTATATGTAATAATCCCAAGAATATATATAGTTGGGCCCTTGAAATTTGAAATCTAAAAGGTGATTTTCTACAACAGTTTTTAAATTATGTCATGAAATATGAATAAAAGAAAAATATTTTTTTTAAAGAAAATTATGAGAAAATATTATTTTATTATCTGACTTCCCATACCATAAAAGGGCATTACTGTAAATCCATTAAAAAAAAGTGATTATGGAAAATATTTTTCTTTTTCCTTTTTTTTTTTTTTTGCTATTTTCAGACTTAATATTTAGTTGGCAAGAAATTCAACTCACGACACCTTGTTTTTTGGTAAAAGTTTATGAAGTTTTGGTTAACGCCACTTAGCAAACAGTCAAATATTTTTTTTACATTACTCTGGCCATATATGAGGTTTTTAAAAAGTGTATTGACACCCATCCAAACCTGTGAGACCATATAAAATTACTTTTTAATCCTTTTACATGTTAAGGTGTAAACAAACCGATAACACTTACTTGCACAATTCGAAGTACAAAACTACCCTAGCTTCCATACACATTTGTTTGGCGCGCACACCAAAGTTGCACAATTTACAGGACCAAGAATAGTGATGGAGTTTGATACTCGGTGCTTCTATCCATAGTTCATGGTTGCCGGAGTTGTTTGCTCTACGCTCTTCGCTGGTTGGGTCATCGTAACTCTACGCCAATCGCGTTGGCTCTCGGATTCATCAATTGCATCTTTATTCACGACCTAGGTTTTTGTTTGTATCAACTCTCGACCATATTGGGTTGCATTGCAATTTTGAACCCCAAATAGGAAACCCTAACCTTGACATGTTTCGCAACTTTCTAATTCTCTGTTCTCAACCCTATTGGATTGCTCCGCATAACCAATCAAAACTCTCAACTCTCAACTGAACCCCATTTCTAAACCTTTTTTTTTCCGAGCTCTCCACCGACCACCGCTAGCTCCTCCAACGCCGAGAAGAAGCTCCTCCAAGAATTAGAGAGAGGGGGTGACAAAGAGAGGGATTACATAGATTGGGAATATCGTACTCCAATTATCATCCAACCAAGAAATTTATCTCTATTAGTTGCATATTGAATTCCGATTTTATGACTTCTTCGCATCTCTGGTTTGTGGCCCCTCCCGCCGCCAGAACTCGGACTGGTTTTAGAACCGACCAGATTCTCACTTTCTGGAGGCAGCCCGTTTCCCAATTTAATTAAGGCTCAGAGGTCTGATGTTAAGTGCTCTCTCATTTTTCTTTTTCTTTTCTTTTTTTTTTTTGGTTGCCGAGAAATGGAAGGAAAGTAAACAGGGTTTTTTTTTTTTTTTTTTTTTTTTTTTTTTTTTTTTTTTTTTTTTTGGGAAAGTAAAATGGAAATTCTTTTTATTTCTGTTTCCTTTTGTTTTTGTTTTCATGAATGAGGCACTTGCACACAACTACCAGATTATTATTAGTATAGCAATGGTCGTGGCGAACTCAGAAATATAGGGATAGCAATTTGACCCGCCCTGCCCCACTTTGTTTTTGGAGAACCGTTTAACTTATTTGGGTTGGAATGGTTTGATATATTAAAAATTCGCCCGGATTTGGTGCAGGAGAGGGGGAGGTCGCCCTACCCCATTTAGATACACAAATTACTTAAGTACTCTTATTTTATTAGTATATATATATTTCCGAGTACATATATTAAGTATTCTACATAACAATATTAAAGTAACAAATGAATTTGATTAGAAGGAAAGTTGCAATGCTGAAGAACTGAAGATGAGGGGAAAAAAAAGGGTAAATCCATTTCAACAATAAATAAATAATGGTCTTAAACGGGGTCGGGCGGGTACCCGCAAAGGTAAAAATGTTAAACAATTGCAGGGATGGGGTGAAAAGACCCCCCGTTTTTGCAGTTTCGGGCGAGAATGAGGGCAGGATTTTTAAATGGTTGCAGGGGTGGGGGAGGGTACACCCGCCCAAACCCACCCCCGTTGTCATCCCTAATTGTGAGTAGGGTTGCAACTTGGGCAAGTTGGGCGGGCTTGGCACTCATCTCGGGCTAGGTCCATATAGAATATCTTCAGCCCAAGCCCAGCTCGAGCCCGCCTTAAGCCCGAGTCTAGCTGCCCAAGCCCAACCCATACATAAATCAATTAATGCTAAACCCGTGATTTGAACCTAAAACCCTTAGTATAAATACCAAGCACACTACCAACTTGGCTACCACAATCTTGTGACTTAAGTATAATCGTAAATATATATAATATTTTCGGGCTCGAGTTGGGCTTCGGGTTTCATCCATATCAACCCAAGCCCCGCCCAAATTGAATTCGGACTCAAAATATATAGCCCAAGCCCAAATCAAAATTAGAAAAATATTGCCTAAGTCCACAAAATTTCGGGTTGGGCTCGGGTTATTTCGGGTTGGGCCGGCCCGAGTTGCAGCCCTAGTTATAAGGGTTTCTGTGTGAGGGTATCCAACTAAATGTAGATTGATAGTTTTGTCACCCTAATATTTTTTGAATAAATCAAATTACAAATTCATGGGCATTTATGACATTTCAATGAACAGGAGGTGTCAATATAAAGGGTAAAGTACAACACCACCCCTTGAGGTTTGCCAAAAGAACACACAGATGAAACTTAGCCTATTTTGGGACAAAGACACCCCCTCAAGTTTGATATAATTACCAAAGACACCCCAATGGTGATGAATTGACATTTTTGTCATTTGACTTTTATATTGACCAATTTTAATATTGAAATGACGATTTTAACCTTATACACAAAACCATTTCTTTCCTTCTCTCCTCTGTTCTCTCTTCTTCCGCCCCCAAAACACCGACACATACTCAGTCTGTCACACAGATACACACATATATAAATACACACACATATATATATACACACCCACACACATATTTATATGTATATACAGATATATATATACACACACACAAGGCAGCGACGGTAAGCCGCCTCTCCTCCATTGTCGACCGACTCTAAATCCTTCGAATCCGACGAGGCCGACTCTAGATCCGCGGCCCGCCTTCAATTCCATCGCCGTCGTCTCTGCATATTGCCGACCACCATAACGTCGCCGCCGCAAATCACCGCCACCACGGCAAACCGTTCCCAGTGCTGCGATCTTATGCCTGTCATCATATTGTTTTCATGGCAGCCTTTGCTGCTGGATTGGTGGTTGTGGATTTTGGTGTGGTGGCGGCGCCGGTAGATCCGTGTCCCGCCTTCGATTCCATCGACCCATCAGGTTGTTTCCAAAACCCACTGTGTTCTTCGTCTCTCTCCTCATCCCCACCATTAATTTTTCTCGCTAAAAGACACTGTATTGAGCTGCGAATCAGAATACCCATTTGAGATTGAGGCCCCTTGTTGAGGAATCGAACATGTGTTTTGCGAGAATGGAATCAGGGGATTTAGATTGAGACCCATCTTGAAGAACATTCTGAGAAAACCAAAGAGAAAGAGAAGGAAGAACCAAAATCTTGGGTTCTTCAAAAGCTTCGCCTTTGAGCTCTTTGAAGATTTTTTAGGAGAGAGAAGGAAAGATTGAAGCGAAGATGAGGAGAGAGAGTTGATTATCTAAGAGGGAACTGAAATGTAATATTGCTTCTTTGACTTTGCCATTTTGCACACAGAGAGAGCTTAGGGAGAGAGGCTCTGTTGGTGATGAAATTGTGATGTTAGAAAGCTTTTAGAGAGTGAAAGTAACGGGTTTAGAGAGAGAGAGAGAGAGTAAAATGGTGTGGGCGGTGGGGATGGTGGTGGTTTTGGGGGCTTGTATGTGTTGGTGGTTGTGGAGATTGGTGCGGCGGCGGCGGCAAAATCTAGTTGTAGGATTGACTGGGTGCCTGGAGGATATTTGGTCTTTTAATTATTTTGATATTTTATAATTAAAATTAATAAAATAGTAAAGGGTGATGTTGGCTTTTCACAAGTTTTAAGGCTTTGTTTGGCTTGCAAATCCCATCAGGGGATGTCATTGTCCCAAAATAAGATAACCTGCATTTGAGTGTCCATTTGGCAAATCTCAAAGAGTGTTGTTGTACTTTACCCCAATATAAAAATTGTTTTGACCAATCGCTGAGTAGCATTGACCAAAATCTCGGTGCAATTTAAAATTTTATAGATATATATATATATATATATATATATATATATATATATTGGCGACTGCTACCCAAGAGCAATGATATGCATCTCGAATGTGGAGGCGAGAACACGAGACTATATTTTGAATCAAAGTTTCATCTCTCTCCCGCAAAACAGAATTCCATCTTCTCCTCTCTCTTTATATGAATATGAATATGTAAGTTATAACATTTCTCTTTTAAGCTTCACTGCTTACTCTATCGAGTGTTTTCTTACCGAGCCATTGTCAATAACAATGAAAACTGTAGAATTTTGTAAACAGCAATGGACATGCTACTGTCTTAATTTCGTTTGGCTAAATAAATTTGATGTGGTTGTTTTTTAACTATGTCAAATTTTGAGCCTAACTAAAATATTGGACCCAAAAAGAAAACATTACCATATTAGGTCCGGGCCCGGGCCCGGGCCCAAGTCCAACCCCAATAAAAAAGAAAACAGATTTATCAACAATCAAAAACCTTATCCTCTCAAACACCACAAATCTCCCAAACGCTCCAAAAACAACCAACCACCCCCTCATTCCCCCCCTCACACAACAAAGCATGGCAACACTTCATTTCACTACATCTCCTTCCTTCTCCCTCACTAAACCCAAAGCCCCCTCCAACAACCTTCTCCCCGCACTGCAACTAAGCCACACCCGATCCCGGTTCGGCTTTTCCCGCCGTTATTCATCCCTGACCATCGCGCACTCGTACAAGGTGGTGATTGAGCACGAGGGCCGAGCCACCGAGCTCGACGTCGACCCCGACGAGACCATCCTCTCCAAGGCACTGGACAGCGGGCTGTCCGTGCCGCACGACTGCAAGCTGGGCGTGTGCATGACGTGCCCGGCGAGGCTTGTGAGCGGCACGGTGGATCAGAGCGAAGGCATGCTCAGCGACGACGTGGTGGAGAGCGGGTACGCGTTGCTGTGCGCGTCGTACCCGCGCTCCGATTGTCACATTAGGACCATCCCTGAGGATGAGCTGCTGTCAATGCAGCTAGCAACTGCTAATGACTAGATCATTGGTTTTTAAGTCTGTGCCATTGGTGTACCTTTTTTCGGATTATTAATTCATGCTTTTAAAGAGAATCAGATTACGTAATTTTTTTTTTTTTTTTTACCCGTGGGATTATGAATTATTGGAGTAAGATAGGTTTTGCTTAATTATTGCTAAATGTTTTGTAGATTTCATTTTTAAGCGTACCATGTGAGAAATTGATCAAGGCACGGACCTACCTGCAATCCTCCTCCCCAAAAACGTTGCATTTTGAATAAATTGCCTGATCGAAGAGTATTGGTCGGTCATGTTTGCACTATAAAGGGACATTGCATTTTGAATAAATTGGTTATGTTTGCATTATAAAGGAACAAGAGAGTCCCACTTCCAATGCTCATACCCATATATGTAATCAATTTCATCACGCCTTAAAATAATTTTTCTAAATTTTAAGACACATCAACTTTAATTTTTAAAGTCAAAAAAATTACCTACAAACTATGAAAATAAAGCTTGTCTAATCCCATGTTACTTCCTTACCCTTTACTACTATATTCTCTAGTAAGGTGGAACATTAACCATGTAACCATTTGAACAGTAATGTCACATCAGTTTGAATCTCAGCGCTCGACTTTGAGCCATTACAGCTCCCCAAACATGAACCCTAAAAACTCCACAAACGGATTTCCAAACTCTCACTCCAGTAGAGCATCTATCTATTGTAATTGGCACAGCCAAACATACAATTTTTTTTAGCACATATCCTACATGAAAATATATATATACTTCCATTCCCTTGTGCGCCCTAATATTCAGGGACGTAAAACAATGAGCAAACCTTACCCCGAAAGAGACTGCTCAAGTATACTGAGTACCACCAAATTTGGCCAACAACCTTCTTCACTCGTAGGACCAGAATTCAGCATTTCTCGAGAAATGAATGGAAATAGGCAATGAAAACATAATTATTGTAAAGAGTTTCCTGCAAAAGACCTGCCATCAGTAGTCATGATAAGACGAGTCCTTGTTAAGCAGTTTTTCATAATTACTTTTCACAATCACCTAGTACTACAAGTTTAGTCGACATTAAAAATACAACTGAACTTGACGAAGCAAGATGCGGGACAGAGGTCAGGATGATTAAGGATTAACACACACATATCGCTACCATTAAAAGGTTAGTGATTACAAACCATCTAGACAACATTTCAGGCAAGTCACGGTCATGATATCAGTGTCACCATCTTCAAAGATCAGTCATGTCTAACGATAGTAAGCCTGCTGATAAGCTGGTGCCATGCCATTGCCATAGCCTCCATATGCTGGATAATTCACTGGAGCTCCTGGATATGATCCCGCAAGGGCAGGTGGGGCTGCTTCAGGTGAGTAAGCATAAGGGGGGCTCCGGCTTCCATACATGGCAGGAGCTGCGGTGTAGGCTGGAATCCCAGTAGGGTATTGAGTGTGTGAGGGAGACCTGATGAATGTGGGAGCAGCTGGGAAAGATGAAACATAAGCATTTGTCGAGCGGCCAGCCTTTGCAGGAGGCATAGGGCCCCCATTGCTAGCTCTTGTTCGTTTGTTGGCAGGGACTGCAACTGGCTTTTTCTTCTCACTCTTGGCCTTCTCTAACTGTTCAAGGCGCTTCTTGAGGTTCTCTGGAGGGAATTCAGACTCAAGTTTGTATTCTTCAATGCACTTGATAACAGCCCGGAGTGCTGACTGCTCTTTCCGTGCAGCTAGGTGCTGCAAAATAATAAGAATTGCCCACTTTAAAATCCAGTTTTCCATTCTAATCCGGAACAAGAGGAAATTTATTGCCAATAAGGAGATATAATAAACCTAGAATGAAGAGTTTGTAAACCTGGGGTGCAAGTGTTCTCTATAAATTTAAAAAGTCACAACGTTTTCAACAATAGGATAGACTAACATTAGGTTAACATTAGGTTATCTGCAATACGGATTATGTATAGAACTTCACAAAGACAAACATTACTGAAAGAATGGGCAGACCCATGACTAAAAACCTGGTAACTGGGGAGAGCAGGGAGAACACATGATGTCTGATCCACGGGAGAAAATAAAAATACACAAAGGTAATCAATCCAAATTTATAAAGGTAACTAGAGTAAAAAAGAATAGAACAGAATACAATTAAGGAAGAATGATGCGGTAAATACCGCAGCTCGGCCAGAATTGTTGGGATCCTCCAATATAGAAGTGGCAGCCTTTTTTGCATCCTTTAGGAAAGCCTTCAGCAGAGGTATAGGGGGAAACTTGTCCACGAGGCCAACTTCATAGGTGAAATGCACTGCGTCAACCTGCTGTCCCCTACTAATTAATTCTTCAATCATATCTGCAGAATAAAAGCACCAAAACTCAATTATTTACCATCCCGTCATTAAAATGCAAAATAATTTCTTGTCTCAATAATCTATTAAGATATTGAAACACGTCCAGGAAACCATGTGAAAGACCTAACTAACTGAAAAATCACAGCACGCGAAACTAGCATCAGCAAAGGTCTTGAGAACCATGTCTGGTTAAGATAACACAAAGGCATGGCATAGACGTATAAAACACAAGTAGATCAAAACTTATGAGGATTCTAAATAATAATACAAAAAGGAGAGAGACAGAAGTGAATGAGAGACAACAAGGGCTCGTCATCCAGCGGCTTGAAGCTTTAACAACCAAGAATCGATCCTTCTATGACCCATTTATGCCTATTTTTCATTACGAACACGTTTTATAATACCAAATTACATTAAATGAAAGAAATTAAGAGAACTCAAAACACAATCTACCAAATATCAATTGTATATGCCACAACAATCAACATTTTCACAAAAGGTTAAAATTGTTCCACTCTACAAATAATCTCAAGTACAATAAGAAAAGAAACAAATTAATTGTTCTTTACATTCATGGACGATCCTATGGCATGGTCCTTTTACTATCCATAGCAATCCTACAGGGTAAACAATTTTATAACAATCCTACCACAAAGTTATCCCTCTGATTTTTCAAATGAATTGTATCAATTTGATAAGCGATTTGATAACTTTGGATAGCAGGATTGTACGATGCTACGATCTAGAACACGATTTTGACCAATCAAGAATTTTCTTTTTACCGAAAGAGTGATTGATAATCCAAGTATATATCACAAGTTTACCTGTTATTTATTATAGCCAATGCTAAGTGTTTACAACTAGTTCACGCTGTTTCCTCATCGACCACACATATATGGCAGCATCCATTTATAGAAGTGCTTGAAAGGAGCTGCCAGATATAAACTCTTGCACAGAACACAAACACAGCATCTAATAGTAAAAACTTTTTTGACACCGAAAAGGTATTTGTCCAACAAGAGATTTTACAATGCATGCGGACATACTTTAAGGAAAACTCTAATTCGAACAGCTAGTATTATAACAGACAAGCCTTCAAATGGTCCCTATAACATATATTACTAAGGACCAGACATAAAGAATAATCAATATAAAGATAAATAAATTTCTCAAACTAAATAATAAAGAACTAATCTATTTCAACTTGACAACAAAAAAAGAAAATCATTCCTATGAATCCTATGCTCCAAATAAATAAAATAAAATAAAAAGCAAATCAGTAGTTGGAAATTCTATATCATATATATTCATTCACGTGATCGATCATACAACATATAACAAAGATTATGGACCAGATTAGGGGGGAGGGGATCTATTAGTCAGGTAAGTCCGCCAGCCCCACCACTATAGAAATGTGGTTTTAGGGATAGATCTGGTGTATAGCAAGCCAAAAAAAAAAAAAGAGTTTACCAGTATAAAGATAAATGGAAGGGAGAGAGAAAAAAAAAAAAATAGCAGAACATCTAGAGTATGCCACCACCACAAGTCAAGACTCGAAATCTCTTGATCTCCATTTTCCACAAAAATAAAGAAATAAGAATTCTAGCTAATTCCCACAAAATTTCTAAATATTTAAGGCTACGTTTGGTACAAATAGTAATGAAAGCAAATCGTATATTATCGTAAGCAGAATTATTTGCGACTCGTAAGCTTAACGGTTATTCTTGAATATTTGATATTTTTTTAAGCATTTTCTATATTTTCCATTTAATTTCTCTTTTTAAATTTTTAAATTTTCTCCTTTTTTTCCTCTCTCTCTCTCTCTCTCTCTCTCTCTCTCTCTCAAGTTTTCTTGATAGTTCATTATAAGGGCTAGCACAATGCACGAGGCCCCCGGCACTACGGGGTTAGGGGAAGGTTAGAAGTATGTAGCCTTACCTCTACGTGTGAAGAGGCTGTTACGAAACTCGAACCTGTTACCTCCATGTCACAGAGACGCAACCTTACCATTACTTAATACCATTTATATATTGTCATGTCTAACTGTATTACTGTTCTACACTGATGATAGTCAAAGGAAAAAACTAGTAGCATTCTCTTGTTGATAGTGAAGTAAATAAAATTCAACATAAAATGAATCACCCATATTAAATCACCCTTAAAAATTCAAAATATCATTGAAATTATTACAACAGAGTAACATACAATTAGGGGAAGTTGTGCAACAACAAAAGAAATCACAGCTCTAGTAGCCGCGATGGTTACATTTTTCCTGTATCCCCATAACTTGTTGCCAACACATTGGTCACTACGATTATGTAAAATCAAATTACCTATTCAGAATTTTATTTACCCCTAACAAGTGTACTACACGTCATTGACCCATTATCTTCTCCAACATATATAAATTAACCATTAATACTAAAGTATTAATCTAATAAATATAACGCATACATATATACATACATATATATATATATATATATATATATATATATGCACACTAACAGGAAAGTAGGTCTTGGTAGATCCAAAAGTGTGAAATCTTCACTTAACGTACTGCAGCATTGGCCCTTAAGTGCTCAACTTGGAGCATACACTTAACCCACAACAGCAACCTTGGAGCATACACCACTATAATGACTTGCTATGAAAGATTATTTATTTATTTTTTTGATAAATAAACTTGCTATGAAAGATTATAGCTGAAACAACATTCAAGGATGAAGAGGTAGATGACAAAGTACACTTGGATGGGCAATGAGCACACTCGCTGTGTCTCCAACAACGAAGAGAGACATGTGACAATTGCGACAACTGTTCAGATTTACCAATTTGTGGTCTAAAGAGTAGGATATCTCAGTTGAAATAATGATTAACAGAAAACAATAATGTCCTAGCAATATTCTTTTCGGAACCTCACATTCCAAAACATGATGCACCCCATCCCAAAACACATAATAACCAAAAAAAATATCTTTGTTTCTCAGCCAGTTTTATTCTTTATCAGATAACCAAGAACCAAGAAAATATCAACTTAGATAGGATACGGTGTGTTCTATATTTTTGGAACAAGTAAACCTAGAGCAACAAATTACTAAAAGTCAAATTGAGCGGTTTTGAATTACTAACACTATATATCAAAAATCATTCCTTGTTGAAGGAAAATCACTCCTGTTTTAGAAATATACAGGATCTATATAATCCAACCCCTACAATACCATATCTTTTACTATGTGTAATAATACCATGCTACAATTTCATCACATATAGCAAAACGCATTCTAGCAAACAAAGGCCAGAATGGATTAAGTGCCAGTAAGAAGTTTAGTGCTATAATATTCACTCAATTCAGAATTCATCAAATAATTTCATTATGCCATTTCATATGTTTTCTTTGTAGTTATGAATCTGAATATATATATATATATATATATATATATATATATATATATATAT
This sequence comes from Cornus florida, assembly GCF_030987335.1. Taxonomy (NCBI): domain Eukaryota; kingdom Viridiplantae; phylum Streptophyta; class Magnoliopsida; order Cornales; family Cornaceae; genus Cornus; species Cornus florida. The sequence continues at coordinate 42,005,527 of NW_026775571.1, forward strand.
ATATATATATATATATTGACAAGTTAAAAATGTAACTTTGTTGGTTCAGCATGGATTTGAAATGAATCTGAATATATTTAAGGACTATGGAGTGGTAAAATCTCACAATTAAGAAGAAGGGACACACACAGACTAATACCAAAGGAAACTTTAAACAGCTGAAGAAACATGCAGAATCTATACAGAACAAAAAATGAAAACCAATCGGGAAATGAGAAAGTAACTAGAGATGGACAAAGCTGACAACATTATAACATACCAGGCATTTTATGACCAAGCCCAAGAGAAACAGCAAGCTTTGGCATTTGCTTCCGCCAAGCAGACCCAACAACGAGCTTCCTATACAAATCAAGATCCTCGTTCTTCACAATACCGAAAGTCAGCAAATGTTGCAAAAACGTATGCACATCCGGCGTCTTCACGTTCTCAATTCCACCTCGCTGGTCCAAGCTCGCCTTCCACGTCTCCGCAATCTCCTTCGCTCGTTCCTTCACCGTCGGCGTCACCAAAAGCCTTGAATTCCCCAATATCGGATCGACCACAACTGGAATCAGCGATTCCAGAACCAAAACACAAGCCCACCCCAAATCATTCACTCTCTCGCTCTTCTCCACCCTCTTATCCACCGGAAACACCTCCGAAATCGCCTCCAACACAAACCTCGCCGGATCGACACAGTCGGCCAAGGACATGGGCATTTGAGCCCTCATAGAGTCCAATTCCTTCTTCCTCACAGTCACGAACCTCCAAAAGCCCTCGGAATCCATCTTCGTACAGTAAGATCTCAACTTCAGAAACAAACCATCATCGTTATCAACTTGGGGCTCAGCCTCTTCTTCCTCGCATTTGGCTTCGAGAGCTACCAGTGCAGCCTCCTTCCGCTCTTTGACCTTTTCGAGTGCGATCGAGACCGAACCGTCGATGGTGACCTCGCGCTTCTGGAGGACATGGAGGGACTCCTTGGTCTGATTATCTAGGGTTTTGATCTTCTTCTTCAGAGCTTCGGACTTCTTCAGTAGATCTTGCTCGATAGAAGAGAAGTGGTCGGAAAGCTCTTTCCACAGTAGTGTGCAGCTCGTCATCAGCGAGGTCTGCCTCTGGAACTCGTCGAAGCTCGGCTGAGTCAACTCGCCGAGCTCGCCCGGATCGGCGATTGAACCCATTGTGTGGTGAGTCAGAGACTCTTCTACTGTCTCTCGCTATCTCCGTGAGACTCTCAATTCAGGTGTGCCGAGACACCGACGAAACCCTAGAATCGAAATGGTAGAGAGAGAAAAGAGGAGAGAGATAGTGGAGGTCTTGTTGGTAGTGGGGAGATAAAGATAGGTCGCCGGAAGGGTACGGATGGATGACGTGTGCGGGTAAGGGATGAACACGTGTAATGGCGTCTGACAAAAAGTCGTTTGGTACCACCGCTAACGTGGGCTGGGGGTGCGAAGGTGGCGCAGGATTAGAGTATGACGTGAGCTGAACAAGGAGGGTGTTTGGATGGTAGGATAAGGGAAGGGGCTGCTTTCTCGGAATCGAAGTCGGATCAAAAAAGAAAGCAAAGAAAATACTTAGATATATAGATATAGATACAGATATAGAGAGAGAGAGAGAGAGAGAGAGTGAAAGATGGAAAAGCTGGGGAAAGTGGGGTGGAGGGAAGTGGCGTGGGCCATAATGAGTGACCTCCACATGTTCACATGGGTAATAGTCAGATAAAGTAAGTACATTGCCGGCTTCAAATTAAAGATGGTATAGTGTACAGATAAGATATACAACACGCACTGTTGCACGGAATGAACGCACAGTTGAGGCATGCGCATATGTAGCCAATGTTACGAATTGTTGTGTTTCGAGAATGGTAATAGTTCAATTCGTGATAATCAAGATTTTTTAGAAGTGATATTTTTATTAAATAAAAGGAGTATAATGTAAGTCATATTAAGTGTTTAAAATATGTCGCATAAGTGCACATTTTAGAGACGGTTTTGAATTGTACTTTGAGATTTTTTTATTATTATTATTTTTTTTTTGGACACAGACTGAGAGAGCAGTTGATAAAAAGTATATTATGTGTGTTAATTTTATATGATTTAGCATAGCAAATTAATATGATAAAAATAAAAAAAAACAAATTAATGGAGTGTATAAGACATTTTGTTTTTCATATACATGTGGTACAATATGATGTTTTATATTCAATTGGTGAATGATGTATTGTTCGGTTCGGTATTTGTATCGAACCGTCTACTTGATTACATAATTAATTTATTAGTACATGAGAGTGTGGCATATGCTATATATGAATTATAAAATTTGTATTATCATAAATGGTTCTTAATCGGTAATAAATGATGAATTATTTATTAACAAAAACATGAACTGGATCTTTAATGTAGAGTTAGAGGTGTGAGAATCATCGTACAACTCGCGAATGACTCTCAAGCATGAGTGAGGTCTTAACTCTTCTATTAATAAGTAGTTGACTTGATTTATTTGGCGGAGTCTATATGATCTAATGACCGATACTTTGGGTAGATATTAATTAATAAATTAGGATTAATGTATTGTCAAGAGTTGCATTAGTACTATTCTATTTTGACTTGATTGATTTGATCACCAAAAATTCGAGGCGATAAAATGTTTTTTATATATTTATTTATTAAATATATTATTTTATCAAATAAATCTTTTACTTGACCAAACAGAATAATTAAGAAGTCAAAATAAAATAATAATTAAATGGTCTGATTGATGGCTTATAGCTTATATTATCCAATAGCTTAATTAAGCATAGAGGGTCACGCAAATTGACTTCCTAAAAATTAATATTCTAAACGGAATACAATTAATTTTATCTAGTGGAATTATAATTAATTAATGGGATAATTGAATTGAGTCAAAGGAGGTTGATAAGGTCAATTATTAGTCCATTGAAGTCACGAAGAAAGTGAGATCCTCACCCATAGCTCTAGTAATAATTTTCAAGAAATTGAGAAGAAGACTAAAGAATTGTAAGAAGTAATTGGGGCACCCATATGGGTTGGAATTTTTTTTTTTTCTCATAATAAGAAAATTTTATAAATATATAATAATAAAAAAATTCTTCATTTAAGAAAAAATAATAATAAATCCAACCCACATGGGGTTGTTTTGAGTAGGACAAACCAAGAAAATTGGGTAAGAGGGGGCAAAAGTGAAAAGTTCTTATAATTTCAGAGGGGGGGGGGGGGGGGGGGTTCCCAACACTAAAATTTCATTGGTATATTATTGTAATATGAAAAAATTTTAGTAATTAGGCTCTTTTTTTTTTTTTTTTTTTGAGGCGGGGGGGGGGGGGGGGGGGGGGTGTGGTAATTGCCCCCCTGGTAATTGCCCCCCTGAAGCCCCCTACCCCCCTGAAGCCTTTTAAGTCCATCCCTACCCATGTTAGATTGTAAGGATTGTTAATTCTCCTCCAAAACATATATAATTGAGATATTCATATATGATAACAAATATGTATGAATTGCACTCCAAGTGACAATTCTAGAGAAATTGTAGGATAAACCTATACTTACAAAATCCCTATATCAATCTCATTCTACAAATTCTAGATCTAGGATTCTTATTTCTCATTTTTTATCAAATGCTTGGAGGACTTCATTGATGACGACATATGAGTGATTCTTGACGATAAGAATTCCACCATTAAAGTATAGAAGCTTGGAGAGATCTTCTATTGATTATACTATACCATTGTGGATTAATTTGTGATATTCTCGTATCATTACAGTAAGTTTTTTACAATTATATATATATATTCTATGGCATGTATTTTCATCAAACCTGTAAGTTTTTCCATGTTGGGTCAAATTAAGCCGCAAGCTCCACTCCTAAAGGTGCCCATTTGAACCAAGCAAGATCATGTCCTTGGGTTTATTTTTATGCTTCCATCATTTTTGAAATTTCATTTCAAAATAATGTGTTTGGTGATGTATTATATAAAGCATTTTTAAATTTTTTTGGTAAAAATCATACTTAAGGCACTTTTATTACTAATTTACTATATTAAGCATACACGAATAACAATATTGCGTGATATTAATGTGAGTATAATCCATTCATATTGCATAATTATTAATTAACATGGCATGATTACTAGTTATAAAACTAGTTCAAATACACTGTTATGACTCAAAAGTAAGATTTATTATTTCAGATATTAGTGTGAGTAACACTATGCGGAATGGATATAGAAGTTTGTATTAAAAATAACCTAGAGGGGGTGAATAGGCTTAACTTGTCCTTTGTTCAATTTTAAAATTATTTTAATTTTACCAAATAAAATTAGAACAACAACCCACAAAGTAAAAATAACATGCATCAAAGTAAATAAAGTTTAAGAGATAACACCGGAAATTTTTACTTCTCATTAATAGATTTTTGTCCATACTCCATAGCCAAGTCATTTATAGTGTCCATCCTTCTCAATTTATCTTGTGACTCCATGTTCGTATCTCAATTATTTATACTTCTAATTAATAGTTGTTTTCTTTTTTCTTATTTAACTTCTTCTTCTTCTTTTTTTTTTTTTTTTTTTTGCTATTGAATGATGCTTCTTTTTTTTCCATATAAACAAATTAATATTAAATTTGTATGTCCTTGAGTATAACAAATTTGGTTGATTCCCTCGTCTCAAGGCATGTGATTAAGAATTTCAATATATATATTGAAAGTCTATCTTTTTAAAATTCACATCTGAATTTAATTTAATAGCGATATTAGTTGTTTCTGATCTTTTATTTTTGTTTGAGTTATGAATATATAATATAATATATACTCAAGTTCAAATTTGATAATTATAATTATTAAATATCAGAAGTTGTACAAACTTTTGGATTCAAGCCTCATGTCCCTTGTGATAGTGATAAATAATTAGAGTGTATATAAGATAAATTTTATGTCAAACTTCTTATGAATATTTGTTGGATGAATCTGCAAGAGGTATGATTCAGTATTTTGTGACATTATATGAATTTTAATTTTAAATATGATCGAGTAAAGTTCATGTTATGTATAATAAGCTGATGGATATCATGTCATGATATTGCATGGTTTTTAATTAGAACATTTACATTGCAACAACAATCTAGTAACAAGATGGTACCAGGTGGGTTGGTTGTTGCTGTTGTGTAGTAGTTTTGATTTATTTAAGGAAATACGATTAAAAAAAAAACATATGAAAAATCATTAGGATAATACAAATACTGAATGGAAGATATAAGCTAAAAAATGAGGAGACTTGGCTTGAATAAGATGACGAGAAAAATACATTCGTGGCGAGTGAAGATTGGTGGGCCAACTACTTACAGGCATATAACAATATTTCTATTTTATTATATGAATTGCATGTATTATGATATAATTATATGTTAATGAAAAACAGGCCCACCCAAATGCAACGAAGTTTCAAGAAAAAGAGATTGAACACTCATACGAGTTAACATCTCTATTCAAAGATTGTATAGCAATAGGCAACTTGGGTTACACACGTTCGCAAGGAATATTTTCAAAAAATAAAGTTGGACCTTGTCGAGTCGAAAAAACACATGATACTCAAGAAGATGCAAATAATGCAATGCATAACAAACAAGAACATGGGGAATTTGATAATAATCAAGGTACAAATAATGCTGGTACAAGTGGCAGGAAATCAAGGGCATTCATTCCACTACTCGAGAAGTGTCGAAAAGTGTCACCGGCAACAAATACGAATAACACAATTGAGAGAATTTGTAGTGCAGTTGAGTCTAAGGCAGCAAATCATAGTGACTGAAGCATAATTAAGGAATGTATAGACTTGTTGAATCAAATTACCAAAGTACCAAAAGGAAGATATCTATACATGTTTGCTTGTGACACCTTATTCTTACAAAAAGATATACAAGAGCTATTTATTGCACTTTGAGAGTACGAGTTACGTTGTGCTTGACTTCAAAATCGACACACGCCTTCAAATACACCTCGTCCATAGTTATTTTTTGTTTCATCTTTTGAAATTACCATTATAAAATTTTTATTTATTTAGATATGGATAGTGTTAATGTGACGTTTCGAATTTTTTGGCATTTTTTTGAATTTTCTAAACTTATTTATTTTTTGAACTATTTAGATATGGATAATGTTATTTTTTTCAATTTTCTTAACTATTTAGATATGGATAATGTTATTTTTTTGAATTCCAACAAAATAATCAAATAGCCACATAATTTTAAAAAAAAAAAACTACATAAATAAATCTCCAGAAATTAGGGGTAATATTACATGATTGAAGTTCTAACCCAAAGACAAGAACGACATGAATGTCAGGGATGGACTGATGGGCAGGAGTGGCCTGGCCAACTATTTTTCCTAAGTCGGTTCTGTCATTAACAGAATGTCGGGTCAAAGGTCAATGGTCGCTTCATGTAATTGATGGTGACTAGGGCCGGATGCAATGTGTCACTTAGATTGGAGTCAGATGTTTTATTTAGAAGTCAGTTTCATGTAAAATGGGTGTCATTAGGAATGACAATACTTTTATCAATTGATATGGGTTATCATAAGCTGTGGTGCATTTCGTTTAGGATTATGTGTCCAATAAGCTTGAGTGGTTTGACCATTTGATCCTTGAACGGTATTTTAGAGACTTGTGCATTGAGTGATTGTTTGCACATTTGAGGATGTGGGTGATTTTTTGTTGAAACAATCATGAGAAGGGAATACTTCCCTTGGGAGTCAGTGAGTATGATGGGTTACTTGATCGTGCGATTGGTAATCGCTTGTGTGGTCATAGGATTATATAGTTATGTGATGAGCAACGTGGTTAATGTTTGTCGGGGATGATTTAGGTGTATCCTTGGGATTTCGAGTCGAGCTCGTGTGTTAATGTGTTAAACAGTTTCGTAACCGCTATCTTTGTGAGCACTTAGGGTGTTTAGCGTGGATTATTTGGGGTGTTGCGGGTTGGAGCTACCTGGTAGGGAATCAAATAGTTTCATGGTAAGATGTCTTATGAAGTTTGCGTTGACGTGGTTCTATGTCTTGTGTCACTTTTGACTTTGGGTTAAGTAGTTTTCTTGATCTCGTGAATGTGAGGGCAGATGGTTGTGTATTGTGATAATTTGAGTTGATTGAGTTCCTTAATAGATAAGTGAATTCATGTAGATTAACGAGGATCGTTATTTGATGGTATATTACTGACTGGTAGTTATATTCAGGGAATGATGATTTTAATGGTTTTGATTGATTAGATCTGGGTAGAGTCTCGGGGTTTGTATTGGGGACTTGTGCCTCGTGTGCTTAATGATTTCTTTGAGGGTGTGGATGATATCTTTGATTGTGTTAAGTGACGGTAGAGAGCTTGTGTCTAGTACAATGTGTGCCTTTGCATCCAGTTAGCTATTTTGGGGTTAAGGCAGCATGTGGCTGGTGGTCACAGTTCGCTGAGGAGACGTTAGGTCATGAGCACAGGGCTGCGAATAACATTAGGACGTGGGATTCCTTATATCAAGATTATGTTTTGTAGTGTGCTATGTGGGGTACTTGGAGACGTACTCCAGTCATGTATCCTGTTGTCCTTCACTTATGAGGTGACTTGATTTCGGGGATGAAATCTTTTTAAGTTGGAGAGATTATGACATTCTGAATTTTTGGTTATTTTAAAATTTCTAAACTTATTTATTTTTGCCTCGTTTAGCATGTCGGGTACCTTGTAGCGTGCCGTGTGAGTTCCTGGAGTTAATTAAGGCATTTCTTTGAGTTTAGAACTCTTGGAAATAAATTCCATGTCATTTTGATATTTTTCAGATTTTTGGTCCGGAAAGTCCCGACTGGTCCCTAGACCCGAATTTTTCATGCTCGGGTGATTCTTTTGATTCAATATGTATTTCATAATTATTTATTTGATGCATTATGTGTTTATACGTGGGAATTATTTAACTGTAGCATGTTTGTGGTGTATATATGCATAAAGGAGTATTTTAGGCATTTTGTGGTCAAACGTGGGACCCAATGACTTATCTATCACACATATGGATGACCATGTGCAAAAATTCTACATTTATTTTCCTTCCTCAGCCGTGCTACCCTTTTATCTCTCTAAAACCCACACATTCAAGACTTAATTTCATCCATTTCCTTTTGGAATTGATCTTTGCTTATATAAGGCAAAGTTAGAGAGCTTGACGAGGGTTTCAATTTGATCATAGCAAAGTTCCATTTGGGTGACATTGAGATTTTTGAAAATTGGGACTTTTGTTCTTCCTTGATGTAAAGTTGTCTAATTGTCAATTTCCTTTAGTATTGTAAATGATTTCATATTTTTCCCCTCTATTAGCATACAAGTTTGATGAAATTTACATTGTTGGATTCTAGGGTTCCATGTATGTAGAGAAAATTGTTAAATTGATGTGATATGTGTGGTTATATGCTTATAATGTGTGCAAGTTGTGAACAAAATGTTATCCAATGTGCTATTTAATGAACCCTAGGATTAATGTATGCTAAAATGATGTGAAGATGTGACGACAGCATGCTATTTGTTTAAATTGTCATTTAATGATGTATGCTTATCAATTGAAGATTTTAGCAAGCATGAATTGCTTATGGCATTGAGAATATTTTGTCAAGAATTAAAGGGTTTACATATGGTGCATTTCATACACGTGATATTGAATAAATTTTTACAAGCATGTGATTTGGGGTGTGTGGAGATATGTGTGTGGAAATATAGAAGAGATGAAAATATGAATTTGATAAGTTTTGTAATAAAGGTTTTCTCAAACCCGGTAGTTGGGGAGCTACCCTTTTGCCTGTAGTGCTAGCTAGTTAATAGGGACACGGGAGGTACTCATAAGTAATCTAGCGACCTCGAGCCCCAAATGGTAGTTGGGAGTCATCCTTCGCCAAGGATGACTAACAAATGCTCCTTAGGGACGGTGGAGGTACCAAAGTCCGGCTGGCTAACACGTTTTTGGTGTGTGTGTGTGTGAGTATGTGAGGGTGTGTGTGTGATTTATGGTTATATAATGCATTCCATGTATTGCATTGTATGTGGTTGATGACAATGTTACTTATGATGAAAATGGTGTATAGAAACCTTTACATGATCCCTATATCTCATTTTTATTCCTTGTGTGTGGAGCATGCCATTGGTTATTTTGCTTAAGGAGGTATCATTTAGGCAATCTCTACTGGGCCGTTGTGCTTATTTCTCTACTTAACATTTTTCAGGAAATGAAAAAGAAATAATAGACGATCCACAACCGTACACGTGATAGCATTGTAGACATCTTTTGACGATTAGACGTTTAATTTATTTTGGAAGCATGTAATATTTAATGTTTTGGGAGTTGCAATGAAATATGTACCTATGTTGCTACAATATACATTTAGTGGCCACTTGTATTTGTTTTGTGGATGGAAATAGTTTTGAAACAATTCTTTTGCATTTGTAGTCTCATTAAGATTCCAATCCTTTGTAGTGTTCAATAATCATTCAATGGTATAATTGGACTTATTTTAACTTCATAAGACGTATCAATCTTACAATGATTATTATATGAATGCAATGATGTTAACTTGAGGTGTTTTCAGTTAATTAGATTTTTTTGGGGTGGATTTAATTTACATTTAGGTTCACAAGCATGCCATGGGAGTGTCCAAGGCCATAGGTACCTTAAAATGGTCCATTTTTCAGTTCCCAGGGTGGTTCGGCCAGTTGGTGATATAAGTCAGCCGACCGACAATGCATTTTTGGCTTGGACAGAATGTAGAAAAGCCTGGGATGTTGTTTCGGTCGGCTGACCATCAATGTCAGCCAGTTAACCCTCCATTTTCGGCTAGCTGACACATGGCTTCAGCTGACCTACACAACCCAGCTCACCGACTTTTATGATCTAACTTAAAATGACCATATCTCCTTCATTTTAACTCCAAATTGAGTCCAATTTCAAGGTTTTTTTTAGTTGTCTTTCCAATGGTACCAACCTCATCCAAAAACTTCACATTTAGAAGTTATGACTATTTTAATGAGGACCACTCTAAGAGCCTTCCAAACCATAAAGGGATATTTGTGTGAAAGCATTATTTTGGCGTCTAAAACCTTACAAAATGAGTTAATAAGGACATGATGACTTGGATAGACTTCTTTTGACTCGTTTAGAATCAACCTACTTCTCTCTGTTACCTTGAAATGACCATTTTGTCACTGTGTGTCCTCGGGTTTGGGTAAGGATCCGGTTAGCATTTTGGATCTCGAATTTGGGTCGTTACAGTTAACAAACTCAAAGTTATTTTGAGAGAATATTCATATGGTGTTATTTTTATTTTTATTAATGGCAGTGTTTTATTTTGGATTTAGTGGATGTATGGTTCCTATTTTTTTTTTTTTTTTTAATATTGATATTAGTAGTTAATATATTGTATTGGTTTTGACAAATGATATTCTTTATGACAGTTATTTATAGATTTGGATGAAGAATTTCAATCCGATGATGAATTTGATGAAATGGTAATAGATTCATTAGTTGTTGTTGTAGTCTGTGTTACAATAAATTATCACATGACTTCTATAGTGAAAAAACCATGTAGAAATTCATATGACATCAATTTGTAATGAACTTACCAAATAGAAATTCAACTATTTGTCATGAATTATTTCACATGAAAAAATATGTATTTTTACGATATGTCAAGAGCTCAAACGAAGAGATCTATAAAAAGATAGTCATGAAATTTCTGTGGAAGAGCAAATGGCCATATTTCTTACGACAATTAGGCATAATGAAAGAAATATGATACTATAAGAACGATTTCAACCCTCTGGTGAGATGATTAGTATGCATTTTAACACAATTCTGAAGACTCTAGTAACCTTTTTAATGTCAATTATTGTGCCACCTTCATTCGATGAAATCCCTTTCCATATAGGAAACAATCCTAAGTATTAGCCTCATTTTAAGGTAATTTTTGTACTTTTTTCATAATTGTTTATATATTATATTTTATTGTATTTTTAGTAATTATTTTATTATTGACTTCATAACAAATTTTATTCTAGGATTGCATTGGTGCGATTGATGGAATACACGTTGATTCAGTGATTCGAGTAGATCAACAAGTTCCATATCGTGGACAGAAATGAGATTGCAGACAAAATGTGATTGTTGTATGCTCATTTTGTATGAGATTCACATTTGTTTGGGTTGGATGGGAGGGATCGACCTATGATTCCTATATACTTTCCAAAATTATTCATAAGCGACATGTCAACTTTCCGAAACCTGCAAGTGGTTCATATTGTTGAGTTTAGTTTATATTTTTATATTTTATTATAAAACTTATTGTTTGTGATATTTTCTTTGTAGATAAATGCTATGTTGTTGATGCTAAATACCCTAACATGGTGGGATATTTGGCACCATATAAAAGAGTATTGATATCATCTACAAGAATTTCAAAGAAATAGCTAGCCAAGAGAATTTAAAGAATTATTTAGTTATGTTCATTCATCACTAATAAATTTAGTTGAACAGTGTATTTATGTTTGGAAGGCATGATTACCAGTTTTAAAACATATGGCTCCTTTCCCATTCCCAACACAAAGATTAATTATAATTGCATCAATAGCATTATACAATAATATACGACAAGAAGGAATAGTTGATACCGAATTTCAATGATTTCGATTATATGACAACAATGAAGGTTATGTGAGTGACAATGACGATATGGATAGGCGTAATATGGCAGACCAACAAAATCATGGAGAAATGATGATTATACATAATATGATTGCTGATTCAATATGGCAGTCGACTAGATAAACCATAACTTAGTCTTTTCTATGTCATTAAATTGTAACTAAAAGTTTTATTTAATTTTTCTTTCAGTCAAGTATTGCTTATTTTGAAATTAGTAGCTAAATTCTTTATATAATTTGACATGTTCACATTTATTATTAAAAATTTATCAAGTTCTTCAAATAAAATTGAAATTATTTATTTGTTAATATAATTATTATGCAATTTTATTGTTTTAATTTTGTCTTGCTAATTGTTCATTAGTTAGTTATTTATATGTAATTTTCTTTTAATGACAAAACTAGTGTTTATATGGTTGAATAATTGTGTAAGGGTATTATGGTAAACTTGTGTTTATTTTATACCAAAAGGACTTTTGGTAATTTTGTTCCCAAACACACTTCATATAGTAAATTGAATTTTCCAAATAAAAGACCTTCTCAAAAGTCATGTTCATCAAACGACTTTTTTTTTTTTTTTTTTCCCCCTCAAATTCCTTCCAACGAAGTCTTCAAACTCATTTACAATGAAAGGATTTTTTATTTTTTATTTTGAAAGCTCCTCATCTAATCACAATTAAATGTTTCAAAATTATTATCAAAATAGAGTGCAAAACCACATTGATAGGATAAATTGTAAAATGTGTGCAGTTACTTATCTTAAAATAAAAAATACAAAATGAAAACTTTAATATAGTTCTTATCAACGTTTTGTATTTTATCAAAATTTTCTAATTATTTTATTTTTATTATTCTTTGATGCGTCTCAATTTACACGTCGTGTGGCTCCCAGTATTTTCCTCCTTATTGTTTCATCTACCTATTTTTTTTTCCCTTGGGCATTTTATATATGTGGTTGTTAGTGAGTGATTATATCTGTATATGGGTGTTAGTGTGGTTAGGTGGAATAAGATATTTGTTTGTGGTATGGTTGTGGTTATAAGGAAGTTTGATAGACATTTTAATCACTAAGGTGTTTCTTTGACTTTGACTTGAAGGATGCTAAAACGGGACCCGGGAGAAGGGGGGGGGGGGTGAGGGTTGACTTGGCTTCAATTATTATCACTCTTTCTCCTCTCATTTTCGAACCACACATATACTCTCTCTCTCCACTTTCTTTCTTTCTCTACATTATTCTCTCTTCTTTTTAGTTTGAGGAGGATTTGATTTATGCCGGAGTTAGCAAAGTTATAGATCGTTGAAAGGGATTCGTTTTGGTACCAGTCTTGCCAGCTTTTGGTGGGATTTTGAGTTTGGACTTGGAGCTTTGGGTTGATTTTTTGAGGTAGGGGAAGTTTAAACTACAAGTCCTATGGTTTTAGTGAGTTTTTATGTATTTTCTTACATGGAATCTTGACGGTGTGAAACATGCTTAGTTTTGTAAATTGATGGTTGTGATGTTAAACATGAGATAATGTTGATCTATTTGCTTTTGGGTTGGGAATATAATGGTTTCATCTACTTGTACTAAGCATGTTATTTTTCTATGATGAAATGTGGAAGTATAACTTGCGTGGTTGATTTTATGTTGGATATTATGATGTATATCATGGATATTATGTTAGTGAATGGTTGTATACTATGCATATTCTTGGCATGGGGTGAGTTGAGAGGATGAAGGTTTGATGTGGAAAAGAAGGTTGAAAAGTAAGATGATGATATGTAGTAATTTGAGATGATGGTTGTTATGAAAATTGGGATGGATAGGAATGTGGCGACCTTGTGGGTGGGTCTGTGTGAGCGTGTGCAGGTAGCACCAGTAGGCTACCACACTAGGAGAGCTACAGGTGCACAATCTCACATTGCCTGGGTGTGGATATGGCAAGTGTTATACGTAGATTCAACACCTTTATATGACACAACGTGTTTTAAAGTCGTGATAGCCGTGAACCAACCAGAACTCCAGAGTTAAGCGTGTTTAACCTGGAGTAGTACCAGGATGGGTGACCCCCTAGGAAGTCCCTGGTCCAGAGGAGCCAAAAGCAGATAATATTGTGTCTGGCTAGGGTGAGGGTTATTACAAATGGTATCAGAGTCTGACCCAACCGGAAATATGGCCAACGAGGACGTTGAGCCCCAAGGGGGGTGGTTGTGGTGACCTTATGGCGGGTATGTGTGAGCGTGTGCAAGTGGCGACAGTATGCTACCACACAGGGTAAGCTACATGTGTACAATCCCACATCGCCTGGGTGTGGATAGGGCAAGTGATATATGTAGATTCCATACCTTTCTATGATACAACGTGATTTAAAGTTGTGATGGCCATGAACCAATTAAAACTCCAAAGTTAAACGTGCTTAACCTGGATTGGTACCAGGATGGGTGACCCTTGGGAAATCTCTAGTTCAGAAGAGCCAAAAACGGATGTTTGAATAGGGTAAGGGTTGTTACAAGGAAGAGGAGTGCGTTGTATTTCATATGTGTTGAAATGGTTGAAATGTATGAAATTCATGTATGATGATGTTGATGATATTCCCATGATCCTTTTTTCTTGTTCTCCTCTTCTTTGGTTGTGGCTCACAGAATTTTTAGGAATGTATTTTAGGCTTACTTTACTGAGCTGTAGAGCTCACCCTATTATTATTAACATTTTTCTAGATTTTAGAGATGATCTGGTGAAAGATATACATATATGAACATTGATGTAGATATAATATTCATTTTTGTTAAAGTTATGTATTCATGGCCATGGTGGCCTTATTCTTTGTATTCGATTCCTTATAAATTGTATAAAAATGATTTGTATGATTTGATCTTCAATTGATGTATATAAGCGGTATGATTAATGGATGTTTATGTGTTAATATTTTGATGTTTATGGACTTATATTTTCATGATCTTTAAGTTTGGGAAGCATATGGATGGGTTGGGAAGTGATTTATTGGATCACATTGACTTTGGGCATCATCTTAACGTCAACATGGGGTCATCTTAACGTTTAGATCAGATCTGGGAGTCATCAGTGCACACAAATACCTTCATTTGTGCATATAGATGCACTCATTTATGCGCACAAATGGTCCTTCAACTTTAAAACCTTATTGGAATAACCATCTTAACGATAGAATAAGACCAAGTGTGTGCATAGATGGTCCACTATTCTCACTATGACTCCAAACTTTGGTATAATTACATAATTACCCCCAAACTTTAACTAAAGCATAGAATGGGCATAAAAAATGAAAGTTTTACCCCTAATGAGTTGTGAAGCTATAGTAAGTGTACTAAATGACTATTTTACCCTTTCGGGTCCCAAAGCATTAATTGACCACTGTAAAGGATTATTTTGCCCTTATGGGCTCTAAACCCACTGTAATGACATGAAATGGCCATGTTGCCCCCGAATTTCATTTTAATCATTGGATGAACTTAGTAAATGATCGTTTTACCCTTTTGGATCTTGAACCGTTATAATTGAGTTAAATGACCATAGTACCCTTATGTGTCCTCGGGTTCGGGTGAGAACCCGGTTAGCGATCCGGATCCCCGAATTTGGGTCATTACAGATTTGTGTTGCAATAAATTATCACAAGACTTCTATGGTGAAAGAACTATGCAGAAATTCATATGATATCAATTTGTAATAAACGTACCAAATAGAAATTCAAATATTTGTCATGAATTATTTCACATGAAAAAATATGTATTTTTACGATTATGTCAAGAGCTCAAACGAAAAGATCTATAAGAAGATGGTCGTGAAATTCATGTGGCAGAGCAAATGGCCATATTTCTTATGATAATTAGGCATAATGAAATAAATATGATGCTACAAGAATGATTTCAACCCTTTGGTGAGATGATTAGTATGCATTTTAACACAATTTTGAAGGCTCTAGTAACCTTTTCAATGTCAATTATTGTGCCACCTTCGTTCGATGAAATCCCTTTCCATATAGGCAACAATCCTCAGTATTATCCTCATTTTAAGGTAACGCCATCCAACCCAAACAAATGTGACAACGATGAAGGTTATGTGAGTGACAATGACGATATGGACAGGCGTAGTATGGAGGACCAGCAAAATCATGGAGAAATGATGATTATACGTGTTAGGATTGCTAATTCAATACGGCAGTCGACTAGATAAACTGCACCTTAGCCTTTTCTATGTCATTAAATTATAACTAAAAGTTTTATTTAATTTTTCTTTCAGTCAAGTATTGCTTATTTTGAAATTAGTAGTTAAATTATTTATACAATTTGGCATGTTCACATTTATTATTAAAAATTTATCAAGTTCTTCAAATAAAATTGAAATTATTTATTTGTTAATATAATTATTATGCAATTTTATTGTTATAAGTGTTGCTAATTGTTCATTAGTTTGTTATTTATATCTATTAGTATTATTTTTTTTATGACAAAACTAGTGTTTATATGGTTGAATAATTGTGAAAGGGTATTATGGTAACCTTGTGTTTATTTTATACTAAAATGACTTTTGGTAATTTTGTTCCTAAACACACTACATATAGTAAATTAAATTTTGCAAATAAAATAACTTATCACAAGTCATATTCACCAAATGACTTTTTTTCCCCCTCAAATTCCTTTCAACGAAGTCAGAATAACTCCTTTACAATGAAAGGACTTTTTTTATTTTGAAAACTCATCCTCTAATCATAATTAAATGTTTCAAAATTCTAATTAAAGTAGCGCTCAAAACCACATTTAAAGGACAAATTGTAAAATGTGTGCGGACTTATCTTAAAATAAAAAATACAAAATAAAAACTTTTAACTTCAAACTGAAATTTATATAGTTGTTATTTTCAATGTGTTGCAGTTAAATTTATGAATTGTTGCATCTTGGTCTAAGATTGGGCGACTAGCGGATAATTTATAAATTTTAAATAAAAATTTTCTAATTACCTTAGTGAACCCTCCAAAATCCCATCAACCAAACGACATGGTAAGTTAGCATTGCTTTAGGGCTCCACATTCTTTTCATTTCTTTTCATAGACAAGGATGTCTAAAAATAATAATTTGAAAAAAATATCCTAGAAACTTTATATGATTGAAATATAATAATCATTATTATGCTTCCAAACCGCACTAGGAAAAATACAGTTAATCAACAAGTAGCCGCCTACTAGATTATTGACTCTGAAAAGACACCATAGTTGAATTTTGAGCATGTCTACAACTTTGAGGCCCTACTAGTCTAAGGTGCTAAATACATTTAATCTAGAAGTTTGGTGAGGCAAGGCTTTCAAAAGGTACCTGAGCAAATAACAATACCTAACAACATAAAATTTTGCTTCTCTCTTTCGGTAGAATTTGAAAAGTTGATTTCCAGTAACAACTCACTTCTATTTGGTTTTAGTTCAAATTGGTATGATTTTATTACTAGATTTTGTCCCTAAAGACATTTAAAAAGAGCACTAGTATATATAAGCACTTTACCTTTATCATCGTACATAAGCGATGTTGAATTATGTAATCTGTAACTCGCCATGTCTCATGTTACCACTAAAAAACACTAAATCCTTGTCTTAAAATTAGGATTAGTTATGTGTATAAACTTCATGCATTTGTCCTAAAGCTGATTATCAGGTTCCCAATTTTTTTTTTTTTTTTCCTTTGATTAGGTAAACTACTCACACACATTTCACATAAATTAACTTCCAACCCCTCACCTCTTCTTTGAGCAATGTTTGCAAAAATAGGAAGCCCCATATGGTCTTCCACAAACATCACAAATGTGAATCCAAGATCTGAGATGAATTTATCAAATAAATTGAAAAACATGGAACTTTACTGTTTCCAATTTTTAGGGCGCAACTGAGCCAATAATCATGTTTGATTTCATACTCATGGTTGATACTTGACAATGGTCAAACAAGGCAGCTTCAACATTTCACAACTTTCTATATTGTCAAACAGATCCCAGTTTAATATCACTTTGATCATCAAAAGCTTTACCTTTCAGCCCATTATTATTTCATGTCCCTCTAGGGGCTTCTCACTATTTTTCGCTTTCATGTCGTCACCAAATATTGTATTTACAGTATCTTCTATGATGTTATAGATAGTCATAAAAAGGAAAGTTTTCCTCAACAGAGGTTGAGAGCAAGTCCAAAAAAACCTAACTTTCAAAAATCTCAAATCCTATAACTTTCAAAAATCGCTGAGTCCTATAAAACCAAACTTTCAAAAATCAAGCGGACATTGTTGAGATTATACAATTTGAGTCTACTATGGAAAAAAAACTATTAGATGGTCCTGAACCATATAGCCCACCAGGTGGTCCTGTCCAATTGAAACTCATATTCGGTTTCGTTTAATATCTTAATAAACTCTCTTAAATTCACTTGTTAGTTGGAGAATTGCGATTGGATTAGACCTCTTCCCAAATTATGCAAGCAAATGTATTAGCTTTATTTAGCTTTTTTACTTTCTCAGAATTATAAAGGGAAGGTTGGTGTGCAGAATCCTTAGTTGACAGCGTCTCAGAATTACAATATTAACAATATTTATACAACAGAAACGATTGATTACAGGGCATTGCATCAATATTTCATTCCTGGCTAAAGCAATCATACTGAGAACAAGGAAATAATAATCTAATCTCCAAGTTTTGACTTAATGCATGCCATAGGGCTTCAAAACACCGTCAGCATCAAGCTATAAGATAAAATATATCCGACTAAACATTATGGCATGTTCAGATTGGATACTGCCCTGATTTCACAAAATCCCAAAAAGAGGAGCAAGATCCAGTCAAGCTCAGTCCAAAAATCTTATTATGAATCACTACAATCGTACCACCGAAGGAGCTGATCTTGGGATTACATCCAGCTGCACCGAAAGATGAACGCAGTTCAAAGAATGTGGATATTCATACCTCATCAAATAACAGGACTAACTTCTTTCTGCAGATTTCGTTTGTCGTTAGCATTAATCCAATACTGACCTGCATTTTCCCTACAAGCACCTAATCTGAGCTCCAGGACTCGGCAGCAACCCGAAATTACAAAGCCTTTGAGAAGCATGGCAGGTTCTCCAAGTGCCATGAACAGAACAGAATCCACTAATTCCTCGTAAGATACAGGACCCATTACAGCAACACAAATTGTGGATCACATGGACCTATCAAAAAATCACCTGCATTCACCTATAAAAGCAGCATTTCAGCATTCTGTGAAAAAAAGCATTGTGGTTATAGTCCTCAGCAATGGGTTCAAGATCAGATCAAAGAGGAACAGATCCCCAATAACTTGTACAAAGGCATCAATCCTTCAGTTTCTACAAGAATCAGAAACGATTTCTGTACTCGTGTGATTCACTTCCCAACTCAGTCATATTTTGTCAGAAGTTTCAAATACAGAATCAAGATCACAGTCCAGAAAGAAGCCTTGGCCAAATATTTAGAATGAAACCACTGAACCCATAGTTTATCCCAACATATCCCCAACAAAGACATATTTTAGAAGCACAGTCCAGATCCTGGATTTTCCTGATATTAAAACCTCCTTTTCCAATTTACCAAAACTTGAATGCATATATAAACTTAAATTACGATAACAACAATTACCAATATTAAGCAAGTAGATGAGCAGATTCAGGTCCTGGCTTTACGAAAAGAAGAATATAAGAGGGAGAAAAAAAGGAAAGAAAACATTTAGCCCCAAGCATTCCCATACCAAAGTACATCCTCTCAACATCAGAAAAGCAAAGACAGGAAATTCAACTAACAGAAGAAAAAAAAAATCCACTTTAAAAGTAGCAAGTTCCACTTCCATGGGTTCCCATAATTCTTGTTCAATCTTTCCATTTTTTGTTGCAATCTGTCACTTGGTTATGTGGGTTTCAAGGTTTCACTTCCATTACAGATGGTACATGCACAATGAGCCAATGATCTATTCGTGTCTGTGGGTGCACTCTGTCGAAGAATCCCTTTTGCATTTCAATAAGCCAGAGTTCTCTGTTTTCTGAGGTGTCGAATGCCAGGGGGCACCTAACATATACATGCAAAGCCCAATATGTAGTACTTCCAGAAGAGGCAAAGTTCCTTCCTCTATAATTAATGAACTTAGCATACCCATGTCCATTAGAGTTACCTGCTTAAGTTTCTGAAAGCCATTTGCCTTGAAACACAAGCCGAAATGTATGCATCCCATATACAGATTCAGGCACATTAGATTCAGCAAAGCTTGCAAGGCTTCTAGCGGATCATCAAGTAATCTGGAAAAGCTCATACACAAAGTGACTAGATTTTAAAGTTTCGGAATCCAGCCAACTTCTTTAAATATCCAGACAAGTGGAGACTTCGAAGACGTTGAGGCGGGGATGATACAGATTCTATATTCAATGTCCCAAATGATTGTAGTACATAAAGACTTCTAAGATGTTTCATATTCGCAATGGAGGCCATTTCATATTTGCAATGGAGGCCATCAGATGTTCCCCATTTACATTTGTCAATGCTCCGACACCCAACTTCCTCAACTCTTTCAAATATCCCAGTTCTCTAGTTATCCCTTATATCATCTGCCTGCACAAAATGCAGCTTCTACAGCTCCTTTAAATGTCGAATCCCTTTGTGCACCTTCACTCAACAAGAAATTGGCAAACAAGCCATCCATTTTTTTTGGGTACACCAATAGATGTCGTAGTTTCTGAAGCTCATAAATCTCAATTGGTAGCTCATCCACGAGGGAATATCTCAGATCTAAAGTCTGTAAGTTGTGTAGCATTCCCATGGACTTTGGAAGTATCTTCACTTTCGTGTTCCTCACACTGAATTACCTCAAATGGTATAGGTCCCCAACTTCTTGTGGAATATTATCCATAGGAGCACCTTCAAGATCTAACACCTTTACTAACTTCAGTTTTGCAAACAATGATCCGAAAAATTTAGGCAGCACTTGGTCCACTCCAACAAAACAGGAATGAGCATGAACATCATCAATGGTTTCTAGAGCATTATATATATCATTGTGAAAACACAATCGCCGAGGTTGTCCATCAAAACTTGAGTCCTCCGCCACAACTTCACTAAAACTCAAATCCTTAGCTTTTGTAGTGATGATGACATGAATCAAACCATGCATTCGGTAACTACGGGCTTTTGAATCAATACTTGCGTCTGACACTTGAATTAAGCTTTTGTGAATTAGCCCGTAGATCTTGAATTAAGAAATATTGATTCAAAAGCCCGTAATTGCCAAGTGCATGGTTTGATTCATGTCATCATCACTACAAAAGCTAAGGAGTTGAGTTTTAGGGAAGTGTGTTTCCTTCAGTAATTTCTTGCTCCACCAGCAGCTTCTATAATATATCTGTACCAGGAAACACCAACATATTCATGGTCCTCATTTCTTGTTTGTGTGATTCCTCAAGCGGATTGAAGCCAAAAACTATAGTCCATGTATGCATGTGCTCAGCGATGGCAGGAATAATCAATTTCTCAACTTTGAGAGAGCAGAGTGCCTGAATAAAGAAATGTAACAACATAAATTATTGGCACAAAACTGATCATCAGAAGGAAAAATAAAAAACGGTTACTGAAACCAAAAATAAAAATGAATTTCTCAGGATTTGAATAAAAAAAATATGTAGTCAAAATGTCAACGAACGACCTAAGATGCCAACCCACAGTGCATATGTACATATGCGTGCAGCTGTAGAAATATGCATGTGTTTATGCATATAACATCTTAAATACTGCAGATTCTCATTCTGGTCCTCCCAGCCTCCCACATGCATCACTATTAATTATAACAATTGTTCATCCATGTTTCTAACACAATTAACAAAGATTTTTAAATTTTTCTCAAAAAACAAATGCAGCGAGTTAAAGCAAACTAACTAAGAATTGTAGGTTTAGGCCTCAAGCTCGGACTAATTATTCTTTGAAAACATGATTTTGTTTTGTTTAGATGCTTTGCCACATAAAAATGCAAGAAACAATATTACTGTACCGATTCAATGGCACAAAGAAGCCGGCGCATCATCCCTTGGCGTCTGTATATATGGCGTGTCCCAATGAATGGCATCTCTGCAAGCTGGGTCCCACGGGTCCTAACCAGGCAATAAACAATTCAAGGATTAGAACATTTTGCAAATGAGTGGAAACCAGCAACCTTACTAATAAAGGTGTTTGTTGAGTAAGACAGCTTTCGAGCCCAAGCCCCACAAGCCCCAACCAATGAAGTGGGGACCGGGAATGCTACAGGCTCAAAACCTTTGGCCGTTCTTTTTAAATGGGGGAGCCTGAGGAATGCTGATCAAAATACATGTGATGCATGCACACACAAAGCATAAATAACATAAGCCCACTTAAAAGGGATTAATCTATCTAATGGAAATTGGAGTACCCGAAACATGAAAATGATAAATGACTCAACAAACTCAAAAAGACAAACCCTTAGATCTAGTTACTTTTATATACAACATACTTATTTTTGATAAGTATGTTCTATAATATTCAAAATTTATTCAAAATTCTATATTCTATCCTTTTCTCTATTCATATTAGTATGAATGGCTAAGAATGAAATAATAGTTCATTGCTAAGATTCCATTAGTTTATTAGATACTAGTTCATCAGATTATAACTTATAAGTTCATAACCCTAGCCCATTCCCATTTTGGGCGAAATGGATCTACTAATTCTTTGATTCCAGTAATGTAAGAGTGATCTTTAATTAAGAAATAGTCCCTAGAAGCTAAAAAAGAATATCCTGAGCAATTGCAATAATTGGTTTCATTGATATGCCTAGTATAGTGGATGCTATCACACATACAATCATACTCAGTTTGACAGAATTGTTTGATCTTAATAATGAGTAATATTTTTAATATGTGAAAATCCTCAAAGTGATAAGAAAAATGGTTCGTATCATTACTTCCATTCTCCTTTGCAAATGAAAGTTTATTTTACACAATTACAAAGCTAAGTTCTAAAAGCCAGACATTATTAAGTTGGACAGATGTAAACATTGGTTATGCGAAAACAAAATTATTGCAATATTGCACCCAAAAAATAAAAAAATAAAAAGATTAGTTGATTGTGGGGGCCTAGTACAACAATTTTCTAAGACCCATGAAAGGCTGGCCAAAGGGAGCAAGATCAGTTGGGTTCTGCTTAGCCAACAAGATAGCAGCCAAAGCACAATTCACTATGACACTTCCAATTCAGTGCTGCCATTCTCAGATGAGGAAGAAACTTGGATGATAAAACCAGGAATCACCTCCTTTATTAAGTGGACTGTCTCTTGAGACCATGAAGAGGGAGACAGCCTGCCCCTATTTGTTATTTTGCAAAGCTGCAACTATATTTAGGTCTTAACATTTTGCAATATTGGGCATCCAGAATGTGTCATTTAATTCTTAGTGTGCGCAGAAAAATGAATGACCTGAAAGTTGTATGCAATATGTAGACAACCATAATGAGAGGCAATATACCTGATGGATGCTGCAGAAATTATTTCATCACCCCTCTCCAAAATAGCAGTATAGAAGCCACTATAGTTCAGCTGACTGAAGTTTGATCTATGTAGAAAAAATAAAATCACATGGTAATCAATCTCATAAACAAACACACAAATACATACGTAAAGGTTCTCTCTCTCTCCCTTCCTCTCTCTCTCTCTCTATCCATATAATATATATGTGTGTGTGTGTGTGTGTGTGTGAGATAGTGGTTACAGAGAAGTGACAACATAACAACCGTAAACAAAATTAATTTATTTAAGCTTTAAACTTGGGTTAAGACTAATATGATTACAATTAAAGAGGGCATAATTGAAAAGTAACAAGACATAATGCAGTTAAAAAGCAGCCAACAAAATTAAGGACAAAATTGTAACGTTGAGATTTAGTGGAGCTCAGTCGATCAATGAATGGAGCTCGTTTAGGCTACCTGAAGTAGAAAAGAATAATAAGGTTAAATGGCAATTGTCACCCCAAGGATAACACAAAATCATTTGAATTGCCTATACATAGGTGGTCTTCTGGGAGGACGAATAAGCAAAAGAAGAAAGAAAGAAGGAAAAAATAAATAAATAAAGGAATGAGAAATAGAGTGAGGAAGGACAAAAAGGAAAGAAAGAGAGGAAACAGATCAGATCAGAGAGAGAGGGAGAGGGGGAGAGAGAATTTAGAATAGAGGAAGGAACTCTCATTCTTTTAGAGTAGGGCATCGGACCCACTCTCACCAAAATTAAAGTCTCTACGCTTAAAATGAAAAAGTTCAAATAGAAAATAGTAAATAATTAAACATGGACTTGAAGGCTAAGACAATAAATTGCATTTAGCAAAAAACCTGAGTTGGAAAGTGTGTTTCCCTCAGTAATTTCTTCCCTCAGTAATTTCTTCCCTCAGTAATTGCATTCATGGTCCTCATTTCTTGTTTGTGTGATTCCTCAAGCGGATTGAAGCCAAAAACTACAGTCCATGTATGCATGTGCTCAGCGATGGCAGGAATAATCAATTTCTCAACTTTGAGAGAGCGGAGGCCTGAATAAAGAAATGTCACAACATAAATTATTGGCACAAAACTGATCATCAGAAGGAAAAATAAAATATGTTTACTGGAACCGAAAAAAAAAAAGAATTTCTCAGGATTTGAATAAAAAAATAGGTAGTCAAAATCTCAACTAACGACCTAAGATGCCAACCCACAGTGCATATGTACATATGCATGCAGCTGCGGAAATATGCATGTGTTTATGCATAAAACATCTTAAATACTGCAGATTCTCATTCTGGTCCTCCCACCCTCCCACATGCATCACTATTAATTATAACAATTGTTCATCCATGTTTCTAACACAATTAACATAGATTTTTATATTTTTCTCAAAAAACAGATGCACCAAGTTTAAGCAAACTAACTGAGAATTCAGAATTGTCCAAGGTTGAGTTAAGCGTCTGTGAATTAGCCCGTACATCTTGAATTAAGCATCTGCGTCAACGCAACTATTGATTCAAATGCCCCGTAGGTGCCGAGTGCATGGTTTCATTCATGTCATCATCACTACAAAAGCTAAGGAGTTGAGTTTTAGTGAAGTTGTGGCGGAGGACTCAAGTTTTGATGGACAACCTCGGCGATTGTGTTTTCACAACGATATTTATAATGCTCTAAAAACCATTGATGATGTTCATGCTCGTTCCTGTTTTGTTTTTGGAGTGGACCAAGTGCTGCCTAAATTTTTCGGATCATTGTTTGCAAAACTGAAGTTAGTAAAGGTGTTAGATCTTGAAGGTGCTCCTATGGATAATATTCCACAACAAGATGGGGACCTATACCATTTGAGGTACTGTGAGGAATACGGAAGTGAAGATACTTCCAAATTCCATGGGGATGCTACACAACTAACAGACTTTAGATCTGAGATATTCCCTCGTGGATGAGCTACCAATTGAGATTTATGAGTTTTAGAAACTACGACATCTATTGGTCCACCAAAAAAAATGGATGGCTTGTTTGCCAATTTGTTGTTGAGTGGAGTGAAGGTGCACAAAGGGATTCGACTTTAAAGGAGCTGCAGAAGCTGCATTTTGTGCAGGCAGATGATATAGGGATAACTAGAGAACTGGGAAATTTGAGAGAGTTGAGGAAGTTGGGTGTTGGAGGATTGGCAAATGCAAATGGGGAACATCTGATACACTGCAACTCAGAAGAAATGCTGTAATACAACTTTTCCAGTTCGAATAAAACCATTTTTTTGCTTGACAAAAATCCGCCTATTGCCACAATTGCAAGCGGCAACCCTTCACACTTCTCAACAATTTGAAGAGAAATTTCCTTCAGCACTGGCGGACAGCGATCCCCAAAGTCCTTTTGGAATGTTTTCCGGCAAAAGAGTTCCCACTCCGTGTCTGGACAGATAGAGGCTTCAGTAGGTGCATGTAATCAAATGAAGATTCTTCGCAAGAAGATGCAAAATTACAATCGGGAGTAGTAATGATTACTCGACTGCATTTGTCGTTCTTGGATAGAGCAAGGCTTATAAAATTCCAAAAATTCACTTTAAACACATCGTCAAAAACCACCAAATAGCTCTTCAGTCCTAGATATCTCCTTAACATTTCAATGAGCTCAACTTCCTTCATTGAGTCAATTTCTTCAGGAAAATTAAATTTTCTTGATTCGTAGAATTGCTTCACCATTGTTTTGAGGAGATCCTCCATCTTGTACTGAGGGACACCAATCCAAGCATGACAGTCAAAGTGTCCAATCAGGCTGTCATAAAGCTTCTTGGCCAGAGTAGTCTTTCCCAGTCCACCCATGCCCACAACTGAAATCACCCTGCGCATCGGTTGTTCTGCCAAAAGCTTGCTTGTCAATTCATCTCTGACAGATTCAATACCTAGAACTTCATTTTCAGATATGAAACGGGAAGCCACCCGAGGGTCAAGCCATGTGCTATCTTTAATGCCACTGCTTGATGCTTGTTCTAAGGAACTGAATCCAAACCTGTCAGCTCTTTGCTTAATGTTACTTAAAGTGGTTTTTATCTCTTGAATCTCAGAAGCTGTTACAATAACGACGAATCGAACTAGATTTCTATAGAAAGCCATGAAATCATGCTGATGATGTTTCCTTTGCCACGTGAAGTACATACTCATCAATAACATCTTCAATCCTTTAAGAAACTTTTCTTACATCTTTAACCCAAAGTAGCAGACCTATGTCCTTTTTTTTTTTTTCCTGCCCTAGCATCTGCATCCTCCAAGAAACACAGTATGTACTCCAATTCATCTCTAAAGCTGGCTACTTCTTTGTGCACGTCTGTCAACAATTTGGCTTCGTTGGTTAGCAGTGGGGCCAAATTGCTAATAACAAAGCTCACCGCAGTTCCTGCCATTATTTTGATCTACTTAACCGAACTAGAGAGCTAGGTGTTCTTTGATGTAGATTGAAAATTATACTAAATTCTGAAGATGATGGATCCTGCCACAAAGAGAGAGATACAAATTGAGATGTAAGAGAGCGTAATTCAAATTAAAAATAAAAACTGTGTGAGAATAATAAAAGAGACTAAAATTTGAAAATTAATAATTCTTCATCATCATCCATCCCATACTAACGGGGTCGGCCACATGGATTCTCTTTTTCCAATCTTTTCTATCATAAACCATTTCTCTTACTAGAATTAATTTTTTATAATTATTTCTTATCCATGATCCCATGTTAGTTTTGGTCAACCTTGTTGTCTTTTACCTTCTATGCAAATTAATTTTCCTCTCCTCACAGGCACACCTATAGCCTATAGCACCAAAGACACGACGAAGGCATTCAATTATACTGCGGAACACACCGGCAGCCCAAATAAGTCACAAATAGCACCGAACACACCGATAACCCAATAAGTCACAAATAGCACCAAGAGACCCTTAGCACATTTCGGATGCTAAGGGATACCCCAGAATAGGATCCTCCCTACACTATCGTACACACCAAAAGACTACCCTAGGGTTTTGCTCTACCAAAGCAATTGCAGCAAGAGAGAAGAAAGATATTAGGCTCTTGTACCATATTTGTAAATAATAAAATATAGGGTTAATTTCAGTGACACCCCTTTAGGTTTGGCCAAATATCATGCTCAAATATCTTTTGAAAATAACTATCACTTATGTCCATTTCTATTTTTCTATTGAAGTCTCTGTTAAAAACATGAGCAAAGACAACTTTGCCCTTAATATTTTAATCCTATTTATTCCAAAATATTAGATTATTTAAATGACCATTATACCCCTCAAGTGTGTATATATATAACATAACAATTAAAAACATAATAATAATAAATTAATAAAAATGTCAGCATTTAAATTTTCAAACCCATGTAACTTGATCCAAACAATAAATGTGAATTTCTTTTATATTTCAATCTTCAATGCCCTGAGTTTACTCGCAAGGATAAAGCTCAGGTTCCCAAACACCGTAAACCCCTCCCACCAAGATCTCACACATCCCTGAAAATTATCTGCCCTAAGCCACATGTTTTCAATACAAAAAGGAGTGACCCTTGACCCCAGCCCACCACAATCTAACACGAGGGATATGATCCGACGTCGGTCTGGCCAAAGCTTCCTAGGCCACATCCGGCAACTTCTCCCAGTCACCGGAAATGAGAAATCTATCCAAGCGTGAAAGCATGGGGGACTCTCTGCTACTAACCCATGTAAAAGTTGCTCCGTCCAACGGCAAATCATGAAGATGGTGACCATCAATGAACTCCGAAAACTGTGCCATCGCCGGAGTTCACCCTCCTCCTGTCGATCTCTCCAAAGGAGAACAAACAACATTAAAATCCCCTCCCACACACCACGGAAGGCCCCACTGTTCCTTCACAGACCCCTTTCTTCACAGATCCTAGCTCCTCCCAAAAAAGGTACCTCTCCCCATCATTCACTGGACCGTACACTCCAGAAAACATCCACCGGAACCCATCCTCCTCCATGGAAAAAGCGCATAAAATGGAAAATATCCCTCTCCACACATCCGATTTCAAAACCCACCTTCTATCCCACATCACCAAAATACCCCCAAACGTCCCGACAGCCTCCAAAGTCTCCCAATCAACAAATCTCCCACCCCACAAACTCCTTACAACCCTATCCGAGATAACAACCATCTTTGTCTCCTGCAAGCATACCACATGCACACCCCACTTCCTCACTGCCATTTTCACCACTTTCCTCTTGTTCGGGTCATTGAGGCCTCGGACATTCCATGATAAAATGCGGCACTTCATTAAAAACCAGTGAATGGTCCCTCCCCTTTCCTTCTCCCTCTACCTCTCTCACTGCTCCTCTCCCTCCCCACCCCATTCTTCCCATCATAATTGACATCAGAAATGAGACCACGTAGCTCCCTTCCCCCCCTCCACGGAGACGTCCTCGTCATCATCCTAACTGTCCTGTCCTTGCATTCATCAACTTCCACACTCTTCCCCTCGGCAATTGTATGTAACACCAACCGAGCTTGCTCCTCATTTGGCTCAAAGGAAACACCCAACATACTGCTCACAGCATCTATATTTTCTTTGACCCATTCCAACCCTCTATCATCCCTGCCTAAAACAGAGGAATCCCTCCATGACTCATCCGGTGGTAGTATAGATAGTGGTTGCATCATCTCCAGACTCTTAAATCTCTTGCCTTGGCAACAACCCCATACCATCCATTGCATCATCACCCACCGTCATGTCTCTAACATTATACGCAGAGAAATCAGATCCTTTGCATGTCAAAGGTGTACAAAAATCCCCTTCCACCTCATCTGCTACGGTATCTGAACCAAAATCCAGAAGACGATTTAATCCCTTCAATCCCTTGTTGACCCCACCCCATTCTTCCCATCATAATTGACATCAGAAATGAGACCACGTAGCTCCCTTCCCCCACTCCACGGAGACGTCCTCATCATCATCCTAACTGTCCTATCCTTGCATTCATTAACTTCCACACTCTTCCCCTCGGCAATTGTATGTAACACCAGCCGAGCCTGCTCCTCATTTGGCTCAAAGGAAACACCCAACATACTGCTCACAGCATCTATATTTTCCTTAACCCATCCCACCCCTCTATCATCCTTGCCTAAAACAGAGGAATCCCTCTATGACTCATCCGGTGGTAGTACAGATAGTGGTTGCATCATCTCCAGACTCTGAGTCTCCTCCCATGGCACCAACCCTATACCATCCATTGCATCATCACCCACCGTCATATCTCTAACATCATACGCAAAGAAATCAAATCCTTTGCATGTCAAAGGTGTACAAAATCCCCTTCCACCTCATCTGCTACGGTATTTGAACCAAAATCTAGAAGACGATTCAATCCCTTGTAGACCCACAATTCCTTCAGGCAGCCTCGTTGCTCAACCGAAACCTCGTATTTCTTCCCACACAAACCGTGAACCCATCCTCAACATCCTGCGGATCAACAGCTACTGCAGACCCTCCCTTATCTGAAGAATGCAACAAAGTTCCCATCACATCCTCCGGTTCTGCAGACAACACACCCTCTGTATCCCTTTCTGCCACAAGTGATAACAACCCAGTCATCTCCGACAACCCATCAAAGTTCTCCCCATCACCACTCCTCAACATCCAACAAGGAGTACAAGAAGAAGGAGCAGAGAGGGAGCTCCAAGAATGATTAAGAACAGACATACCCGATTGTAAAGGAAGATCATTCTGGCACACCCATTTCTTTTTCTCTTTCCTGGTTCTTCGCTATTATGACCTCTGTTACGCTTTGGTTTGCTCTGGCCAAGTACACAAGCACTAAGACCACCATCTTCTAAATGCACCGACTTAGAAAGTATCTCAAACCTGTTCCCGAATCCCTCCTCAAACAACAACCACCGTGCCTAAATATCTTCCCCTTTTGATCGTAACCATCAGTGATTGTACTTGCTTTTACCCTAAATCTTTATCAGAACGTGACCATTGTCTGTCAACAACATCATCATCCGAACAAAAAGGGAAAACCTGGGCTTGGGCAGAAGTAAATCTCCTGGATCTCCTTTCCTTTTCCATCAGTCTAGGCCAAAAAACTTCAGAACAAGACAATTGTTTGGGCCCCAAGAGACAGTCCGATCCCGTTTGATGAAACTTGGGCCTGGAGCATAAGGAGCAAGCCCGAAACAAAAACCTAAACCCTTGGGCTTGGACCCATCCCAACCTTTCTGCACCTTAGCCCATCGCTGCCCACCACTTAGCCCAAAAGCAAACCGACCCATACCCCGAAGCTTCAAGCCCTTCCTTCGCGTGATCCTTCACATTATGATACAGCTGTAGAACGCAAAGACCGAGGGAGACCATCATTCCTATCATGTGGGGGATTGTGATCCTTCCTTCTCCCACTCGCCTTCAACGTGTACCTATCAAACCGTCCCTGTTCATGCTTCCAACCAGGCCTCTCCGCCCCAACCAGACATTCTAGGCGAACAGAACCATCTCCAGATCTACGAATCGTGTAGCCTCTCCTGTCCATCTTAGGTTTCGCCTCAACTAAAAGAGCGATCTCATTAGACAAGAAGATCTTGAAAGCCCAGGGTCGGTTTTCCACGATGACAAACTTCGGCGTAACTCCTCTGTCCACCACCGTAATAACAATCCGTTCCATCTCATACTTTGAGGCCTCCACCTCCTGAAAACCACCGCAAAGATCCCCAATAGCTTCAAACAACTTCAGGCACCATAGATGGAGCGAAAGACCAAACAAAACAACCCTTTTGTGTCTCGTCAACTTCCTCAACCCAAAAACACCCAACTCAATAGCACCATAAATCAATGAAAAGCTAAGCGTCACCCCAGAATTTCTTACCCCCTCTTAACACCCTCTGAGCTTCCTTTTCCGACGGAAATCTAAACAACAACCGCCCGCCCGGTAAGTTAGAAACCTTGACTCCACAAGTAATCTTTCAAATCTTAGAAGCCCACTCCTCAATCCCTTTCAAACTGCCCACATCTTTGTCAAATCTCCCAACAAGACAAGATTTCAAAGTCTTTCGCGAAGAGCTGTGCTTTGATCATCCACACGAAGAACAATCCCTCTATTTGAATGCACGCTCTCCACTTCTCCCTTCAAATTCAATATCGGGAGACTCGCCACCTCCAAAAACGACTTCATCTTAGCAACATAATCAAGCTTTTGCTCAAACTATGCATTAGTAAACAGCTGCTACGTTTGAGAGACTACAAAGGAACTTCTTATGGGGAGGGTCAGGGAATGAATTTAAGTATCATCTTGTCCGTTGGAAGCAAGTACGTAGGCCCATTCAGTCCAGAGGCCTAGGGATTAGGAGATTAGTGCCTTTTAACAGGGCCTTCTCGGGAAGTGGCTATGGAGGTTTGGTTTGGAATGTCATAGGTTATGGAGGAGAGTTCTTTTGGGACGTTTTGGGGAGGAGGCCGGGGGGTGGTGCTCGGTTTCGGTGACTATTCCCGGAGGGGTGGGGGTCTGCAAAGCTATTCAGAATGGGTGGAATGAGTTTTCCAAGCATATCAGATTCAAAGTTCAGGAAGGTTGGGAGATCCGCTTTTGAGAGGATTTGTGGTGTGAAGATCGTACTCTAGCTTGTTTATTTCCGAGATTGTTTCAGATTGCTGTTGATAGGCATGCCTCGATTGCTGACTGTTATCGGCTTAATAGAGGGAGGATGACTTAGGATGTACATTTTCAGAGATCTGTTCAGGATTGGGAGCTGGATGATATTTACGGTTTCCTGGAGCTTTTGTACAGACAGGAGATTCGTGGTGGAGGTAAGGATTCTCTGGTTTGGGTTCCTTCCTCTCAAGGTACTTTTTGTGTGAGATCCTTTTTCGGTTGTCAATCGGATTCAGCCGGGAGGTTTCCGTGGAAGGTAGTATGGCGTTCCAAGGTGCCGCTTAAAGTGGCTTTCTTTACTTAGACTGTGGTGTGGGGTAAGATTTTGACGCTTGACAATTTGAGGAGGAGAAAACATATCATTATTAACTGATGCTACATGTGTAAGCGAAATGGAGAGTCAATGGATCATTTCCTTTTACATTGCCCAGTGGCCTTGGATTTTTGGAGCCTCTTGTTGGGCCTGTTCGGAGTTACGTGGGTGATGCCTAGATCTACGAGAGGATTGATGGAGGTTTGGAGAGGGGTTCTTTGGGACCTCACGCACGCTAGAGGGTATTGGAGGATGGTGCCCTTGTGTCTATGGTGGTGTTTGTGGAGGGAGCGAAATAGAAGAGCCTTTGAAGGAGATGAGTCCTTGGTTGTTGTTCTCAAGTTTTCTGTTATTGGCTCTCTTTTTTTGGGGTTCGGGTAGACAATGTTGTTCTCCTGAGGAGATGATAGATTTTCTAACTTCTTTGGTGCCTTAGGCCCCTATTTGTTTTTGTATTCGGGACGCGTTCCCCTTTTAAACGCTTTTTATGAATCTTTTTACTTATCAAAAAAAAAAAAAAAAAAAATTAATTGGGGGACCAAACTAGTAATGTAAAATTAAAATTTTAAAATAATATAAAATCATTGTAAGATTTTTATTTATATTTATTATTATTATTATTATTATTATTATTATTATTGTTCATGCTTAATGCCCTCGCTGAAATAGATGGATTAGTTATATTATCTAATACTTAAAACAAAATTCTAATAAAAAACTCTGACTGTCCATCTCAAAAGGTAAGAAATATGGTTTTTAAATTTTTTTTATTTATTATTCCGTAATAATATATTAAATATTAAAAGACCGTTTTTAATATTCAAATATTAAATATCACCTTCAAGTAATCACACACAAGTTAATCCTTTTATTTCTTAGCGTTTATTGAAACATCACTTGCACAACATGTCACATTTTTCTTCCACATAAAAAAAGAAAAAGAAATCGTGTCACAATAAAATCATATTTGTTTTTTTCATTCTTGAGGGTCATTTTGGTCAATTAATAGGAGGTTATAAAGGTAATTTAATGATTCACATGAGTCAATTCAAAAGTCAAAGGGCAACTACGTACTTTTATCATGGTTGGGGTGTCTTTGCTCATTTTACCAAACCCGGGGATGTCATTGTCTAAAAAGTGCTTTAAGTTGTAGATGCTTTAACTCAAACATGAGGGGTGTCAGTGCAATTTACCCTAAAATATATATACGAAACAAGTTTTTTTCCCAAAACAGTAACCGTTAATAATTAAACATCTACAGTATATTATACTTTTATTTAAAACATTTTCTATGAAATCTCGAATGGGTTTTGAAGTAGTATGATTTTAGTCTTTAAATTTTATTCCAAGAAATTTTATATTATTCAGAAATAACATTAGCACATATAGGCACTTTATTTTCACAAATTGTCTATCACATGCTCAATCTCTCACTCTGAGCAATGTTTGCCTCTTTCGATTCTTTTTATCACCAATGAGTTGGCCCAGAAGTAATATCACTTGGACTTTCGCATCTCCTAGCACCAACTGAAATTCGATTTCCATTAGAAGTTAATGATTATTTGGGGTCACGCCTCTATTGCCATACTCAGCGAATTATCCGGCCCGGAGTGAAGATGCACCTTTTCTGGGTCCTCCAGAATTACTCGGGACAACGCCTCGAAAACCCAAAGTTTACTTTAAATATAAATATACTCAGCGAATTATCCGGCCCGGAGTGAAGATGCGCCTTTTCTGGGTCCTCCAGAATTACTCGGTATATATATTTAAAGTAAACTTTGGTTTTTCGAGGCGTTGTCCCGAGTAATTCTGGAGGACCCAGAAAAGGCGCATCTTCACTCCGGGCCGGATTTATTTTTTTTTCTTTTCAAAAAGGAACGTGAATGATCTGAGAAATGTATTTTTCAAATAAATTGAAAAACATGGATCTTCACAATCCAATTTTTAGGGGGCAACTCAGCCAATAATCATGTTTGTTTTCATCATAATCATGGCTGACACTTGACAATTGTCAAACAAGGTAGCTTCACAATCCACAACTTTGTATATTGTCAAAAAGATCCCAGTTTAATACCAGTTTGATAACTTGCTTTTTTACCTTTCAGCCCATTATCATTTTCCATGTCCCCTGGAGGGGGTCGACTATTTTTTAATAAACAAAAGCAATTGTTTCATAATCAAAGCTGTAGTTTAAAAGTATAACCTCAATGGATAATGTATCCAAGTAAGAGTTACGGTAAAAAAAAAAAAAAAAAAAACACAAACAAACAAACAAACATTTTCGCAAGTCAAATTTGAGGCAATAAAAAAAATAAAATAATAATAAAAAATTGAAGGATCAAATCATTAAAAATAATAAAAAATATGATAACTAAAAAAATCATTTGTAAATTGTCAATATCCTTCCAAAAAAAGATGGAATTTATTTGTGAAATAGAATTGAGATGCTTTTAACTACAATCTTACCAACTCCAAAACAGAACCATGTTCAACGACTATTCTGGAATATCACCTTCTTGAAAAAAATTCAGTGACTATGCATATGCAGAATACTTGATTTTTCGGACTTTATTGAGTGGCCAAACAAATTCAAAATTAAGAAAATATCATGTCATTGAAAAAGTTATCGAGTTTAGCTTCAAAACATATAAAGATCATTTTGAAAATCTAAGTAGGGAAAAGATATAGTAAAAAGAAGGGTTAAAATCATAAAACTCCCCTCTATCAATTTGTTGCAGAAAGTCCCACTAAAATTAAACCCCCTGCACTAAAAAACACGTTAACACATTGCCTCCCATTTCCGTTAGAATCTGATAAATCGATATGAATTGACAAATCGATGTAAAATTCAAATAACAATAATTATTATTTTACAAATTACAATTATAACCTTGGTGGGGGTTCATTTCTTGGAATTGGTAAGGCATCAAAACAACAGTGAAGCACTATGCTAATGTGGTGTAATGTTGGTCTTATTGCAATCATTGCATAAGAATAGCTAGTACTCCGTACTAGATGCTTCTAGCATGCTGAGATTAAAAGACTAGATCCATCAATTGGTACAATTTTAACTACAAAAGAAATGAAAATATTAGTACACTATTTTTGTTGCTACTGCAAAATAATCTGACGCTACTCAATAACTACAACTCCTTGTGTTCCTCTATGTCGGCCACAAGCATCCACGAATTACCAGAAAATCCTGTTTGCACTAATTCTATGTATCCACCAATCCATCATAACTGTGCTCTACATCTTATTTCTGGGTCTTTACATAAAATTATATGTATACAATTGATGTGTATATTCATATTGATGATTCTGGAAATGGGGTTGAGTTGAAATTTGATTTGGGTTTTATAAATTTCTTGGATTTTGGTTGAATTTGGGTGCAGAGACTGTCGAAATTGGACATGGGTACAATTTAATCAAGTTCTTTCATGAAACAGGATGATTACAAATATATATATATATATATATTCAATTAGATTCAATAAGTTACGTAAACAGAACCTAACAATTGTTATACTAACCTGATGAGTAAGTTGGAAACAGCTTCTTGGCTTCATCCACGGTGTAAAATTTCAAATCTGCATGCCGAGAGGAATCAATCTGCAAGCGGATCGTCAACGATTCCTCTCTTCGTCAAATCGTCCACTCTAGAGAGAGAGGAGACAGATGAGGAGAGAGATAGGATTCCTCTTTACTGATATAAATCTGTCATGGATCAGACACATAAATTGCCTAATTTGAGTGTATACACTTGAGAGTGTAGTGTTGCATTTGTCCATAAAATATAGGGTAATTTGTATTTACACCCCTCATGCTTGCAATAAATATAGGTAGATAAGAGTGTGATTCAATTAGTTTGCAAACTTGAACAACAAAATCCCTAGTAAGAGTACATAATTGCCCTTTGAGTTTTGAATTGACCCATTTAAATTATTAAAGTAAAATATTAACCTTTATAAATGACCCTAAAAAAAAAAAAAAACTTGTGGCCGCCAATGCCATATGCAAGGCGGCCCTGAGATTGAAAAAATATCGAGAGGTCCTAGGCGAACTTTAATGTGAAGCCCTTTATACATAAAGTTTCACACGCACAAAAATAAATGTCTATTTTTTGAATCCTAAGGAAAATTTTCAAGTTTTGCATCTCTTGGAGGACCTATTTCAACTAATAATTCTCTCATTTTTTTATCAATATTTTTCCAATTTCCTGGATCATTAATGTTCAAAGGAAAGATTATCATTCTCAGTCATATATTCTTCATTTACCAAATCTTCAAGTTCATTCACATTTTCTTCATTTTGATTCTCATTTCTATCTTCATTCATTAAATCTCTATGTTCATTAAGATTTTCTTCATTCATGTGTTCTTCATTCACCAAATCTTCAACTAGACTCTCTGTACGTGTATTGTTCCTAAAAAGCTTATGGATAGCGTCTTTTTGAGATTGAATCAATTTTCTTCTCTCTCTCTCTCTCTTTCATGCCTAGATTCAAATTTTCTTGTAGACATAAATGACAACAAAAAAAAAAAAAAAAAACAGAAATAGAAGTTATAGAATTAAAATATATATATATATATATATATATATATATATATATATATATTTGTTTTGCTGAAATAAAATGTAGATTACCTCAAAATGCAATGCAATGAATATGACACTATAACACCTTTTACTGTAATCAGCCCCTTCACACTAACACTCAAATCAAGCTCCTCCAAGTTGCTCAAAGCACAAAAGTCTACAAAAAATGAAAATTTTGTTGTTTTCATATTAATAAATTTTGTTACTTTATTGTACTTTGTTTCATAAACAATTGGGTGCCCAAATGAATTGACAGATTTATGCTTTATGCCGTTAACATCCAATTTATTATTAGCATGAAAAAAATTGGAATAATATATTTATATATATATATATATATATATATATATATATATATTGAGTAATTGAAGAAATGACTTACCAGTCTGAAGTGATGAGAGCACTCTAAAAGATGGTAGGACCGTAGGATGCTGTAATTGTAAAAATTATAATCCACGATAAGGGCCTTTAGCTTCTTCAAGACTCAAGTTAAAACAAAACCCATACATTAATTTAGCAGTTACAGAGAGAGAGAGGGGGGCAAGCTTAAGAGTTGAGAGACAGCGGCTGAAGCTTGCGAAGGGCGAACCCGAAGTGGAACAGCAGGCGATGGAAACTGAAAGATATGGGTTTTGATTTTTTGAACAATCTGAAATGATATGCCGATATGGGATTTGATATAGGTAATACGTTTTGAACTTTTGATTCTTGCAGACAGATAGATAAACTGAAGTATATGGGTTTTGAACTTCTGATTCTTGTAGATTTTGTAGTTTGCAGTTCCAGAGAGAGAGAGAGAGAGAGAGAGGGGAAGTTCAGACTTGAGAATGATAATAGAGATGGAGGCGATTGGGGAGGCTGAAATGATTTGCCCTAAATATTATTTATTTAATTATTTATTTTTTTCTGGTGGCCTATCATCCATGGGCCTATGGCCCCATAAATTTTGAGGCCCTAGGAGGTCGGCCTTGGTCGCCTTGGGTCAGGGCCGGCCCTAGCCATATGCATACGATAAGGGCGGAGCTAGAAGTTTTTAATTGGGAGACCAAACTAGTAGTATAAAATTAAAATTTTAAAATAATATAAAATCATTGTAAGAATTTTTTTTTTTTTTGTTGTTGGATGCATGTTTAATGCTCTCGCTGAAATAGATGGATTAGTTATATTATCTAATACTCAAACAAAATTCTAATACAAAAGTTGGACTTTTCATCTCAAAAGTAATAAATATGATTTTTAAATATTTTTTTTTATTATTCAGTAGTAATATATTAAATATTAAAAGACCATTTTTAATATTCAAATATTAAATATTCCCCTCAAGTAATCACACACAAGTTAATCTTTTTATTTTTTAGTGTTTATTGAAACATTACTTACATAACATGTCACAGTTTTCTTCCACAAAAACAAAGAAAAAAGAAAAAGAAAACATGTCACAGTAAAGTCATCTTTGTATTTTCATTCTTGAGGGTCATTTTGATCAATTAATAAGAGATTATAAAGATAATTTAATAACTCGCATACGTCAATTCAAAAGTCAAATACGTACTTTTATAATGGTTGAGTATGTTTACTTATTTTACCAAACTTGGGTGTCATAGTCTAAAAAGTGCTCAAGTTATAAGACGCCGTCTTCTATGAAGCACGGACACTCCTCCCAGGGGTCCCGTACCAGTGTCGGACACTTTTCGGACACCGACACACGTGTCCGAGGCTCGGACACGTATCCGACACTTCTGTGAAGTATCCAAATATTATTTTTTATTGGACACGCGTGTCCGAGGCTCGGACACACGGTCCGACACTTCTGTGAGACAAAATTTATTTTCTCTCACTCCGCTCTCAATCTCTCATCTTCTTCAATTATCTCTCTACATAAACAAGATATATATATATATATATATATATATATATATATAAGTTACATGAACAAGATTTTGTGAAAGACTGAAAGTATATATGTTTATTCATATACATATTTAGTTCATTATAGCTATGTCTCTTCTGCACATCTTCGTTTGGAATTTGGATTTACTTTATTTTTCATTTATTTTCAGTTTTGTCTTGTCTATATTTTTCTTATAACAGAGATGAAATTATTGAAATTGATTCTGTTCTTTGTTGTTGTTTTATTTATCTGTACAAGATTTTAGTAATTATATTTTGAATATATATATATATATATATATATATAGGCGTATCCCCGCCGTGTCCGTGTCCTATTTTTTTGAAATTTGCCGTGTCGCCGTATCCGTGTCGTGTCGTACTCGTGTCCCGTATCCGTGTCCGTGCTTCCTAGGCCGTCTTTAACTCAAACATGAAGTGTGTTAGTGCAATTTATGATTTTAACAAGAATACACACATGTTGAGAATATAACTGAAAACATCCTATGAGAGGATATTGTTTCATGACCCACCTAATCATGTTTCAAGATTTTCGAAACATAGTTTTACTCTTGAAATTCCAATGTCGCTTCCATCCCTATGCATCAAATCCAAACAAATCAACTTATACCATGCAAAGACCCACAAAAATAGAAAACAAAAAATCGAAATTGCAACAATTTCATCCTAGTAAACAAGGTAAAACATTTTAATTAAATCTTCAACAAATGCAAATTGGTTTTAAGAGAATCATTAGTTAACATGCAAGCAAATGTATTAACTTTATTTAGCTTTTACTTGCATGTCAACTAGTGAAGTGATTAGTCAGACCAATAATCCAGGACCATGAAATAATTTCTTGGAATTATGAAGGTAAAGGTTGGTTGGAAACCGCTCGTTGTGTGAGGTCTAGAATCTTGAGCTGACACCATTTCAAAATTACAATATTAGTACCAACGGGTCAGTAACCTAGCAATATCAGCCTCTTACCTTCTAAAGGAAGGTCTAGGTTCAAGTCTCAGTAGAGACGTGTGTGAGTACCAACTAGAAAAAAAAAAAACAAGAAATATTACAATATTAACAATATATATACAACAGAAACAATTGAGTGTACAGGACAGTGCATCAATATTTCATTCCTGGCTAAAAGCAAATCATACTGAGAACAAGCAAGACGTAATGCAATGTCATAGGGCTTCAAAACACCATCAGGATCATGCTAAGACAAAATACATCTGACAACATTATGGCATGTTTAGATTGGATACTGCCTTGATTTCATAAAATCCCAAAAAGAGAAACAACATCCAGTCAAGCTCAGTCCAAAATCTTATTATCAATCACAACAGTCGTACCATCGAAGGAGCTGATCTTGGGATCACATCCAGCTGCACCGGAAGATGAACACAGTTCAAAGAATGTGGATATTCATACCTCATCAAATAACCGGAAGAACAACTATCTGCAGATTTCATTTGTCGTTAGCATTAATCCAATACTGACCTGCATTTTCCCTACAAGCACCTAATCTGAGCTCCAGGACTCGGCAGCAACCCAAAATTACAAAGCCTGTGAGAAGCATGGCAGGTTCTCCAAGTGCCATGAAGAGAACAGAATCCGCTAGTTCCTCATAAGATACAGGACCCATTGCAGCAACACAAATTGTGGATCACATGGACCTTGATCAAGTCTTAGGACTAATACGACGGAGCTATCAAAAAATCACCTGCATTCACCTATTTTATGTGATGATGAAATCATCATATAAAGCAACACATATTACAAGGCCTCCAAACTCAGGAAATAAAATTCCAAATCTAGATATGTACACATGAAAGCTGCATAAGAATGTTCAATCAACAAACTAGCACATTTCAGAAGCTAATTTACCCCACCACTGGAGTAGTGTTCCAAGGCAGGTAACTTCACCTTCGATTGCAGGATATATGCACAAGGAACATTTTCGACCTTTTATTACCATCTGGAAGAGATAATAATGATGCACCAGCTTGGACCAATCCCTGAAACCCGTACCCAAAAGGCTGTGCAGGTTGCAAAAAATTTTCCGCCGAAATATCACAATTTATTGGTACCATTTGAAACACAGCATTACACCAAAGCCCTCAAACCAGCATATAAAAGCAGCATTTCAGCATTCTGGGAAAAAAAGTATTGTGGTTATAGTCCTCGGCAATGGGTTCAAGATCAGATCAAAGAGGAACAGATCCCCGATAACTTGTACAAAGGCATCAATCCTTCAGTTTCTACAAGAATCATGTCTTCCACACCGCATTGCAATCAGAAACTATTTCTGTATTGATGTGTGATTCACTTCCCATCTGAGTCATATTTTGTGCAGAAGTTTCAAATACAGAATCAAGAATAGGTTCAACACAAGCAACTTTAACTTCTTCTTCAGGAGCATCACCCAAGTGACCTTCTGTATTAGACTGAATATTGCTTTCAAGTGGAGCAACTTCATCGGAACCAACTTCTGCCAAATGCAATTCACTTTCCACCTTCGTGCTCTTCTGCTTATTAAGATCAGAGTTGAGTCGCATGGCATGCTCGTTAGAATTACAAGGCCTCGAAAGAGAATCGGGACTCTGGCTTTCATTCATTTCTTCATTAACATCCTTTGCAGAAATGTCCCCAACAGAATCCACTGCAGCAGTCTGAATACTACTTTCAGCTAAACCAACTTTTGCACTGGAAGCAACTTCTGCATTAGGAACTTCTGAAACCACCTGTAACCTGGTCTCCATCTCAAGAGCACTTGGATTATTCAAATCAGAGTTAAATTGCACAGTAAGGTCATTGACATCAGGAGGTGTGGAAAAGGAAACAGGATGCTCACTTCCATACAAATTTTCTGTAGTATTCTGAGCAGAAATTTCACCTAAAGAACCAAGAACAACAGGTCCAGCACAGGCAACTTTGACATTTACTTTATGAGCATCACTATCAGAACCCTCTGAAGAAGACTGAATATTACCTTCAACAGGTGCAACTTCTGTGCCAGAGACAACCTCTGAAGCCACACACAGTTTGCTTTCCATGTCAACAGCACTCTGATGATTCAAGTTGGAGTTGAATTGCATGGTAGTATCTTGAATGGTACTCCCATCAGTGACATAAACACCAGAAACAGAAACAAGATTATGATTTTTATTGACATCTTCAGCAATATTATTTGCAGATGTTTCATCTAAAGAATCAGGAACCGGTTCACCACAAGCAACTTGGACATTCTCTCTACAAGCATCATCCACAGCACCCTCCGCAGAAGACTGAACATTGTCTTTGTCAAGACGACCCAAAACAGGATTTTTCATCTCAAGAATAGCATGACTAACATCAGAGGAGAGGCACTTCAAGTCAGCAGTAGATTCAGTTAACTTATCCACCAATTGAGAATTAAAGGAAATAGCCTCCTCACTGGAGACTTGGAGATTAGGTTCAGGAGCATCTAAAGAACTACTCAACCCTGCAGTATCATTTCTGGGTAAATCTGGATCCTGCGAACTAGAATCTGTAGAAGAACCCTTGTCATTCAAATCGTTTGAATGGTGCACACCATCATCACACATGTGGAGATCATTCCCAGCAGAGGAATCCATGTCAGATTCTTTTGCCAAATCAGGCACAATACAATCATTATCTTTGATTTTAGTGGACTTTCCACCTACACCAAAAAATGAAAAAGTTCAAATAGAAAATAGTAAATAATTAAACATGGACTTGAAGGCTAAGACAATAAATTGCATTTAGCAAAAACCTGAGTTGGAAAGTGTGTTTCCCTCAGTAATTTCTTGCTCCACCAGCAGCTTCTGTAACATATCTGTACCAGGAAACACCAACATATTCATGGTCCTCATTTCTTGTTTGTGTGATTCCTCAAGCGGATTGAAGCCAAAAACTACAGTCCATGTATGCATGTGCTCAGCGATGGCAGGAATAATCAATTTCTCAACTTTGAGAGAGCAGAGGGCCTGAATAAAGAAATGTAACAACATAAATTATTGGCACAAAACTGATCATCAGAAGGAAAAATAAAAAATGTTTACTGGAACCAAAAAAAAAAAATGAATTTCTCAGGATTTGAATAAAAAAATAGGTAGTCAAAATGTCAACTAACGACCTAAGATGCCAACCCACAGTGCATGTGTACATATGCGTGCAGCTGCGGAAATATGCATGTGTTTATGCATATAACATCTTAAATACTGCAGATTCTCATTCTGGTCCTCCCAGCCTCCCACATGCATCACTATTTATTATAACAATTGTTCGTCCATGTCCATGTTTCTAACACAATTAACAAAGATTTTTATATTTTTCTCAAAAAACAGATGCAGGAAGTTTAAGCAAACAAACTGAGAATTAAGAAGTGTCCGAGGTATGATTATGTTTTGTTTAGATGTTTTGCCACATAAAAATGCAAGAAACAATATTACTGTACCGATTCAATGGCACAAAGAAGCCGGCGCATCATCCCTTGGCGTCTGTATATATGGCGTGTCCCAATGAATGGCATCTCTGCAAGCTGGGTCCCACGGATCCTAACCAGGCAATAAACAATTCAAGGATTAGAACATTTTGCAAATGAGTGGAAATCAGCAACCTTACTAATAAAGGTGTTTGTTGAGTAAGACAGCTTTCGAGCCCAAGCCCCACAAGCCCCAACCAACGAAGTGGGGACCGGGAATGCTACAGGCTCAAAACCTTTGGCCGTTCTTTTTAAATGGGGGTGCCGGCGCACACAAAGCATAAGTAACATAAGCCCACTAAAAAGGGACTAATCTATATAATGGAAAATGGAGTACCCGAAACATGAAAATGATAAATGACTCAACAAACTCAAAAAGACAAACCCTTAGATCTAGTTACTTTTATATACAACATACTTATTTTTGATAAGTATGTTCTATAATATTCATTATTGATTCAAAATTCTATATTCTATTCTTTTCTCTATTCATATTAGTATGAATGGCTAAGAATGAAATAATATTTCATTGCTAAGATTCCATTAGTTTATTAGATACTAGTTCATCGGATTATAACATATAAGTTCATAACCCTAGCCCATTCCCATTTTGGGCACATACAATCATACTCAGTTTGACAGAATTGTTTGTTCTTAATAATGAGTAATATTTTTAATATGTGAAAATCCTTTTCAAGTGATAAGAAAAATGTTTCATATCACTACTTCCATTCTCCTTTGCAAATGAAAGTTTATTTTACACAATTACAAAGTTAAGTTCTAAAAGCCAGACATTATTAAGTTGGACAGATGTAAACATTGGTTATGCAAAAACAAAATTATTGCAATATTGCA
The DNA here is from genome assembly GCF_030987335.1 of Cornus florida. Classification (NCBI taxonomy): domain Eukaryota; kingdom Viridiplantae; phylum Streptophyta; class Magnoliopsida; order Cornales; family Cornaceae; genus Cornus; species Cornus florida. The sequence continues at coordinate 42,049,558 of NW_026775571.1, forward strand.
CCCAAAAATTAGAAAAAAAACAAAGGTTAGTTGATTGTGGGGGTCTAGTACAACAATTGTCTAAGACCCATGAAAGACTGGCCAAAGGGAGCAAGATCAGTGGGGTTCTGCTTAGCCAACAAGATAGCAGCCAAAGCACAGGTTTTTCCCCTCTTAATATGTGTGGTCACTATGACACTTCCAATTCAGTGCTGCCATTCTCAGATGAGGAAGAAACTTGGATGATAAAACCAGGAATCACCTCCTTTATTAAGTGGACTGCCTCTTGAGACCATGAAGAGGGAGACAGCCTGCCACTATTTGTTATTTTGCAAAGCTGCAACTGTATTTAAGTCTTAACATTTTGCAATATTGGGCATCCAGAATGTGTCATTTAATTCTTACTGTGCACAGAAAAATGAATGACCTGAAAGTTGTATGCAATATGTAGACAACCATAATGAGAGGCAATATACCTGATGGATGCTGCAGAAATTATTTCATCACCCCTCTCCAAAATAGCAGTATAGAAGCCACTATAGTTCAGCCGACTGAAGTTTGATCTATGTAGAAAAAATAAAATCATATGGTAATCAATCTCATAAACAAACACACAAATACATACGTAAAGGTTCTCTCTCTCTCTCTCTCTCTCCCTCTATCCATATAATATATATATATATATATATATATATATATATATATATATATATATATACACATATGAGATAGTGGTTATAGAGAAGTGACAACATAACAACCGTAGAACATTTAAACTAGGTTAGAAACGAAATTAATTTATTTAAGCTTTAAACTTGGGTTAAGACTAATATGATTACAATTAAAGAGGGCATAATTGAAAAGTAACAAGACATAATGCATTTAAAAAGCAGCCAACAAAATTGAGGACAAAATTGTAACATTGAGATTTAGTGGAGCTCAGTCGATCGATGAATGGAGCTCATTTAGGTTACCTGAAGTAGAAAAGAATAACGGTTAAATGGCAATTGTCACCCTAAGGGTAACACAAAATCATTTGAATTGCCTATACATAGGTGGTCTTCCGGAAGGACAAAGAAGCAAAAGAAGAAAGAAAGAAGGACAAAAAGAGTTAGAATAGAGGAAGGAACTCTCATTCTTTTAGAGTGGGGTATCGGACCCACTCTCACTAAAATTAAAGTCTCTACTCTTAAAATGTACCAAGGAAAACCCCGAGCAGTTGGCTCAAGTGGATAAAAACTTGGCCTCGGTGCCTCAGAAAGCGTCAAGTCTAAGGTTCAAATCCTCTCGGGAGCAAACAATTCCTTGGGGGGGGGGGGGGGGGGGGGGTGGTGTGTTGTGTGAGTACCAACTAGGAGAAAAAAAAATGTACCAAGGAATAATGATGTTTAGCATTGGGGAAAAAAAGTTGTGTTAGCATGCCTATGTTTTACTACAATATAGTTTGTGTATGATATTATGCAGGAATTGTATTGCAAAGATGGCTTCATCAAAATTAAACCGTATGTGATTTGATCTGAGCATGATCATAGCTTATTGTGTTCTAACATTGAAATTGTTAATTGATGGTTCAAATGAATTTTTGTACTAAAAATGATGCATGCTTTCAATTTTTTTTGTTTCTAGTCAAGGCTGGATTAATCGAACTTGACGCCTGATCTATTGAATTGCAAAGAGTTTCATAATTCCATGTTCTTGTTGATTCTTGATCAATCAAGGATCAAGCGGTATAATCCAATGATATGTTGAAGTTAAGATTTTACTCTGTTTCAAGTGAAAAATCGAAATTATCTATGGAAATTCATTAAAAGATAAACTACATGAAAGTGACAGATTGATCAAGCTTGAAGCTGGATTGATTCGACCTCTACACAATTTTTGAGAATCAGTTTGAGAATCAGTTTAGATATGTGCCATTTGCCGACTAATAGGTATGAAAAATTATTGGACGAAATCAGAAAAATGTTATGATGATCTTGCAGCACTCAGAATTTGTAATGGGCGCAAACATGAAGATCTTAGACCCCAAATTTTGAACTTGTACAAAATTAATGGCCTCAAACAGTCAAAATAATGACAAATGCTAATGTGATATATGGCCTTAAACATGTTGAATCTCTGCTAATGTGATGGTCTTGAACAGCCCAAGAATAAAAATGCGTAGATGATGGTCTAGGACCAATGATTTATTTCTTGTATCTTTGAGATTGTCCTGGACCACTTTGATTCACAAAAACTAACCAATCTTTCTGAGTCTAGTATCCTTGGCGGCGTCCCTTATTCTGCTGAAATAGTCATCATCAAGACGGCTTAGGGACCACCCCGGTTTCTTCTCTGTGCTGGTCATGACAGTTGATATTTCTGGTGGTCCTGTAACATTCGTTCAATATTATTCATTGTGACGAGTCTTAGATCTTTAATGCTATTTGCTATTACCTGCTTCACTGATGGTCTTGGACAGAAATGTTCTTTGAGATGACCTTGGACTTACATTGTGAATTGAGATGGCCCTGGACTGAAACAATGTATTGATGGTCATGGACTAGTTGTCATGATAACCATGGGTTGTGTTTGTTTTTTGCCTCCGGTTGTATTGGTTTTGAACCGCATTGTTGGCATTTGGTATGCGTTTGTCAAGGGTGAACCTAGTGAAGAGAACTCACTCAATTGAGCAGCGGTGACTAAGTGTCGGACAATATTATTATAGGAACCCTAAAATTACTCATTGATAGAATATTGCCATGAGAATATCTTAGGAGTGATTTTAGCCTATGATAGAATATTGACCAGAGTGATTTATGGGTTTGATTTTAAGAATCCTCCATCCATGTATTTTCCATATTTATCACTTGTATTCTTTCAACTATAAATAGAGGTGATCATTGTATACAAAAAATTAAAGAGAATATAATAAAGATATGCAGCCTTTTGGGCTTTGTGTGCCGTTGGATGTAAGCCCTAGTGGCTGAACCACGTGTATCATTGTGTTATTCATTTTCTCTCTCTCTCTCTCTTCAATTTTGACACTAAGAAAAATCTCGTGTGGTGCCTTAGGGAATTATCTGTGGGAAGTGGTTTGTGAAGAATGCAATGCCTAGGGTGACTTGGTAGGAAGGTCTGATTAGGTGGATTGTTGTTGAGGATGACCTATGGGAAGTTCTTGTACACCAATAATACTATACCGAAAATTTTGTCTATTCTACTTTGATCTTGGATCATTGTTCTGGCATAGTTGACCATCAACTATTGTCCTATCTGTAAATGCATAATGGAACTAGTAGTGGTTGATTGATAATCACAAATATGCAGTTCATAAATGACTTACATATATTAGCATATATGCATCTGGTCAAAAAATTAGTGTCATATCTTTGGATTACCAATACTATGATCTTGTGATGAAATTCTGTTGAGTTGGATGTTATCATTCATGTTTATATGGAATGAATATTATTATAATAGAGACTTGACCTTGTATCCTAATGCGCATTTGTACTCACCTCATTTATATATATATATATACACACACACATTTCAAACGTGTAGGTTTGTAAGCTCAATAGGACTAAGATAGCTAATTTCGTATATCAAAACATGTTCAAAGTATTTTTTGTTTAATTTCTAGCTTGATAGAAATCTCCTAATAGAAAGTGTAACTTACGTCCAATCTGAAGATCAAAACCTACAACAAAGGTCATTTTCATAATCTTCTACAAAAAGGGTATATAGGTAAATTCATACTATGATACACACTCATCAATTAAGTTCATGCATTGCATCTTAATTTCAAAGTTTTTTAAACTTAAATTTGATTCTAAAATATGCATGAGAATGCATGATTTGAACATTGGAAACAGTTTCGGCAAATTTTTTTTATCAAGACTGCATATATTTAGTGGAACTTTTCTGGAGCCTTCTTGATCGATCAAGGATAGTTTCGATTGATTAACAGAGTCGAACATGCAGTGTTATAATAGAACTATATTACTAAGTTTTGTTCCACTTAAACACTTTACTAAGTAGCCTATATATACCTGTGATTCCAGAAAACCTAGTCATGCATTCACAAGAGATTTTCTTGAATTATTGAAGAGCGGAAACAATTCTTTTGTTTATTTATACAAGATCAAAATCTCTATATTCATATATACATTGAGAGATTACTTGTGAGATATCAGTCCGTCTTTATTTCCAACCTTCATCGTATACATTAGTATATTTATGAGTTGTTATCGATGTTATGCATCTGTTGCTATGCCTCGTCAAGATCATTCAATACAATCAGATCGCAATCCACACCAGATTCTCGACTCAACAACTAATGGCAAATGCTAATCAGTACATAAACGGATTCACGGTTGTGAAGGTTGCAGACACATCAGAAAGACGACCTGGAGATCTTCGAAAGACTGAGGTTTGGTGTCTTACCATGTCTAGAGATAACTAGGAGATCGACTGTACTGAACTGTGACCTAGATTGTAAATCTTTCTCATAGTGGATTAATTGTTTGAATTAGGTTCTGTGGTTTTTTGACTCTTGATTGAGGATTTTTCCATATAATTTTGGTGTCCATTATTTATTTCTTAGATTGCACGCTTATTTCAAACTGATAATATATATTGCATGTTATAAAATTGGGTTAATTACAAGGACACACCTTGAGGTTTAGCCAAATCTCACACGGAGAGAAATTTTGAAAATAACTTTCACTCACACCCAAATATCAGAGAACTAGAACTACATTGCTACCCTTTGAGGTGTTAACAAATATAATGTCACTGTTCTTAGAAGGTCATTTTTTTGTGTGAAAATTTCTTATCCGGGACCTCACTCTCTCGAAAAAACTCTTTGGTTCTCTCTCTAAAAACTTCCTTTCTTTCAAAGACTTGCCGAGCAGATTGAAATCTTCATCTTTACTTCTATCTGATGACGATCTAAGCTCCTTCATATTGTGCAACCAAAAGTACCCACTTTGTTGTTTCTCTATATTTATTATACGTTTGTTCTTTTTTGCTTCCGTTGTCCTTGCTGGTGAGAGTCTAAGACTCTAAATGTCCATTTTTTGAGTTATTGAGTATTGGAGGTAATACTTTTGCATGACTTGAATCCATGGGTGGTTCTTAAGGAGAGGTGATTGCAGGATGTGGGTTTGAGGTAAAATTTAATGTCATACGCTTACTAATTAATAATTGGTTTCATGGGTTTTTGGAGGTTTTGACGGGTTCTTTATTTGATGATTTGGTTATTTGGGTTTTACTTTTTTTCAAGTTTCCTTTTTGAGTTTTCTTGAGAAAATTTGCAAGCGCCACGAATTCCTATCTCCAATGATGGAGTGGGCCGTGGTAATGCCGTTGGCAGTCGTAGCATACAGCTTCAAGGACGCCTCCAATTGGTTGCATGAAGTTCATATTTGAAGACATTTCTTAATTTTCTTTTTCTTATTCTAACTAGATACTATTGCATTGTGTGTGTGTATTTATGTATACATATTGAACTGCTGTTATCCCCTGCAGAAAGGGCGAAGTAATAATTTCTATCATCTATGTAATAATTTCTTTTTCCTTGAATACATCTACATAGTATATATGTATGTATATATATATATATATATATATATATATGATTGTTGTGTAATATGTATTTCTCTGCAACTTGTACTCCAATATATATATATATGTGTGTGTGTGTATTTATGTATATGATGTATTGATGTGTGATATATTGTTAACGAGCTACGAGCTAGACTCGAATTGGTCGTGAACGTTTCCGAGCCGGGCTCGAACACTGAGGTGTGAGCTCGGCAGAGCTCGGCTAGAGCTCAAGCCGAGCTCAAACAGCCATTACTTGGCTCAGCTCTGCTCGTTTACAGCCCTATGTAATATGATTGTGAGTAGAACGGAATTCGTGGCCTAACCTTTGAATTATGAGATGGGAGTCGTGAAAAAATACCATGATCACTCTAATATTCTCATTAAGGATATTGGATGGTAGTAAGTGTGGTATATCATAGTGATATCACATGATCTAGATAAGGAGACTAGGATGCAAGTATGACTGACAAAGTTAACTAACACCACATATAGAGACTGAGTACAAAGAATGCTGGCATGGAAACATAGAGCAGGATAAAATGTTAAGCAGCATATACCAACCAAATTGCAAAAGCATTACAAATTTGAATAACAGTAATACTGAAAAACAACTACACACAAACATTAAAAATCTCTAACAAACACATGGATATATAATCAGAATACATCCTTGAAAAGTGCATACACGTGACTGAACAAAAAAGGAAGAAACAAAAAAAAAAAAAACTAAATCGTGCAGTTGTGCATGCCTCATATAAACATACAATCAACTAAAAAATAATAACAAATCCAATTAGATGTAACAGAGGATACTAAAACACTAGTTATAAGAATAAAAAATATGCAATACACAAAAACAGTATCTCATGTGTGAAGAAAATATATGCACATTTCCAATGAGGATAATACATAACCACTTACCCACAATTATAGAGAACATTATGGATTAAATTGATACCACTCCTCCTGTCAACAATGGGCAAAAAGCATTCATCCATAACAGACAGTGCAACAGCTAGCTTAGAATTGCATTCCACCCTCTGAGGAAATCCACGGTCTGGATCCATTCGATGAATTAGAGACCATGAGAATCCTGCTTCCAGTTCATTTTTGACCCCAAGAAGCTTCTGTAAATGGTCAAACAGCTGCAGAAGCACAAGGATTAAGATTCAATTAAACTCCTTCCAAAATAAAATCCAATGCAATCAGAAAACAACACTCCACATAACAGACAGATAACAATTAGTCAATTGAACTAGTGAAACTCCATTTTCAAATTCACCAAAAAATCCTTGTGTCAGATTCAAACATTTCACTTGTTCATCCTTGCAACCTATTGCTGCTATTTTTCATATTACTACAGGGAATTAACAAGAACTTGTTGATAACCATAGCCTAATATTGAACTATTGGATGCTGAATATTGGAAACATATGCATAAAATTACCATTACTGAACCAAGCAATTAAAATCAAGGCCTTAATTATCTAACATGCACAGGTCTACAAAACACATTCCACCCTCATACAACATAGGGTCTAAGGATTTTATTCCTCAAGTGAGCAAAATTTAATAGAAGCAACTGGTTAGTCAGCATGTGATGGAAGCTCATGCTCAAGGGCTGCACTGCATCAGATATTAAACATAGCAATAAATTACTCAGCAGACTGGAAATCACTGCATTAAATTGGTAAAGAAAGGCTGAAATATTGGTTTCTACTAACTATAAAACATCACTTAAATATCGCCTAGCCCAAGTAATAATTGACCCTAAACTCTTACATTAGAGAACTTAGTAACATTAGGAATACCTCTTGGCATTTCCGCCCACAAAAGGAAGGGTATGCATTATCGGAATTAGCAGGTAAAGCATCCATCTCCTGACTGCATGATTCGTGATCTGAAGAAGGCAATAGTCAGATTTCAGCCAAATCCTATAAGTGTAACCACAACAACAACAACGAGAGAGAGAGAGAGAGAGAGAGACCAGCATGTATGCAAGTACAAAAAACTTTAAGGGGGAAGGACAAGTAATTACATTTTTTCTCACACAGGCTGCATGTGAGAACTTCACTGCTAGCTGTATCATTTTCTTCTGCAACACACCCTTCAGCTATCCCACATAATTTGCATGTACAATTTGGACAGTGCCAATCACCCGCTGGAAGCATCTGCAATCAGAGGAAAATATGAATGCCCAACAGCTGAGGAAGTTACAACTCACGCAAGCAGCCACAGAGAAAAAATATAATAGTTCAACTGTTCAAAACACTAAATGCTACAGTACTTTATTTATTTTGCTTTTTTGACTCCGTCACCCCAAATAAGTGAAAACTTAACCAGCCAATCCTCATGCCAATTGTTTCCACTTAATTTTCATCCAGATATTCTCAGAAAAAAAAGTCATTTAACCAAGCAAGTTTGACACTATGATAGCATCAGCCTGCTTTACAGGCTCAAGTCTACTGGCATAAGATGGGTAAACTGACCTTGCATGAACGTACCTACTTTCAGTAGTGCAATAAGAGTGAATAAGGAATTAAGAATGTAACTATATCCTTGAATACTTTCCTTTGTTCAACATTTCATAGGTAAAATAGCATCTTAGATGCTGAAAAAACAAAATTATGTAACATTATAGTCTTTTTCACATTTTGAAAACAGATTCCCTCTCTACATATGAACTCGTTAACCAATAGCTTAAACTTTTGGGACAAGGTGTTCTAACATGGTATCAAAGTCTTGGTTCTAGGTGGTCTTGCATCCAAGTTTCCACCACCTCTTCTTCTGTCACGGTTCCTGTTTCTCTCAAACTCGGTGTTTGGTGCACAAGTTTGTCCTTGTTTCGTTTAAACTCTCCGTGTGTGATACACTATCGCATGTGAGAGAGGGTGGGTTTTAGAACGTGATAATCATTGTCGAGCTCATTCTTTAATAGCTTAAGCATTTGGGGTAATTAGTAATCTAACACAGAAACTATTTCTTCTCTCTCAAGCTCCTCCTATATTTGGGTTTAAACTATTTCTACACGTTCATTGGTTCTTGTTTCTCTCATTCTCAGTTCTTGGTTTGCAAGTTTGTATTTTGGAATCTCCAGGTGCGGAACAGTTTTGCACATGAGGGAGTGTTAGAACTTTATATTCATTGTTGGGCCCATTCTTTAACAACTTAACCTTTTGGGGCAATTGGTAGTCTAAGACATATAAACTATTTCTTTTCTCGCAAGCTCTTCACAAGTCTTTAAAGATTCAAGAAATATCTCCACCTGTCAACATCCAAACTTTTAAGCACAATGTTGACTTTCCTCTTAATTCACCATTCTATTCTACATGCATAGATGTGGATGCAATTATAAAAATAAAGATATACAAACATATGCACATAAATACATTTGTTACACGAAAAAGTAAAATGGACATACAAGAGAAAAATAATATAATTAAAATGACCTAAAGGATGTCTATATGTGCTCTGTGATCAAGTATATATACCTGTATATCTAAGCAACTCTGATGAAATGTTGAAGGACAACCATCACAACAAATCAAATCACCACCATCACCACATAGGCCACAAGTATCATCATTTGGATCATCACCATCTACGTCTACCGTTTGAAAACCACAACGTTCAGACTCCTTTTGCCTGTTCCATGCATCTATCTGGCATTGCAAAAGGGAAACCCCAGATTCCAAATATATGTTCTGGAATGGCTGACGCAGTTTACTTCCAGCATGAATCTCAAACTTCAAAACAGTGAGGATTTTGCTACAGCAACCACAGTGTATGCCATCTCTTGTAATCCAACCCTCTAGCATTACTCGAGTCCGTCTACGGTTCATGTACTGCACCTTCTCACTTAAATGCACTGTACCAGAGTCAATCAGCCAGGAAAGCAGGGTCCGTTTTCCAGTATATGGAGCAAAATCATCCTTTTCTGAATTTGGTCCTTTGTCAGAACCGCGAACTAACAAAGTACATCTGCCAAATTTTCTACTTTTTGTTCCTTGTATCATTTGAGAATTGGTTGTTGTGGACAATTTTTCAGCCTTGGCTTGCTTGGGAGTTCCTTTGTACAAGTTACCACTTGAATCATCCCCACTATCATTCTTTGCTTCGCGCAATCTGCCTTTCACTGACTTACCACTATGCTTCTTGAAAGAACTAAGTTTCTTCTCATGCTCATCACTGTCCATGTCATCTTCAGACTCTTCGGAAACAGAGTCTTTAACATTCTTACTCCTATCAACATCTCTTCGCTTCTTCTTCATTTCCTTCTCCATCTTCTTTCTAGTTTGCCTTGTTAACTTACTGAGTATCTCCTCTGACAATGGAGTAAACGGAGAGGAGACCCGACTAGGTTCGATTTTAATATTATCTTCCTCCAACTGCTTCTGAAGCGCATCATAAGCCTTTATAATAGACCAGTAAGCTGTTCCTGCAGGATTAATGTACACTGCATCTAGATAATCTCTGTTCCTTCTAGGTCTATAATCAATTGTCCAGCCAGCATTCACAAGCATATTCCTAATCTTCTCGCGCAATAATTGCTTTTCTGTGCCAGTGCCACGCTTAACCTTTCCTTCCTTGCCTCTGGTTGGAGTGATTTGTTCAGCTGATGGAGTAACACTTCCTTCATTCTTTACCCGTTTTGAGGAGCTACAAGCCTGCATGCTCGTTGACCCTGGATTCAGTAACGTATTACTGTCCTCTTTCTCTAATTCACCTGTCATACTGCTCTTACTTGAAATTGATTTTTTTGTTTTAAGCTCGCTTTTCTCTGCCCTAACAAATGAATCTCGTTTTTCACGACGTTTTGAATCTGAGTAAAAAGAAGGCCGGACTGGCATGTTTTTCTTGATAGCGTCTTCAGACCTAGAATCCTTTCTATCTTCAGATTCCTGCTGATCACAAGTTCTACGGGACAAACCCAGCTTCTTTTTATTTACCATTACCTTTAGAACACCATTTTTCCCCTGCAACCGGATAAGCTCATCAGAAGGCTCACGAACCTTCTCTCTCAAAAACGAAATGGGCATGTGAGCTTCATCATCCTCCTCCATCTCAAACCTATTCTTTAAAGTAAAATTAGGTCCCCTGTTCCTCCCACCTAATGAGCTACTTGTCCCATCAACATAAGAATGTTTTCTCTTGTCAACCATAACATGTCTGTTAGACCCACCTTCAAATTCCCTCTGGTTACCACTCCGTCCTGCAAGCTTCAACCTATCATCCATAAAATCATTCCTCATAATTTTCCCATCCATTGCGTCGTACTCATCAAACTCAAACACATCTAACCGACTTCTCTTCCTCTCGCTCTCAATTTTACCATTCCTACGAATTTCTCTATCATCCACAATACACTTATTATATACAAGTGAACCGTTATGAAATTTATTGTTTTTGGAAACAATTTTCCTACGAAGAGGCTCTAATAGCTCATCGCTCGACCCCGAATCGCTGAGAAGCAAGCGGGGTCTCTTCTTCTCCTTCTTTGACCCAACAACTTTTCTTGAACCCGAAGAACCAACCCCACTCATCCCATCCCCTTTCTTTTTTATGATCAAACAACCAGAGGAGCTCTTCTTCTTCACCAAATACCCCGAAGGGTCCCCAGATCCACTACCCTCTTCCATCTAATGCATTAACGGCAACAAAACTCAAAATTTTCAATCAGATCCCCACATTCACCATCAACATCAACACAAACGGACTCAAGAACCCTAGGTCTCCGCCCAATTCAAATGTCACCAGATCTGAATCAAAACAAACCAAAAACCCTAAAATCTTTTACCAAAAAAAAAAAAAAACAAAACAAAACACGTCCGTAGAGGGAAAACGGCATAGGAAGATTTAATGATCCTTACCTTACCTCGCAGTGATTCCGACAATCAACGATTAACCACCGAGACGCTGTGAATTGGCGGTGACAAAACTTTCCGGCCAACGAATCCACGTGAGGAACCTATATAAGAGAGAGACCGAGAGAGAACAGTTCATGTAGAGAGAAAGATTGGTGCTGTTTATATGTGTGTATAATTTGTATATATGCTGTATATATGCTGTATATCAGACGCTTGTCGTTTTATATTATCAACTTGTAATTAAGATTAAGCATTCATATTGTCTTTATATTTACTTGTTGATGGTTTTATTAAGGTTAAATCTTGTTAAATAACCTCTCTGTTTTTTTTTTTTTTTTTTTTTTTTTCTTTATTTTAGTTAACTTTCCCTCCAAATAGTTACCTAAAATTCGTAACCTCAAATAATCACTGCCACGTTTTATGGTCAATTAAAGTCAAAGACTAAATTTTATGCAGACATCACTACAACAAGAAATTTTGCTAGGTTATAAATCACTCCTGCGTAAGTAATTTTACCGAGTTATACATCACTCGTAAGAAATTTTACTATTCTTGGTTTCCCTAAAAAAAATACCATTCTTTCTCTTTTCGTTAATTTTTTAAGAGTCATAAGCTTTTTTATTTTCGAAATGATTTTAAGAAATTATAAATGTTAAAAGAAGGGTCTTGAATGGTGCTTAGGAGGATGTACATTTATGTATTGTTTGATAGGGATGCACACAGTTCAGTTGAGTACGATTTCTGGTGAAACTGGAACCAGAATTGTTCCTAACGGTTCTTAGAAATTGGAGCTAGAACCGGAACTGAAGTTCAGTTTAGTTCTTCCTTTTTTTTTTTTTTTTTTTTTTTTTTTTTTTTTTTTTTTAAGCAATACATTGGGTCACATTTATGTTGATACCATTTAATGATTCTAAACCTCTTCGCAGGCATTTTGATATATAATATAATACATGAGATAATATATTTATTATATATATATATATATATGTATGTATTACGATTTTGATGGAGAGGTTTTACACAAATATTCTTCTAATAGGATTACTGCAACATATAATCAGAGTATTTCAAAAAATTTATAACCAAACAAGCATCAATAGGATCAATATTAGCAATTATATAATTATTAGTACAATTCCAGTTCTGGTTCCAGAGTTTCGAATCAGAACCGAATCAAAAATTGACGGTTTCAAAATTTTGGAACCGGAACCGAAATTGAACCAATGATGAACCGGTATTGAAGCACCTATTCGGTTCAATTCCGATCGGTTCTTTAGTTCCACCGGTTCTTTGTGTTGGGATTTATATGTCCAGACATAGCAAATTCCTATTTGGATTAAAGTGACATATGTTCCTAACGTATCTGAAATATTTTTTCTTTATACAATTGGTGAATTCAATATATTATGTTTCGATTCATTATGGAATTGATAGTGTCCACTTGATTACAAGAGATATTTATATATGTATGTGATGGCGATCAATATATGAATATAAATAATAATCATAAATTGTTCATAGTCGGTAATTATAGATGGACTCATAATTAATTAAGACTTGAACTGGATCGGCGTTAAGTTGAGATATATATTACGAGAGCCGTCGTATGCAATTGCTCCCTATCACTGTAATGGCATTTGACTTTTAAGCTTGAGAGAAATATAAACTCTTTTATTAATTAGTAATTACTTTGATTTGTTCGGCGGAATCTTCGGAATCCTTAGACCAGCACTTTGGGTAATTATGTAATTAATAGTTAGAGGGTTATATTTTTAAAATTTGCATCGTTGCTACTTGTATTTATTTTGTATTGATTATTGTTGATCACAAAGTAAATTAGAAGGCCTTCATGTGTTTTTAGACAAAATAATTTATTATATATTTATTTATTTAAATTATTATTTTTGTCAAATAAATGTTTTATTGTGATCGAGCTAAAAATAATCAAAGGTACCAAAATAAATATATTAATTAAGTAGTCGGATTGATGGCTGTTACTCAAGAATTGACTCTAGAGGGGGGGTGAATAGAGTCAATGGTCAATTTTCGTAATTTATAGAAATACAATTTCTAATTAACAATATAACCTATTGTGCAATAATCAACATATGAAATCAAGATATGAAAGTAAACAATTTATAGCACAATTATAAAAGAGATAAGGGAAGAGAAATTGCAAACTATAACACAGCGATTTTTGCGAGGTTCGGAAAACTCCTACTCCTCGGCTCAAGATCCCTCTTGAGACTTCCCAATCCAATATAGCTTCTCCTTACGGGTGGAGAGCAAACCTTGATTAGAAGTAACTCCTTGCTAAGAGAAAACCTCTCTTAGTCTTCCTTTGGGTTACACCAACCCTTACAATATCCTTGCTAAAAGACCACCTCTCTTAGTTTTACATAGGCCACACCAGCCCTTACAATTTCTTTGCTAAGGGAAACTCTTCTCTTAGTCTTACAGCAGATTTGTAGATAGAATTTGTAGTACAAGAAATCCTCTCAAGAACTGATACAAATCAAACCTCACAATAGAGTATATATGAAGTCAAGTGAAGCTCAAACTCTAAGAATGAAATGTATGAGAGATGATGAGGAAAAAATGCAGAACAAAAGCTCTGTATAATGATAGAGCAAAAAGCTCTCTTGGATGCACTTGAATGAATGTTCTTGAATGCTTTCTCAAGTAGTATAATAGAGCAGAAACTCTATGAAGATTAAAACAAGAGCAAAAGCCCTTTTGATCTTTTACTAGAATCTCTCAAAAATAGAATAAGCGTGAAATGAGAGAGAAGAAGATGAGAGAACAAAAGCTCTCTTGAAATGTAATATTATGTCTCTCAAAATGGTGGTGTTTTTGCTTCAGCAAAATGAGCCTTCCTTATATAGACAGCCGTAGCTTAATATGTCTGTTAGAAGTAGTTGGAAGACTTAAATGCAGAAAAGTGCCGTTGAAGATTCAAATAATTTAGAAGAGTCGGCTCTATAAAAAATTGGAGGAGGCTCCAATAAATGGGAGGCGGCTCCAATTCACAAAATGCATTCTACGACACACAATTTGGCTACTGGAGTGCAAAGAGGCGGCTCCTATAATTGGGAGGCGGCTCCAATAAAAATGGGAGGCGGCTCCAATTGATAAAATGTGCTTGCTTTAGTTTTCATGGAGGCAACACCTTGTTTTGGATTTTGACAGAAAATGGCATGACTTCAAATGGACATAACTCAGTCCATAAAACTCCAAATGAGGTGAAATTTAAGTCTAAATTTATTGCCTTGAAGTCAGCTTTCTAAATCCACTGGCTTTGCTCAAAAATTATAACCATAGAGATGGTTATGGTCGTTTTAGTGCAACCTGGTCAGAATTTTCGCAGACCAGAGATATGCATTTTGTAATGCTCATATCTCATTCAATTTAAATCCCTTTTAGGTGAAATTTGAGTCTAAACTCAAGAGATCGAAGTCAGCTTTCTAATGCACCTAGCCTTACTTAAAAATTCCAACTACAAAAATAGTTATAGCAGTTTTAGCATAGGCTGGTCTGGAAATTTTCTGGGCTGAAAATTGCTTCTTTTGAGATAACCATCTTTCTAGCACCTAGGACTTTGATGAATGGCTCAATTTAGTTCAAGACCTATTTCTAAGAGTCTAGGGACATATAAGGATGATAAATATCAAGTTCATGGTGTCCTAGAGTCATTTACTAAAATATAGCAACAAAGGCTTTAAAGATGAAATATTAAGTTCAATGCCTTTTCCTTTTCTTTCTAGACACCAAAGTAAATCTTATGATTAATGTGCATGGTCCTAGCATTTCTAGCTCAAGTTGCGAGTTCTTTCAAAACTTATGCAAGCTTGAACTAACCCTTTCTTAGCAAAGACTTCATATGACAATATCTATGAATGAAGTGCAAAGTCTATTACTAAGGATATAAGAATATGTGAATGATGATAATATGCATGATCCTATAGAGATGAGCTTCAAATGGATTCATAAATACTTTGACATTGAATCCAAAACACTCACCATCCTATCTACCCCTTTTCTTCATGCATTGTCCATGATCGTTTAGGCTTGAGGTAGTATTACTTTCTTTCTTCCTTTGAGTTGCTTTCTTGCTCATTGAAGTCCAAGCTATCTTTGGACATTGCATTTTGTTCCTTGCAACTTCATGTCTTCATTGTATCCATTTCTTTCCTTGATGTGATCTTGAATAATGGAATACTTTGAATGATCTTTAGTGCTTCATTGAGGTCATTCTTTGAATGTGAATAATCTATATAACACTCAATGTAAACATTAGTCCTTAAACACCATTAATGGTTTGTTATTATCAAAACACCTAGATTGTCATTGGATGAAATCCTTAAGGTCAACAGTGGCTTTATTTATCCGATAACTAATTATGCATAGAGGGGTCAAAGTACAACATTGACTTAAAAGTTATTTATTATTTAATTGGAGTTTAATTAATTTCTTTTAATGGAGTAGAAATTAATTAATTAATTAATTTAATTGGGTCCATAGACCAGGCCAATTATTAATTCATTGTAGCCAAGAAAATAATAAGCCCAATATGATTCTCATTCATAGTCCAACTTGATATTAGAATCCTATTAGATTTGAGATATGTGAATTAGAGATGGAGAATGATTTATGGTTTCCTTTTCTGATTTTTATGTTGCCTATATATACATGGGTTCATGTATATTTTAGGAGCTAGAGACTTTTAGAAGAAAAGAAAAAGGAATATATTTTTTTCTCTCTAGATTTTAAGGTTTGCTTTCTCATCTAATGGAGGCTCCCACAAGCATAGTTTTCCAAGGTCATTCATGGAGGCTTATAGGTGATTCCTAAAGACAAAACTATTACCAAGAAGATGAAGATCTAAGGAGATGGCATCTAGTAAGGGGATTTACAATAAGTGAGAACATTCACTTTAAAAGAGAGATATAAGGTTTACTCAAACCTTTGATGTAAGTATTCAATCCATTAATTGAATAATACATTATATTTTATTTTTGCATAAAACTTGTCTCTATTTGACGAATCAAGATCTGTGAATGAAAATCCCTCGAAAAGTTTTTAAAACTAGCACGTTTCCCAACACTTTGTACACCCCTATTATTTGATAAAACTAAAAAATCAAGTACTGAAAATTTTATGAGCTGAAGTTTTTAAGTGGTAATTAAAAAATAATATTTTTTAATATCTTTTAAAATTTTTGGTGTTCAGTGATAAGTGATGTCTTTATCACTTAAAATATTATCTCATTTTAAGTGACGCTTACTGCTTTTAGTCATATTCAAATTGTGTTAATAAATGCACTTAATTTGATAAGCGCTTAATGTGTTCATAATTGTGTGCTGAATTGAGTTATCAAACAACACCTTATAGTTTGAAAGGATATATGGTTTGCTTATAATGGCAAAAGGTGTTATGCATCTCTAAAACTTATGTGAAACACAGTTGGCATGTTCTTTTATAATACTTTTTTGATTCAATATAAGTCTTGATTTTAAAAACTAAGTTTTGATTTTTCAAATGGTGCAGGACTTGAACAAATTTTGATAAATAGACTTTATGCCATTTTCTTGTTTTCAATGCTTTCGGGAGTATTTCAATAAAGAAATGTAATTCATGAAGTTTAGGCTTTAATGATGCTCTTGGGGATGCAACTGTCAATTTGGACCAAGTTTTAATGATGATTCAAGGGTATTTTAGACCCCGAGCACATCTGCGAGAAGAATAAGAGTAAACAGAAAGAAATTTCTAACTATCAGCGGTCGGAGGTCAGAAGCAAGCGCTCGCAGGGGACTCCAGCAAAGAGATGCGCGCGCGTATGGCCACTAACAAGCAACGAGCGCTCGCTGGTTACCTTCAAGGGCTAGGAGTTGAAACCCCAAAATAAGCAAAAGGCATCCTCTAACTGCAAGTGCTCGTAGCCCCAGACCCACTTTGGATTATTTTATTAAAAAGCTGTTTTTGACCCATGCTTTGGGGGAACAATAGTCTGATTTTCTATAGGCTTTTAGGGGCACGAAATACAGAGCCATGTGACTATATTTTGGGATATATCTCATCTTATCATAGTAATTCATATCTTATCTTCATTCTTGGGTTCTAGAGAGAGAAATATTGAGTTTTAGAGAGAGAAGAAGAGGGCAGAAAAGAGATCTTGTGGAGATAGAGTTTTCAGCATCCATGGAAGCCTTCCACCTTGCTTATGAGCAACTAATTCTTCCCTTAGCGAGTTGATGTAGCCATCTACAAGTAAATATGTTTTGATTTGTCTGTATTTTGGGGAAAAATAATGTTAATGCATATCTATGTTGTATAACTTCAATATTGTAAGCAATCTACATCTTGTAATAGAGTTTAATGTTTATATTTTTTCATAATAAAACCCCTTTCTTGTCTTAGAAAACTTTTATTGTGTTTGAATCATGATCATTTTTATAATAACAATGAAAATGATAAGTTATACAAATATTTACATGGCATACAAGGTAAGCACTTCGATATATCATATATAGGAAAGACAAATCATGCTACACATTAGATTAATTTAGATAGGTAGACGATTTGTTCCAACCAAAGATGAACTATTCTTAGTTTTTAAATTGTATGTGCATTTATCCTTTGCGTAAGCCACATGATTAATTGCTATGCTTAATATTGTTTTCCCTATGACAAAATTAATCGGACATAGTTACAACGGGGATGGTGAAGTCAATTCCCTAGCCATCTCTTGTCCATTTTAGTAGCAATTTTATTTATGTAGTTAACAAGCAACAAATCAACTATTCAATCCCAAATTGAATCAGAAGTAATCTTGCAAATTTAATGGCGATAAACTTTACAATCTCTGTGGTTAGACACCCTTTATGTAGTCATATCCTATAAAGACTAGTGTTATTGTAAATGGTTTTTAAATTGAAAAGAATACAACTGTTGCCCAAGAATAGACTCTAGAGGGGGGGTGAATAGAGTTTTTGGCAAACAATGGCCAATTTTTAGTTTTACAAATTCTACTGAATCCTTCTAACAATTATGCAATAATCAAGATATAAACATAAGCAATTAATAACATAAATGTAAAGGAGATAAGGGAAGAGAGATTGAAAACATTCACATGACGATTTTAGCGAGGTTCGAAAACTCCTACTCCTCGGCTCAAGACCCCTCTTGAGACTTCCCAATCTACTATAGCACCTCCTTACGGGTGGAAAGCAAACCTTTACATGAAACAACTCTTTGCTTCACCTTGCTAATAGATAACCTCTCTTAGTCTTCCTTTGGGTCACACCAACCCCTACAAATATGAAGCTAACTTGCTTCTTCTTCCTTGGGCCACACCAACCCTTACAAATTGAAGAACAGATTTTTAGTACAAAGTGATCTCTCACAGATTTGATGTATAAAGTTTAGCTCACTCTAGAGTATATATATGAATACAATGAAGCACAATACTCTTCTAATGATATAGGATGTATGAATATAAGAACAAAAACTCTTTGGATGGTATGTGATGTTTCTTTATTGTAGCCACATTAAATCCCGAAGTCCCCAGCTCTATTTATAGAGTTTTGATGCAACTAATTCAAAAATATAGCTGTTATGCACGGGTTTTAAGGCAAAATAGTTGTTTGAATCAGATCTGGACTTACATCGGTCGTCCGAAATGACTGAGGTCTTTATTTTGGTCGTCCAAAATAACCGAGGCATGTTTGACTACTTCATTTCGGTTGTCTGGTTGTGATCCCAGACTTAGCATGGCTACTACCCAAACTGGTTGTCCGGAATGATTTGTCTATACATTTTGGTCTGCCGAAATGAAACTGCTGCTTCAGAAATTTTGTTCTAAGTTAACAGATGAGAGTTTTTCTACAGGACATCTGCACATACCTTATTTCCATTGAAAACATTTAAGTAAATGTTTCCATTTACTTTAAGTTTACAATGTAAATAAGGAAGTACCCCCCATTTGGATTCAATAAAAAATATAAGAAAATTCAAATCCAACTAAATCAAAATATAAAAATTCAGTTTTAGTACAAATTTGGATTTCCGATAGTTTTGGTAAAAATGAATCCGTATGTAGACCAATGTAGACTTGGTCATAAATTCTGATAAAATCAGTTTAGGCTATTTGAAGTATAAAGAGTTATTACCGGGAAAAATTATTTTGAAATAATCATTATTTTAAAAATCTATTTTTCACACTTAGCCAAAAACACAGTTTTTCATAACATGCATTCTAGGGTCTTAATGTCCGTTACCAACTCATAGTAATGAAGGCTTCTCATGCCTTAATTGTTGACCAATATGAATTATATGATTGATGCGCATGGTCTTAGCATTTCTAGCACAAGTGATGAGTTCTTTCAAAGCTTATGCAAGTTTGAACTAACTCACTATTTAGCAATGACTTCATGTGCAATTATATACGAATGAAGTACATAGTTTATTGCTAATATATATAGGAACATATGAATGATGATATGATATGCATGGTTCTATAAAGATGAGCTTCAAATGTATTCATAAATATTTCGACATTTAATCTTAAACACTCACCATCCTGTCTATCCCTTTCTTCAAGCTTTGTCCATGATCTTTAGGCTTTGAGGTAGTCTTGCTTTCTTCCTTCCTTTGAGTTGTTTTCTTGCTCATTGTAGTCCAAGCTATCTTTAGATAGACTTTACATTTGTTTCTTTGCAACTTTATGTCTTCTTTGTATTCATTGCTTTCCTTGATGTGATCTTGAATAATGGACTACTTAGAATGATCTCTATAGGTTTATTGAGGTTCTTCTTTGAATGTAAATAATCTATATAATACTTAATGTAAACATTAGTCCTCAAACACTATTAATGGTTTGTTATTATCAAAACCTCTAGATTGTCCTTAGATGAAATCCTTAAGAAGAACAACAACGTTTTGGAATACATCAATTTTTTGCAACGTTGCCGAGGATTGTGTTAACGGTTTTGTCGTTAAGTTTAAAGATTAAATCTAGTTTGGTTCTTAGATTAGGAATTGTATATATTTGGTTTTGACATTTTGTTGTTGCAAGTACATTTTGCGGATACGAAGATCATCATTTGGGGAAAAGGAAACGGGGATTTTTAGGACCTCAGGTAAGTTTTTGTATCCCATTTTATGTACTTTTGCTTCCTATGTATATATTGATTATTTGTATGTATGTTAGGTTACCGTTCTTTATCACTTCCATTGCTTGAAAGTGACATTGACATTGTTTCACTTGGAAAAACTCTAAGACAGTTTAGAGGAAACCCTAGGGACCTTATTTTGTTGAGAGAACAAGAGGGTGATAACATGGCCAAGGAAGTAGGGAGAGAAGAAGTTAGACCCGCGGTCCTTAGGGATCATTACATGCTTAAAACTTACACTTTTTCCTCATGCATCCAAATGCCGACAGATGTGTTTATTTTACATGATAAACCACTTGTAATAGTACGAATCCTTATATGATAGGGTTATGTTGACGGTATCGAACCTCAAGGACTGTGTTGGATTGTCAAGTGTAAAATTAATTGCTAATTTAATTTAGAGAAAAGATTTGTTTGTTTTGATTGTATCTAATTACCATAGAAAATAAAAATAAGCAATTGTAACAAAGATTGAGATCAAGATAAGGAATACTTAGGACTTGACCTCACCGTGAACCTCATAATATGGTTGTGACGACCTTGGATTTTTCAACCCAGTATGTCCTATGACGACCCGAAGCGGATCCAAAATGCGGAAGCAAAACAAAAACAAGTCCTTAGAGATGTACATTATCCTTAGGATACAAGAATGAACTTTCAAAGAGTTTCGAGACTCAATGAAAACAAAACGAAGATAAGGGTATCAAAACCCTACTGAAAGAAGGACCAAGGGTAAAATGATTTTACCCTATGAGGAAGGAATTTGACTTCCAACAAGTCAAATGAGATAAAAAAAAACATCCAAAAACATCATTTGGTAACTTCACATAAATTCCTAAGGCCAAAGGAAAAGAAATCCCAAATGAACCCTATCCCGGTTCGAATCGAAACTGATACCCCCTCACTAAAACAAGTATATCTTGAGCTAGGAGAAGAATCTAAATCTAAAATTTATACCATTGCAAATCTTACTTCGACATGGTCAATTTTGACTCAAGAACGGACCAATTTGGAGTTAAAACAAAGAAGTTACATCAGTTCAAAGTTGGAAGACCAAAACTGAACTTCCAACACAAAACTGGAAGACTTGAACTGGTTCAACCTCCTTGAACTGGTTCAACTTGACCAGAGTTGAACTTAAACAGTAAAATTGCAGAAAAAACAGAAAAATGAGATTGGAGCACGGTTTTCGAGACCAAGATGACATTTTTCAAAAAAATGTCGTGAAAAAACTCCCCCTAAAATCACATTTTCTATGTGGAGGAGTTAAGAATAGAATTAATTCCGCAAAAAAATTCCCAAAATGCCTTTAAGCCGAATTTTTCAACAAAAAAGTGAAATGAGTCCATAGGAGACTCAAAACACAAATGAAAGGGTTTTTCATGAAAACGATCATTTACGCAAGCGTAAATAGTGATTTTGAGCGCACTGGAATGGTCCATGGCTCCCGGAAATGGCCGAGTCAAAATCCGACTCCCCAACGGCCAAAAAGGCGAAAATGGACCTAAAATGGAAACTTTGAAGACCCAAATCAACAAATGACTTCAAATGATAGTTTGGCCCTTGGTCACACTTCATACATGATTAATGAGACCCTATGAAAGAATGAAAATGGAATTCCCACACCCGATGCACCCATGATGAAACAATAACTTGTGATTTTTCAAAATTTTTATAATATTTCATGAAGTCAAAATTTACATTGGATACAAAATACATGTCATTGGCTTCCGGCCTCATCTTATACATGTCAAATATAATACAAAAGGTATACTTATGTACACATTACATACATGGAATCAAATATACAAGTTTGACATAAAAAGTACAATGAGGCATTTCATGCTAACATTTGCATGAAATTGAAACTTATAAACTACTAGTTATCTACGGAATGGTGAGCATCACGAACCAAGTCTTCGTACCTGAACAAAACCCCCAGTAACTTCGGGGTGAGTAAACAAGTTTACTCGTAGAGAATGAGCGTGCATAGACTCGATTTCTTTAAAGATTTTTACATTAATTTGAAACAATTCAAAAGGATTATGCCACCTAATGTCTATGTCAAAGGTGAGACCCAGGGAGCATCCTAAGCTACCTTAGATCATTTCTAGCATAATTCACATCCCTCATGCAATTCAAACAATATAGAAACATGTTATACGAAACAACAAGGTATAGATTCTCAAAGCCATCCACTTGAAATCTAAAATCCGAAAACAACAAAGTGGGTCATGCCACCTAACGTCTATGTTCCAAATGAATCTATAGGTTCATTCCTAAGCTACATTTGAACATTTAAAACACAATTCATCATATCGATGCAATTTAACCAATATTGGAACTTCCAACACAACACATCAAACACAAATTCTCAAAGTTAACATCTTGTAACTTAAAATGAGAAATCAAATAAGGAACAACAAGTTACAACATTATATAGTTATCAACTTGAAATGAAATGCGAAATCAAACAAGATGGATACTTGGACGTCACGCCGAATCAGGCTGACACTATGGTTACTTTAGGGTTACTAGCCCATGGGTAACCTCCCTATGTATGCACTTGACTGTAGAGGGACAATCCCCCATACTAGAACCAAGCCCTAGCCGTAGTCAAACAACGACATCCCCAAGTTTTCAAAATCAACAAGTTATGTAACAACGTATATATATCAACATGTATATACAAGATAATCAACTATCTACCATGCAAAACCGAATTTGAAACCCATACAATACATGCTCTAAGTTCACGACCACTATGGCATGAAAAGATGTCGAGTACAAAATATGCAACTCGCTACACAAGACAACAATATAATCCATAAAGAAAACGTGCTCTCATGAATATAAATATAACAACAATGTTATCCTATGCTCAAAACATAACCAAGTGAATATACAATAAGTCCAAGTCCATGATTTGAATATAGAAACAACTTCTAAAACGCAACTAGGTCCATGGAGCCATTAGATAGAATTTAATTACACAAAAATAATTAAATTCTGTAGATTTCAAATCAATTTCAAATAACCTCAAATTATTATATGTTAGACAACATAGCATGCTCATTACATATATCAAATCAAAAGGGCAAAATGAGCAAGACATCATCATGTAGAATTTAATTAATTTGAATTAATTAAATCTCTAATTTTCAAAAGTTGTACAAATGATCCCAAATTAATATATACCAAGCACTAAGTCATGGTCATACCATATATCAAGTCTAAAATGGAATACAAGAAAAATACAATTTATTATAATTTAAATCAAATTAAATCCATTTAATCTCTAGATTTGAAAACTCATTTAAATGGTTCCAAATAATTATATAACAAAGATCAAGTCATGGCCATGCCATATACCAAGTCTAAAGTGAGTTACAAGCAAATCATTATAAATCATTAATTTCTCAAATTGATATTAAACATGCATACAACTTGTATTTCATATAAAAGCAAGTAAAATCACTTGGAAAAATAAATTATAACACCCTTTACCTCACTAAAGAAGAGTCTCTTTAGAATCCAAGGCAAATCAACACAAAATGGCAAACCCTTGAAGGGTTATGTAGAGGAGGATGAGGGGAACAAAAAGTGTTACAAACTTTATAGTCTAAGGTGAGTGGAAGGCCATTAAAAATCAAGGTCAAGGCCTAAGGTTTCAAGCTCCATCCATGGAGGCTAGGGTTTTCTTTACAAGAGAGGGAAGAGATAGAAATTAAGTGTGAAAGAATGTGAGTGGAGGAAATAGAAATCCTCCACTCACTATGTGGTCTTACACCAAGGTCAACACACACAAGTCTTGGTCAATTGCACAAAAACCCTTCTTTAAAACTATAATCCCAAAGTGGCCCAAAATTAATTGCAAGACTTAATTTGGAGCCTACACTTGTCACTCATCCGAGCATCCATTGTAGGCTTAATCCTAAGCCTACACTTGTCAACCATCCATGCCAATAAGTCCACCTATCCTAGGTCAACAAGTAGTTCAATCTCCACCCTCCATGAGTTATCATCCAATACATCAAAGTGTCCCCACATAAATGTCAACAAGTGGACCAATGAGAAGGTGACACTTGTCACACTTTTTCAAAAATTGCAAAAAGGTCCTTTTTGAAAATATCTTCCAAATTAAATTACAAAATGCTCCCTAAGATGAAAAATAATTACTTTATTTAATTACACAAGTAATCCCAAAAACAATAAGTTTCCAAAGAAAGTGTGTATCCACACCCCTAAGGAAGAAAGTGAACAAATGGCATGCATTTCTAAGAAAGTAAAAACACACATGGCATGGAATTTAAATATCATGGATGCATGCAAAACCGGAATCAAATCCGAACATGAAAAGTGAGGTTATGCCAACAAAGTGACAATTGAGAAAAAGACGAAAAGTGAATAGTGTCACAAAAGTGAAAATGTAAAAATGACGCGATCCTCAAAGGAAGTCATCAATCCAAATGAAAGAGTATCGGAAACCATTTCCGAGCACTCAAGATGACACCAAGAGACGAAAAACCGAACTTAGAAAAGAAAAGACAACGAAAAAAATATATCTGTAAAATTTAAGGAAAAAAGAAAGGAAGGAAAATGATCGGGTCATTACAACCTTCCCACCTTAAAGGGATTTCGTCTCCGAAATCCAGCCCCAACAAAGCAAAAGGCGAAACCAGGGTAACTACAGAGTACATCTCTGATTATCCCACACAACAGGCTACAAAAGCGATCCCAAAAGTGAAAGACAACGTACAAACTAATGTCATTCGCACCCACGTGCTCACGACAAGACAACTTCTCAAAAGGAAAATGATCATATGGTCACACAACAAGTCAGAACACACACACAGAAACTAAGGTCAGATGAGGGAACGGAAGACAACAATCGAAAGCATCCCTTCTGAAGAACCATCATAAGGAACCAAAGACAACCACCAAAAGAGCTCCAAAATAACCACATATCAAATCAGGGTACAGAACAAAGACGACATGGCAGTATGAATAGCGACCAGAACCCGCCCACGACGTATTCAAATGTGTGGTAGCAATGACAGTACCTAGTGCCCGCCCACACTTACTCATCAGTAAGGTAGCATCGACAACAACTAGCACTCGCCCACAACACACAACCTTGTACGGTAACATCACAATATAAGACACTAATTCATAACCTGCACCCACTAGGTCTACTCATGAAACCTCTCAATACAAATGACATCAATGTCGTAAATCATCATTACCAAAAGCAATTCAGTAACCCGGCATTCCGCAAGAGTTGAGACATGGTCCAAAGACGTCGACATCCCGGCCATTCTCAAAATCCTAATGGCAATGTTACAGGTACCTTCCAGCTTAAGGTCTTAATCCTCAATACAACAAAACCAACAACTTCAGTGTCTCCAAACACTTCTATTAATAGCATCAATCAAAATTCCAAAGCTTGAAAAACAAATCAAAACCACCAGGAATCGAAACAAACTTCACTACAAGACATTTGATCGAAAGTCCCACATATCTCCCTGAAACAGATCAACTATAAGACCAATCACCATGATTAAACATCAGATCCACATCCCTATCACTAATAACTAGTTCCTCGAAAAATAAGTCCACCACGTAGCACACACATCAAAATCCTGACAACTAAGGTCACAAAACAAATCTCTCAAAACCGTGCTTGGCATCACTAAGCTAAATCAAAATTCCTTAATTTCCATCGATCCATAAATAACCACTGGAACTACAATTCCTCAAGACTATGCCTAGTCATAACTAGGATGAAAAAACTCTACAAACAAGCCAAATCCAACGGCGATCCTCTAAAAACTTCTCCTAAGAGTTAACCACATCAAGGTTTCCAAAAATGAAACAAGTCTCCAAAAGACATCCCTAAACAGCGTCAAACTCACACAACGAGTTAACCAAATCCTCAATCAAATGGACACAAGTCTCCGTAAAATGATCTCACACTAATCAACTCACTCTAAGCACAACAAACTCCGTTAACAACCACGGTAAAACTCCCCAAGGGAAGACATGAAAGAAATGAAACTACTAGTTCTAAGAAAGACAACACCAAGATTCTGTCTAAAAAATGAAAGACAATAACGTCAAAGACTTCACCCCCTACATGGAAGTAAGTTGACCAAAATCAACCAAATCCTCACCAAGGACTCAAGACAACAATGGTGATCTTTACGGACTAGTCAACCCCAAAACTGTGCATAATGTAACGGAGAGAAGAGACTCACTCCTTGTGAAGTCCCTTACTCGAACCAAGAAAGGAAGAGGAACCCTATTCTCCCACAAGTGTCAATGCGACAAATACAAAAAGGGAATAAAAAGGGATAACTAAATATAGAAGTCATGCATATGACAAGGAATGCAACTACCAAGTAAGTAAATCTACTTACATAGATAAAATCAAGGGTACATACGGCACATTTCCACATAACACAAAAGCAAGTCATTAAAGCACAGTAATAACATGGCATCTCTAAGTATGTATGCAAGGCATGCTAATGTCACACAACAAGAAGACAAATGTGGATACACTTCCACCTACTCATGCATCACAATATCATAAGTCATGCTACTAATATGGCAGTAAACGAAATTATAGAAGATAAACAGATGCAACAATGAACCCTATGGACATTGTGTCCTAGAGTGTCTAGGAAAAAGGAAAGACCAGTCATAGCCATAATCTGACTTTAAAACCCAAGGCGACAACAACCTGTCTCAAAACAAACACGAGCCCTTACCACAATAGTAAGACTCTAACAATCCACCTCTGAATCTAGAGGTGACACTATGAGTGACACTAACAATGCAATGCTCTCACCAACCTAAAAGATCAATCAATTGACTCAACCACAAAAGCGTCATCACGCAAGAAGAACTCAAAGAAAATGGCAACTATAGCCATACCATCAACAATCAAATCAATCTCAAGAATCATCCTTAAAACGATCATCAATCACTGACCAAAAGGACTACGCCTATCGGAACAAAACCAACGGTGATCCCACCCGGACTGCGCTCGTAGCTAGCCAGTACGGTAGCATGACAGTGTCATACACTCGCCCACAAACGTACCCGCCTACGAAAGTTGCAATCTCAGAGGAATCATCCCGTACAACCAAGGATCCTAAGAGGTCCATAACCAACAAATCCAGCACTACGGTAACGCCAAATGACTCACCTCAGAGAGCCTAAACAAAAGGTGTCTTACCACCTACCTCAAAACCAATGCTAGGTCGACACAACCTATGCTACTACGAAACCAAACTGACAAATGCTAACAGCATCTAAGAAGAGTGCCTAAACAAAACTAGCCACACCAACCATCGTACTAAGTGCCAATTCACCAAGCAACTCAACCTTGACTCAAACATCCCATGACTAATCCCAAGTCCTGTCAAATATGCAAAACAATTATGCATATACAATTCTAATCTAGCATACATCATATGTCATACTGTTTACATTAGAATAAAATCATGCTAAACAATGACATACCACATATAGCACATAAGCACATAAACATGTTATCAAACCAAAACATGTTATCATAAAGCATATAAACACAAAGAGTATGGCAACACAAGCATGATATGCACCCAAAACCTGTCATTCTAAGGTTTTCGAACCTAGGAGCTCTGATACCACCTGTGATGACCTTGGATTTTTTAACCTAATGTGTCTTGTGACGATTCGTAGCAGATCCAAAATGTGGAAGCAAAACAAAAACAAGTCCTTAGAGATGTACATTATCCCTAGGTTACAAGAATGAACTTTCAAAGAGTTTAGAGACTCAACGGAAGCAAAACGAAAATAAGGGTATCAAAACCCTACCGAAAGAAGGACTAAGGGTAAAATGGTCATTTGACCCTAAGAGGAAGGAATTTGTAACGACCCTAGATTTTTTAACCCAGTGTGTCACCTATGATGACACAAAATAGGTTCAAGATGCGGAAGCAGAAGAAGAAAAATGGCCTCAAGGGACGTGCGTTATCCGTAAGACATCAAGATGACTCTCCGTTGACCTACGGAACTCAAATGAGCTAAGTAAATAAAGCAAGAGTGCCTAACCCAAAAGGAAATGAACCAAGGGTAAAGTGGTCATTTCACACTAAAATGGGTGCTTCAGTGCACACCATTGGAAAGACAATGAAAAATAAACAAAGTTAGACTCAAGAATCGCCTGATTCTGAGTTCGAATAGAATAGATATGAATGAAAACAAAATGACTTTCTCCGTTTAAGGAT
This sequence comes from Cornus florida, assembly GCF_030987335.1. Taxonomy (NCBI): domain Eukaryota; kingdom Viridiplantae; phylum Streptophyta; class Magnoliopsida; order Cornales; family Cornaceae; genus Cornus; species Cornus florida. Next base: position 42,078,442 of record NW_026775571.1, read on the forward strand.
TACCATGACCTTATCTCACTAGAACTAGAATAGCTCCCACTATAGGTGGAGTTTTAATAAATGGTTGGCACCATTGGAAAACTGACTTTGAGCTCTTGAATTTAGAATCAAGAATGACCAAATTTGGATTTGAAATGAAAGAGTTATGACCTTCTGAAGTCAATGCAACAAAGCTGACCAAGGAAAAACGGAAATGGGAAGTTCAAGGGAGGATCGGTCAACTGAAATGCAACCACCAGTCGACCGAAACTCAACCATCAGTCGGCCGAACCCCAATGATCAGCCAGCTGAAACAAGGTTTTTCAATACTGGAATGGACCCTTAAGCATGTGTCAGCCGACCGATGGAGTTTCATCAGCCGACCGATGCCTCTGTTGCTGCTATGGAAAGCTGCTGCAATGGTAAAAATGGTGCTTGGTTCATCTCTATGGTTCTACATGCATTCTACATGATCCGAACAAGTTTCAAAACACTTTCTAGGCCCGTTCAAACATCTAAAACAAGCCAAAGCAAGGAGGAGCTCAAATAACACTAAAGGGTTTTGTGAAATGTGGACATGCATGCACATGTAAAAAGACATTTGAGACGGGTCCCAATGGTCCGCTGCTTCAAAATGTCAAGAATGCAAAATATGGCCTCTCAATGGCCAAAAATGCCTAAAAACACTATAAATGGAACCACAATGCAAAACCTAGAATGAAATGGTGTTTGGCCCTTGGCCACACCTTAAACATGATCATAGAAACCCTATGAAACATAGAGAATGGAATTCCAACACCCGATGCAAAAGTTATGAAGTAATGACTTAGCATTTTTCAATATTTTCATATAAAACCTTGGAAACGAAAGTGCATAGAATACAAGATACGTGTCATTAGCCTCCGGCCTCATTTTATACATGTTGAATATAATGAAAAGAGTGTACTTATGCACACTTTACATAAATGGAATTAAGAATACAAGTTTGATACATGAGGCTACAAAAAATGGCATTTCATGCTAACACTTGCATGAAATGGAAACTTGAAGCTATAAGTCATCTAAGGAACAAAAAACATCACGAACCAAGTCTTCGTACCTGAAACAGCCCCCAGTAACTTCGGGGTGAGTAAACAAGTTTACTCGTAGAGAATGAGCATGCATCGACTCGATTTCTTTCAGATTTTTAGACTTACATGATACAGTTCAAAATGGTCATGCCACCTAACGTCTACGTCAAGATGAAACTCAGGGAGCATCCTAAGCTACCATAGAGTAAAAGCAATAAGAATCATGATATATCTACATATATGAAACAAGTCAAGATTGGGATGATCCAAAGAACACGACAAGAAGGATGCTTGAGTACAGATTAACATGAATTACATTTTTTAATATGATTAAATAAGGTTTGGAATAATCCGTACAACATGACAAGAAAGTACTAGAATACAAGTATCACATTATTAATGGAATTGAACAAGGTTTGGAACATACTAATTAACACGACAAGAAGTATACTCGAATACAAGTTAACACGAATTACATTATCAATGCAATTAACATGATTGGAGCATTCCAATTAATACGATAGAAGCAATACACGAAATCAAGAACAAGACATAATATCTATGCAATTAAACAAGAATGGAACATTCTATGAAACATGAAAATAGTTATATATGAATCAAGAATAAGGCATAATATCTATGCAAGTAAACAAGATTGGAGCATTTCACACACACGACAAGTTTAAATCTTCAAGGAATAACAACTTGAAATTTAAAGAGTGAAATCAACCAATGTGGAAACTCGAATATCGCCCGAATTAAAACCGTACTCTTGAGATCACTTTAGGGCTACTAACCTATGGGTACCTTTCCCCTAGTGCGCACTATAGTGTAGGAGGACATTCCCCCATACTAGAACCAAGTCCTAGCCATGTCAATTCTTGATTGATATCCCAAGTCCCAAAATCAATAAGTTGTGCAACCAAGATTGTATCAAAATACAAGAAATGCATTAACCACGTTTCATACACAACCAAGATTTTGGAATACACAAGTCATGGCCTAAGTTCTCAACTATAATGGTATGTGAAATGTCAAGAAATCATAGTGTACATCTATATAGACTATAACCAAGATTTATAGCACACGAAATCTATTGAAGTAAATATACCACAAGTATAAGATACATGATTCAATTACTCACTAAACAACACATGTGTAATTAAATCATTCCAAGACAAATGTGCATGTTCATTAAGTACATTAATGAAACCTAGATACAAGGAGTCACGATGCTTGATAAAAAGATAAAGGTACATGAAATACAAGTCCGATTCATAAATTAACACGAGTTCAATATCAAAGCATGATTAACGCGATGGAAGTATGTAAGGAAATTTAATCTACTTAAGGAATTAAATTGTCAAGATTACAATACAAGTTCAAGGATCATGTCAAGGACAAGTCTAATGTCAAGTTACAAGTTCATTTCATACAATATATAGCCATGTGAATTAAGTCCCATACAAAGGAAATAATTTAAATATAAGTTTCAAAACTTATTCGATTATTCTCAAATTTATACATGTGAGGGAACTTGTCAAGGAAAACATGAATGCTGAGAAACTTAATCAAGACAAGGGAGCCACTGAATTGATTTTAATTACTCCTTTTAATTAAAATCTCTAAGTTTTGAAATTCATCCTAATTATTTCAATTTAATATATGTTATGCAACTTGTCAAGACTTGATTTACTAGCACGATACAAGTGATTTTCATGCAATGCACGGCCATGAATATTAAACTTTAATACTAGAAAAATAATAAATGAGAAGTTTCAAAACTTAATCAAATATTCTAGATTTAATATATGTGAAACTATATGACATACATATCAAGAATATCAAGTCGGAATTCAAACGGAGTCAATAGTACGCATGGAATAAATTAATTAATCAATTAATTAAATATTCTATAGATTTTAAAACACCTCCGATTGCTCTCAAATTCACCTATGTTAAAGAGCACGCCAGGGCCTAATATAATTTGCTAACACGCATTGATTTCAAGCTAGTTAAGGCCACATGATTTAATATTTTCTTCAAGATAAATATTAATAAAATCTTCGTTACTTGTCCAAATGATCTAGATTTAATATATATGAATCTACATATCAAGGGGTAATATTCTATCATGACACATGTTTAAACAAAGTTATGAGCAATCGGGAAAATCAAATCTCATACTAGAAAATAAATAATCAAAAGTTCTAGATTTAATATCCTAGCATGTAAACAAGTTGTATATACATCACAAGCATGCAATATAACAAGAAAATAAATTATAACACCCCCTACCTCAATTTGAGATAAAAATCTCAAAAGCCCACTGAAATAAAAGTGCTCTGAATCCAACGATACCGAAAGCTTTGTCGGGGACAACACGATGAACAAGAATCCGAAGGAAGCCCCATGAAAATCACAACTTGACTTCAAAACTGAACTCAAAATTTGGTCAGAAATGGGTTCTAATAAGGGTGAAAGGTAGAGCTCGTCGAGGGGAACAATAAACGTGAAGGCTAAAGACTTTTCACTTAGGAAATCAAGTGGAGGAGAAAAAGAAAAGGTGGTAGCCCCATGGGCATCCATGGCTGCCGGCCAAGAGAGAAAGAAGAAGAAGGAAATCTGATTTTTCTTCTTTAAGTCCCCTATTTATAGAAAATCTCAAAAAGTGCCCCGAAAGTGCCCCGCCGGGTCTGGAAAAGTGGATTTTGAGAAACTCTGAAACTGGAGAAAAATGACTAGAACAGAATTCTAAGAGTACACGACTCGACGAAATGTGAAAATGAATCTCGTACGAGGATCTAGGCTCCAGACGCGGTATTTTTGCAATAACTTTCGTTAATTGCACAATGGCCCCTCCAAAAAGGGTTAACTGAACTAATAACCCAGAATGAATATATCTTCCAAAAATATTTTCTTAGATACCCCTGAAATAAAATATCTTGAAAAGATATTTACGAAAAACACCCCAAGAAAAGAAAATATTTCTGAAGAACTGTGCATCTATTCCCCTATGGACACCGGGAGCAACCAGAGTACTTTCTTGCAAAAGTAAAGATACGAATTTCGAGGAAACCACTGAAGATGAAGACACACGAAGTCAAAAACCAACTCTGAGCATGAAAAGTGAGGTTGTGCCAAAAACTGACAAACGTGGAAAAGACAAAATAGGGAAAAGACGAAATAGGGAAAAAGACAAAGAGTGAATAGTGTCCGAAAAGAGAAAATGCGGAAATGACTCGGTCCTCAAATGAAGTTGTCAATCCGAAAGAAAGAGTCTCAGAAACCATTTCCGAGCACTCAAGACGATACTATGCGATGAGAAACAGAGCTCAGAAAGGAAAATTAAACGGAAAAAAATTATCTGTAAAATTTCAGAAAAAGGAAAGGGAGGCAAATGACCAAGTCATTACAACCTACCCTCCTTAAAGAAATTTCGTCCTCGAAATTTGGAACATACCGGAAGAAACAGAACATGGACCGAACAAATGGTTAAACCAAAGGATGGCTCATAAGCACTGAAGGAACTCAAAACCATGAACTAAGACAACACCTCATACGAATCGGCATGTTAACTCAATGTCAACCACCGAGAGAATCCCAAGACAACGAAACGTTAAAACACAACAAAAGAAGAGAGTGATAAGGCAGTACAAACAGCGACCAGTACCCGTTCACACTTACTCGTCAGTAAGGTAGCATGACATTATAAGGCATTAGTCCATAACATGCCCCAACCAGATCAACTCTGAAAACCTATCGATAAGGATGACATCAATGTCGAAGATAATCATTACCAAAAGCACCACGGGAACCAGGTATCTGCGAAAGTTGGGGTAGCTAATCCCAAAACTCTGACAACAATGTTATAGGCACCGCTAAGCTTAAGGCCTTAGATCTAGAAGCCAAGAAGGAGAAGGAAATGAAATGGTGCCTCCCTGGCCCACGTCTCACTCCACCAGATAGGGAAAAGGAAATGAATCGCAGTCCTCTACGTTCACATGAGCCTTACTGGCATCAACCGATATAACAGACAAGAAGGTTTCCTACATAGGTCCTTACAGAATGAATTCCTCCTATCCAAGGAAGAAACTCATAAAACAAGAATGTCTCCAAGGGATACGACAGACCCCAAGTGAAAATGCTAAAACCAGACATGAAAGTAAACTGCTAGCATGCAACATAGCAACGAACTATCTACTTAAGGTGCCACATAAGCAACCAGACATGTTATCAAATCAAAACATGTTATTAAAAAGTACATAAGTACATGGTACGACGATAGATGTGAATGAAAAACGTAAGGTATGCTAACATACGTCGCATACGGTCATGCTAACATAAGCACGTAGACATGATATCACACCAGGACATGATAACGACACAGACCTTGTTATCAGGAAGCATATATACACACAAGCATGCTTAACAAATAATAGGCGTCTCAAAACACCTGAACATGTGAATATGTTATCATACAAGGCATGTTATCAAACAAGACATGTTATCAAGATACTACGGATATATCAAAGCATAACAACATGAGCATGATATGCACCCAAAGTCATCCAAGGTATTCGAACACGGACGCTCTGATACCACCTGTAACGACCCTGGATTTTTTAACCCAGTGTGTCACATATGATGACCCAAAATAGGTCCAATATGCGGAAGCAGAAGAAGAAAAATGGCCTCAAGGGACGTACGTTATCCCTAAGACATCAAGATGACTCTCCGTTGACCCACGGAACTTAAATGAGCCAAACAAATGAAGCAAGAATGCTTAACCCAAAAGGAAATGAACCAAGGGTAAAGTGGTCATTTCACACTGAAATGGGTGCTTCCGTGCACACCATTGGAAAGAAAACAAAAAATAAACAAAGTTGGACTTAAGAATCGCCTGATTCTGAGTCCGAACGGAATAGATATGAATGAAAACAAAATGACTTTCTCCGTTCAAGGATTACTATGACCCTATCTCACTAGAACTGGAATAACTCCCACTATAGGTGGAGTTTTGATGAATGGTTGGCACTATTGGAAATCTGACTTTGAGCACTTGAACTTAGAATCAAGAATGACCAAATTTGGATCTGAAATGAAAGAGTTATGACCTTCTAAAGTCAATGTAACAAAACTGACCAAGGAAAAACGGAAATGGGAAGTTCTAGGGAGGATCGGTCGACCGAAATGCAACCACCAGCCGGCCGAAACTCAACCGTCGGTCGGCCGAACCCTAATGATCAGTCGGTCGAAACAAGGTTTTTCAATATAAGTCTACTGGAATAGAATAGGGAAAAGACGAAATAGGGAAAAAGACAAAAAGTGAATAGTATTCGAAAAGTGAAAATGCGAAAATGACTCGGTCCTTAAAGGAAGTTGTCAATCCGAATGAAAGAGTTTCAGAAATAATTTTTGAGCACTCAAGACGACACTATGCGATGAGAAATAGAGCTCAGAAAGGAAAATTAAACGGAAAAAAATTATCCGTAAAATTTTAGAAAAAGGAAAGGGAGGCAAATGACCGGGTCATTACAGAATTTGACTTCCAAAAAGTCAAATGAGATCAAAAACATCCAGAAACATCCTTTGGTAACTTTAAATGAAATCCCAATGCCAAAGGAAAAGAAATCCCAAATGAACCCTATCCCGGTTCGAATCTAAACTGATACCCCCTCACTAAAACAAGTATATCTTGAGCTAGGAGAAGAATGTAAATCTAAAATTTATACCATTGGAAAGCTTACTTCAAAACTGTCAATTTAGACTCAAGAATGGACTAATTTGGAGTTAAAACAAAGAAGTTACATCAGTTTAAAGTTGGAAGACCAAAGCTAAACCTGCAACACAAAACTTGAAAACTTGAACCGGTTCAACCTCCTTGAACAGGTTCAACATGGAAAGTACACCCATACTGGACCAAAATGACATCTTGAACCAGTTCAACCTTCTTGAACCGGTTCAACCTTCTTGAACCGGTTCAATTTGACCAGAGTTGAACTTAAACAGTAAAATTGCAGGAAAAACAGAAAAATGAGATTGGAGCATGGTTTTCGAGACCAAGATGACATTTTCCAGAAAAATATCGTGAAGAAACTCCTCCTAAAATCACATTTTCTATGTGGAAGAGTCAAGAACAGAATTTATTTCCCCAAGAAAATTCCCAAATGCCCTTAAGTCGAATTTTTCAACAAAAAGGTGAAATGAGTCCATAGGAGGCTCAAAACACAAACGAAAGGGTTTTTCATAAAAATGATCATGCACGCAAACGTAAATAGTGATTTTGAGTGCACGGGAATGGTCCGTGGCTCCCAGAAATGGCCAAGTCAAAATTCGACCCCCCAACGGTTAAAAAGGCGAAAATAGACCAAAATCAACAAATGACTTCAAATGATTGTTTGGCCCTTGGCCACACTTTATACATGATTAATGAGACCCTTTGAAAGAATGAAAATGGAATTCCCACAGCCGATGCACCCATGGTGAAAACAATAACTTGTGATTTTTCATTATTTTCATAATATTTCATGACGTTAAAATTTATATTGGATACAAAATACATGTCATTGGCCTCCGGTCTCATCTTATACATGTCAAATCCAATACAAAAGGTGTACTTATGTACACATTACATACATGGAATCAAATATACAAGTTTGACATAAAAAGCTACAACGAGGCATTTCAAGCTAACATTTGTATGAAATTGAAACTTATAAACTACTAGTCATCCACGGAATGGTGAGCATCACGAACCAAGTCTTCGTACCTGAACAAAACCCCCAGTAACTTCGGGGTGAGTAAACAAGTTTACTCGTAGAGAATGAGCATGCATAGACTCGATTTCTTTAAATATTTTTGCATTAACTTGAAACAATTCAAAAGGATCATGCCACCTAACGTCTATGTTAAAGGTGAGACTCAAGGAGCATCCTAAGCTACCTTAGATCATTTCTAGCATAATTCACATCCCTCATGCAATTCAAACAACATAGAAGCATGTTATATGAAGCAACAAGGTATAGATTCTCAAAGCCATCCACTTGAAATCTAAAATACGAAAACAACAAAGTGGGTCATGCCACCTAACGTCTATGTTCCAAATGAATCTATAGGTTCATTCCTAAGCTACATTTGAACATTTAAAACATAATTCATCATATCGATGCAATTTAACCAACATTGGAACTTCCAACACAATACATTAAGCACAAATTCTCAAAGTTAATATCTTGTAACTTAAAATGGGAAATCAAATAAGGAACAACAAGTTACAACATCATATAGTTATCAACTTGAAATGAAATGCGAAATCAAACAAGGTGGATACTTGGACTTCAAGCCGGATCAGGCCGACACCATGGTTACTTTAGGGTTACTAGCCCATGGGTAACCTTTCTATGTACGCACTAGACTGTAGAGGGATAATCTCCCGTACTAGAACCAAGCCTTAGCCGTAGTCAAACAACGACATCCCTAAGTTTCCAAAATCAACAAGTTATGCAACAACGTATATATATCAACATGTATATACAAGATAATCAACTATCTACCATGCACAACCGAATTTGGAAACACATACAATACATGCTCTAAGTCTACGACTACTATGGCATGAAAAGATGTCAAATACAAAATGTGCAACTCGCTACACAAGACAACAATATAATCCATAAAGAAAACATGCTCTCATGAATATAAATATAACAATAATGTTATCATATGCTCAAAACATAACCATGTAAATATACAACAAGTCCAAATCCATGATTTGAATATAGAAACAACTAGGTCCATGGAGCTATTAGATAGAATTTAATTACACAAAATAATTAAATTCTCTAGTTTTCAAATTAATTTCAAATAACCTCAAATTATTATATGTTAGACAACATAGCATGCTCATTACATATATCAAATCAAAAGGGTAAAATGAGCAAGACATCATCATGTAGAATTTAATTAATTTAAATTAATTAAATCTCTAATTTTGAAAAGTTGTTCAAATGATCCCAAATTAATATATACCAAGCACTAAGTCATGGTCATACCATATATCAAGTCTAAAATGGAATACAAGCAAAATACAATTTATTATAATTTAAATCAAATTAAATCCATTTAATCTCTAGATTTGAAAACTCATTTAAATGGTTCCAAATAATTATATAATAAAGATCAAGTCATGGCCATGCCATATACCAAGTTTAAAGTGAGTTACAAGCAAACCATTATAAATCATTAATTTCTCAAATTGATATTAAACATGCATACAACTTGTATTTCATATAAAAGCAAGTAAAATCACTTGGAAAAATAAATTATAACACCCCCTACCTCACTAGAGAAGAGTTTATAGAATTCAAGACAAATCAACACAAAATGGCAAACTTTTGAAGGGTTATGTAGAGGAGGATGAGGAGAACAAAAATTGTTCCAAGCTTTATGGTCTAAGGTGAGTGGAAGGCCATCAAAAATCAAGGTCAAGGCCTAAGGTTTCAAAATTCATTCATGGAGGCTAGGGTTTTCTTTACAAGAGAGGGAAGAGATAGAAATTAAGTGTGAAAGAATGTGAGTGGAGGAAATAGAAATCCTCTACTCACTATATGGTCTTACACCAAGGTCAACACATACAAGTCTTAGTCAATTGCACAAAAATCCCTCTTTAAAACCATAATCCCAAAGTGGCCCAAAATTAATTGCAGGACTTAATTTGGAGCATACACTTGTCACTCATCCAAGCATCCATTGTAGGCTTAATCCTAAGCCTACACTTGTCAACCATCCAAGCCAATAAGTGCATCTATCCTAGGTCAACACGTGGTTCAATCTCTACCTTCCATGTGTCATCATCCAATGCATCAAAGTGTCCCCACACAAATGTTAACAAGTGGACCAATGAGAGGTTGACACTTGTCACACTTTTCAAAAATTACAAAAAGGTCCTTTTTGAAAATATATTCCAAATTAAATTACAAAATGGTCCCTACGACGAAAAATAATTACTTTATTTAATTACACAAGTAATCCCAAAAACAATAAGTTTTCAAAGAAAGTGTGCATCCACACCCTTAATGAAGAAAGTGAACAAATGGCATGCATTTCTAGGAAAGTAAAAACACACATGGCATGGAATTTAAATATCGTGGATACATGCAAAACTGGAATCAAATCCGAACACGAAAAGTGAGGTTATGCCAACAAAGTGACAATCGAGAAAAAAGACAAAAAGTGAATGTGTCACAAAAGTGAAAATGTGAAAATGACTCGATCCTCAAAGGAAGTCGTTAATCCAAATGAAAGAGTATCGGAAATCATTTTCGAGCACTCAAGATGACACCAAGAGACGAAAAACCGAACTCAGAAAAGAAAAGACAACGAAAAAAATTTATCCGTAAAATTTGAGGAAAAAAGAAAGGAAGGAAAATGACCGGGTCATTACAATAGTCAATTGATTAAACCTTAGGGATTTCACTATTTATGCATGATTGGGAATTAAATGGATTAACATCCAATTTAATTCAATTTCAATAAGATATATCATGAATTTACGTTAAGGTATAACCTATATTCGGTTAGCACGAATTATCTACCTAACTACTTTAAACTAATTTGCAGAATAATTCGTCTTCCTTAAGCATAAATTATCAAAACATTCATTCATAATACAATTTAAGCACTATTGCATGATCACTATTCAAATTGTTATGAGAAACCCTTAACCACCAATCTTAAATAATAAGAATAGTTCAGATTTGATTAAAGTAAATTCAATTCTAAGACAAGACATTAATTTCATCAAAAAACAATTTTATTCATTAAAACTCCAATTGCATAGAAATACTAAATCAATTACTCATAATCATGCAATTAAAATACATAAACAATGAAAATCCCTAAAGTTAAAGAACAATCAAACCATATTATTTGGATTCGGGTTATATTAATGCCATAAGAGAAGATTTAGCTACTGATGAAGATGGATGATAACATCGTTATTGGTGTAGAAAACATCTTCATGGACTGTAACTCTTCTTCTTGGGATCTTCTTTTTCAATCTTTAAAGAGAACTCCAAAACCCTAAAAGCCGCCATGAGATATGAAAATTTCCAGAGAGATTTCTTTGTGACCTTACATCTTCTTTCATAGGAGAAACTGAATCCTAATCCTTATTAGATGGGCTTTAGGACTTCTAGAGTCATCTGGGCCCGTCTTTAACTTAAAAGGACAAATTTTATAATAATCCTGCACTTAAAGAAACTTTTAGGATAAAAAATGCTCGAGTACAAAATTTTGTGTCAAGCTCTTCAGCTTGTGCTCAAGTATAAAGATTTATGCTCGAGCATTTCTTTCCATACTTAGCCATTTTTCTAATTCATAATTTCCGAAGTGTCTTTTCTTTCAACACTTAGAATATTTTCTGACTTTCTTAAATTTATGCTCGAGCACAAAATCTTATGCTTATGCTCAAACATTTTGGCCAATACTCGAACTTTGGGGCCAAGAATTTTCAAAGCGTCATTTCATCTTCCCAGGGGAATTTGTGCTCGAGCATTTTGGAAAATGCTCGAGCATAAAGGTCTTATGCTCGAGCCCAAAATACTTAGCCAATTTCTGCTATTTTCTTTAATATGTGCTCGAGCACCAAAGGGCCTGTGCTCGAGCTTTGGGACTTATATTCCTTTAATCACCCCAAAATAGCTCTAGAATAAGCTTAGAAGGTCCGATACATCTTTAGAAACTTCGGAAACATTTATTTGAGCTTCAGAATTATGGTTTTGTCCCATTCTTTGGGAAATGACCTACAAAAGGAAAATATTCTAAAATAAGTATAAAACCGAGATAAAGACAATGCTAAGGTACTAACTATGCGTGTTTAAGGGCTTGAATATGAAATATTCAGCGCTTATCACATCCCCAAACTTACATATTGCTAGTCCTTTAGCATTACAGAACTAAATAACAAAAACAAAGATAAGAATCAAACAGTCCACTTTCATGGGAATCACGATTGCATTTAGCATATGCAACAAGCCTTTAAACCCCTAGGTTACCCCTAGGGAACAAGTTATAGTCTCTCCAGAGATGATACCCATAAACATCTCAAAATCTTAGATTTTGTTGCAACGTGGGACTGATTGGTCGTGTCGTTGGCATCATGCTTGGGAGCGACACGGGCAGCGTCGAGATTTTGTTGTGAATGCCCTAGTTGCTGGGGATCATTGCTGACCCCTTGATCCATTGGAGCCAGTGGCGGGTTCATTATGCAGCTCAAGCCAACGGCCTTGGGGAATTTACTGCTCACTAGCTAGCAGAGGCGGAGGTATATTGGCCCATTGAACGGCGGCCCTGAGTTTTTCATTCTCCTGTCGTAAGGCATTGATTTGTGCTGTACTTGCCTCACTGGTTTGCCTTAAGGTATTGATCTGCTCTGTTTTAGCCTCGTCCGCCTATCGTATAGTATTGAGTTGTTCTTACATCTCTTCACGCATTTTCTGCATGATCTCTAGCTGCTACATTTAAACGGCATCTGATCCTATTACCATCCTGAAGCGGTGTCGCATGTATAAAAAAACTCAAGAACGGTAGTGAGAGGCTTTTAGCAAGCTTCCCACAGACGGCACTAAAGTGTAGGTGCAAAAAATTTCAAACTGAATATGGTAACTCGACCCAAAAAATTTTACACTCAAACATGCAATCAAAAAACATACAAACAAAAATAGAAGATAGGAAATTAGATCAAGGAAGAACAATGGCTTATAGATCTGGGAATCGAATGTCTTTTCATTGGGTCTTGCCCCTGTATTTATATCCATACAGTGAGATTATTTTGGAGTTGTTATTGTGCATTACATATATGACTTTAATTCTCTACTTATTCTTTGCAATTTGTTTGTTGAGTATTACTCCCAGCCGTGTTAACTAAGGTTTTGAGTTGGGCTGGTTTTTACTTTTTGGGCCGAATCTTCGCTTGTTGTGATTCATCTGGATTTTTTATTATTTTGCTTGGTTTGGGTTTCTTTCCTCGACCCAATGCATCTAACAAGTCCTTTTGCTTAATTTTGTTGCCATATGGCGTTTTGTGAGTGGTGGGAAAATTCCCTCCACAGTCTATGACCCAATGACTAGTTAAGCCCACATAAAGCTCTAGGGAAATTTTTGACCTGATTTTTTTCTTACGGGTTATGAACCTTATTTAGTACTCTCTTGTACCCTAATATATAAGGGCACTTAAGGTTTTGGGTTAAACCTTGTAATCTATAGATTTTACATAGTGAATCCTTTTGTCAAATATTTACTATGGACGTATGCTTTGTCGAACCATGCTAAATCTTTATGTTTTTTTTTTATGGCATATTTATTTTCTGTCGTGTTTCTTGGTTTTTTCTTGGGTTTACTGCATTTGCTATAATAAAGGGGTTTGACGAGATTCTATGGAGGAGTTCTTCGTATTGAATTTGTTACCCAATAATAGACTATGGAGAGGGGAAGGGTGAATAGAGTCTTTGGCAAACAATGACTAATTTTTCGGTTTAAAAGATGTGCAAATCTTGAGCAATTATTTCAATAACTTGTGCAAGATAGATATAACAAGATAAGTATAATATTAAAGAAGATATGGGAAAAGAGATTGCAAATTATAACACGCCGATTTAGTGAAGTTTGGAACTCCTAATCCTCAGCTCAAGATCCCTCTTGAGACTTTCCCGAATCCACTATTCCTTCATCTTTCTTGCAGTTGGGTTACTATTATAGCGACCCAACTAGTCGCCCTTAGCAACCTGAAGGTCACTATCGTAGCAGCCTAAACTAGGTCGGTGAAAAAATGAACTATTTCCTTCATTGAAGGAAAGCAGAAGAACTCCGGGCATGAACCTTGATATGGGTCGCTGGAATAGTGACCCACTTCTTGCCCCAATAGTGACCCAAGTCACTGCCATGAAGAACAACGCCCATTAGGGTCACTTTTTCGACTCCTACGACCACTGTCGAAGTAGTGTATGTCGTTGATGGCTACAAAGAGGAGAGAAAGAGAAAGCAAGAAACCATGCATGGGTGTGGTTAATGGTTTTGGGTTATCTTAATTCATGTTATCCTTGCATACGCTTTATCTCCATCGTGAGGTAACTTCATGCATGCAATCAATATTTCATGGACATGTTCTCGAATGGCTGGGCAATGATATTCAATGGATGGGCTATATCTTGCATCATGATGATCTCCATAGACTTTAACTATTACAATTCAATAATGAAAAATAAAATGGCATAGGAAAACCAATTAACTTGCCCATTTGAGGGGATTTTCTAGTTAATTGCCCTTTACATGTAGCCGTGAATATTAATAAAATAAAATTAATAGGTATGCATAGGAAATAATCATCCATCCATAAATACATGCAAACCATCCAAATATAAACAAACATTTCTAAAAATAATAAACAATATATAGTTTATATTTGATCCATGAACGTGATCCGTTAAAATGAATTGAGCCGCTCTCATAGTTGTTGTGTAGCCTGAAAATAAATATAAAATGGAAGAAATTTTTTAATAATTATTTTCTTAAGCAGAACATGATCATCTTAATTAACTTTAACGAATTATTATTAATCCTCAATTACTGTATAGAAGATCATTTTACCTCTTAAACAATTGAATAATTTTTTGCCACCAATAATTGATTGATTGCTAGATGGATGCCCATAATCGTTGATCTCCAACGAAATATGGTGTCTCCGGATCTTCACTCCCATCTGCAGGCAGAAAATCGACAAGCAGTGAGAAGTGTGGGCTTCAGATCTCTTTCTGAATTATGGAATTAGGAGAGAGATGTGTGTGTAAAAATATTTTGAATAATATTATGTAACACGTGTGTTGGAACAATTCCACCACCTCCTTTATATGGAGGTAGAGTTCTAATTAATTACTCTTCTTATTCAACACTAATTTACCTTTGATCTACTGCTTGCATTCCAAGTTGGACTAGGGGTGGGATCTGATAGGCTTATCTTTATCATTATCTTTATCATTAACTTCAATAGAGTACTTAATATCATAAATTAACCCCTTCATGTTAATTAGTTATTTTGATAAATGATATCATCAATCCAATATACTGATCAAATATACTAATTATTATTAATTATAATTTAGCCCCAGCAGTTATTTAGTATCATAAATTGACACCCCTTCGTGTTAATTAGTTACTTCTATAAATGTCATGATGAATCCAATATACTAATTATTTAGTCACTTAGATTTATCCATTTGGTCACACATATTTAATAAATAAAACTATCTATTAAATATAATTGACCAGATTTCTTGTGATCAAATCAACCTAACCAAAATATTTTCACACACGAATTCCATCTTGAAAAATACATTCTGTAATATTATATTAATATTTATCCAAAATACCTAAGTGTGTTGACTTGCACGTCACTTAAGTATATCAGAGCAAATATTAATATAACCTCAGTCGGTATAGTTGAAAGATTAAGAGTCAACTTACATAAGTAACATGTAAAGAAAATTACTCTTGATGGCACAAGTAATTTTCTACTTAATGACGATCCATTCAGCGTGTCACATACACCAACACATTAGATTCTGAATAGCCCATTCAGATGACTGAGATAAGTCATTCACACTCATGAAATAAAATGCCTAATTCTATTTTTTTGAGTGCGAACATTAATATTATCGAATAATAATGAATTTATATCTCATATGCACATACCTTTACTTTTTGTGCATATAAATCCATACTATCATAATTAATGGACAATTAGATCAAAAACTCTTTGAACTACTCAATACAATAAATCACCAATATTTTATGAGGATAGATAAAGTTAGATTTTATTTAATAAATCTCAAATTATAATCAATGGTTTTGCATGACATACACAAACCCTAACACATAGTGGATTTGGGAGAGTCTCAAGAGGGAACATGAGTCTAGGAATAGGGGCTTGAAGCTCGCTAGATCGCCGAGTCACTTGTGTTTGATTATCTCTTTCCATATCTCATTTATATTGTGCTTGCTTTATTATATTTATATATTCTTTATTGCACAATTTAAATTGATATATACATAATCTTGCATAAACTTTTAATTCGGAATATCCCCCCTCCTTTATAGTCAATAATTGGGCAATAGGTGTCATTTTATGGATAGATGGATTGTGAATCTAGCTTAGTTGAATCCTTAAGATATTGCTATCATTTTATATTCCGATTGCACCTGCGAGAGACTTCAACTATTTTCAAGAAGCAGCTACGCAGTCTATGCGCCTCTAAGCTTAAATTTGAAATTATGATTAATTTATTCTATTTTGGGATATTATAATTTATCACATATTTGTATTTATGTTATTTAACATTGGATATATGTGGTCATTTATCTGATCTAATTCCAACAATCAAGTGAATTTTTATTTTTATTTCTTAGAAATCAAATTTATCAAAATATTTAATATTCAAAGAACTTTCACTTAGTAACATGAAAAATTAAATACACTATCTATCCCTCTCAACATCTCCAATTAGTAGGATAAACATTTGATAATGGCCATTTTAATAATTGTATCATTGTTATTCTAATAATATCTTGATAATTTAACCAGATAGAGTGCATTAATTCCTTCACTTAACCACAAAACCCGGATGAAATAATGAACCTACACGTTCCACGTGATGTGTTCATTTGTAGTTTTGCTTCAAAATAAGGACATATACATTGGTAATGACATTTTACCATGTCAGCAAAAACATTAAGTTGTATTTCTGACTTGACATAAAGCAGCATACCGTTACAGAATGCATAACATTCAGGCTTGATTTGTTTTGGCGTAAAATATTTTCTTTGTATAATATTTTATAAATAATTTTTTTATTTAGAATAATTTTTTATTTTTGATATTTGTCAAAAATAATATATATATATATATAAATATTATTTTTTTTTGTGTGTTTGACTTTTGAAAATATTTTTAAAATACAAATTAAGGCTCTTATTTTTTTTTCCTACCCATTAATCGAATTTTGAAAATGACAAGGAAACCAAAACAAGCCTATTCATTAGATGATATGTCTCTCTATTGATTTTATTTTATTTTATTATTATTATTATTTTTTGTTCTTTTTCACTTTGCATTTCACCTCTTAAGTTTTGAAAAGTAATATTGTTGAAGCAAAATTTTGCATGATCAGGAGCCCTCCTGCAAGATAAGAGAGTGATAATTGGCGTGGTAATGGCCGGGTGCACTCCGACGGCCAAGTTAGTGCTTGATGATCTTGCCTATCACAAATTGGAGAATTATTAGGAACTGTGGTAGTTGTTACCTCTACTACGTTGTAGCCCTATGTCGACTGAACTTCCTTGGTTAATTATTCTATATTAGAAAAGATAATCATGCTTTTTTTTTTTTTCTTTTTTTTTTTTCAAACAAAGTATGAGTTAGAGAATTTAAAATAAAGTCATAATAGCAGACTATAGAACCTCATTATGATGTGGTTTGTACCTATGTTATGAAACCAGAGCAAATAATTTCTATATAAGAAAATTTAGACATCAAATGATTATGAAAGCTTGTGAAGAGAGGTGTGGTATACATCATATGGAAGTGGAAAGTTCAATGAAGTTCAAACAAAAAATATGAAATGCAGTCTTTATGATATTTGCTCAAATTCACTTATGTTTGCTCAATATAGGAACCATGAATTAGTCCACCAACATAAGGAGGGAATGATAGACCACTATTAAAAGGCTTAGAGAGAAGAGGTTGTGTAGCTTAATTTTAGTTTACAAAAACATGTATTATAATTTGATGATCATAGCCCATTCAATATTAAATTGCAAACCCAGGTCAAGTGGTTTCCCAAAAATGAGAAACTTGGTCTGCCATGCTCACATTAGGATGAGCTCAATTGAGTGGTCAGCCCTGGAATACGAAGACATCAAATTTTTATGTCTTTTTCAATACATTTCAGCATATGCTTGAGGATAACACCTCGAAAAGTACTGGGATAGATTTCTTATATCGTCTTATAAGAGGATGACATGAACCAAAACTTGACAGCAAGATGGTGCAAAATTGATCACTCTGGTCACCTTTACAAGTATTAGAGCATCAGTTGTGAACTTGTGAATACAAAAGTGAGCTTGGATCTTATTTTTTTTGAGGAATTTAGGTCCTTCTATAGGGAGTGTAACATAAATTACTTCACTCGTATAAGTTTCTGGAACTTTATAGTACTTCTTACGACTCAAAATGGTTAATAAATATAAGCTTTAACGAAGTAAATTTGAGCCCTGTATTACTTTTCTTTTCTTATTTTCTCAAAGAAGTGATAGAAATTGTGAAAGAAAATTGTTTGATTAGTCATTAATAGATGCATTTGACTAAACATGTGTGATTACTGGTTAGTTATGTGATGAAAATATGCAACTTAAAACGAATAGACATAACCTATTGGAGTGGATATGTTTAGTGGTGAACAGACACCATCTGAACCATTGCAACCTATTGGAGTTAGTGTGTCAAGTGGTAAACAGACACCATGTGAACCATTGCAACCAATTAGTGGTTGTGTTCGGTGATAAAGAGACACATATAAATGGTTGTGTCTAGTGATGAAGAGACACATATAAATGGTTGTGTCCAGTAATAAAAAGACACATATAAATAGTTGTGTCTAATGATGAAGAGACACATATAAATGGTTGTGTCCAATGATGAAGAAATGCACCCAATCCGAAAAGGCACTTCTATTTCTATAAATACCCCTTTGGGCTGCCATTTGCAATTGGTTTAATTTAATTTCTTCTCTCTCCTTCTCTAGACTTGAACCCAACCCAAGTGGGTTCAAACCATAGGTCAAATGGTTCGAGCCACTTAGACCCTAATATTCCAATTTCATCAAAACATATTATGATTGGTCCGAATCATTTGGTTTGGATTGCATCCAATTTAGCATTTATATAGTATAGATGCATTTTTAAGTCAGAGAGAGTATTACAAGGAGGAAGTTCACCGTATCTACGAGTTTGTAGTGCTGCTACTGGTGGAAGTAGACCGTTGTATCTTGGGAGACAAGCGCAATAGAGTTTATCAGTACCATACGGGGCGTAAATTGTTTTAAGAACATAGTATTCAATACTAGCCTTAGTCCAGGCTTTTTATTTTTTATTTATTAATTTATTACTTTATTTTGCATATTTAATTAAATATATAGTTGCATATTTAATTAATCATTTCTTAGCATATTGTTAATTATCTTATAACATATCAGTGTAAGGGTTATTATATCTTAAATGTCATGTAAAGCATATAATTTTCCAACAATCTTAAGACAATTTAATCCCCGCGTAGATTTTATTATATGCTTCTGTGATGACCCAAGTTTTACAAACCTGGTGCGTCAGTGATGACCCGAAAGTTGATCCGATAATAGATCCTGAAATGCGAAAGCAAAATAAAATAAACAAGGTCTCTAGGATTGTACATCATCTCTAAGACACAAAAGTAACTTCCCGAGGAATCCTGAGACTCAACGGAAGCAAAATGGATACAAGGGTTTCATAACCCTACAAGAAATGGACCAAGGATAAAATAGTCATTTAACCCATAAATGGGTGCTACCGTGCACACCATTGGAAGGAAAATGAAAAATTAATAAAGTTAGACTCAAGAATCGCCTGATTCGGAGTCTGAATGATAAAGATATGGAACCTTAATGTTTTGAAAATGAATACTCTTAGGCGATCCTTGTGGGTTATAATGGCTCGGAACAACTTGTAAAGGTCTTGATTAAAACCGAGATCACATGTTCTAGTTTTTCCTATACTTGATTTCGCATTTAATTTCAAGTTGTTAATCATTGATTACTTATAGCTTGTGGTTTGGTGCTTGAGATTTCAATTACGTTTAGTATACTTGTGTTTTGTATGCTTGTGCATTGTATTTTATCATTCAATTGCTTGTGTAGCTTGAGATGATCCCTTAGTTCACCTTGCAATATAGACGCTAGGTGGAATGATCCCTTATATCAGTCTATATTGAACTTGCAAGACACTTGAAACTTTAGGATATACGCATGCACTTCTTCCTACGAGCAACATGTTTACTCACCTTAGTTGTTTGGGATATTTTTCAAGTAAGGAGACCTTATTTTGGAATACACAACATCCCTAGGTTTGCTTGGTTGCTTGGAGTATTTTTGATGTATTTTGTATAAATGCGCGTGTTAGCATGTTTTACTTCTTTTGGTTTGATATGTCAAAACTTGTAATTTTCATTCAAGACATGTGAAGTGTACTTAAGTACACTATTTGAGACTTATTTGATATGTATGTAATGAGGCCAAGGGATAAACACCTTTTATTTATGTAATGCATGATTTCCGTTTGAAGTATTTTAACTTTTTTTGCAAAGTTTGTGCATAAGGGCATTTTGGGTATTTTATTTTAAAAATAAGATTTGGCTCCAACATAGTCTTGTAGAAAATCACATTATAAGGGGGGTTTCTTCACAACTTTTTTTCAAAAAAGTTCGTTTTGGCATCGAAAAACATTTGCAGATCTGGAAATTCTGGTGCAGTCTGCTAGTTTTCGATGGATCGTAATTCGGCGATCGATCACTGAATCTCTCGATCCATCGCAAGGCCACTGTTTGTATCCTTCGTGGGTCTTGTGATCCATCGTGGACCCTTTGGTGATTGATCACCGGGTTGTGATGGATCGTCTGGGAACATTCATTTTCAGTTTTTTTTTAAAACTTGAAGGTTCCATATCTTTGTCATCCGGACTCTGAATCAGGCGATTCTTGAGTCTAACTTTATTAATTTTTCATTGTAATTCTAATGGGGTGCATGGTATTAGTAATTTCTGGATGAAATAACTATTTTACCCTTGGTCTATTCCTTGTAGGGTTATGAAACCCTTGTCTCCATTTTGCTTCCGTTGAGTCTCGGGATTCCTCGAGAAGTCACTTTTGTGTCTTAGGGATGATGTATATCACTTCTATGCCTTATCTTAGGGATCCATTATCGGGTCAACTTTTGAGTCATCACTGAGGCACAGGATTTGTAAAACTTGGGTCGTCACAGCTTCTATTTAAGATATAAACAAGTAAAGATTATACTAATAATTGAGATATAATAAAATAATGTTATATACAATATTAGATGATAATATGATAAATATTGATGCGTTCAATATTATCTAAAATTGAAGCATATTATATAAGTAGATTATTGATATAATTCAATATTAGTTGATTTATTTTTATAATATGATATTACGTAGTATATTATATTATCTTAGATTTGTGCCAACTAGAGGTGGAAAAAGGTACTTCGTTGCTTTTATCAATGATTGCACAAGCTAGATACTGTTATGTATATTTGCTACGAAGCAAAGATAATATTTAAACATTACAAAAATGAGGTTGAGAATCAACTTGGCAAAAAGGTTAAGGTGTTAAGAAATGATAGAGGTGGTGAATACAAAACACCATGTGCTGATATTTGTTCAATACATGGTATCATTCATGAAGAAATGATGAATGCTATATTGATAAGTTCTGGTTTAACTCATAATTTGTGGGGGAAAGTTTTGCTTTCCGCAAACTATGTTATCAATAAAATACCTTTAAAGAAAAGTAATGTGACACCATATGAATTATGGAAAGGTCGAAAACCTTCCTATAAATTCTTAAAAGTATGGGGGTGTTTAACTAAGGCTGTAGTTCCTACTCCTAATAGGCTACCACACTGGGCGAGCTATAAGTGCACAGTCCCACATCGCTTAGGTAAGGGAAATGTGAAGTGCTTTTATGTGGTAGTGTTATCTCCAATTGGTATGAGGCCTTTTGGGAAAAACCTAAGAATAAATTAATACGGGCTCGGACCCAAAGTGGATAATATAAAACCTTTAATAGGTTATGCTCATAACAGTAGTGCATATCATTTTCTTGTGCATAAATCACACAATGAAAATAAGGATGAACGTAGATGTGGCAAGAGTGCTAGAATGTCTAAATCTTTTGGTCTTGATTTTCTAACATGCTTATTAGAGAATGCGCCACAAAGCTTTAAGGAAGCAACATCTCTTGATTATTATTATTTCTTTGATTAATTATGTGATATAATTAATCATTTAATATAATATTAAACAATATTGTTATATTTATTTATGTGAGTTCAATATTGTTTCTATAAATTTTTTATAATATTGAATTATGTAATTGAATTACTTAGTATGCATAGTAGTTAAATTTTACAATATAGTTTATCTAATGTGTGATATTATTATATTATTTTTGTACGAGTTTATGACTGGTTTGTGTATGTAATACAACAGACAAAAATTGACAAGTCATGTTATGTCAATTCTCTCGATAGTCAAAAGAAAAAGATATATACTAGTGTCTAAGACACGTATAGTTGTGAATTAGGGATGGCAATGGGGGCGGGCTTGGGCGGGTGTACCCCCCCCCCCCCCCCCCGCTCCCACAACCGTTTAAAAACCCCGCCCCTGTCCCCACCTAAAACCGCAAAAACGGGGGAACTTTCCACCCCATCCCCGTAACTGTTTAACATTTTTACCCCCGCGGGTACCTGCCCCGCCTTGTTTAAGACCACAATTTATTTATTCTTGAAATAGATTTGCTCGTTTTTTTTTTTTTCCTCATCATCTTCAATTCTTCACCATTGCAACTTTCTTTTTAATGAAATTCATTTATTACTTTAATATTGTTATATAGGGTAATTAATATATAGTGGGATATATATATATATATATATATATATATATATTAATAAAATAAGAGTATTTAAGTAATTTGCTATCTAAACGGGGTAGGGCGGTGCAGGGCGACCTCCCCCCTGCACCCGCACCAAACCCGCGTTGTAATGACCCAGATTTTTCGGATAAATTTTTTTCCATTGTCTTTTCCCTTCTGAGTTTGGTTTCTTGTCGATTAGTATCATCTCGAGTGTTCTAGAGTGATTTCCGAGACTCTTTTCTATGGATTGACAACTTCCTTTAAGGACCGAGTCAGTTCCGCATTTTTCGTTTTTCGACACTATTCACTTTTTGTCTTTTTCCCTATTTCATCCTTTCCTCTTTGTCACTTTGTTTGCGTAACCACTCTTCTTGTGTTCGGAGTTGGTTTTTGACTTCATGTATCTTCATCTTGAATGGTTTCCATGAAATACGTATCTTCACTTTTGCAAGAAAGTACTCTGGTTGCTCCCGATGTCCATAGAGGCGTGGATGCACAATTCTTTGGAATTATTTTCTTTTCTTGGGGTGTTTTTCATAAATATCTTTTGAAGATATTTTATTTCAGGGGCATCTAAGAAAATATCTTTTGGAAGATATTTTTATTCTGGGGCAGTTTCGCTGTTAACCCTTTTTGTAGGGGCCATTGTGCAATTAATAAAATTTATTACAAAATATCTCGTCTGGAGCCTGGATTCTCGTGCGGGATTCATTTTCACTTTTTGTTAACTCATAAATTCATAGAGTTTCCTTCTAGTCGTTTTTCTCCAGTTTCAGGATTTTTGGCCCCGGTTTGCGCTAAACTTGTTTTGGGCATAACTTTCTGTACAGACTCGGTTTTTGACTCCGTTTCTTCCGTTTTTCATTTTTTCTCATTTTGTATCTTTTTTGTTCACGGAGTTTTGCCGTTTGAGCGCATTTGCTCAAAATCCACTTTTCCGGACCCGGCGGGGCCCTTTCGGGGAACTTTTTGAGACTTACTATAAATATGGGACTTAAGAACAAAAAAATGAGATTTCTTCTTCTTCTTCCTCTCCCATGGCTGGCCAAGCTCCCTCCCATGGCTGCCACTTTCTCTCTCCTCCTTTGATCCACTTTTCTTTGATGAAAAGTCTTCGGCCTTAACGTTTAATGCTTGCCTTGACGCCGTGCACCTTTCCCCCTTATTAGAAACCATTTTTGACCAAAATTTGAGTTTGGGATTGAGGTCAAGTTTGGATTTTCATGGGGCTTCTTGGGGGTTCATGTAGATCGTGTTGTCCCCGACAAAACCTAAAAGTTTCGTCAGATTCGAAGCCGTTTCATTTTGGTGGGGATTTGAGATTTCATCTCAAATGGAGGTAGGGAATGTTTTAGGATTGTTTGTGTGTTGTATTGAGTGTTTTCCATGATTACACAACTCATATGTATGCCTTGTATCAAATCTAGAAAGTTAGTATTATTTATTTCTTTATGTAAGATTTAAATTTCAAGGATGTGTATAGCTTAGATTTAAATTGTGGCATGATGATAAATTAAGCTTTAATATGTTTGTTAACATATATTAAATAGGGATTATTTGAATAAGAGTTGAGCTTTTTATTTAATATTTTTCTTTTGTGAAAGATAAATTTCCATGGCCGTACTTTGCATGAAATGAACTTGTAGTATGATTTTAAATTAAGTCTAAGCATGTTTGTTAACATACTTTAATTTGAGAGCATTTGGAAAAGTATGAAAATCTAGAGATTTTAACTTAAATGATTAATTAAAATCTATTTAATGGTTCCCTAGGCCTAGTTAAGCTTTTAACTTGATAATCATGAGGACTAGGACTTGTGTACTAGTATGTATTAAATTGGGACTATTTGAAGTTGCTTGAAATTTAGAAGTTTAATTATCATGATATAATTAAATTCTACCTTGTTGTACCATTGTCCTACTTGAGATTTTAGTGAATATATGTGGATACCATGATATGTTGTATAACATGTTTTAATTAGGGACCATTTGGTTGAGGTATGAAGCTTAGGGAAATTAATTTGGTTATTTGATAAATTTTCGTTTCTATTGCATTAATGATTTGATCATGTATTTGACAATGGTTGTATGTTTAAAGCATGATTTTTGACTTGTAATAGATTCATGAATTTGTGATTTCAATATTAGATTATATTGCCATAACGTGTAATGAATCGTGCACTGAAGATTCGACACGTGATGTTATATAGCGCGTAATGAATCGCGCTCTGAAGATTCGACATTTGTCATCCTATAGTAGTTGTGGATTTAGAGCATGTAATGTGTGGTTACAAACTACTTGTGCATGGGATGTGGTTTCGTATATATATAAGTTGTTAACTTATTTATTTTGGAGTCACTTGGGACATGGTTACTATGATATGGCTAAAGTTCTGCTTTAGTGCGGGAGGTATGAGTTCTTCCCAATTGAGATAGTGCGCACTTAGGGTGGTTTTCCCTGCGGGTTAGTGCCCGGAACAATCATTGATCTCGGCAGAATTCCGAGTCTAGATGTCCAAGTTTTCCATTATTTATTTTCGCATTCAATTCCAAGTTAGCAATCATGTTTATATTGTGACTTGTGGTTTTGATTATCGGCGATTTTGATATTGTTAAGTACATCCATGCTTTATGATCTTTGTAGATTTTGATGTTACCAAGTACATCCATGTTTTATGATTTTAATAAATCATTTTAATGTTGTTAAGTACATTTATGTTCATGGTTTTTAATAAATCATTGTGAGCTTTTAATGTTGTTAAGTACATTCTTGTTTTATGATTTTAATGAATCATTGTAAGCTTTTGATGTTGTCAAGTACATTCATGTTGTGTTGTTCAAATGTAAAGTGGGAATGATCCTATAGATTCATTTGGAACATAGATGTTAGGTGGCATGATCACTTATGTCATTTTCGTTCTTTAGATTTCAAATTGATGACTTTGAGAATCTATGTTAGTTGCTTTGTGTAAGCATGCTCCTATGTTGTTACTTTGTGTAAGCATGACCCTATGTTGCTAAAATTGCATGAATGAGGTGATTGATGGTAGAAATGATCTTAGGTAGCTAGGATGCTCCTTGAGTCTCACCTTTTACATAGACGTTAGGTGGAATGAATCACAATAATTAATCATGCAAACTTGTAAAACGTAGGTCGATGCATGCTCATTTCCTACGAGTAGCTTTATGTTACTCACCCCTATGATACTGGGGCATATTTCAGGTACAGGATTCAAGGTTAGAGATTCTCACCATGCTTGGATGATTTGGGAACTTGAAGGGTTCAGTTCTTGTGAAGGTTGGCTTGAAAAACCATTTGTAACCTTATATGTCAAATGTGTATATTTGCTTCTAGACTTGTAATGTGTGCCTAAGCACACTTTTTGATTCTCATTTTATGTATATGACATGAGGCCAATGGCCAAACTCCTTTTGAAATTACATTTATGTTAAGGATGTTCATTTTTGCCTTCGATGAGAACATATGGAAAACTATGCGTTTTAGTATGCTATTTTGCACCGGAGCATGCATTGTGTATGAACTTCTTCCATTAGCATTCATTTAACGTGCATGAAGTGTGGCCAAGGGCCAAACAGCATTTCGAAATCATTTCATGATTTTAGGTTTCAAGTTTTCATTCCAAACTTCACTTTGTCATTTTGGCCGTTGGGGGGGTCGGATTTTGCATCGGCTATGTTTTTAAGCCATGGATCATTGTAGCACATCTAAATGTGTAAGTTCCATTTGCGTGCATAGTCGTTTCCAGGCAAAACCTCATCGTTTGTATTTTGAGCCTCCAACGGACTCATTTTACGTTTTTGTTGCATATTCTGACCTAAGGGTATTTTGGGAATTTTATTTAGGAAATAAATTCCATTCTTCACATGGTTGCATAGAAAATGTGATTTTAGGGGGGGTTTCTTTTTCGTGTTTTTCCAGAAAATGCCATCTTGGCATTGGAAATCACATCCAAAGTTCAGCCCTCAGTTTTTAAATTTAGCAGCTTTTTGGATCCTCTGGACCAGTTTTCATGGAGGGGCATTTTGGGCATTTTACATTGCGTATTTTTCGACTTTCTATAATAGTCACATGGAAAACTCGATTTTGAGGGGGGTTTCTTCTTTGAGGTTTTCCAAAAAATATCATCTAGGTCCTCAAATTGCCTTTTTTTCGGAAAAACCCTGCTGTCAGAATTTCTTGCTGCCCATTCTGCCTCCTTCACATGTAAACGGTTACGAGAAGTTTGGTAACCGGTTACATGTGCTTGGGCAGTGTTTTGGTCGAATTTTTTTTTTGTCTCCTAACCGGTTAGGAAGGCTTGGTAACTAGTTAGATGATCTAGGGTTTGCACTTTTTGACCATTTTGCCCATTCTTCTTTCGTAAGCCATATCTTCTTCTTCCAGACTCCGAATAAAGTGATTCTTGAGTCTAAATTCATTAATTTTTCGTTGTCTTTCCAATGGTGTGCTTAGTGGCACCCACTTTTAAGCTGGAAATGATGATTTTGCCCCTAGGTTCAATCTTGTTCGTTTTTTAAACGTTGCTTCCCCATTTAATTCCTTTGGGTTCCGTGACCTCGTTGAGGGTCATAATGGTGTCTTAGAGCCATGATGTATCTCTAGAGACCGTTGCTTTGTCTTTTGCTTCCACATTTTGGATCCGTTATCGGGTCATCTTTCGGTTCATCACTGACACACTGGGTTGAAAAACTTGGGCCGTCACACGCGTGGGTTTTTATTACCACCCAAATAAGCAAAATGGTTCCCCAAAACTGCAAAAACGGGATGGGGTGGGGCGAGTAACCGCGGGGGCGGGTCAAATTGCCATCCCTATAGTGAATGGGCTGAATAAAAGAAGATTTTCTGATAACTTTGAAGAGTTTAATGGAAAATCTTATGGATACACTAAGCTAGTACAATGAGACAAGCTAAATCAAACTAGTTAGCTATAATGTACAAGTTAGCTAAAAGCTAAAATGTTACTAAGCTGTAATGATTAATGAAGTGCACAGAACCTAAGAGGAAGATGAAAATTTGTTAGCTAGTTCTAACTGTCAACTTGGTAAAAAAACAAGATGATGAATAGACATTTTAGCTATAAGCTATTTGAGTTATATATCATATCTGCTATTGTAGGAGGGAATAATACTACTTGTAAAGTAGTAGTTTTTGGATAATATTTTTCCAAACAAATTCCTCTATTACCAATATAGACAACTTAGATAAGGGTGTACTAAAGTTAAGAGCTACTAAAATTGATAGCTGAGCAAACTTAACTTCAAGTTAGTGGTAATAGCTGAGAAGTGGGTGCTCATCATAACCTAGTAGTGAGATATGAGAAGAGTGTGCTTAATCTAAATTAGTAATGATAGCTAAGAACTCACTTTTAACTAGTACTGATTGTTGAGAAGTGAGTGCTCACTATGTGGTGATGTATCCAAAGCTTAAATAATAAACTAGTTATTTCCTTAAATAATTGAGTTATGTGATGTGTGACACTTGAAAGGTTATGACATATTAATATGACTAACTTAACATAAACCTAAACATAAGTAACTCAAGTCATAATTATGAGAAATGGAGAAGCAAATAGAGCCCAATCTAATTAATATCTCTAACATTAATTCACAGTAATATCGGTTAATTATTATAATAATAAGCTAGAGATAAAGTGATAAAATGAGTACATATGCACTAGAGATTGTTATACATGTTTGTTGAGAAACGAATATGAAAAGGTGGATTGGGTGAAGTATTTAGTATATGGTATTTCAAGAGTTAGAAAACCATAATAAATACAATTTTAGGATTATCCCAAAGTTATAGGGGTGATACTATCCATAAATGAAATTTGTTACAAGTCACCTCATCTTAAAAGAAATACTTATAAATGTGGGGGGTTCTGAGTCCTAAGAGTTTTAGGATAGAACCAAAAATCATTTATAGTATTATAATAGTAGTGCATGTTGTTTCCTATGAGGAAAAATATTTAATAGTACAATTAGAGGAGTTCATTGTTCCAGCTGAAGAGGTAAGTGTGTAATCTTACAAGTCTTTAAGTGGATTAAAGTATGTATCGATAAAATGACATAATGTGATACATAAGTCATTATATGCCTTAAAATATTGGTGATATATCAACTAGTGTATTTGATATGAAAGATTTAACATCAGATAACATAGTATATTTTTAATAGAGTAAGATTGAGACAATATTAGTTATGATAACAAAAGCCTAGCTAACTTTTGTAGATGTAAATCTCAAATATAAATACTAGTAAAAGTATATCACTAATTGATATTGTAAGGCAAAATTAATAAATATGACTATTTGCGCACATTCAATCCAGGATAGGATCACTGAAAAATAATAAATTGGGTAGTTGGGATACACTATAAGTCAAATATTGCATAGACCGAGGTATCAAACTAAATTGGAGGTGTTCAGGTCTAAAATGAACACAACAATGAGAACCAACTTTGTAAGGAAGGGAACTATGTGTTTGCTATTGTTTTGGTTTACATCAATGGCTGAACAATTCAAGACACCATGTTCACCGGTTAGCCAGTAATTCTGATAGTAAAACACTAGGGAAGGCTCAAGGCCAAGGGCTACCTATCCTGATGTAGTAACATTCTGACTATACTTTCTCTAGTATCTTGCGTGTCTTTTGCATTTAAGCAACCAATTTCCATTCATGTGGGGGATTGTTAGAAATTGTGAAAGAAAATTGTTTGATTAGTAATCAATAGAAGCCTTTGACTGAACATGTCTGATTACTGGTTGGTTGTCTGATGAAAAGATGTAACTTAAAATGAACAGACATAACCTATTGGAGTGGATGTGTTTAGTGGTGAACAGACACCATGTGAACCATTGCAACTTATTAGAGTTCATGTGTTTAGTGGTGAATAGACATGATGTGAACCATTGCAATCAATTGCAATGGTTGTGTCCGGTGATGAAGAGTGTGATGACCCTGGATTTTACAAATCCAGTATGTCCTGTGATGACCCGAAATGGATCCAAAATACGGAAGCTAAATATAAACAAGACTTTGGAGATGTACGTCATCCATGAGACACAAGAGTGACTTCCTGAAGAGTCCTGAGACTCAACGGAAGCAAAATAGAGATATAGATATCAAAGCAGGACCAAGGGTAAAATGGTCATTTGACCCTAAGAGGAAAGAATTTGACTTCCAACAAAACAAATGAGACCAAAAATACCCAAAAACATCATCTGGTAACTTCACATGAAGTCCCAAGGCCAAAAAAAGAGAAAACCCAAAAGAGCCCTATCCTGGTTCGAACCAAATTCTAACACCCTCTCACTAAGATGAGGATATATTGAGTTAGGAGTAAAATATGAAACTAAAATTAGTCCCATTGGAAAGCTTACTTCGATGTGGTCCGTTTAGACTAAAGAATGGACTAATTCGGAGTTAAAATGAAAAAGTTATGACGGTTTGAAATTAGAAGACCCAAGTTGAACCTAAAAAAAAAAATGGTTCTCAGGAACCTGAACTAGTTCAACATGGGTAAAGTGCCCACATTGGACAAAAATTGACCCTTAAACTGGTTCAACATTCTCTGAACCGGTTCCATCAACCCAGGTAATGGAAAAATAGCAGAAAACTAGAAAAATGGAACCGACGCGGGGTTTTTGAGACTGAGACAACATTTTTCGGAAAAATTCCATGAAGAAACCCCCCCTAAAATCACATTTTCCAGGCAACCATGTTAAGGCCAGAAATAATTTCCAGAAGGAAAACCCGAAAATACCTTTAAACCAGAATATGTAAGAAAAATGTGAAATGAGTCCATAGGAGGCTCATTTCACCAAGGAAAGGGTTTTTCATGAAAACAATCACGCATGCAGATGTAACTTACCTATTAGGATGTGCTACAATGATCCATGGCTTAAAAATATCGCCGATGTAAAATATGACATATTTGAACCCCAATCAGTGAAAAATGCCCTTTAAAGGCAAAATATGCAACAACCGGACATAAATGCAATCAAAAAACCGTTTGGCCCTTGACCACACTTCATGCATATAAAATGAGTCCTAGTGGATGTGCTCGTGCACACTTTACACCACTTGATTTGAAAATGGGCCATTAAAACCTCGCATTTTCCTATTTTTTGCCCAAAATGCAATATATGAAACTAAAATGCAAAAATGAGAATAAAGTGGTGTTTGGCCCTTGGCCACACTTCATACATATTAAATGAATGCCAAATAATATTTAATTACACAAATAAGTACACAAGTTCAAGTATACCAAATGAGTTTTAAATATGCAAGGCAATCACCAATTCATAAGTTATAAGTAATCCATGATTAACTATTTGGAATTTAATGCGAAATCAGATAATGGAAAGGCTAGGATACATGGTCACAGACCAAACAAGTTATTTTGGGCAATTACGACCCACAAGGTGCTACCTAGTGCGCGCGTGTATAAGTTATTCTGGGTAATTACGACCCACAAGGTACTACCTATTGCGCACTTATATGACTTAGGAAACTCTTGTCTCCGTGCTAGAGTCAAACTCTAGCCATCGCATATATATTTTCCTTATAAGCCTTCCAAAATTAATAAGTTCAAAACTTATACAAAATCAATAAGTTAGACCAAACTTATACAAAATCACATAATGCATAAAAACCATCTTTCATGCACAAGTAAGGTTGAATCCACACAAACCATGTCCTAGAATTTAAGCCTAAATGACATATGACATGTCAAGTCCTCAATATGCATTTTATACACAAAATAAGAATATTTTACAACAATTGAGCTAAATTACCATCCTAAGCCACAAGTATTAAATAAGCTACAATTTAGTAACTAGATTTCAAGGTAATCAATTGTAATATTCTAAACAAGTTATATACCTAGGCAAGATATATTTAAACAAACTTTGCAAGACAATAATATCCTATATCATGCTAAGTCCAATTACCATTTTAAGAGGCCACAAGTACTAATTCTACGCAAGTCTAGTAACATGCTCACAAGGTAACCAAATGTACTACATTTAAAGAAATTATCATCCTAACATGAAAAGTCTCTAAAATAATAATTTTCATAAACGAAACAATTTACCTCTGGCAAGATATACATGCTTCCAAGACTTTGAATTATCAATTAAGCTATATAATGCCTATGTACTATAATTCCTTAAGCTACTAAATACATGATATCTCTACACACTATATATATATATAAGCTAAGTATGCCTCTAAATCATGAATTTAGCTACACAATATATATATATATATATATATATATATCGACTATAATTTGGCAAGCTATACATATATATGCACCAAACATGCTATTAATCATTAAACTCTAAATCATTTCAATGGATTTCTATCTATACATAAGACTATGATTAAATAAGCATGTAAATAATATATATTAAGCTCCAAAAGCACCTAATGTGACGGCCTTGGTTTTTAGGCTGGTGCATCTAGTGATAAACCAAACGTAGATCCGATAACGAATCCAGAATGTAGACGCTAAGGGTATAACAATGGTCTCTAAAGGTACTACACGTCTATAAGACACCAACGTGACCTTCAATAAGGTCACAAAATCCAAAGAAAATAAATGCAGAAATGACGTCTAAAAAATGGACAAGAATGAACCTAGGGGCAAAATGGTCTTTTCAAAATTAAAATGTTTGTCACCGTGCACACCATTGGAAATACAACAAAAAGTTAAAGCAAATAGACTCAAGAATTGCCTGATTCGGAGTCCAGATGGAAATGATATGAAATTAAAACTAGGTGGCATTCCCCGATTGGGAGATGCCTTGACCCTATCTCACTAAAACTGTGATAACTCTCACTACAGTTGGAGTTTTGGAGAATGGTTAGTACCATTGAAAAACGAACTTCAAACTCTTGAATTTAGACTCAAGAATGACCCAAATCGGATTTAAAATGATTGAGATATGTCCCTCTGAAGTTGATGAAACAAGATTGTCCAAGGAAACAAAGGTGGAGGCTCCAGGGAGGATCAGCCATCCGATGCAAGGACCAGTCGACCGAACCTCATCGTCAGCCGGCCGAACCACAATCATCAGCCGGCCGAAACACTATTTTTCCCAAAAAGGCTACTGGAATTGGACTCATACATGTGTCAGCTGGCTGATATCTGCTATCAGTCGGCCGATGCACCCTGCTGCAGCAGAAAAAGCTGCTGCAGAGCATGGAAAAGGTGCTCGATCCGTCCCTAAGGTTTCAGATAGATTTTATATGATCTGAACAAGTTTTAAAAACATTTCCTAGCCTCATACAAGCATCTGTAACATGCCAAATCAAAAGGAAACTTGAAACTTGTTGTCATGCATAAAACTTGCATGAAAATTTCATAAATCCTCCAAAAATAGTTCAATAGTTGAAATCTATGTGTTTTATGAGATGTGATCATGCACGCATACGTAAAACGATAAAGTAGACGAGCTACAATAGCCTACGGCCTCATGGTATACCATATGCAAAATATGACCCTTCAATCCAAGAATTCACATAACTTCCATAAGTAATAATGAAGTTAAAATTAGCATACATATCACATAAGTGTCTTTGGCACTTGGCCTCATTGCTTATACATTCAAGAAGTATCAAAAGGTGCACTTAGGTGTACATTATATAGCTTGGACAATAAATACATGTTTTAACATAATATATCAAAATGAAGCATGATATGCTAACAAGTGCATATTCTATACAACAAATACTCCAAGTAGTCAAACAAGCCTAAGAGTGTTGTGTATCCCACAATAAAGCTTTTTTACCTGAAAAATAACCCTGTAACGTTGGGGTGAGTAAACAAGTTTACTCATAGGGAATGAGCATGTATAACGTAACCTTATACAACTTTGTAATTTGATGTAAAACAATTAATATTGTTTAATCGATATTGGAACCTCCAACACAACACAATAAGATGCAATCTCATAAGGTTATCAACTTGGAAAGTAAAGTACGAAATCAAACCAAAGTGGATACTTGGATATTGCCCGAATTAAAACCGTACTCTTGTGATCACTTTAGGGCTACTAATCCATGAGTACCTTCCCCCAGTGCGCACTATAGTGTAGGGAGCTCTCTATCTCCCGTACTAGAACCAAGTCCTAGCCAAGTCAAATTCTTGATAATATCCTAAGTTTCCAAAATTAACAAGTTGAGCAACAAGTTATGATATGTGATAAAAACACAAAATTTCATGAAATACATGACTAAATCATTAGGACATTGAAATAGAAGTTAATCAAACTAATTAATTAATTTCTCTAGATTTCAAGAGTTATTCAAATGAACTCAAATTAATATATAACAAGGAGTAAGTAATGGCCATGCCATATATCAAGTTTAAAATGGAATACAAGCATTGTACACTTAAGTAGAATTTAAATCAATTTAAATTAATTAATTCTATAGATTTAAAAGCTTATTTAAATCATGCCAAATTAACATACAACAAAATCAAGTCATGGCCATGCCATATATCAAGTGTAAAATGAGTTATATGCTAGCTACCATTAATCATTCGTTTCTCAATTTAATACAAATCATGCATACAACTTATATATCACCACAAAAGCAATTAATTCACTTACATAATAAACTAGAATACCCCCTACCTCAATAGAGAATTGAATCTCTATAATCCAAGGTAACCAAGCTTAAAATTGGAAAATCAAACAAGGGTTTTATAGAGGAGAGTGAGAGGGAACTAAAGTACTCCAAGCTTAAAGGTCTTAGGTGAGTGGAAGGGCACCAAAATGAACCTTAAAGCTTTAAACCAAGCTTTTACTTCAATAGTGGCTAGGTTATGGTTTGAGAGGAAAGAGATGAAATGAAATAAAGGTGTAAACCCTAAGCTAAATGTGGTGGAATCCTCCACTTACTAGGTGCTCTTACACTACCTCTCTCACACACACACTAATGCAAGACCAATTATGAAGCCTACACTTGTCACAAATCTATGGCTCCTTCCTAGGCTTAATCCTAAGCCTACACTTGTCAACCATCCAAGCCAACAAGTGCACCAATCCTAGGCCAACAAATTAGTGAATCTCCACCTTCCATGTGTCATCAAATTAAGCCTCCAAGTGGTTCTACCACAAGATCAACAAGTGGCACCATGAGAGTGTGACACTTTTCACATTTTTTAGAAATTACAAAAAGGTCATTTTTGAAAATATCTTCTAAATTAAATTATAAAATGGTCCCTAAGATGAAAAATAATAACTTTGGATAATTACACAAGAACCCCAAAAGTCAAGAATATTTCCAAGAAGTTATGCATCCATGCCCTTTACAAGAAAAGTAAACATCTAGTATGCTTTTCTACAAAAGTAAAAATGTTGATAGTATGGAAATTAAATATCATGGATGTATGCCAAGCCGGAATCAAATTTGAGCAAAAAAATGAGGTTATGAAAGAAAAAGTGATAAACGAGAAAAGAACGAAATACGGAAAAAGATGAAAAAAAGAATTTACCGAAAAAAGAAAAGAAAAAAAATGACCGGGTCATTACAACCTACCTTCCTTAAATGGATTTCGTCCTAGAAATCGAGTTGTACCTCAAAGAAAGAACAAATGGGGATACTGAGAGCGAACTTCTTGTTTAAGCTCCTAGGTTGTTTCCTCAATGCCATGGTGTCTCCACAAGACCTTGACTAATGGAATGGTCTTAGTCTACAAGACCTGTTCTCGAGAATCCAGAATCTGGGCCGGACCTTCCTCGTAGGTCACGTCCTCATCAACAACCATATCAGTTCACCGTAGAACATACGATGGGTCTGGCTCGTACTTCCTCAACATAGAAACATGAAAGACGTCGTGAACCCTATCCAGTCTGGCAGCAATGCCAAATGATAAGCAACTTCACCGACGCGCTCCAAATCTCAAATGGTCCAATGAACCTAGGGGACAACTTGCCAGTCTGTCGAAATCTAAGAAGTCCCTTCCGTAGAGAAATCTTGAGAAAGACATGGTCCCCTACGTCAAAAGCCAAGGATTATATTCTCCTGTTAGCGTAACTCTTCTGTCTGCTCTGTGCGGTAGCCAACCGCTGCTAAATCAACTTGATTTTCTTTATAGTTTTAATGATAATGTAGGGACCTAAGGCAACAGTATCACCGACCTCGGTCCAACAAACTAGAGATCTACAAGGTCTGCCATACAATGCCTCAAAAGGTGCCATGCCAATACTGGTCTGGTAACTTTTGTTGTAGGTAAACTCAACCAATGGTAAGTAGTCCTCCCAACTACCCTCAAAATCCAAGATACAAGCTTATAACATATCCTCCAATATC
This sequence comes from Cornus florida, assembly GCF_030987335.1. NCBI lineage: Eukaryota > Viridiplantae > Streptophyta > Magnoliopsida > Cornales > Cornaceae > Cornus > Cornus florida. The sequence goes on from NW_026775571.1 coordinate 42,114,639, forward strand.
TGAATGGTACGTTCCGACTGACCATCAGTCTGAGGATGGAATGTCGTGCTGAAATGAAGCCCCGTATCAAGAGCCTCTTGAAAACTCTGCCAAAAGTGAAATGTGACCGCAGATCTTTATCCGAAACAATAGATACCAGAACCCCATGAAGCCTGACAATCTGCCTCACATACAGTCCACTAAGTCTTTCTGCACTGTCTGTCATTGTCATGGGCAAGAAGTGAGCTGTCTTAGTCAACCTGTCAACTATAACCCAAACGGCATCATTCCCTACCTGAGGCCTCAGAAGTCCCATCACGAAATCTATAGTGATGTGCTCCCATTTCCACTTAGCTACTAGTAATGGTTATAACAATCTTGCCGGTCGTTGATGCTTTGCCTTCACTTGCTGACAAGTAAGGCATCGAGCCACAAACTGTGAAAAATCCCATTTCATGCCCTGCCACCAAAACTGTCGCCGCAGATTGTGATACATCTTTATACCACCAGGATGAACTACGAGCCGAGAGTGGTAAAAATCCAAAAGAATGTCTTCACGACAAGACAAGGGAACGAACATCATCTCCTTGTACCTAAGACCACCGTCTGAATGTAAGGTTCAACCCTCTACATTCTCGCCGCCTGAAATCCGAACATGGATGGCCTTCATCTCCTCATCCTCCAACTGTGTCTTAATAACTCTGCTAACAAGAGCTAGTTGAGCTACAAAGCTAAACAAAATAGCTGGTGAAACATCCTCATAAGACTGTAAACCAAGATCTGCAAGTTCTTCTATCATTTTTCATCTATGAACAAAAATGCTAGCAAGAGTTCCCTGCGATTTCCTACTCAATGCATCGGCCACAACATTGGCCTTACCCGGATGGTACTGTAACTCAAAGTCGTAGTCCTCCATGAACTCGACCCATCTGCACTATCTCAAGTTCAAATCCTTCTAAGAGAAGAGATACTTGAGACTCTTGTGGTCGGAGAAAACCTCAAACTTTTCCCTGTACAAATAGTGTCTCCACCCATTTAGGGCAAAGATAACTGCTGCTAATTCCAAATCATATGTCGGATAGTTCAACTCGTGAGTCTTCAACTGTCGAGACCCATAAGCAACCACCCGCTCTGTCTACATTAAGACACAACCTAAACCTTCCCTTGAAGCATCACAAAAGATCATATAGCCCAAACCACGTTCAAGAATGATCAAAACTGGAGCCAATGTCAACCTGACCTTCAACTCCTGAAAAGCACACTCACAAGCCTCGTTCCATACGAACTTGACCCTCTTGCGGGTAAGTCGAGTCATAGGTGCCACTAAATGAGAGAAGTCCTGAACAAATCTCCGGTAATAGCCAGTTAAGCCAAGAAAATTCTGAATCTCAAACACTGTCTTCGGATGTTCCCAATTCATCACCAATTCAATCTTTGACAGATCCACTGTAACATCGCCCCCTGACACAATGTGTCCAAGGAACTTCACTTCCGATAGCCAAAATTCACATTTCTCGAACTTGGCGTACAGCTGATTATCCCTAAGGATCTGCAATACTATCCTCAAATGATACTCATGTTCCTCCACCGAAGCTGAGTATATAAGAATGTCGTCGACGAAAACCACAACGAACTGATCAAGATGGTCACTGAATACACGATTTATCAAGTCCATAAAAGCTGCTGGAGCATTGGTCAAGCCAAATGGCATCACCAAAAACTCATAATGGCCATACCGTGTGCAGAAATTAGATATATCCTCATCCTTAACCCTCAACTGATAGTAACCCGACCTCAAATCAATCTTCGAAAAACAAGTGGCTCCCTTCAACTGATCAAACAAGTCATCAATCCTAGGCAAATGATACCTATTCTTTGATCGGTTGAATCGATTACAATTATAAATCAACATTCGCAATAGCACGAATCATTGTAAAATAGGGCTATTGGTCGGGTAAGTCGAACCACTGGGACTGCGCTAATCTACTACAACCTAAGTGTCTAGAGTCTTTTTAGAATGATAGAGGTGTTCATAGAGGATTTGTTGGTTGTCACTTAAGCTATGAAATTAAAGTGCATAAAGTAAAAGTTACAAGATGTGATACCCCCGAATTTCCGAATGCGGGTTGGCCAGGCCCGCGCCCGAATACCCAAGGATATCAAAACAAATTGATAATAAACGAACACAGAGTACAAAAGAATAAAGAAGAATAAATAAAATGCTGACAAGAAACTAAAATGATAATCTAATAATAAACCTCATAATATATTTCCATTAATTAATAAACTCTTCTGATACAACTGATCCTCCAAAATACAACTCGGGAATCCATACTGTGTGGACCCCTAGAAAATCCAAACTAAACAAATGACAGTAATCTAAAACAGGAAACTGAATCATAAAGGAACTCCTATGTAGCATCGGAAGAATGAAGTAGACTGATCCCCGCTCAGCACGAACAACCTCTACTCGTGACGAACACCTGAAAAATAATGGTGGGTCAGGCCCACAAACAAGTTCTACTCTACTACAGTCCAAGCAGAGATCCGATACACGTATACATCCTAGTCAATCCAACAATAACTAGTAGTCTGTATATATATATATATACACACTAAAGGAACCTCACTAGACTATAGGGTTGTCTCAACCTGAATAGTAGGCAACATGCAAAACGCACATATAGTGGGCATGAGTACCTAGACCTACCAGGGTACACAACTACACTATATCTAGCTACACATCCCTGGCGATATACGCGCCCTAACCATTGATCCTGAGACTCAAGCTCATATCATGGCACCATACTTATATATATAAAATCTAGTAACCATCCTATCTAGTATAAATTAATCCTCCATAAGTCATTCAACTTGTTCAGCTGACCTGACTTGAATATAAGTAAGATTTAACATTTTAGTTAATCCATTCCCTTATATAATAAATTAATCATCCATAAGTCATTCAACTTGTTCAGCTGACCTGACTTAAATATAAGTAGGACTTAACATTTTAGTTAATACATTCCCTTATATAAAATAGGTAGGACTTAACTAATAAGTTAATCCATCCCTAGAATGCCACCGTCCCATACTGGTGCATTAAACCACACAATCCAACAATTGATGTAACAATTAAGGAAATACATCAAACATTCCATAAATAACTATGATAAATATGATATCAAGTTATCACATAATAGGAATGACTTATTATTTCTTTAAACTTCCTATATCATATGTCCTACACAAACTGAATCTTATACATGATGATATTTTATTATACCTTTAAATAAGGATTCTCCATATCCAATTCATCCTACATATTTAATCTCAATTGCTAAAATATTTTAAAAGATTAAATCCATTCGTTTGTTTAAAACATTCAAATAGCAAACATCATTATGATTGAGTCTATTTAAATTTATTAAAATCCAAACCTAATCCCTATTTAATGTTCAGGAATCTTAGGCATGTTTCTACGTTCCATCATTCCACAGATATGAAAAATACATAATTTAAACATGTAAAAATTCACATAAGAAATCAAATCAAAATCATGCATTTTATCAATTCATAACACAAGAACAGATATGAACTAATTTTATAAAAACCTATGTTTTAATCCAATTAAACATACATAATTATTTAATTTTATGTGTTTAATAAATCCTGGAATTTCCTAGGCATGTACAGAAACACGAATCAAAGGGAAAGAGATAAAAGAAGAACTTGCCTTAAACTTTCGGATTGAAAGTTAAATTTCTTCTTCCTTGATCTTCTCTCTAAAGGGTTTTCTCCTCCTTCCTTCCTATTTCTCTTTCTTTCTCTAACTCTCTCTCTAGAATATATTACGTGATATATTTTCACTCCTTTTTCAACCTATAGTTGTGTATTTATAGGCTAAATAATAACCATATTCCTTTTCCCAATCCAAGTCAACTTAATAAAGAAAATATATATATATATATATATATATATATATATATATATATATTAAAAAGGTAACTTAAAATATGTTACGTATATAATCTATGTATATCCTTATTAATTAAATAAAATATATACATTAGATTATTTAGTAATACTAAAGTTACCATAATATTAAAAGGTAACTTAAAACATGTTACGTATATAATCTATCTATATCCTCATTAAATAAATAAAATATATACATCAGATTATTTATTTATACTAAAGTTACCATAATATTAAAAAGGTAACTTAAAACATGTTACGTATAAAATATATGTATCCTTATTATATAAATATATAAAATATATACATCAGATTATTTATTAATACTAAAGTTACTATAATATTAATAAATTACTTTCCTTTATATATATATGTATATACATATATATATATATATATACATATACAACTATCCATGGGTAATTATCCATACCCATCCAACCTCCTATCCAAGTAGTCCATGGGACCCAATTAGTTAGCCTATTACCACTAACCATAACCGTAAAATAAAATAAAATAAAATATTTAATCATTTAATTTGCAATTAATTACAATTAATCAAATACATCATTTAAGCACACAATCTAATTAAACAAATAATACAAATAACACATAGACAAAATACAAATAACACATAGATAAGTAGCCAATTAATCAAGTAACACTTAATTCAATTAAACACATAAACAATTAGTCAAATAATCAATTAAAAAAAAAATACAATAAAAATAAATAAATAAATACTGAGACTATCCTTTTAAAATTAGGGGTATTACACAAGAGTTGAAGGGAGATGAAATACAAGTAAAGAGGACTAGGGAAGTGAATCCGCCTCCATCCCTATACACATGCTAGATCAGAGCTAAATTGGGGGAAAACAATATATATATATATGGTCATGATACATAGCACACTTGGTTACTATAATATCCTCAAGAAATTCATTAAATCTGAAGCAAGCATAATCCATCAAAGGTTAACATGTTTAGACTACCTAACTAAGGTGTAGCTTAACCATATTTACTTGAATGAAAAACTATCAAGCCCTAGATAAAATGATGAAGCACATGAAGGCAAGAAATAAGCATAAATCATCAAAGGTTTCACCTAAGCAATGATCTATCAAAGTCCTCCAACTCCATGCCATTAAAACAATTCCATGATCTCACTACCATTGTCACCATGAGAGTGCAAGCAACATGATTAAAAGAATAAACCATCAAAGATAGATAATTGACTCAACATTAATCATTTAAATACATGAAGATCCATTACAAAAGGCAAAATGCTCTAGACCATGAAAAGACCAAAGAATATACATTGTAATCCCCAAAATTTAGCCTAAATTAGAACATGCTTACAAGGGAGGGACTTCATCACCTCCCTAGATGGAGGTTTAGTTACCCATGGAAGCTTTAGAAGAAGGAAGAAGCTTGGTTGCAACCTCCATTTTCGAGCTCCCTTTCCTTGGCTTCAAGAACTCTATCTCCTCCTCCTCTTTCTCTCTCCAAAAATCTTGCAAAGATGAGATATGATATTGTTTGTGTGGTTCCCCTCCTTTGTATAGACATCTCCCTCCACCAAACAAGGCACAGAAATCCACCAAAAGACATCTCCAACCAACCCATAAAGATGGAAATCAGAGATGAGAGAAACAAGGTGCAAGTGGGCTGAAGTGATGGTTCTCGGAGAGGAACTGCCCGGAGTTCGAGCGCTCGAACTAAGGACTTCGAGCGCTCGAACTAAGGACTTCGAGTGCTCGAAGTTAGTCCAGTGAGCTCCTTGCTCTTAACCTGCTTTGCATAACTTTGGTAGAACACCCATAACTTTTTGCTCCGAACTCCAAATGACGAACCGTTTGAAGATTTTGAAAGCTAAATCGAAGCTCTAAATATGTCATGTTTAAGTGGAAGTCCAGTTCTTGAGTTTGATCGGTCAAAAATGGCAAGCAAAGTCAGATTCCACTGCTGCCAGAACTTAGCCTTGAGCACATTGCTATTCAAAGATTTGATAAAACACCATTTTTGCTCCTTTTTGGACAATGAACCTGAAAATAAATAAAAGCGTGCACATAAAGATAATTTACAAAGAATAATCAAAAGATGGATTTAACTAATGCAGCTAAGGGCGCTTGAATATGCAATATTCGACGCTTATCATTCTTGATCGTGACATGGTTTAGCTTGCGAAAATCGATGCAAAGTCTCAAAGACCCATCATTCTTCTTTGCTAAAAGAATCGGTGCTCCCCAGGGTGAAGTACTAGGACGAATAAAGCCCTTAGCTTTTAAATCATCCAATTGAGCTTTCAGCTCATCCAATTTTGCCGGTGCTATACGGTATAGGGCCATAGAGATCGGCGTATTACTAGGAATGACATCGATGGCCAAGATAATTTCCCGAAGAGGAGGAAGCTCCGTCAACTCCTCTAGAAAAAATGTAGAAACTCCACAACAATTGCTGGATAAACGCGGCCCGAACTGCTATCCTCGTTAGCTAACAGGCTAGCCAAGTAGGACTTGTGGCGACTTCAGTCACCAATACCGAAAATCATCGTTGAGTGCGAATCCTCCGATCTCCCATAAAATGAAAACAATCTCCCTTGGGAGTGCAAACAGAAACTTGCCCGCGGAAGCAATCGATCGTGGCACGAAAGAAAGACAACCAATCCATCCCAAGAATGACGTCAAAGCCCGCCATGTCAAAAATGATGAAATCGAACTCTAAAGTCGGCCCAGCTATCTCGATAGCATAACCTCGACAAACACGGTCCAAAAACACTGGAACCTAACTGGCGTGTCAATACAAAGGAAACCATTGCGTTGCGTGACCTCCAGACCTAAAGAATGTGTAAATAAAGCAAATATGAATGAATGTGATGCATCTGTGTCAACAAGAACTTTAGCCCAAGAACTGAAAACTGGAAAGATACCTCAAACTGTAGAAGTCCCAGTGGAGGTATCGGCCTATGGCAATGCATAAGCTCATCCTTGAGCCCCAAACTAATGTGAACTGCCCTACTGAGCTGACTGATGTCCGAAAGTAGTCGGCATAGGGCTCCAACCCAAATACGAACTGACTGGTGCAACTGGTTGTGGTGCTTGAAGCATCCTGAAACCTGACTGCATAACTGCTGACTATGCCAGTGTGGCCTGTAAACTTGTGCCACTCTGTGCCCTGCTCCGTGGATGAGGACAATCCTTCCTCATATGACCGGGCTGCTTGTAATAGTTACAAGTCCCCTGAAACCCCTTCGTCAAAGTTGTAGGCTTACTAGCCAGTGTTTGACTGGCCTGTGGCTGGAGCTATGGGCAGCGAGCCTTGATATGCCCCGATTGCTGACAATAGTGACAAATCACTCCCCGGGCTGACCCCAAAGATACTAGAATTGTAAATACAGATTGAGCCTGCTGTGATAATCCCTTAGTACGTGAACTGTCCCCGACCTTAGACTTTTTCCACTGACCCCCAACGGATACTGATGGAGCCTCTGCACGCGGTTGCTTATATGAACCTTTGATCCCGTGCTGATCTTGGTCCTCTGCCTAAACCATCATAGCGCTCTGGACCACCTCTCCGTAGGTCTTTAAATCCAACACTAAAATCCATGGCCTAATATCAAGATGTAACCCATCCTGAAACTTCCTTGCCGTGAGCTCATCGGTAGCTACAATCTCCGATGTATAATGGGAAAGAGAAGTGAAACTTGTCTCATACTCAATGACACTCATCATGCCCTGATAGAGACCTGTGAACTGCACTCTTATATCCTGTCTCATAGCCCTCGGAAAGAAGCAGTCGAAGAATAATGTCCTGAACTCCTCCCAAGTCATTACCTTCACATCGTGGATATTAGTCATAGACCTCCACCAGATAACGGCATCTCCCATGAACATAGAGATGTCAAGGAGATCCTCAATTAGTCTATAAGCACTGCCATATTATCGAGCTTGCGTACCATGAGATCAAACCATGCCTCTGAAGCAAGCGGATCCATACTCCCTGCAAATTGGTCGATTTTAACCCGCTGTAAGGAATCCAATGCCTCATTAGCAACTGGTGCCGGTGCTGGTGCAGGTACCAGAATCTGCATCCTTGTAATATGCTGACGGAACATTTGCTGAATAGACTCTGACATTCTAGAGCCACTCCCTGTGTGATTTGTTCCTCATAAGTCGGAGCTCGTGGTGGATTAGGACCCACGCCACGAACTAGAATCTTGGGCCTTCCCAGACCCCTTGTAAACTCGGTGTCGTCCACCTGCTCCTTAATGCCCTGACGTGAAGACTTTCCACGCATGACAACCACGATGCTAAACATACACAAGGAAAGAGGTCAACAATAATACAAGCTATTATGACCGAATGCAACTCACACTATGAAAGCATGACAAGGTATGCAACATACGATTATGCTAAACCAGTCAAAGAAAGCGCCTTAAACAGTTAAGCATACATATTAAACAAGGATATTTTTTAACATATAAGCATATAAGCATGGAGACATGTCATAATACCAAGCTTGTTACCAAAGAACGTGTAAACATGTTACAATGCCAAAACATGTTATCAAAGGCATATGAATAAATCAAGGTACACTAACAAAAGCATGATATGCACCCAAAACCCGTCGTCCTAAGGTTTTTGAACCTAGGAGCTCTGATACCACCTGTAACGGTCCTGGTTTTTAGGTCAGTGCGTCCTATGATAAACTGAATGTACATCCGATAACGAATCCAGAATGCGAAAGGTAAAGGTATAACAATGGTCTCTAAAGGTACTATACATGTATAAGACACCAACATGACCCTCAATAAGGTCACAAAACCCAAAGAAAACAAATACAGAAATGACGTCTCAAAAATGGACAAGAATGAACCTAGGGGCAAAATAGTCTTTTTAAAACTGAAATGGGTGCCACTGTACACACCATTGGAAAGACAATGAAAATTTAATGAAAATAGACTTAAGAATTGCCTGATTCAGAGTCCAGATGGAAAAGATATGAAATTAAAACGAGGTGGCATTCTCCGATTGGGAGATTCCACAACCCTATCTCACTAAAACTGTGATAACTCTCACTGCAGTTGGCGTTTTGGTGTGTGGTTAGTACCATTGGAAAGGTAACTTCAAACTCTTGAATTTAGATTCAAGAATGACCCAAATTGGATTTAAAATGACTGAGATATGTCCCTCTGAAATTGGTGAAACAAAACTATCCAAGGAAATTGAAAGGTGAAGGCTCCAGGGAGATCAGCCATCCGATGGCAAAGACCAGCCAGCCAAAACCCCATCATCAGCCGGCCAAAACCCCATTGTCAGCCAGCTGAACCTAAATCGTTAGCCGGTTGAAACGCCATTTTTCCCAAAAAGACTACTAGAATTGGACTCGTGCATGTGTCAGCTTGCTAATATCTGCTATCAGCCGGCCGATGCACCCTGCTGTAGTAGAAAAAGCTGTTGCAGAGCATGGAAGAGGTGCTCGATTCGTCCCTGAGGTTTCATATGCATTTTATATGATCCGAACAAGTTTTAAAAACTTTCCCTAGCCTCATGCAAGCATCCATAACATGCCAAATCAAAAGGAAACTTGAAATTTGCTCTCATGCATGAAATTTGCATGAAAATTTCATAAATCCTCTAAAAATAGTTCAAAAGTTGAAATCTATGTTTTGTAAGATGTGATTATGCACGCATACGTAAAATGATAAAGTAGACGAGCTACAATGGCCTACGGCCTCATGGTATACCATATGCAAAATATGACCCTTCAATCCAAGAATTCACATAACTTCCATAGGCGATAATGAAGTTAAAATTAGCATACATATCATATAAATGTCTTTGACACTTGGCCTCATTGCTTTTACATTTAAGAAGTATCAAAAGGTACACTTAGGTGTACATAACATAGTTTGGACAATAATTACATGTTTTAACATAATATATCGAAATGAAGCATGATATGCTAACAAGTGCATATTCTATACAACAAAATACTCCAAGTAGTCAAATAAGCCTAAGAATGTTGTGCATTCCACAATAAATCTTTTTTACCTGAAAAACAACCCGGTAACTTTGAGGTTAGTAAACAAGTTTACTTGTAGGGAATGAGCATGCATAACGTAACCTTATACAACTTTGTAATTTGATGTAAAATAATTCATATTGTTTAATCGATATTGAAACCTCCAACACAACACAATAAGATGCAATCTCATAAGGTTATCAACTTGGAAAGTAAAGTGCGAAATCAAACCAAAGTGGATACTTGGATATTGTCCGAATTAAAACCGTACTCTTGGGATAACTTTAGGGCTACTAACCCATGGGTACCTTCCCCTAGTGCGCACTATAGTGTAGAGAGCTCTCTATCTCCCGTACTAGAACCAAGTCCTAGCCAAGTCAAGTTTTTGATAATATCCCAAATTTTCAAAATCAACAAGTTGAGTAACAAGTCATGATATGTGATAAAAACACAAAACTTCATGAAATACATGACTAAATCATTAGGACATTGAAATAGAAATTAATCATACTAATTTATTAATTTCTTTAGATTTCAAAAGTTATTCAAATGTTCTCAAATTAATATATAACAAGGAGTAACTAATGCCATGCCATATATGAAGTTTAAAATGGAATACAAGCATGGTACACTTAGAATTTAAATCAATTTAAATTAATTAATTCTCTAGATTTAAAAGCTTATTTAAATCATGCCAAATTAACATACAACGAAGATCAAGCCATGACCATGTCATAAATCAAGTCTAAAATGAGTTATATGCTAGCTACCATTAATTATTAGTTTCTCAATTTAATACAAATCATGCATACAACTTATACATCACCACAAAAGCAATTTATTCACTTAGATAATAAACTAGAACACCCCCTACCTTAATAGAGAATTGAATCTCTATAATCCAAGGCAACCAAGCTTAAAAATTGAAAATCAAACAAGGGTTTTATAAAGGAGAGTGAAAGGGAACTAATTTACTGCAAGCTTAAAGGTCTTAGGTGAGTGGAAGGGCACCAAAATGAAAGTTAAAGCTTTAAACCAAACTTTTCCTTCATTGGTGGCTAGGTTAGGGTTTGAGAGGAAACAGATGAAATGAAATAAAGGTGTAAACCCTAAGCTAAATGTGGTGGAATCCTCCATTCACTAGGTGCTTTTACACTACCTCTCACACACACATTAATGCAAGACCAATTGTGAAGCCTACACTTGTCACAAATCCATGGCTCCTTCCTAGGCTTAATCTTAAGCCTACACTTGTCAACCATCCAAGCCAACAAGTGCACCAATAATAGGCCAACAAATGGGTGAATCTCCACCCTCCATATGTCATCAAACTAAACTTCCAAGTGGTTTCACCATAAGATCAACAAGTGGCACCATGAGAGTGTGACACTTGTCACATTTTTTCAGAAATTGTAAAAAGGTCCTTTTTGAAAATATCTTTCAAATTAAATTACAAAATGGTCCCTAAGATGAAAAATAATTACTTTGCATAATTACACAAGAACCCCAAAAGTCAAGAATATTTCCAAGAAATTATGCATCTATGCCTTTTACAAGAAAAACAAATATCTAGCATGCTTTTCTATAAAAGTAAAAATGTAGATAACATGGAAATTAAATATCATGGATGTATACTAAGCCGGAATTAAATCCGAGCGCAAAAATGAGGTTATGCAAGAAAAAGTGATAAACGAGAAAGTGACGAAATAAGGAAAAAGACGAAAAAAAGAATTTACCGAAAAAAGAAAAGAAGGAAAATGACCGAGTCATTACACCTAAACACTTAGGAAATAAACATACAACAACCCCTACCTGCAATTGAGATGAAATCTCAAATCTCACCAAAATGAAACGTTTCCGAATGCGACACTACTTCGAGGTTTTGTCGGGGACAACAAGGTGAACATTAAACCCTTAGGAGGCAACACCTAAATCTAAACTTGGCTTCAAACCCGAACTCGAAAAATGGCTAAAACAAGATTCCATTCGGTTGGAATCGAAGGCCTTGTCAAGGCCGACATTAAAGCCTAAAACATCGTCGGAAAAATCCAAGAGGAGAAGGGGCAAAAGAGGAAAATAAAGGTGGTAACCCTTTGGGCTGCCATGGCTACCGGCCAAAAGAGGGAGAAGATGAGTGAAATGTTTCACTCACCCCCTATTTATACAAAAACTCAAAAAGTGCCCTGAACAGGTCCCGCCCGGCCAAAAAAATTAGAATTTGAGCAAACACACTCAAATGGTAAAACACTGTGAACGAAAAAGAACTGAAATGAGAAAAAATGAATAACGGAAGATATAGCATCGAAAATCGAGTCCCGAGCCGAGAGATATAACCCCGACCAAGTTTGGCAGCAACTTGAGTCAAAAATCCAAAAATTGGGGAGATCGACCACAAGACAATTCTAAGAGTACACGACTTGACAAAATGTAAAAATGAATCCTATACAAGGATCCAAGCCCCAGGGAGACACTTTGTAATTAACTTTCATTAATTGCACAAAGACCCCTATAGCAAAGGATAACTACGCAAGTGACCCTAATGAAAATATCTTCCAAAAGATATTTCTAAAAAATACCCCAAGAAATGAAATTGGTTCTGAAGAATCTTTTCATCCACGCCCCTACGGGAAAAAGAAACAATTGACGAGCTTTTCTCCGAAAGTAAAGCTACGCATTTCAAGGAAACCAACAAGAATGAAAGCACATGAAGTCAAAAATCAACTCTGACCATGAAGAATGAGGTTACATGAAAGGAAATGTGACGGCCAAGTTTTTCAACCCGGTGCGTCACTGATGACCCGTGAGTTGACCCGATAACGGATCCGAAATGGGGAAGCAAAAGATGAAACCATAGTCCTCTGAGATATAAATCATCTCTAAGACACTAATGTGGTATTCCATGAGGTCACGAAAGTTAAAGAAAAGTGAATGGGCAAACGAGAGTCAAAACAGCCTAAATCCGTCAATTAAGGGCAAAAAGGTCAATTCACAATTGAGAAGAGAAAATTGACTCTAAACAAGTCAAACAAGGTGAATACAACCTAATCTAATCATTTCACAACATTCCAAGAGGTTCTAAGAACTTTGGACAAGAATCCCACAAAATGCCCTTTCCCAGTTTAAGCGAAAACTGACACTATCTCACTAAAACATGAATAACTCCCACTGTGATTGGAATCTTAGAATATAATAGGTACTATTGGAAATCTGACTCAAAGATCCTTGAGTTTAGGCTCAAGAATCACCCCATTTGGGTTAGAAATGAAGGAGTTATGACCTTTTAAAGTTGGAACTTCAGTGCTGAAACAATTCCTGGAAGGTAGGTGCATGAGGGCTATTTCGGTTGACCGAAATAGAGTTTTGGTCCACCGAAACTCACAAAAACTTTGCTGAAATCATGGTTTTAAGGTGAGATTGGTTCGGTAGACCGAATTGGGCCATCAGTCGATCGAAATGCCATTGGTCGACCGAAATGGTCCTGAACTGTGAAAAAGCAAACTGTAATTGATGATTTACTGTACAATGAAGCTTCCAAAAGCCATTGGTCGACCGAAATGGAGTTTTGGTTGACCGAAACACCTCGAAAACCTACTGTAAGACCTGCTATATGCCCAATGTGTAAAGGTTCAACCCATGCTTTGAATCCTAAGATGATTTGGTTCAAAAATGAAAGTTTAAAGTTGATTTTCAATGAGATTTGAATATGTGGACATGTCAACAACCTTAGCATGAATAATTGTATGTAAAAACAATGGCTCATGACCTCATACATGTCCATTACAAGATTTTCATATGCCAAACCTCCAAAGTAGGTAAAAATACATTTTTGAAACAAAAGTTGGCACCAAATGTATACAAATGCTAAAGTAAACATGCTTGGCATTTGGCCTTATTACATACATGCTTCTAATATCAAAAGTAAGTACTTAAGTATCATTACATATCAAAGTAGCTACATTAGCTTCTAAAATACCATACATCCATGGTATATAAAATATGTTATCCAAAAGTAAAGCATGCTAAACAAGTGCGTGTCCAAACACAAAAATGCTTCAAATGGCTCATGAGCCTCTAAGGATGATGAACATCCAAAAACATTGTCTCCTTACCTGTAAAACAACCCAAACCACTAGGGTGAGTAATCAAGTTACTTGTAGGAAGAAGCATATGCGTATACCTTAGAGTTTCAATATCATTGCAAGATCAATATAGACAAATACAAGGGATCATTCCACTTAATGTCTATGTTCAAGGTGCTCTAAGGGATCATCTTAAACTAATGCAATGATTCTTTAACAACACATATCAACATCAATGTACTTAACAACATTAATTCGTCAATAACAAAAATCACAAGTTACAATTAAGTATTAGTTGTCAACTTGGAATTTAATGTGAAATCAATTAGTGGAATACTTGGACATCATGTCTCGGACTAAACCAAGATCAAAATGGTTATTCCGGGCATTAACCCGCTGGGAAGACCACCTTAGTGCGCACTATCTCAATTGGGGAGAACTCATACCTCCCGTACTAGAGCCAAACTCTAGCCATATCACTTATAACAATGTCCCAAGATAATCCAAAATATAGCAAGTTCAAAACTCATGCATAATTTTTAAGGCATATAAACCACCTTCCATGCACAAGCATTTTGAAACCACATAAACCATGTCTTAGGGTTCCAAGTCTAAAATGGCATACCAAATGACAAGTCCTCATCATGATATTTTGTACAATACAATACTACCAACTTATCAATTTAAATCATGCCTCAACATAAGCTACATGTACTAGATTACAACATTATAGTATTAAGCTTCTAAAATAATCACAATTCTCAGCAACAAGATCATAGAATTATCACCACCATAAATATAGCAATTCAAGTCAATAGGAATTGTATATAACATTAATAATTCTACAAGAGTTCTATATCACTACCATATGTGAAAATACTAGAATTTAGCGTACTACTAAATTATATAATCCTCCTACACATGGTTTATACATATCATACATGCTTAAATCAATAAACCCTAAGTCAAGAAGTAAGGGTTTCGTATAATATACAAGATTATCATATTAAAAGCACATACACAATATATATTAAACCCTAAGGATTATAAAACACTTAAAATATAAATATATTACCACCCCTACCTCAATAGAGAATTGAATCTCTATAATTCAAGTAACCAAGCTCAAAATGGAAAATAAGTTTAGGGTTAATGAAGAGGAGAGTGAGGAGAAACTTTTGTCTTCCAAGGTTTATGGTCTAAGGTGAATGGAAGGAGGCCAAAAATGAAGTTAATGCTATTAACCAAGCTTTTCTCCAATGGTGGCTAGGTTAGGGTTTTGAGAGAATAAGTGAAAATGAAAGGGATAAAGTGAAAATGGTGAGTGGAGGATCTAGTATTCCTCCACTCACTATGTGTTCTTACACTACCTCACACACACACACAATGCAAGACTTATTTTGGTGCCTACACTTGTTACAAATCAATGGCTCCTTCCTAGGCTTAATCTGAAGCCTACACTTGTCAATCATCTAAGCCAATAAGTGCACCTATCCTAGGCCAACAAGTGGGTGAATCTCCACCCTCCAAATATCAATAGATTATGCTCCCAAGTCACTCCACCCCATTGCCAACAAGTGGCTCCATGAGAATGTGACACTTGTCACATTTTTCAAAAATTACAAAATTTTTTTTTTCAAAATATCTTACAAATTAAATTGCAAAATGGTCCCTAAGACGAAAAATAATTATTTTACATAATTACACTAAAACCCCAAAAATAAAGAATAATTGTAATAAAATATGCATCCATACCCTTTATGAAAAAGTAAGCAACTAGAATGTATTTTCTATAAAAGTAAAAATACAAATGTCATGGAAATCAAATATCATGAATGCATACAAAACTGGAATCAAAGCTGAGCACAACAAGTGAGGTTATGCAAGGAAAAAAGATAAATAGGAAAAAAACGAAATAGAGAAAAGACAAAATAGGAAAAAGACGGAAAAAGAAAATCACCGAAAAAGGAAAAGGAGGAAAAAGACCGGGTCATTACAGGAAATTTCAACGAAAAAAATTAGTCCGTAAAAATGGAGAAAAAGGAAAGGAAGAAAAACGACTGGGTCATTACAATCTACCCTCTTTAAAGAGATTTTGTCTCCGAAATCAGGAACATCCCAGAAAAATCGTACAAGGACCGTACACAAGGTCACACCAAAATATGGATCATAGAGTACCCAAGGACAACTCCAAAGGTCTCAAAATCAACAAAGAGACACGTAACCGTGAACAGTGAGGCACCTCTCCAAATGAATCGACATACTAACCCAATGTCAACCACCCAAAGGAGGCCAAGGCAACTACACGTAAAAACAAGGAACACAACCAGAAGCAACATGGCAGCATGAATAGTGACTAGAACCCACCCACAACGTACCTAAGGTGTGATACCCTTGTATTTTCGAATGCGGGTTGGCCAGGCCCACGTCCGAATACCCGAGGATATCAAAAACAAATCGGTAATAAACGAACACAGAATATAAGAGGATAAATAGGAATAAATAAAAATGCAGAAATGAACACTAAAATGATAATCCAGTAAATCCTCAGAATAAATTTTTATTAAATAATAAAATATTCTGATACCACAAATCTTCCAATATACAAGTTGGGAATCTATACTGTGTGGACCCCTAGAAAATTACAATTAAATAAGTAACCATAATGACTGTCTACATCTAAAGATGAAACATAAATGAATCTCCTAAGTAGACTTAGAAGAGTGAAGTAGACCAATCCTTGCTCAGCACAAACAATCCTCTAGACCTGGAGAACACCTGAAAAATAATGCTAGGTCAGGCCCACAAGCAAGTTCTACTCTACTACAGTCTAAGTGGAGATCCGATATACGTATATATCCTAGTCAATCCAACAATAACTAGTAGTCCGTATATATATATATTACTACACACTAAAGGAACTCACTAGACTATAGGGTTGCCTCAACCTAAATGGTAGACAACATGTAAAACACACATATAGTGGGCATGAGTTCCTAAACCTACCAGGACACACAACTACACTATATCTAGCTACACATCCCTGGTGATATACGTGCCCTAACCATTAATCCTAAGACTCAAGCTCAAATCATGGCACATACTTATATATATATAATCTAGTAACCATCATATCCAGTATAAAGTAATCCTCTTTAAGTAATCCTCTATAAGTCATTCAACTTGTTCAGCTGACCTGACTTGAATATAAGGAGGACTTAACATTTTAGTTAATCCATTTCCTTATATAAAATAGGTAGGACTTAACTGATAAGTTAATCCGTCCAGTGCCACCATCCCATACTAGTGCACTACATCCACACAATCCAATAATCGATGTAACAGATAAAATCATACATCAATTAATTCAAAAATTAACATAATAATAGAATATCATGTTATCACAAAATAGTATTAACTTATAAACTTCTTGTGATGAACCGGAGATTGACCCGATAGCGGATCCAGATGCGAAAATAAGAAACAAGACAATGATCTCCCAAGGCACAACATGCCTCTAAGACACTTTGATGACCTTCTATGAGGTCTGGAACTCAATGAGAACTGATGCGGAAACAAAAGATCGGAAAAGTAACAATTTAGCCCCCCGGGGCAAAATAGTCATTTATGAAAATATAGATTCAGATGCCACCGAGCACACCGCTGGAAAGATAACAAAAAATTAATTAAGATGGACTCAAGAATCACACGATTTAGAGTCCGGACAAAGGAGAAACGGCATGACGAAGAAAAACGAGCCCTTAAGGCTAAAAGGGTAAACTGATAATTTTTCAGGAAGATCCGGGTACAACCGAACAACCATTGGAAAGACAGTGAAAAATTAATGAAGTTCAAAATTTTTTTTACTCAATTTGGAGTCCGGACGAAGGAGAACGAGCGAAAACAAAAGTCGACGTCACGACGTCGAGACGAGCACCTCGACAAGCACCATGACATGCTAGGGGAAGAAAAGTTCCAGCCAAAACTAAGAGCTGAAACAAGGTTCGAAACGAATTTTTCTACAAAAATACGAAGAAGAAACCCCCCCCCCCCCAAAATCAAGTTTTCTACCCAACACCATGGATGAAAACACAAGAAACTCACTGTGAAATACCCAAATTGCCCTTAGATCAGAAGAGGTCAAGAGGGTTAAAAAGCTGCTACAGGATCTGTTCGTGACTGAGAGCAAAAATGGGCCATCAAACAAATTTTTCTGGAAAAACACGAAAAAGAAACCCCCCCCCAAATCAAGTTTTATACTTGACATCGTAGACAGAAATGTACTGTAAAATTCCCAGAATACCCCCAAGAAAATCAGGTCAAGAAGCTTAAAATCTTTCTGAGCTGTTGCCAAAGGAAAGGAAATAGGGCTTTGGGAGGTTTTTAAATTGTCTAAATTGAAAATGCAATCTTAAAATACACCCACAAGACCCCCGGAAGTTCCGGATTGGTCGACACATTTTTTTTAAAAAAAAGTCGATGAATAGTACCAACTACTAAAATCTCATGTTTTTAAAAAAGATATATTTGTAAACCTTAGAATTAATGGCCCTTGGCCTCTTGTCATACATACAAAATAAGCATTCAAAAAGTGTACTTAGGTACACATTACATATTTGGAATTAAGGATACAAGTTTTAACATATAAGGCTACAAAATGACATTTCATGCTAACATTTGCATGAAATGGAAACTTAAAAGCTACAAGTCATCCAATGAATGATGAGCATCACGAACCAAGCCTTCATACCTGAAACAAATCCCTAGTAACTTCAGGGTGAGTAACATAAAGCTACTAGTAGGAAATGAGCATGCATCGACCTAGCATTTTACAAAATTATCACCTTAAGGTAAAACATGTTAAAGGGCTCATGCCACCTAACGTCTATGTCAAAATGAGACTCAGGGAGCATCCTAAGATACCTTAGATCATTTCTAGCATAAATCACATCATTCATGCAATTTAACCATATTGAAGCATACTATACAACGCGACAGGATATAGGTTCTCAACAGTATCAATTTGCAATCTAAGATACGAAAACAATTAAAGTGGGTCATGCAACTTAGCGTCTATGTTCCAAATGAGTCTAAGGAATCATCCTAAGCTACATTAAAACAATAAAACACAAGTCACGATATTGATGCAATTTAACCAACATTAGAACTTCCAATACCACGCATAAAGCATGATTTCTCAAGTTAACATCTTGAAACTCAAAATGGAAAATTAAATAAGGAACAACAAGTTACGATATCATTTAGTTATCAACTTGAAATGAAATGCGAAATCAAACCAGGTGGATACTTGGACGTTACACCGGATCAGACCGACACCATAGTTACTTTAGGGTTACTAGCCCATGGGTAACCTCCCTATGTGCGTATTAGACTTATAGAGGGACAATCCCCTATACTAGAACCATGTCCTAGCCTTAGTCAAACAACGATATCCCTAAATTTCCAAAATCAACAACTTGTGCAATAAAGTATATATCAACATGTATATACAAGATAATCAACTATCTACCACGCACAACTAAATTTGGAAATATATACAATACATGTTCTAAGTTCATAACTACTATGGCATGAAAGACATCAAATATAAAATGTGCAACTCATTATACAAGATAATGATATATTCAATAAGGAAAACATATTCTCATGAATATAAATATAACAACTATGTTATTCAATGCTTAAAATGTAACCAAGTAAATATACAACAAATCCAAGTCCATGATTTAAATATAGAAACAACTTCCAAAACACAATTAAATCTAAGGAGCAATTAGATAGAATTTAATTAAATAAAAAAATTAAATTCTTTAGATTCCAAATTAATTCTAAATAACCTCAAATTTATATATGTTTAAGGACATATCATGATCATCAGATATATAACATCAAATAACTAATTAAGTGATTAAAACACTTAAAATAAAATTAATTAAGCTAATTAATTAATTTTCTCTAGATTTTTAAACAATTCCAAATGCTCTCAAATTAACATATGTTCAAGAACTCACGAATGCCTACTTTAATATCACATTACAAGTTTAATTTATGCTTGATATAATTATGTGAATTAAACTTTCACAAAAGATAAATATTATATAAAAGTTGCAATTCTTATTCAAATAATCCCAATTTAATATATATCAACCACTATACCAAGGCCTAAATTTCTAGCATGCCACAATTTAATTCTAAGTTGAATATTATCATAAGAATTAAATCTTACACAAAGAAAATAATTAAATTAAATTCTAGATTATGAAAAAAAGCATGCATCCAAGTTGTATAAGCATCATTAGCATGCAAGACAACAAAAATATGAAACTATAAGACCCCCTACCTCCATTTGAGATGAACATTTCAAATCTCCATCGAAAGAAAAGTGCTCTGAACCCGACGATACTCCTAGGTTATGTCGGGGACAACGCGGTGAACATTAAACTCCAGAGAGGACATACCAAAATTCAAACTTGACCTCAAACCCGAACTCAAAAAATGGCCAAAAATGGATTCTAATAAGGGGGAAAGATGCGCGTAGTCAGAGAAGTATAAAACACGAAGGCACTACGACTTTTTAACAAAGGGAAGGAGGTTTAATTAAGAGAAGAAGGGTGGCAGGCCCCTTAGGCTGCCATGGTAGCTTCAGGTCGTGCATGAAGAGAGAGGAAGATCACTTTTTAATTTTATAACCCCCTATTTATAGGAAAACCCTAAAAGTGCCCCGAAAGGGCCCTGTTAGGTCCTGAAAAGTGAAATTTGAGCAGAAGCGCTCAAACGGCAAAACTCCGTGAACGAGAAAGAACCGAAATGAGAAAATATGAACAACAGAAGGAACAATGTCAAAAATTGAGTCCCGAACAGAGAGATATGCCCCGAACAAGTTTGGCGGCAACCGGGGCCAGACTGAAACTGGGGAAAAACGACCAAAAGAAAATTCTAAGAGTACACGACTCAACGAAAAGTGAAAATGAATCCCATACGAGAATTCAGGCTCAAAACAAGGCATTTTGGCAATAACTTTCATTAATTGCACAGTGGCCCTTCTAAAAAGTGAAAACTACACTAATGACCAAAAATGAAAATATCTTCCAAAAATATTTTCTTAAAAACCCTTGAAATAAAATATCTTCAAAAGATATTTATGAAAAACACCCTAAGAAAAGAAAAAGATTCTGAAAAACTATGCATCCATGCCTCTATGGACACCGGGAGCAACTAGAGTACTTTACTGCAAAAGTAAATATACGTATTTCGTGGAAACCACTTAGAATAAAGACACGTGAAGTCAAAAACAAACTCTGAGCACGAAAAATGAGGTTGTGCCAAAAAATGACAAATGGGGAAAAGACAAAATAGGGAAAAGGAAGAAAAGTGAATAGTGTCGAAAAACAAAAAAATGTGGAAATGACTCGCTCTTTAAAGGAAGTTGTTAATCCAAAGGAAAGAGTCTCAGAAACCATTTTCGAGCACTCGAGATGACACTAAGTGATGAAAAACCAAGTAGAAAATAGAAAAGACAACGGAAAAAATTTATCCGCAAAATTTGAGGAAAAAAGGAAAGGAAGAAAATGACCAGGTCATTACACTTCTTCAAGCTTCCTACATCCTGTATCCTACACAAACTGAATCTTAAATATGCTGATATTTATTTTATAGCCAAGTAAGCATTCTCCATATACAATTCATGCTACACATTTAATCTTAATTGCTAGAACAAAATAAAGATTAAATCCATTCATTCCTCAAAGAATTTAAATAGCATGCATTGTTATATTCAAGTCTGTTTAGAATTTGTTTAAACTCATACCCAGTTCTTATTTAATGATTAAGACCCCTCAAAATTAATTAAAATTTATGTAACGCTATTTACGAAACTTCCCCAAGTAAGGCTTGAGCTTTTATCTTAGTTGTTCGAGCTTTCTGTCCAAGGCTCGAGCTTCCTGTCCAATGCTCGAGCTTTACATCCCAGGCTCGAGCTTTACATCTAAGGCTCGAGCTTTTCACCTATGGCTCGAGCTTTTCTTTTCAGGCTCGAACTTTGCCTCCAAGGCTCGAGCACTATAACAGCGGATCGAGCACTGTTACGCAAATCGGCCCAAAAATCCAACTGTACGCCTGTTTTTCATTGTTAAGGGTTTTAAGGCATCAATCTAAGTCCCATACATCCATATTAATTTATTTTAGATAATTTAACATGTATGGATCCGACTCAAACACCAAATCATACATCCAAATTAAAGAATCATTTAATCAAGAATATGTATGTAAACACATAAAACCCTCTGTTATAAACCAATTCAAGCATGCAAAATTATTCAATTTTGATTTTTAAGCATCCTGGAATGTCCTAGGCATGTATAGAAACATGAATCAAAGGGAAAGAGATAGAAGAAAAACTTTTCTTAAACTTTCAGATCGAAAGTTAAACTTCATCTTCCTTGATCTTCTTTTCTAAAGATTCTTCTCCTCCTTCCTTCCTCTTCCTCATTCTCTCTCTAACTCTCTCTGTAATGATCAGGTCATTTTCCTTCCTTTCTTTTTTCTCAAATTTTACGGATAAATTTTTTCCATTGAATTTTTTTTTTTTTCGAGTTCAGTTTCTCTTCATTTGGTGTCGTCACGAGTTCTCAGAAATGGTTTCCAAGACTTTTTTCCTTGGATTGACAGCTTCCATAAAGGACTATGTCATTTCCTCATTTTTAATTTTTGGACACTATTCACTTTTCGTCTTTGTTCCCGTTTGTTACTTTTTGGCACAACCTCACTTTTTGTGCTCGGAGTTGGTTTTTGACTTCATGTACCTTCATTCTAAGTGGTTTCCACGAAATATGTATCTTTACTTTTATAGAAAAGTATTATGGTTACTCCTGGTGTCCATAGGGGCATGGATGTAAAGTTTTTCAGAATCATTTTTGTTTCTTGGGGTGTTTTTCCTAAATATATTTTGAAGATATTTTATTTCAAGGGTTTTTAGAAAATATTTTTTGAAGATATTTTCATTTTGGGTCATTAATGTAGTTAACACTTTTTGGAGGGGTCATTGTGCAATTAATAAAAGTTATTGTAAAATGCCTCGTTTTGAGCTTGGATCCTCGTATGGGATTCATTTTCAAATTTTGTTGAGTCATGCCTCGTTTTGAACTTGTTCGGGGTATATCTCTCTGCTCGGAACTCGATTTTCGACGCTGTTTCTTCTGTTGTTCATTTTTTCTCATTTCAGTTCTTTTTTGTTCATAGAGTTTTGCCATTTGAGCACGTCTGCTTAAATTCCACTTTTCTCTCCTCTTTTGAACCTCCTCCCTTTAGTGAAACGCCGTAGTGCCTTAATGTTTAATGTTCGCCTTGGCGAGGCCTTTGATTCCAACCGATTGGAATCTTGTTTTGGCTATTTTTTGAGTTTGGATTTGAAGCCAAGTTTGGATTTTGGTATGACTCCCTTGGGCTTTAATGATCCCTGAGTTGTCCCCGACAAAATCCCAAAGTTTAATAGGATTCGGAATGGTTTCATTTCGGTGGTGAATTTGAGATTTTATCTCAAAGTGAGGTAGGGGATGTCTTAGGTTTATATTAATGTTGTCTTGATGATTTTAGAAGCTTATACAACTTGTATGCATGCTTTGTTCAAGTTTTAGAATTTAATTTAATTATTTTCTATGTTTAAGATTTAATTCTCATGATAGTATACAACTTAATATTAAATTGTGGCATGCTAGTAAATTAGGCCATGGTATGTTTATCTACATATATTAAATTGAGAACATTTGAATAAGAATTGCAACTTTTATTTAATATTTATCTTTTATGAAAGATTAATTCACATAATTGTAACAAGCATGAAATCAACTAGAAATGTGATATTAAAATAGGCATTGGCATGTTCTCTAACCTATGTTAGTTTGGGAGTATTTGGATGAGTTTTAAAATTTAGAGATTTTAATTAAAAGAATTAATTAAAATTTATTTAATGGTTCATTTGGCTTAATTAAGTTTTTAACTTGATATTAGTAATATTAGGACTTGGTTACTAGCATATATTAATTTAGGACCATTTGGAGTTGCTTTAGAAACTAGAGATTTAATTATCATGATTTAATTAAATTCTATTTTATTATTCCAACGACCTAATTAAGTTTTTGGATAGATATATGTAATGACCATGCTATGTTGTTTAACATATATCAATTAGGGATTATTTGGTTGAGATTTGAAACCTAGAGAAATTAATTAGTTTATTTAATTAATTTTCGTTTTTATTGCATTAATGATTTAATCAAGCATTTGACGTTGGTTGTATGTTTAAATCTTGATTTTGGACTTGTATTAGATTCATGAGTTTATGTTCTCAATATTAAATGATATTGTCATAGCGTGTTACGAATCGTACACTGAAGATTCGACATGTGATGTTATTATAGCGTGTAACGAATCGCACACTGCAGATTCGACATTTATCATGCTATAGTAGTTGTGGACTTGGAGCATGTATTGTGTATTTCCAAAAATTGAGTTGTGCATGGTAGATAGCTAATATCTTGTATATACATGTTGATATATACGTTGTTGCATAATTTGTTGATTTTGGGAACTTGGGATGTCGTTGTATGACTATAGTCTAGTGCACACATAGGGAGGTTACCCGTGGGCTAGTAACCCTAAAGTAACCACGTTGTCGGTTTGATCCGGCGTGATGTCCAAGTATCCACCTTGTTTGATTTCACATTTTCTTTCAAGTTGATAACTAGATGATGTTGTAACTTGTTCTTTATTTGATTTCCATTTTAAGTTTTAAGATGTTAACTTTGAGAAATCATGTTTTATGCGTTGTATTGGAAGTTCCAATGTTGGTTAAATTACGTCGATATTGTGATTTGTATTTTGATGTTCAAATGTAGCTTAGGAATGATCCTATAGATTCATTTGGAACATAAACATTAGATGTCATGACCCACTTTAGTTGTTTTCGTATTTTAGATTTCAAGTTGATGGCTTTGAGAATCTATATCTTGTTGCTTCATATAACATGCCTCCATGTTGCTTGAATTGTATAAATGATGTGATTTATGTTAGAAATGATCTATGGTAGCTCAGGATGCTCCTTGAGTCTCACCTTTAACATAGACGTTAGGTGGCATGACCTTTTGAATTGTTTCACATTAATATGATAAACTTGTAAAAAGTTAGGTTGATGCATGCTCGTTCCCTACGAGTAACTTGTTTACTCACCCCAAAGTTATTAGGCTATTTTCAGGTACGGATGCCTTGGTTCGGGATGCACAATATCCTTAGGTCGTTTCGATGGATTCAAGTTCTTTTAAATGTATTTTAATGAGCATGCAAGTGTTAGCATGTATCGTTTTGTTATTTTAAGTTATAGTGCACAGTTTGATCAAAATGTCACTCGTTATCTTGAGACTTGTAATGTGTGCTTAAGCACACTTTTGACGTTCATTCTATGTATATGATATATGGTCAAGGGCCAAACTTCATTTGAAATCCATGTATATTCATAAATATAGAATTTTGCCTTTAATGAGAAAAGTATGAAAACTAGGGTTTTAACATGTAATTTTTGCACCGAAGTGTGCATTGTGTACGCAATTCATTATCTGGCATTCATTTACCATGTATGAGGTGTGATCAAGGGCCAAACACCATTTGGTTTTAGGTTTTGCATTTTAGTTCCATATATTACATTTTTAGGCTAAAATAGGAAAATCCGAACCTTTAAGGGTTCATTTCCAAATCGGGTGATGTATAGTGTGCATGAGCACATCCATTAGCACTCACATATTATGCATAAAGTGTGGCCAAGGGCCAAACGAACTTTTGAGACCATTTGATAATTTTAGTTTTAAGTTTCTCTTTTAAAAGCCATTTTAGGCAAAAGTTGAGGTTTAATAGGTGATATTTTGTATTTAGTGACCATTGAGGCCGTATGCCATTGAAAGGCGTATAAATATATATATTACGTTTGTGTGAATGTTCACCTTGCACAAAATATCACATTTGTATAAAATGGATGTTTGTTGGCCTCAAGTTTTTCATTTAAAGTTCATTTTAGGCATTTTTGAGCTTTGATAGGTTGTATTTTGCATCAGCCATTTTTGAAAGCCGCGGACCATTCTCGCGCACTTAAAAGCACTAAATATGTCGCGACCCGAGTTTTTCAACCCGGTGCGTCAGCGATGACCCAAAAGTTGACCCGGTAACGGATTCGGAATGCGGAAACAAAAGGTAAACCAAGGCCTCTAGAGATATAAATCATCCTTAGAACACCAATGTGACATTTCATGAAGTCACGGAACTTAAGGAAAATGAGAGGAGTAGACGGTGTCAAAAACGAGTAAGATTCGTCAATAAAGGGCAAAATGGTCAATTCATAATCAAGGGGTGAAATTTAACTCCAATCAAGTCAAATGAGGTCCACACAACCTATACTAATCATTTCACAACATTCCAAGAGGTTCTAAGAACTTTGGACAAGAATCCCACAAAATGTCCTTTCCCGGTTCGAACCAAATCCCGATACTACTTTACTAAAACTTGAATAACTCTCACCACAATTTTAATCTGAGAATGGAATTGGTACCATTGGAAAGCTTACTCAAAATCCATGAATTTAGGCCTAAGAATCACCCCATTTGGATTAGAAATGAAGGAGATATGGCTGTTTGAAGTTGGAACTTCAGTGCTGAAACAGAATCTGAAGAGCTACGCAAATGAGGGCTATTTCGGTCGACCAAAATAGAAGTAGGGTGAGTTTCGGTCGACCAAAACTCACAGAAACATTTCTAAAGGCAGCTTTTTGAGGGTGCATGGTTCGGTAGGCCAAAATAAGCCGTCGGTCGACCGAACTGGAGTTTTGGTCAACCGAAACTCCTCGAAAAGCTGCTAAATGACCTGCTATAAACAAAATTTGTTGAAGCTTCACCCAAGCCTCAAACCCCAACATGAATGTGAACAAAAAACATGATTTTAAGCTATACAAGCATGCCAACAAGTATACTTTGAGTGTTGAAGTGTGTTACAATGGCCCATGGCCTTATTACATATCATTTACAAAATTTGACATGCCAAACCTCCATAGATGATAAAAATGCATTTCAAAGGCAAAACTT
This sequence comes from Cornus florida, assembly GCF_030987335.1. NCBI lineage: Eukaryota > Viridiplantae > Streptophyta > Magnoliopsida > Cornales > Cornaceae > Cornus > Cornus florida. The sequence continues at coordinate 42,141,840 of NW_026775571.1, forward strand.
AAAATTTACATACATACACTTAAACTTTAAAGTTTGTGGCCCTTAGCCTCATGTTATACACGTCAAATACGTTACAAAAAGTATACTTATGTACACATTACATATTTGGAACAAAATACAAGTTTTGTCATACAAGCTACAAATAGGATTTCACGCCAATATTTTCATGAAAATGATACTTCAAGTCTACGAAACTTTCATGGTGTAGTGTGCATCTCAAATCAAGGTCCCTGTACCTGAAAAATGCCCCCACTACGTGGGGGAGTAACATAAAGCTACTCGTAGGAGATGAGCATGCATCGTCCTAGCATTTTACAATTATATCACCTTAGGGTGAAACATGTCAAAGGGGCTCATGCCACCTAACGTCTATGTCAAAGTGAGACTCAAGGATCATCCTAAGCTACTCATGCAATTGAATTGAACAACGGCATACAAGTATACATGCTCAAGTGCACTAAACCGTATAAAAACATGATACATGACATTCAAGTACACATGCTCACAAGTATACTAAATCATGTTAAACGGGATAAGCAATATCGTACATACATACACAAGTATAAGATATATGTATAGAGTACTCATAAATCAAGTATATAAACACAAGTATACTAAGCTAAACACGTACGCATAAGACAAGTATACATGGTACAAGTATACTAAAATGAAATCTGCACACACAAGACAAGCATACTAAGCATAAATACACAAGATAGAGTTTAGATACACCAACAATGATATAAGTTCAAGTATACAGTTTCAAGTATACTAAATGAGATCAAAATACATAAGCAGGCACCAATTCTCAAGCTATAAGAAATCCATGATTAACAACTTGAAATTGAATGCGAAATCAAAGTAGAAAGACTAGGACATATGGTCACTAGACCAAACAAGTGTTTCTGGGTAATTACGACCCACAAGGCACTACCTAGTGCGCACATGCATAAGTTATTCCCGGCAATTACGACCCATAAGGTACTATCTAGTGCGCACTTATGACTTAGAAGACTCTTGTCTCCGTACTAGAGCTAAACTCTAGCCATTACGTGAAATATGTCCTTACAAGCTTTCCAAGATCAATAAGTTCAAAACTTATACAAAAATCAATGAGTTAGACCAAACTTATACCAAATCTAATAATGCATAAAACCATCTTCCATGCACAAATAAGGTTGAATCCACACAAACCATGTCATAGAATTCAAGTCTAGATAGCATATGACATGTCAAGCCTCTAATATGCAATTTATACACCAAACAAGAATATTTTACAACAATTGAGTCACATTACCACACTAAGCCACAAGTACTAAATAAGTGCTAATTTAGTAACTAACTTTCAAGGTAAACAATTGTAATATTCCAACAAGCTATATACCTACACAAGATATATCTAAATAAGCTATGCAAGTCAATGATATTCTATATCATGCTAAGTCCGATTACCATTTCAAGATGTCTCAAGCACTAATTCTACATCAAATTAGTAACATACTCACAAGATGGTTAAACATATTACATTTCAAGAGATTATCAACCTAACATGAAAAGTCTCTAGATTTTAAGTCAATCCCAACTAGGCTCAAATTAATATATGTTAAAGGTCATAACACGGTCTTCACATACATTATACCCAAAATCAATTTAAGTGACCTCAACACTTAAAACAAAATTAATTAAGCTAATTAATTAATTTTTTCTCTAGATTTTCAAACATATCCAAATGTCCTCAATTTAATATATGTTAAAGAACTCACTAAGGCCTACTTTAATATCATATTACAAGTTGATTTCATGCTTGATACAACTATGTAAATTAATCTTTCACAAAAGATAAATATTAAATAATTTTTGCAATTCTCATTCAAATGCTCCCAATTTAATATATGTCAACAAGTATACTAAGGCCTAAATTACTAGCATGCCACAATTTAATTCTAAGCAACATACATCCATATGAATTAAATCTTAATCATAGAAAATAATTAAATTAATTTCTAAATCTTGAACAAAGGCATGCTTACAAGTTGTATATGCTTATATAACAATCAATACAACATTAATATAAACCTAAGACATCCCTTACCTCATTTTGAGATGAAATCTCAAATCCCCACCAAATTGAAACCGCTCCAAATCCGACGAAACTCCTAGGTTTTGTCGGGGACAACACGATCTACATGAATCCCCAAAAAGCCTGATCAAAATCACAACTTGACTTCAAACTCGAACTCAAGAAATGATCAGAAATGAATTCTAATAAGGGGGGAAAGGTAGAGAACGTCGAGGGGAACGATAAACGTTAAGGCCGAAGAGTTTTCACTAAGAAAATTAAGTGGAGGAGAAGAAGGAATGAAGACAGCCCCTTGGGCATCCATGGCTGCTGGCCAAAAGAGAGGAGAGAGAGAGGAAAATCTGATATTTTCTCTTTAAGTCCCCTATTTATAGAATAACCCTGAAAGTGCCCCGCCAGGTCCGGAAAAGTGAAATTTGAGCAGACGTGCTCAAACGGCAAAACTCCGTGAATGAAAAAAATTCAAAATGAAAAAATATGAACAACGAAAGAAACAGCGTCAAAAACTGAGTCCCAAGCAAAGAGATATGCCCCAAACAAGTTCGGCGGCAACTAGGTCTAGAAACCTTGAAACTGGAGAAAAATGATCAGAAGGAAATTCTTGAAGCACACGACTCGACGAAATGTGAAAATGAATCCCGTACAAGGATCCAGGCTCAATACAAGGTATTTTGCAATAACTTTCGTTAATTGCACAATGGCCCCTACAAAAAGGGTTAACTACAAAACTGTCCCTGAATGAATTCTTAGATACCCCTGAAATAAAATATCTTCAAAAGATATTTATGAAAAAGAACCCTAAGAAAAGAAAAAGATTCTAAAGAATTGTGGATCCATGCCCCTATGGACAGCGGGAGCAACCAGAGTACTTTTTTGCAAAAGTAAAGATACGTATTTCGTGGAAACCACTAAGGATGAAGATACGTGAAGTCAAAACCCAACTCGGAACACAATGAGTGAGGTTATGCCAACCAAGTGACAAACGGGGAAAAGACAAAATAGGGAAGAGGACAAAATAGGGAAAAGGACGAAAAGTAAATAGTGTCAAAAAATGAAAAATGTGGAAATGACTCGGTCCTTAAAGGAAATTGTCAATCCAAAGGAAAAAGTTTTAGAAATCATTTCTGAGCACCCGTGACGACACTAAGTGATGAGAAACTGGACTTAGAAAAGAAATTTCAACGAAAAAAAAATTCATCCGTAAAATCTTGAGGAAAAAGGAAAGGAAGAAAATGACCGGGTCATTACAAAATACGTTTGCGTGCATAAGTGTTTTAGCCTAGAAATTCATTTAGGGTCAAATGAACACTTGGTGCAAAGTTGCATTTTTTTTTTTTTTTGGCCTTAACTAATCAGGGGTGTTCTGGGCATTTCACAAAGCGTTTTAAAATTTTCTTTCGACATGGTCGGATAGAAAACGTGATTTTAAGGGGGTGTTTCTTCTTTGTGTTTTTCCAGAAAACGTCGTCTTGGTATCGAAAATCCCACGTGAAGTTCAGTTTTCTATTTTGCATTTTATCAGCTTTTTAACCCTCTTGGACTAAACTGATCTAGGGTCATTTTGGGAATTTCTTTTGAAAAATATATTCCGGTCTTGACATGGTTACATAGAAAACGTGATTTTAGGGGGAGGGGGGTTCTTCACAACATGTTTTTAGAAAATGTCGTCTCGTCTCGAAATTTTGGGGAGTCAAAAATAAAATTTTCTTTTGACATGGTCAGCTTGGAAAAATTATTTTAAGGGGGGTTTCTTTTTCATGTTTTTCCAAAAAACGTCGTTCTGTGCCTCAAAACGGTACACGAATTCAGCATTTTGCCCAGGTTACTATTCATTGCTATCAAAATACTATTTATAGCCTCGGCGACGTTAAAACTTTGTTTTGACTTTTTTCTCTCGTCCGGACTCCAAATCGAGTGAACGTTTTTTTGAACTTGACTATTTTTTTTTCATCTATCCAACGGTGTGCTCAGTTGCACCCGGATATTTATTGATAATTACCAGATTACCCTTTTGCTGTATTTGCTCGTTTTTCTTTGTTTTGCCGTTTTTTCTTCGTCCGAATTTCAAATTATGCGATTCTTGAGTCCATCTTAATTAGTTATTTTTGTTATCTTTCCAATTGTGTGCTCGGTAGCACCCGATTCCATATTTTTAAAAAATTACCATTTTGCCCTTGGGGGCTTGTTCGCTATTTTTCTAATCTTTCACTTCCGCATTATTCTCGTTGAGATCCATGGCCTTATGAAAGGTCATTTTGACTTCTTAGAGATGCATCGCATCTCTAGAGTTTTGTTTTCTGTTTTTGCTTCTGCATTCGGATCCGTTATCGGATCAATCATCGATTCATTACAAGACACACTGGCTTGAAAAACCAGGGCCGTCACACACACTCTCTCTAAAATATATTACGTGATATATTTTAACCCCCTTTTACAACCTATAGTTATATTTTTATAGCCTAAATAATAACCCTATTCCTTTTCCCAATCCAAGTCAACTTAATAAAGAAAATAAAAATTAAAATATTAAAAAAGTAACTTAAAATATGTTACGTATATAATCTATGTATATCTTTATTAAATAAATAAAATATATAAATCAGATTATTTATTAATAGATTATTTAATAACACTTAAGTTACCATAATATTAAGATGTAACTTAAAACATGATATAAAATCTATGTATATCCTTATTATATAAATATATAAAATATATACATCAGATTAAATATTAATACAAAAGTTACCATAAAAGTAATTAATAAATTACTTTCCTTTTATATATGTATATACATATATATTTATATATATACATACACAACTATCGATGAGTAATTATCCATTCCCCTAAACCTCCTATCCAAGTAGTCTATGGGACATAATTAGTTGACCCATTACTACTAACCATAACCATAAAATAAAATAAAATAAAACAAAATATTTAATTTACAATTAATTACAATTAATCAAACATATTATTTAAGCACACAATCTAATAAACAAATACTACAAATAACACCTACACAAATAGTCAATTAATCAAATAACACTTAATTCAATTAAACACATAAGTAATTAGTCAAATAATCAATTAAACAATTAAAAATGTAATTAAAATAAATAAATAAATACCGAGACTATCCTTTTAAAATTAGAGGTATTACATTCTTCCCCCCTAACAAAATGAATTCTGTCCCCGGAATTTGCCTTTACTTTCTTCCATTATTTCTGGAAATTGTGAGCGAATTACATCCTCCTATTCCCAAGTAGACGCAGCCTCACTATGATGGCTTTACTAAACTCCAATATATCAAGTAATATACGTGATTCCTATATTTAAGAAACACAATAATCATATGATTCATAAATTGTATCGAACAATAACATAATCCATCTAACTTGACAAGGTAATGATCTATATTCCTCCAAGTTCTGTAGAATATACGCACAAAATTCCTATGCACCCAACGCTAATGATTTGGTAACGCTAATCCAAAAATGACTGCCTCAATTTATAAACACAATCCTCTAAAAGTCAGTGTAATAAGTAAAATTGACCTTTCTTCAAAAATCGCTTTGCTTCCTATATGGAAGATATAACGAGCAAATTACTCCCTGATAAAAAATAAAAAAAAAACTCTAATATACGAGTTCGACTATTTACAACATCCCACTGCGGCCTCCAAACCACGCGCAGTCCATTACAAAATAGAGTATTTCTATCCGATATATTTTTAAATGAAGTCAAGGTCTGATTGTAGAACCCTTACGTCTATTTCAAACCAACAAATGAGAGGTATGCAAGAGGTAATATACAAAACCTCAAATGTTGTTACCCCAACCTCCTTGTGCCAACAGTATCACAGAGAAAAACTGAAAAAGCGAAGTAAATGCTTCCAATTGTCCATGAAAACCTAAGATATATGCCTCAAACATATTCTTTATGGTTTAATTTAATCTCTCTATCAATTCCTTCGTCTAGAGATATGAAACAAAGCTGCTGCTCCAAAATTTTTATAAAGCTCATTCGAAATAACACTTTGCATCCACTATAATGGACATCCACATGCTATAACACCACTATCGCTGTACTATAGAACTACTATGAAGCTTTAAAATGAACATCACTCCAATTAATGTCCTCAAGTGAACTTTCTCAATCCATCACTCTTATTCCATATGAAAAATTGAAATTTCAAATCAATGTCGATAATTCCCACTGACCGTCCACTCCTGTTTAGTCCTACTTCCATATTTGTTACAGGAAGTGGCTAAAGATACCTATGATATCCGATGATCAACTTTCCACCTTTCTAGCAGATGTTACAGTTAGGGCAATTATATACACGTCCCTATCCATACCTGTTCACCAAAACTGACATTTGATGTCATGATGTACCTTCTAACTGTCTGAGTGTACCAAGAAAAAAAATAAACTTTCCATCTCAGTCGCCCGATCATCGTATCACTATTTACAGAAACTACTAAATATTCCTCTAGTACCTTAAACTTTATTGGAGTAAGGTAACACCTTCTCCATGGTTAGCTCTGATATTCAAAATTGACCTTCTCAACTACCTTAGTAATAACAAGTGTTATTATTACACCTGCTATAAATTCAACTGATAACTCATCAACTAACCGAAAGATTTAAATATCTTATCAGTTGTTGAGAGCATCCATTTCCACCTTTGCTTCCAACAGACGGAACTTGATGCAAAGTGTGAATTAGCACTGTAATCCATCTAAACCGTCTCGTAATCCATTCAATTTGTATGAACTGAAGTCCCACTAGTTCAAAATATACAAAAATTAAGCTGACCTAATTTATCAGTCAACCAATATCCCATCCAGAATCCTAACCCGTGTGTAAAATCAGTAATCCCTCAACTAAATCCGTAAAATGCTCTCTCATTTCCACTTCAGTATAGGAAATGGTTGCAACGGGTCCGGTGATCTCTGATGGTCCATCTCGACTATACACTAGAAAAAAATCATTATGTCCCTCCTCCTACCTGTCTTCCAAACATCTGCTTCATACCGTGATGCATCGTATTTCCACCTGGATGAAATAGAGAACTAAGAGTTATGAATCTCAGTCCTTGCATCCTCTATCTAATTTGTTTGCAGAAAGTACTGTTAGTCCGATACCGCCAGCTTTCGTCTGTACCCACTGGTTTAAATTGGAGCATCCTCAAAAGCGAACTCTGTAACCGAATCCATGCATCATTGATCTGTGATAGACTTACCGATAAAGAAAGTCAACACAACAAAATTCAACTACCTACGACCTTTCCATACATACCATGCACCTCTTCTTTATATAGGTATTTGGTCTCACCATCTTGTCTTTGACACACCTTGCTTCTTTAAGACAAGTTAGTGTCAATCCGACATCTTTGTCTAACTTCAAAAGAATATGAAATCTCTCCATCCTCAAAATAAGTCATCAATTTCCTAGCAACAGCTAAATGTTACAAATTGTGACCTAAAACAATTCCATATTATTTATGTAAATGAAAAGACTTGGTTTCCTCCTCCATGTGCAACATCGACAACTCCTCCTAGTGACACACCCTCGTGAATAAATTCTTAATTAAGAATTAACTGATGAAGATTTATTCAGTCTCTTATCCTCACTCGGTGTCATTCCAATCAGTACTTAAACTAGTACTAAATCCTCCTTCCGACTTAGTAACAACTTCTGGAATTTCCAAGAAGATGTTCAGGAAATCCTGCACCTCTGATAAATCATCGTGGCGTTACTGTGATCTTTTTTTACCACCACCTTACGCATACTGAAAAATTAACAACCACCATTATCATAGCATTGTAAAATGATACGAATCCATACCTAGGGTAAAGTATATCAAACCAATTGTTCTAGATTATTTAACTCGTAGTGATGGTTTAACTATCCCATCCCAAATAATATACCATAATGACGCATGTGCAGGTGCAATAGATTGGCTAGATTTATGTGTATCTACAAAATCCTACGACCGCATGCTCACACATCTAACGTAAATAGCGCTATTACTCCATGTTATTAAAAATAATAGTTGACTGATCTTATACTTGTGTCCCTAACTAAACCACATACCATTAACCAGAATAATCAACGAAAATAAAACACGTATGACAAACACAAAAGCACAAAATATACTCATATTTAGGACATCGTTCTTTTTAGAAAAGAAAGTCTCATTTGAAATCAACCTTACCAGATTGTTTCATAATTTCCTTTTATAGTTTCGTAGGTAATCATCCAACCTTGAAACATATCCTTTAAACATAGCTTAAAAATAACAGATGTTTGCTTAAGCAAATACCAAGGGCTTAACCCTTATCCTCCCTATATGCAGAATGTAAACAGTCTAACTTGGCTTTATAAAGTGAATTAAAACATCACAACATAATCCCCATACTCTCCTGAACGTGATACAAAATCTTACGTTTTGTTCTGATAAGAACTCCATCATATCCCCAAACTCTTGAAGAGTACTTCTTATATATCTCTTTTAGAGATGATAAGAAAGTTTAATTATTTGTATATTGATCAACCCTAATTCTACTAATATCGTTCACTATACTACCAGCAAATAAGATCACCCTCGTGCGATTATCCATCTTTAAGATTTAGTACCCTCTTTCTTGGATATGCAGAAATCTCTTCTATTAGGATCCCCTTCGGGCTCCTACTCCTCGCTTGTCTCCTTTTTGAGATCAACTGAAGTCGTGTTGGCCTCGATATGCGGTGACCTATCATGTACACCTAAATCATTCCTTGGCTTATACTTTTAAAGTAAAGCCCACCCGGAACTAAACATTCGATCTCAAATTCTGCCTTCTGGCAAAGAAATCGATAACGTAATCCTTTACTCCTTTGGGTCTTTATCGCTTTCTCCTTGGATCCCATCCATTTCCTAGTGTCAACTATTCTGTAGCTACAGAATATAATTAACATTAGCTCTTCCTAACGAACTGTAAATAGAGTACAACGAATCCTAATATGAGCTCTAAGTTTTAAGAGACGCAACGCGAAAGTCACATAACAAAAGACACTCCTAAAGAAATTTGAATCTGGAGTGCTCTGATACCAATTGTGATACTCCCGTATTTCTGACTGCGAGTTAGCCAGGCCCACTCCTGAATACCCAAGGATATCAAAAACAAATTGGTAATAAACGAACACAGAATACAAGAGGATAAATAAGAATAAATAAAAATGTTGAAATGAACACTAAAATGATAATCCAATAAATCATCAGAATAAATTTTCATTAAATAATAAAATATTCTGATACCACAAATCTTCCAATATACAACTCGGGAATCCATACTGTGTGGACCCCTAGAAAATTACAATTGAATAAGTAACCATAATAACTGTCTATATCTAAAAGATGAAACATAAATAAATCTCCTAAGTAAACTTGGAAGAGTGAAGTAGACCGATTCCTGCTCAGCATAAACAATCTTCTACACCTGGAGAACACCTGAAAAATAATGGTGGGTCAGGCCCATAAACAAGTTTTACTCTACTACAATCCAAGCAGAGATCCGATACACGTATACATCTTAGTCAATCTAACAATAACTAGTAGTCCATATATATATATATATATATATATATATATATATATTACTACACACTAAAGGAACCTCACTAGAGTATAGGGTTACCTCAACCTAAATAGTAGATAACATGCAAAACACACATATAGTGGGCATGAGTACCTAGACCTACCAGGGTACACAACTACATTATATCTAGCTACACATTCCTGGCGATATACGCGCCCTAACCACTAATCCTGAGACTCAAGCTCATATCATGACACATACTTATATATATATATAATCCAGTAACCATCCTATCCAGTATAAAATAATCATTTACAAGTAATCCTCTATAAGTCATTCAACTTGTTTAGCTGACTTGACTTGAATATAAGGAGGACTTAACATTTTAATTAATTTATTCCCTTATACAAAATTGGTAGGACTTAACTGATAAGTTAATCCGTTCCTAGAGTGCCACCATCCCATACTGGTGTACTACATCCACACAATCCAATAATCGATGTAACAAATAAAATAATACATGAATTAATCCAAAAATTAACATAATATTAGAATATCATGCTATCACAAAATAGGAATAACTTATAAACTTCTTTAAGCTTCCTACAAACTGTATCCTACACAAACTGAATCTTAAATATGCTGATATTTATTTTATAGTCAAGTAAGTATTCTCCATATACAATTCATGCTACACATTTAATCTTAATTGCTAGAACAAAATAAAAATTAAATCTATTTATTCCTCAAAGAATTCAAATAGCATGCATTGTTATATTCAAGTCTGTTTAGAATTTATTTAAACTCATACCTAGTCCTTATTTAATAATTAAACCTTAAAATCAATTAAAATTTATGTAACGTTGTTTACGAAACTTCCCCAACTAAGGCTAGAGCTTTTATCCTAATTGCTCGAGCTTTCTGTCCAAGGCTCAAGCATCCTGTCCATTGCTCGAGATTTTCACCTATGGCTCGAGCTTTACATCCATGGTTTGAGTTTAGCCTCCAAGGCTCGAGCACTGTAACAGCGGATCGAGTACCGTTACGCGAATCTGCCCAGAAATCCAAGTGTACGCCTGTTCTTCATTGTTAAGGATTCTAAGGCATCAATCTAAGTCCCATACATTCATAGTAATTTATTTTAAATAATTTAACATGTACATATCCAACTTAAACACCAAATCATACGTCAAAATTCAAGAATCATTTAATCAAGAATATATATGTAAACACATAAAACCCTCTGTTCTAAACCAATTTAAGCATGCAAAATTATTCAATTTTAATTTTTAAGCATCCTCAAATTTCCTAGGCATGTATAGAAACACGAATCAAAGGGAAAGAGATAGAAGAAGAACTTGCCTTAAACTTTTAAATCGAAAGTTAAATTTTTTCTTCCATATCAAGTGATATATTTTAACCCCCTTTTATAACCTATAGTTATATATTTATAGGCTAAATAATAACCCTATTTCTTTTCCCAATCGAAGTCAACTTAATAAAGAAAATAAAAATTAAAATATTGAAAAGGTAATTTAAAATATGTTACGTATATAATCTATGTATATCTTTATTAAATAAATAAAATATATACATAAGATTATTTATTAACATATTATTTAATAACACTTAAGCTATCATAATATTAAGAGGTAACTTAAAACATGATACGTATAAAATCTATGTATATCTTTATTATATAAATATATAAAATATATACATCAGATGAAATATTAATACTAAAGTTACCATAAAAGTAATTAATAAATTACTTTCCTTTTATATATGTATATACATATATATCTTTATATATACATATAAAACCTCCTATCCAAATAGTCCATGGGAGCTAATTGGTTAGCCTATTACTACTAACCATAACCATAAAATAAAATAAAATATTTAATCATTTAATCTACAATTAATTACAATTAATCAAACACATCATTTAAGTACACAATCTAATAAACAAATATTACAAATAACACCTAAACAAATAATCAATTAATCAAGTAACACTTAATTCAATTAAACATATAAGCAATTAGTCAAATAATCAATTAAACAATTAAAAATGTAATTAAAATAAATAAGTAAATACCGAGACTATCCTTTTAAAATTAGGGGTATTACAAGTATCGACAGCATCAAGTGTCCGCCCACACTCACATTACTAGTTAGGTAATGCAAGGTAGCATCGACGACAACTAGCACTCCCCCACCGCACACAACTTGTACGGTAGCATGACAGTATAAAGCCCTTATTCATCACCTATTGTGAGATATATTTTATAATTGGCTAATTTCGTTATCAAAACAAGTTCGATCGAGTTGTAATTTTTCAATTCAAAATTTCAAAGATTGAAGATCGGATGCGAATTTGAAGAAGTTTAAGTGTTCATGGGTTGCTACACTCCGAGACGATGAGAACAATACTTTAGGAAGGTATGTGAGTGAGTGAGAACATTTAAGAAGTTTAGAAGGTTGAAGGAAACAAAGATTTCACTTTTGTCCATTGGGAACTGGTAAGAAAATCCTTGAACCGGTAGCAAACATTGGTCTACAACAGGTTTGGTCACTGCCAACCTTGAACCGGTACCACGGTTGGGAACCGGTAGCCAAAGTACGCCAAAAAGGTTTTTGACCTTCTTGAACCGGTACCACATTTGGGAACCGGTACCAAGAGTCCTGACAGCATTAGAACTTTTAGTTTCCTATTTTGTTTGTTACCTTTTTGTTTTCAACTTCTTTCCAAGTCCTATGCACAAAATTTTTCATATTTTCAGAGGGATTAGGACATTCTAAACTCTATATAAACCTTGGTAGTCATTTTAGTTTATTTATGGCTTTAGGGAACATTAATTCTATATTTTGAGAAAGCCTTTTAGAGAAAGAAAATTTAGAAAATCAAATCTGATTATTCTGAATTTATTTATTAGAGCATACACATATATTCATAAGTAATTTATTGGCCTTGTTCTCTATCTCATCGGAATTGGAGCTATATTGAAGATTCAGATATTCTAGTTGAAAAGTATGATTTAATTATTCTACAATCGAGTTTAGATCTTGAAGAACAGAAGTAAAAGCGATCACACTTTGAAAGGGTTGGAACATTCGTAGAGTGTTGTCTGATCTACCTACTACTCTTCTACAAATATTAAGCATAAGCCTGAGGTCAAGTTATTATTGGACGGTGAATTGCAAAGCCAGAGGATTGTCAGCAGTTGGTGTTTGGTAGAACGATAGGGTGTGAGCCAGAGTCAAAATTCAGTATACTTTGTTTCAAGCATAGCGGATCGGTTTACTTTTAACTGCACAGTCGATGAGATTTTTCCCATAACAGTTGGCGTATTTTATCAACTAGGGTTTCCTTGCTAAAATCTTGTTGTCATCTCTAACTTTATACTTTACTTTATTTTATTTGCATGTGATTAACTGTTTAATTCCTAAAATAAGTAAAGTTGGTAATGACACGGATCTGTTTTACAAAATCTAAAACTTTCCTAAATACATTCCGCTGCGTACGACTCACAGGAATTTGCACATTCCGCTGTGAACTTTAAAATGGGTTTGAAAGAAATTTGTGGAGTTTGGGATTGATCACTTAGAAGATTGGTTTAGCTTAATTGTTGATGATAGTTGAAGTTTCTAAAGTAAAATTGTTTGATTTCTAAGGATATGTGATATCATTGATTTATTATCTGAAATCTGAACAGTTGACAGATCAAATGTTTTTGGAACTTGGTGGTGATTTTTTTACACTTACTAAGTTTGTGGAACTTCATTGAATTGATCTTAGTTATTTCTGTTGATACATATAATCTTGTGGAGTCTACATTCTTATTGGTTTCAATTTACAATATTTATATGGTTGGTTGCTTTCTTCTTTTAAGATAGTTCTTCTTTGAGACCCTTATTAATTTGTGACAAAAGGGGGAGATAGAGATTAGAGTCTTATTATTCAGGGGGAGAGATACTTTTGCATTAAGGGAGAGAACTTTTTGCATTAAGGGGGAGAACCAATGTTCATTGCATTATATTGCATTGATATTCAGGCATTATTAGCATGGCTATTTTATGTTTGTGTTTATTTTATTGATTAAGCTTTACTGGTAATTGTGATTGAGCTAATGTGCAAATTACAGGTTGCTACATGTGTTGAAGCTTCATGAGGTTCAAGAAATTTCTGCGATTTTAATTCCTTCAACAATTATTGTAATTTACTTTCCTGCTTGGGTAGATTGCTGAATTATTTTTAGGGTTTTGTCACAAAATTGCCAAAGGGGGAGATTGTGAGATATATTTTATAATTGGCTAATTTCGTTATCAAAACAAGTCTGACTGAGTTGTAATTTTTCGGTTCAAAATTTCAAGGATTGAAGATCGGATGCGGATTTGAAGAAGTTCAAGTGTTCATGGGTTGTTACACTCCAAGATGATAAAAACAATGCTTTAGGAAGGTATGTGAGTGAGTGAGACCACTTAGGGAGTTTAGAAGGTCGAAGGAAAGTGGGAACCGGAAGGAGAATCCTTAAACCAGTAGCAAACATTGGTCTACAACAGGTTTGGTCACTGTCAACCTTGAACCGGTACCACGGTTGGGAACCGGTAGCCAAAGTACGTTAAAAAGGTTTCTGACCTTCTTGAACCGGTACCACATTTGGGAACCGGTACCAAGAGTCCTGACAGCATTAGAACTTTCAATTTCCTGTTTTGTTTGTTATATTTTTTATCCCAACTTCTTTCCAAGTCATATGCACAAAATTTTTCATATTTTCATAGGGACTAGGACATTCTAAACTCTATATAAACCTTGGTAGCCGTCTAGGTTTATTTATGGTTTTAGGGAACATTAATTCTATATTTTGATAAAGCCTTTTAGAGAAAGAAAATTCAGAAAATCAAATTTGTTTATTCTGAATTTATTTATGAGAGCATACACATATATTCATGAGTGATTTATTGGTATTGTTCTCTATTTCATTGGAACTGGAGCTATATTGAAGATTCAGATATTCCGGATGAAAAACAGGATTTAATTCTTCTACAATCGAGTTTAGATCTTGAAGAGCAGAAGTAAAAACGATCACACTTTGAAAGAGTTGGAGCATTCGTGGAGTGTTGTCTAATCTACCTACTACTCTTCTACAAATATCAAGCATAAGCCTAAGGTCAAGTTGTTGTTGGACGGGGAGTTACAAAGCTAGAGGATTGTCAGCAGTTGGTGTTTGGTAGAACGATAGGGTGTGAGCCAGAGTCAAAGTTCAGTATACTTTGTTTCAAACATAGTGGATTGGTTTACTTTGGACTGCATAGTTTACAAGGTTTTTCCTATAACAGTTGACGTATTTTATCAACTGGGGTTTTCTCGTTAAAATCCTGGTGTCATCTCTAACTTTATACTTTGTTTTATTTTATTTGCATGTGAATAACTGTTTAATTGTTAAAATAAGTAAAGTTGGTAACGACACAGATCTGTTTTACAAAATCCAAACCTTTCCTAAATACATTCCGCTACGTACGGCTCACACCTACCGCCAACGAAATTACCCGTGAAACCTATCGATACAAATGACATCAATGTCAAAATGGTCATTACCAAAAGCACCACGGAAACCAAACATTTTGTGAAAGTTGAGATATGGTCTAAAGATGTCCGGCCAGACCTTTCTGGCCAATCCCAAAACTCTGACAACAATGTCATAGGCACCGCTACGCTTAAGGCCTTAAATCCTCAATACTGGAAAAACTGACAACCCCAAGTCTCAAAACACCATTGTCAACCACACTAGTCACAAATCCAAAGCCTGATGAGTCTATGCCCTTAAGCCAATGGATCAGACTTTACAAATCAAACAACACCACAATCGCCCTAGTCACGACGACTCTTAACAAGACAATCCACCCAAGAACCTCCACGTCATCCTAAAGCTGACCTATTACAAGGCTATGCCTATGAATTAAGACACCGGATCAAGCTCACACACACAATTCCGACAACTAGGGTCATACAACCCTAAACACAGTATAGGAATGATAAAAGAAATGAACTAAATAAGACAATTAGTTATAAAATGTATATATATATATATACACACACAAGTATATATTCACAAGTACACTAAAGAATATTGAAACAGAAACGCAATATATATATATACAAGTATACATTCGCAAGTATACTAAGTAATATTGATATCCATCGCATACAAGTATACAGGCACAAGTATACTAAACCAAAACGAAATGAAGTATACAACGCACAAGCATACTAAACGCAAATGAAACTCCATACACCAAATCACATAAATCATATCGCACCATATAACTAAACACATAGTATACAACGGCAATCAAATATGTTACCTATCACATAGGGGTCAAACAATAGAAACACGCTACACATCACCTATGACGCTAGCATGACAAACAGATATAGTAAATGGAAAACACATCATCTATATTAACACATAATTACCAAATAGTCACATCCTCTAACATGTTTCTAAAGCATGCTAAAAATAACTAGGTATAGAAATATGCAAGAGTGACTATGCAAATAACAGTCCCACAAAATCAAAAGCAATAAGGGATGAAACGTCTCTCAAAACGACAATCTCACAGAAAGCGAATCCCAAAAACCCGGATGAGTCCAATCCCTTACTGTGAGGAAATGAATCATCTCCCAAAATTAACATTAAGGTCCCTGAAGCAAAGAGTCTACAAGTCTTTCCCAAGATTGGCACAAACCCAAGGTGGAATCCTAACGCCACACAAAACAAACAATGATGTAATGGATAACCCCAATACTAACAATTACGAGACGCAAACAAGAGAATATAACTCAAGATGTTGATGAGTTTGATGAGAACTCTACAAGATCTTATCGGAACCCTAACACAAAACCCCAAGTCTCCAATGACAATGGAGAATAATTAATTGCACCAATGTAATTAATTACACAAAATCACTCACATCCTAATCGTAGCTCGTAAGAGCTGTCCAAGGCAACAAAAGAAGAGATCATAGGTTAACGCACCTATCAAATCCCTAACCACCACTCTAAGAAGAAGAGACGCGAGGACCTCACCGTTGAAGCTTACGAAAACAAACCTCCCATTTCCTCAAGGAAGGTTTCGAGTCAATCCCAACTCATTATCTTATGACGCTAGAAACAAGACCCCAATGACGTCATCACATTAAGGTCACCACGAAACCCCAAGAGACTATACCAACACCTAAACATTCCCCGACTACGTCGTGAAGCCACGAAGGAAAAAGGAAATGAAACGGTGCCTCCCTGGCCCATGTCTCATTCCACCAGACAAAGACTATGATTCTATGCTCATATGAGCCTTACTTGCATCAACCGTTAGACTAAGGTCTCGAAACACCTGAACCAACAAAACAGACAAGAAGGCTCCCGTCGTGAGGACCTCACAGAATGAATTTCCCCTACCGAGGAGGAAACTCCGCAAGACAATAATGTATCCTAAGGGATACGGCGAACTCCAAGAGATAATGCCCTAGCATCAATCTCAACCAACTAAGCTGGGATAACCCGTAATGCCTAAACAAGATATAGAAATAAACAGTTACTAAGTAACATAGCAACAGACTGCATACTTACACAAGTAGTAAAGTCACATAAGGCATGTCGATACACGCAACATACAGTCATGCTAAGATGAACAAGCACATATAACATGCTAAAGCAAACAAGCATATCCAACATGCTAAACAGACAAGCGTAAAATAACAAGCCAAGACAGCCAAGTATATATAATGTACTAAAGTTGACAAGCATACATGGTATGCTAAGGCAAACAAGAACATACAATACGCTAAAGCAAATAGGCATATACAATGTACTCAGGCAGACAAGCACATATAATATGCTAAAGCGGTTAAAGTAAACTTCTAAACATACGTTCACATAAACACGTAAACATGCGATCACATCCAACATGTTATCAAGAAGCAAATAAACACAGTATGGAAACACAAGCATGATATGCACCCAAAATCAGTTGTCCTAAGGTTTTCGATCCCGGACGCTCTGATACCACCTGTGATGCCCTGGATTTTACAAACATAGTGTGTCATGTGATGACCAGAAATGGATCCAAAATGTGGAAGTTAAACATAAACATGTTTTTTTGGAGATGTACGTCATCCCTAAGATACAAGAGTGACTTTCCGAGTAGTCCCAAGACTCAACGGAAGCAAAACAGAGACAATGGTATCAAAACCCTACAAGAGAAGGACCAAGGGTAAAATTGTCATTTTACCCTAAGAGGAAAGACTTTGACTTCCAACAAATCAAATAAGGCCAAAAATACCCAAAAATATCCTCTAGTAACTTCACATGAAGTCCCAAGGCCAAAAGAAGAGAGAACCCAAAAGAACCCTATCCCGGTTAGAACCAAATTCTGACACCCTCTCACTAAAATAAGGATATCTTGAGTTAGAAGTAAAATCTGAAACTGAAATTGGTTCCATTGGAAAGCTTACTTCGATGCGGTCCGTTTAGACTTAAGAATGGACTAATTCGGAGTTAAAACGAAAAAGTTATGACAGTTTGAAATTGGAAGACCCAAGCTGAACCTAAAAAAAAAAAAGGTTTTGGGGAACCTAAACTGGTTCAGGATTTTTTGAACCGGTTCAACATGGGCAGAGTGCCCACATTGGACCAAAATTGACCCATGAACCGGTTTAACATTCTCTGAACCGATTCTACCAACCCAGGTAGTGGAAAAACAGTAAAAAACCAGAAAAATGGAACCGACGCGGGGTTTTCAAGATCAAGACGACATTTTTCGGAAAAATGCCGTGAAGAAACTCCCCTAAAATCACATTTTCGAAGCAACCATGTTAAGGCTAGAAATTATTTCCAAAAGGAAAACTCCAAAATGCCTTTAAACCATAATATGCAAGAAAAATGTGAAATGAGTCCATAGGAGGCTCATTTCACTAAGGAAAGGGTTTTTCATAAAAACGATCATGCACATCGACGTAACTTACCCAGTAACATCCTTTCCCTATGCCAAATGGATAAGGAACGTTACCAGGACAAGGTGTTTGAAGTCCTCTGCAATGAGGCATCACATTATGTGGCCTTGCCCCATATATTAGGTACAACAGTGTTGCAGATCTCTTTGGATCACTATTTGCGTATTGATGGTGCAGCTCTTGCTAAGTGTAACAACTCCATCTATCCAGATGGTTATGAATCCACCCTTTAATCTTATGATTATGTTTGACCGCTCCGTGTCTCGCTAACCCAGAATAAGTTGGTAGCCGTAGGATGTGACATATTTGCTTATGTCAGTGATGATATGAAAATTAAGAAAGACGTAAGTGGGTTCACATCCGTTTGCCATAAGATAGGCGTTGAACTCATCGATCCTTCTCCTAATAGTTATAATAATCTGTCTTCTTGCTTTGGCTATGGTTGCTGCCAGACCAGTCTTTCAAAACAAGTCCTCTATTTTCAAATTATCACCCTTTAAGACCATCTCCAATGCAAAATGCTATTTTTACCTGCCAAATTTATATTTTGAGAGGTGCTACAGTGTCAAAATGCCATATTTTAGTAATTCTGCTCCAATGATGCATTTCATCACAAATGCTATTTTTTAACACAATCACCTTTTTTTTTTCAACTACCATTCCCAACTATCATTTTCAGCTATCTCTTGCATCAGTAAAGGCCAATAGGCAACAACACCACCACCGCCTTGTTTGTGGTGGGGAGAGAGGAGAAGAGGAAAAAATAATATATATATATATATATATATATATGTTACAAATTCATACAAACAAAATTCATACAAACATACATAAAAATTCATACAAACATACATACATACATACATACATATATATATATAATACGGCGTCGTGCACCAAAACACTCGAGACTGTTTGCAGAAAAAAATATCCCAAATATAAATCAAAGTGACATTCTTTCTATCCTTAAAAACATCAAAAGTTGTAGTAATTTGATTCCTGAGAACAAGAAGGAAATTAATTTGTGATTTTCAAAGTATGAAAAGAAGTTAAAGAACACCTCAAGTTTGCCATATTTTTGCTAAACCTATACTCTGTTGCTACACTTTCTCAGCACCCAAACAGAAAAACTTGGACCAGTGAGGTAGCGAAGAGAGCCTAACCTGGTACTCTGCTGCTTAAGCTATAAACCCAGAAGAGCACTCATTCAAATAATCATCTTTGCTGATCAAATTATAGAAACCCAGTTGGTGAAGGGGAACGAAATGGGCATTATACGAGACCACTCATCCACAGAGATTATTGTAGGTATGTGTAATCAGATTTTGACTAAACCAATATTTAACGACAAAAGCAGTTTTGGGACTATTTGAGAAAGAGAAGCCCAGATATTGCAAATGTAGAGAGAGAGAGAGAGAGAGAGGAGAAAGAGACTTGCCAAAAAAAAATTTGGCAACTCCTATATTTGAGAGTAGATTTGAGATTCTCAAATTTTGAGAGTTCATTGGAGAGCCTATTTTTTACCCACTTCTCAAATTATGAGTTTAAGAGTCCAAAATGAAAGAGCATTGGAGTTGCCCTAACGTCAAGAGAGATGCACGGTCAAACAGTCCTCAACACCAATCCATGTAACACTGTTTCATTGTCAAAAATAACTTCTCAGATTTCAACAAATTAGACAGCTCCAGAATTAAAATGACTCGGGATTTGATTTGATGTTTGGTGCCCCACTGGCGGTTGACTGGGAACTGGGAACATCTGTTGTCATGAAGCTCACAGAAGAAAAGACTATGCATTGCATGTGGCCCTAACAGTGACTGCATAGAATCCAGAATTAATGATGGATGTCACTGCTATTAAGGCTACCAAGGGAAACCTTAAACTCCCCAATGGATGCCAAGGTAACACTAGTACTACTTTTTTTCCCCCTAGTTAAACACTAGTCCTACTTTCTTTATTCTTAATGCTTCTTTGGTTGGTACCAACATGTACTTTACATATATATAACCAACTTAGTTTTAAAGATAAAACTAAGAATCAAGCAACTTTAGTTGCTCTATTTTTTGAGCTTTTTTTGCCTGCTTGCTAGCTGCTGGTTTTAATTTGTTTGTTGGGCTTAATTATGGCTTAGTTGTTTGCTTTATTTGGAGCTCTGCTGCTTGTTGGACTACTATACATAATTGGGTTTATATGCCCTGCATAATCTTCCCCTTCCTACAATAATTTTTATTTACCAGGGAAAAGAGAAAAAAGAATCGATATGAACTTCTTATTATGGGTTTAACTATGCACTAAATTCAGGGAGAAAAACCTATTTGCTTAGCAATTAAAAGATACAAAAAAGGTAAAAAGTATAGTCATAACAACTAAACTGACGGTATTTGGGCAAACCTTATAATAGCAAATAAGGGACTATTGGTTATTCGTTGATGTGGTAGGCTATGTCTATATATATGCAACAGGTGGATTTCCGTTTAAATTGATATACAACTTGATCAATTGCATTGTACAATAGTATGGTGCCAAGAGTCCCAAGCAATGGATGTAGTATATAGTTCAGATATACTGAAAAGAAAAAGGGAAAAAAAAAAAACACCATTTTAACAAGTCAAACAACATTATCAAGGGAGGAAACTACCAACAAATTTAGCAGCTACAATAAGGAATGAATAATTACTAACTACAAGCTTGTATCGATACAATCACAACAAATCAGTTGTAAGATTCCAGTAGAGCCCAACATGATAGGACAAAACAGATTCAAGCAAAATAGAAGTCGTATTCACTAACAGGAACTACTTCCTGTTTTCTATTGACACTTCCCATAAGTAAAATCAAATCCTAAAATTATGTTTAATAAAATTATTCTACTTTTTACTTTGCAAAAAGTACTTCCATAATAGAAGAAAAGAAAAAGTGAGATTTTCTTGCTTTTCATACTTTCTCTACGGTAGGGGGGAATTACTTCCGCTACTCAGCGGAACTTGAGGGACGCTATCTCTTCTATCGTTTATAACACACCCTCTCTTCTCTGTCTCACAACGATGGCCAACCCTGAGGAAGACGATTCACCGATCGGCGACGCCGGCAACCACCAACCACCATATCTTCCTCAAATCTTTTTTTTTTTTTTTTCTTTTTTTTTCTTTTTTTTTCTTTTTTTTTTTTGACCCACATCTCCCTTTATCAGTTTAAGTTCTCTTATTTTCATGTCTCTCTCTCTCTCTTTTCTCAGCTCTCTCTATTATTCTTTTTTCTTTACATCTTGCAATTTTTTTTAGTGCTCATCTAGTACATATTTATTACTCCTGACTTAAAAATTTTCACACCTATATGATTACATATATGTGTATATGTAATTTGGTTTCGGATGTATTTGGGGATAATTTAACTTGGATTATATTTGATTGCACTGAGATTTGATTATTCATTTCCAAATTCTTCCTCTATTTATGGGTTTCATCATTCTCTACCTATAATGCATACACATTTACCTTTTGCATATGTTTGACAAATTGCCCAGAACAATTTTAGCTAGTATGGAAGAATTTTAGCTGAAACATGGATAAGGTACTGGAGCCAAATATTGCAATCTTGTTTAATCATGGTGTACCCAAGTCAAATGTTCTTAAATTGTTTATACTTCATCCAAAGACACCGACTTTTAAGAAGTTATTGATTCTTTTTTTTGTTTCCTAAATAAAGAAGTTATTGATTCAATGAGGTGGTAGTTGCAAAATTGAGGTTTGATCCCACAAATATGCTATTTTGGTTAGCCATCCATCGAATGACATTATTTCAGCATTCAAGTTTCAACCAATGTGTATGATTGCTTCAGAGGAGGAGATCAGGAGATTAGTGTTCTTTGCTAATCAGCTGAAATTGAAGCCTACAGTGATTTCTAAGAATTGAAATCTTTTGCTGCTTGGTTTGGAGAAGAGAATTACAAGAAGTCCATAGCAAATAACCATTGGGGGCTTATATGGTAGTTGCATGGGATAGCGGCATTGAAGGATTGTAAAGTCTTATAAGTGAATTTTTCTTCTTCAACAAACCAATGCATTTTGTAGACATTTGGATTTTATGCTTTAAGATTGATAATTGATTTGCAATCTTATCAAAAAAAGAAAAAAAAAAAGATTAATTTACAATTTGTACAATTTAAGCATCATTTGGTTGTTCTTTTATAATGATGTCTGAACAATTCATATTGTTTCCTCCTAATCTTTTTCACTTGAACTACTGGTTCTTTGTTTTGTGTTCACCCATATGAGTTGTAATTTTGTTCTTGTTCTGTACTTTCACTGCATAACTGTCATTTTCTCAAATAAAGAAATTTAAGGTAAGGTGATTGTTTTTAACTAATGGCTTGGCATCCTCCACATCCTGGTTCAACTCCACTTTCAAAAACCTCCAGGTTGATTATTTTAGTTTATCAACTAATCAATTGCTTTAATGATATTTTTCATCATGTTAATCTTATTAATTGTTCTTATACAACCGTGTCTCCATAAATGGATTTTGACCCACTACCAAGAATGCAAGTGTTAATAAAGAATGCTCAAGTCTCTAATGCAATTTACAAGTCTTCATAATTGTTCCCAATTCAGAAAACAAAAACAAAAACACAATTTTTATGAAATGCACTTTCAGTTTTTTTATTTCAAATTTCTGAAAACAATAGACCTTACTAAACGTGATTTTACTTTCTGTTTCAGCTCCAAGAAATCAAAATTATGATTCTACTTTTGAATGAATCAAAAGCATGAATTGCAAAATATGTTTTCTACTAATACTCAAGTTATTTTATTTTATAAGGAGATTCAACTAAAAATTGAAACTACTGAAGTCTAATAAAGAACAGTGAAAAAGATTAAACGAACTTATACATAAAAGAGAAACATCAAGCTAAACAAGATGAAATATATATATATCTAAGCATAAAGAAAGATGATGTGTTCTTAATTGAAACCCTAATCAGAAAAAGATGAAATATACGTTGTGTTCAATTTCTTAATCGAATCCCTAATTCACAACAACCAAAAAGCAATAATAATAATAATAATAATATTAATATTAATAAGAAAAAAGAAATAATAAACAAAAATAATGTGGTCTCACATATGAGAGCCTCTAAAAAATGAGGAAGATGAGTCAATATTATATAGTGGTGAGAGAAAAATGAAGATCTGAATTAAGCCTGTTGACAGAGTTTGAGCACAATCCTGCTGGAGAAGAACTTGGATCAAAGGCATCAATTTCCTCTGGCATCTTTCAGAAATACTTGAAAGTAATAACGTACATACTGAAAGAAGCAATATTACACAGTCGAAAACCGATCGCCGGAGATCATTTGCGACATCAACAATAACTGATCGCCGGACTGGCGTAGAAATAAGTGAATCTAACTTGTTTCTGTAGCGTCTCCAGCTCTGGCTTGGGGCCCAACCGATCCACAGAAGACAACACCAAAATCATCCAATTTTCAATTTTGCACACTCAGGTACGTTTGGAAGCATCAAATTCACATATTGGACCATTGGAATTAGGGTTGGGAGTCCCAATTTCAAATCCACTGTTTGGATATTACAAAAACAATTTGGGATTGGGATTGGGATTGGGATTGCATTGTGAGGAGGCCCGATAGGACATGGGCCGGATGTGACTTGCAAACGCGGCATTGAGTCCGTACAGGTGGGTCAGGCCCATAAAGAAGGCACTACCATATGGGCCGAACGCGCATAGGCCCATCAAAGAGGACCGGGACTCATGGAGGAACGGGCCTAGATCCAGCAGTCCATCAACATTTGTAAACCTCTATAAATAGGAGGAGTAAGGTAAAGAAAAGGGGATCTTTTTGGGTTGAGATATAGGAATTCTAGAGAGAGAGTGGG
This sequence comes from Cornus florida, assembly GCF_030987335.1. Classification (NCBI taxonomy): domain Eukaryota; kingdom Viridiplantae; phylum Streptophyta; class Magnoliopsida; order Cornales; family Cornaceae; genus Cornus; species Cornus florida. The sequence continues at coordinate 42,166,418 of NW_026775571.1, forward strand.
AGAAGGAATTTCTTGTATCTTCAATTGGCGCCGTCTGTGGGAATCGCATGGAAGTTTGGTTGATCAATGAGGAATATCGAGTGGATTCAGACCAATTCGGTTGATCGAGACTCGATCTTTGGGAGTTGGATCCAGATCTGAGCAATTGTGACCTACTCTGGAGGAATTTCTTGTATCTTCAATTGGCAGAAGTGGCTTCAGATCTACGCAACAACGAGTTGTTTGATTGTGGCAGGATCTGACGGATTTAGAGTTCAGACAATTCAGATCTCGTCAACGGTGAGCATAATTCGGAGAATTCGAAACCAGATTTGAAAAATTCCCACTCACGAAGCTCGGATCTACTCGCGAACTTGAGATTAATGCCTTTACTCCGTTCAGGAATAATGATAGGTGAAAGCTCCAATCCGATGGAGGCTGTCCAGCAAACAAAGCTTGAGGAGTTGATGAACTTGATTGAAGCTCTCAAAAAAGAGAATGCATAATTGAAAGCTGGAATGCAACATCAGCAAATATCTGCGGTTTCGCATCCACTTCCGGTCGGAGAAGGAGGTGTTCAATCTAATATCGCGCGTCAAGGCGAGCAGGACGAGAACAATCAGTCAGCTCACCACCGTGATGAAAGGATGATGGACAATTTGCCGCCAAATGTTCGTCGAGCTGAGGATCACGAAGGATCGACTCACGTTGATCCGCGACATGAGCAGATTAGACGGAATGAAGCCATAACCTTCGATCCGCATCGGGAAAGGTTCGACCGAGAGGAAGTGATAGAGGTTGATCGCCGGCGAGTAGCGTCGCCTTGGCAAAGAGAGTTCATAGAGGAACGGTCGTTCGATCCGTTTTACCGGCCCTCCATGGCTACTATCACTCATCGCGGTTCGGAGGGCAGAACCGTAACTCATAGAGCTACCGCTGGACTCCAGAGAGAGAATGAAGCTCTCCGATCCGCAGCTCGGACGGTTGATTCACCATTCACCGACGAGACCTTGAATGCCCCGCATCCAAGGAAGTTTGCTATGCCAGTCTTTATTCTGTTTGACGGAACAACCGATCCGATCGATCATGTGTACCATATTCAGTTGAAAATGGCCCTGAATACGGAAAACGACTCTTTAATGTGCAAATGTTTCCCTACAAGCCTAGCCGGATCGGCGCTCAGCTGGTTCAAAAACTTGCCTAGGAGCTCCATTGGTAGCTTCAAAAACCTGTGCGATCGGTTCATAAGCCAGTACTATGGGAACAAGCGTCCGCCGAAGGACATCTCGAGCCTATTCACGATGAGGCAGCGCAAAGATGAACGTCTCCAGGCTTTTCTCACCAGGTTTAATCTCACTAAGAGTATGGTGATCGAATGCCACCCTTCTACAGCAGTTCAAGCCTTCAAGTTAGCCATGACACGTGGAACTCCGTTTCACACCAGTCTGGTAGTGAACACGCCGACGACTATGGATGAACTCAATGAAAGAGCCGATGGCTTTGTGCGCCTAGAAGAAGAGGAGGCAGCTAATGCTCGGACAGCGTAGCTTGTGTCGACCGAGGAAAAGTCCAAGGCAAAGATTAGGCAGAAGCAGGCTCAGCCGCAACGTCAGACCTCCTAGAAGGCAGAAAAAAGGTCCAGGGAGGAAGAGCTGATTACTCCGCTGAAGGTCACTCTGGCGAGGCTATATCAGGAGAATAAAGATAAGTTTCATCCACCACTGCCAATTAGGCAACCCCTCGAACAGAGGGATCAAACTAAACATTGTGCTTTCCATTCCGATTTCGGTCATCAGACTAACGAATGCAGGAACTTGAGGAGGCAAGTGGAGATGTTGATAGCTAGAGGGGAGTTCGCGAGTTATGTTCAAGGCTCGGCGATAGAGCATAATCGACCGGTGGAACAAATAAAAAGGAGTCATAAACAAAGCTCCCACAATTCATAACCAGTTCGTATAATCAATGCTATCCATGGTCGACCCGAGCCTAGCGAAGAGTCAGATGAGCTACTCCGAGCGCGCCTACGGCAGGCGCAGATGAAGAAAAGGGTCAGCAGTGTGAATACTCTACACCAGCAGATCCCGTCGATGCAGATAAAGTTCGACTGGACAGATCTGCAGCGTGTTCAACTCCCCCATAAAGACCCGTTGGTAGTCAGTTTGACAGTGGCGGACTGCTTGGTGCGCAGAGTTCTGATTGATCCCGGGAGCAGTGCGAATGTCATGCCGAGGGACACATTTGATCGGCTCGAGATTAAACCAGAGAGGCTCAAGCCCACTGGAAATCCCCTGTTAGGGTTCGATGGCAAGAGGGTGGAGCCCGTCGGAATGGTGGAAGTAGAAGTTCAAGCTGCAGAACGGGCTCTTATGGAAACTTTTTTAGTTGTAGAAATTCACCCCTCGTATAATCTCCTAATGGGAAGAGGATGGATTCACAGAATCCAAGGTGTACCCTCAACTCTGCATCAGGTCATGAGGTGCCTCGGACCCGATGGAAATAAAGTGATAGACATTCGGGGGGATCAGGTTGCAGCCAAAGAGTGTTACTCCGTCACACTAAAGTATGCTGGGAAAGGGAAGGCGTCCGTCCGACCGGCAAGCCCCAGATAGCAATTACAGGAACCTCCGCCCGAGCAAAACAGGGTGGAGGAGTCAGTTGACTTGACCGAAGAGCCCCTTCTGGATGTGCAGATCGATCAGTCCAGGCCAGAACGAACTACCAGAGTAGGAATAAGACTGACCAGAGAAGAACAGCAAGAGCTAGTGGACTTCTTGTCCCACAATGCCGACGTATTTGCATGGAGTCACCTAGACATGCCTGGAATTAATCCCTCCGTATCCTGTCATTCCCTGAATGTCAATCCCAATTTCAAACCAGTGAAACAGAAGCAACGAAGATTTGCTCCAGAGCGCAATCAAATCATAGCGGAAGAAGTTGATAGGCTGCTTGATGCGGGATTTATCAGAGAAGTACACTACCCTGATTGGTTGTCTAATGTCGTTGTCGTGCAGAAGAAGAATGGGAAATGGCGAGTATGCATTGATTTCACCAATTTGAACAAAGCCTGTCCGAAGGACAGCTTCCCGCTACCTAAGATTGATCAAATGGTGGACGACACCACCGGGTATGAGCGTTTAACCTTTCTGGACGCTTATTCAGGTTATAATCAGATCCCTATGGACCCCGCAGATGAAGAAAAAACTTCTTTTGTAACCGAGCGAGGAACATACTGCTACAAAGTTATGCCTTTCGGACTAAAGAATGCGGGAGCAACCTATCAAAGACTTGTTAGCAAAATTTTCAAAAATCAAATAGGAAAGATTGTGGAAGCCTATATTGATGATATGGTGGTAAAGAGTAGGAAGAAGGATGATCATCTGAAACATCTGCAAGATGTATTTGATGTACTAAAGTGATATGGGATGAGGCTCAACCCAACCAAGTGCTCGTTTGGTGTGAGTTCTGGTCAGTTTTTGGGACACGTGGTCAACCGCAGAGGCATCGAAGTTAGCCCCGCTCAAGCAGAGGCTTTGATTAAGAATGCCGAGCCAAAGACGATCAGAGAAGTGTAAGCCCTCACAGAACGAATAGCCGCATTAAGTCGATTCATTTCAAAACTGTCAGATCGCTGCAAGCCGTTCTTTGACACGATTCGGAGCCATGGAAGACAGGTCTGGGGGGATGAGCAACGACAAGCATTGACCCATTTGAAGGAATATATGCAGAATCCACCAGTCCTGTCAGCCCCGGATCCAGAAGAAAAGTTATTTCTATACCTTGGAGTATCTGGTGTCGCGACAAGTGCCGTTCTGATTCGTTGCAAGGAAGGGATGCAATACCCGGTATTTTATGTAAGCAAAACAATAACAGAGGCAGAACAAAGATACTCAAAGGCCGAACGGGTGATACTTGCACTTGTAAATGCAAAAAGAAAGCTGAGGCATTATTTCGAATCCCACCCCATAGCTGTTCTAACAACTTTTCCAATCAGAACGCTTATGCACAAGCCAGAGCTCTCGGGCAGAATGACAAAGTGGGCCATAGAGTTAAGTTCATTTGACATAACGTACGAGCCAAGAACAGCTGTCAAAGGGCAAGCGGTAGCCAATTTCCTGCTAGAATGTGATTCCGAGGATACGGAAGAAGACCTTAGATGCGGCTTTTGGAAACTTTTTGTGGATGGCTCCTCTAACCAGATGGGGGCGGGAATTGGGGTCAAACTGCAAACCCCAGAGGGTACTTCTTTGAGTCAAGCACTCAAACTTGAGTTCCGAGCCACCAATAATGAAGCGGAATACGAGGCGTTGCTGAATGGGTTAAAGTTGGCCAGAGAGCTACAGGTCAAAAGTTTGACTGTTTATAGTGACTCGCAGTTGGTTGTTCGGCAGGTAAATGGTGAGTACGCGACCAAGGATGACACGATGGGGGCATATTGTTCTACCGTTCTGCATAAAGCCAAGGACTTTGCAAAGATTGAATTCATACAGTTACCGAGGGAACAGAATGCAGATGCGGACTGGTTAGCATGTAGTGCTTCGAGTTCCGGTGAAACATTGGCTAGGGTGATTCCAGTGGGAATATTGACCCAGTCATCTATTTTCGAAGAACCCTTGGACTCTGACCCTTGGCAAGTCAACGTCATACCGTATGAACCGAGTTGGATTGACCCCATCATTACTTATATTCGAGATGGTGTTTTGCCTATGCAAAGGGATGAAGCTAGGAAACTCAAAAAGAATGCTGCAAAGTACGCCATCGTACATAACCAGCTATACAGAAGATCCTACTCTAGCCCATACTTGAAGTGTGTCACCCCCGCGGAGTCACAGCAGGTATTGCGAGCTATTCATGAGGGTGTGTGTGGCAATCATTCTGGGGGAAGATCGTTAGCGCATAAAGCAATGACACAAGGGTATTTCTGGCCAAACATGTCAAGAGATACGGAAGAGTTCTCTCGAAGGTGCGATAAATGCCAACGATATGGACCATTGATCCACCAACCACCTGAAGAATTGCACGTAATGGCCTCGCCATGGCCTTTCGCGCAATGGGGGATGGATGTGGTCGGTCCTCTGCCAACTGCAAGAGCTCAGAACAAGTATGTGTTACTGGCCACGGATTACTTCACTAAGTGGGTGGAAGCAGAACCATATCCTAGCGTGACTCAGACTCATGTAAGACGATTTATTTGGAACAATATTATCTGCCGTTTCGGCGTTCCAAGATCAATAGTCATGGATAATGGCACGAACCTCGACAGCAGGCAAGTAAGAGAGTTGTTGGAGGAGTATGGAATCAACCAGAAGTTGGCTGCAGTAAGCCATCCTCAGGCCAACGGACAAGCAGAAATCACAAACAGAACCATTTTCGCCTGCATTAAGAAGAAGCTGGAAGACCATAAAGGGAAGTGGTTGGATGAGCTCCCGAACGTCCTATGGGCTTACAGAACCACCCCCAGGCGGCCGACTGGGGAGAGCCCATTTGCAATGGCATATGGTACCGAGGCAGTTATACCGGTTGAGCATTTGGTCCCCACTATCAGAAGCTTAGCATGGAGTCGAGATCAGAACGACAAGATGTTAAAATTGAACCTCGATATGATAGACGAAAGGAGGGACGCTGCAGCTATAAGGTTAGCATCGTATCAGCAAGTATTGGCGAATAGTCACAACAAAAGAGTAAAACACAGGGATTTTGCCCCTGGCGATCTGGTTCTGAAAAGAAAGGTGGGGATGGTCAAAAAAATGATGCCACCCTGGGAAGGCCCATACAGAATTGCAGAAGTCATAGGCAAGGGAGCATATACGTTGGAAACCATGGCGGGAAGGTTGGTCAGCAAGCCCTGGAACGCCACGTCTCTGAAGAGGTACTACCAATAAAAGCTAAGTTTCGGCTTTAATTGGATGTTGTTTGTTGTCAATCAAGTACGTATGAATGTGCAAATTACTGAAGTTTACAAAAATAACTTTTCTTTCCAATGGCTTGCTAAAAATTTAAAGCCAAGTGGCAAGTGGCATTCTAGCCGAGCGCCAGGCACTTGCTAAAAATTTAAAGCCAAGTGGCAAGTGGCATTCTAGCTGAGCGCCGGGCACTTAAGCAAGATAAGTGGCAGCTGGCACCATAAGCCGAACGCCAGACACTTGCTAAAAATTTAAAAGCCAAGTGGCAAGTGGCATTCTAGCCGAGCGCCAGGCACTTAAGCAAGATAAGTGGCAGCTGGCACCATAAGCCGAACGCCAGACACTTGCTAAAAATTTAAAGCCAAGTGGCAAGTGGCATTCTAGCCGAGCGCCAGGCCCTTAAGCAAGATAAGTGGTAGCTGGCACCATAAGCCGAACGCCAGACACTTGCTAAAAATTTAAAAGCCAAGTAGCAAGTGGCATTCTAGCCGAGCGCCAGGCACTTAAGCAAGATAAGTGGCAGCTGGCACCATAAGCCGAACGCCAGACACTTGCTAAAAATTTAAAGCCAAGTGGCAAGTGGCATTCTAGCCGAGCGCCAGGCACTTAAGCAAGATAAGTGGTAGCTGGCACCATAAGCCGAACGCCAGACACTTGCTAAAAATTTAAAGCCAAGTGGCAAGTGGCATTCTAGCCGAGCACCAGGCACTTAAGCAAGATAAGTGGCAGCTGGCACCATAAGCCGAACGCCAGACACTTGCTAAAAATTTAAAGGATAAGTGGCAAGTGGCATTCTAGCCGAGCGCCAGGCACTTAAGCAAGATAAGTGGCAGCTGGCACCATAAGCCGAACGCCAGACACTTGCTAAAAATTTAAAGCCAAGTGGCAAGTGGCATTCTAGCCGAGCGCCAGGCACTTAAGCAAGATAAGTGACAGCTGGCACCATAAGCCGAACGCCAGACACTTGCTAAAAATTTAAAGCCAAGTGGCAAGTGGCATTCTAGCCGAGCGCCAGGCACTTAAGCAAGATAAGTGGCAGCTGGCACCATAAGCCGAACGCCAGACAGTTGCTAAAAATTTAAAGCCAAGTGGCAAGTGGCATTCTAGCCGAGCGCCAGGCACTTAAGCAAGATGAGTGGCAGCTGGCATCATAAGCCGAACGCCAGACACTTGCCATAAACAAACACACGGCAAAGTTAATATAAAAGAAGAGAGAGAAAAGGTATATATGTATTGAGAATAGGTTGAACAGAGCACAACACAAAGGAAAAAAGGAAAAAGAGTTTTGTCATTTCATTCATAATAAGCATTGAGTTTACAAAAAATGAGATATCCAAGTCACATCGTTATAAAAAGGTATGGAATCAAAGAGTCCGGAGGAGCCCTAGCTAGCTGCCTTAGTACCGACAGCATCCTGGTTGTGCCGACCCGCCTCCTCGGTCCCATCAGCCGTCTCACCCTCACGAGGTAGGGAATCAAGATGAATGACAGAATCGTTCGGCTGGGGCTCAACGTCAGCAGTGGCTATGGGAGGTACCACAGTTGACGATTGAGGAGCGGTCAGAGGCAGAGCGGTAGGAGGAGCTGTAATGATCCTTGAGGAAGCAATGTCCTGGCACTCATCAAATATGCGCTCCGCTTCGGTGGGTTCTGGGTTGACATAGACCCCCAGAGGGTCGATCCTTAAATCCTTGTCGACCTCATCTGGAGTGGAGCTGGTCTGTCCCTCATCCGGAACTCGGTCGGAGAAACCTTCTCGGAATCCTTGAGCATATCTAAGAGCACCGACCCTTGAGAACCGAGCATGAAGAGCCACCATCCCACCGTTCACTCTGCTGATCGCATCAATCAGAGAGGTACGCTCGTCCAGAGCTCTCTTCTCAAAAGCCATCCGAGCAGACTGTTCATCAGCCAGAAGGCGCTGGAGCTCTGCCTTTTCGTCTCTGATTGAATCACGCTCAGTCTGCCAGACGCTCTTTTCAAGCTGGAGGGCATCCTTCTCATCCTGAAGAGAGTCATTCTCCTTCTTCAGGACATCTCTCTCTTGTTCAGTTTTTTCAAGCCGAGCCAGTACCTCGGTATTCTTGATGGCGAGAAGGTCGTTTTCTTTATTAGCCACCTCTAGGCTATCAGAAAACTTACGAGCCCTGGCGTTCCCCATCTCTACCTGCTTCTGCATAGCCATCATTCCGAACAATGTCTGCATAGATGTACATTAACAACGGTTAAGCCAATTGTCAGGTCGGGCGAAGGCAAGACCAAATAATATGAGAGAATTCATGAGTTGGAAAATAAAAGTCACCTCCATAGCAGATTGGGGAAAGCAGCTGAACACATCCTTTTGGGATAGGCCTTTCGCCGCCTCAAGGTCTTTCGGAGTCCACATGCTCCTATAGTACGCCATGGCGGTCTGGCCATCCTTCAGCATGGTCTCGTTCGGTTTCACGAACGTCCCATCCGTTCGGGTGTACCGAGGGGCCCATGGTGGTAAGGTGGGGAGAGAAGGGGGGCCTGAAGCAGAAGCAGAGGCACCAGCTGCAATAGGCCCGGAGGGGGCAGGAGCTCTGATCGGGCGATGCAAGAGAGCACCCGGCCCGGAGACCCGGGTCCTTCTTATGAGAGGTTCCTCCTCAGGATCGATTCCACTGTCAGGATGAGGCGTTTTGCCTCGTTCTTTGTCCCGAGCGCCCCCCGCGGCAGCAGGGGCTGTGGTAATAGGGGGAGACGCGCTCGGGTTGGCAGCGGGGGTGCTGACAACAGAGTTAATAGCCACCATGCTCGGGGTAGTGTCAGAGATGGTGGCTGAGGAAGAGGCTGATGCTGGAGAGAAGGTTGCCCCAGCAGCAGGAGTGGCTGGGGGAGTATTTTTCTTCCTGCCAAAAGAAGGAATCTGAAGCCTGCTCATGTTGTAGCCGAGGGATGAGAGCGCTAGGAGGTTGTCTGAAGTGAGGAGGTCTGAGCAGGAAGGAATATCGTTCAGAACGTATTTCTTCAAGTAATTACTCCTATCCCTGCAAACACTGTAGCTCAAGTCATCACAAGGTATTCCTAAGGAACGGCATAAGAAAGTACAAAAGCGGGGAACGCATGTTTCGCAGGGGCAATCATGTTTGTGAGATTTGAATTTCTTATATGAGGAAACAGAACAGACACCAAAGGCGCTCGGGATTGGGTAACCCTCTGCAGCCGGCGAAGACCAAGCCCCACTAATGCCCACGATATTATCCCTCCAACCCTTTTCAGATTTTATTGTGTCCGTACATATGGACATCTTCTCGAACGGGTAGAGGTGGTAGAAGGGCTCGTTAGTTCGGATCTTACTGACCTTATAACACAGAAGAAGATCTATGATGTCAAGGTCCAGATTTCTGTCACGCATCAACAGAAGCATAACGGATATGATTCTAAAGAAATTGGGGTTTACCTGCAGGGGGGATATCCCCAGTCTATTGAAGACATAACTAAAGAAAGGATGCAGAGGGAACCTAACGACATTCAATTGAAGGTTCGTGAATAAGACTTCGCCGGGCAGGAGGCCGGCACTGGTCATAATATTAACATCCTTAGGGCAAACCCTAACTTCGATGTTGTCAGGAAGTCTAAGTCTCATACGAAGAACATCTAGATCTACAACCATGGTGGAAGTGTTTGAAGGATCTAGAAGGGGTAAAAAGAAGCCTGCCGAAAGTAAAAAGGAACGAAACTAACCTCTGAGGTAGAAAGCAACAAAGAGCACTGTAAGACCGCTGGAAGAACGACTCTTGAAGGATTTCACCGGAAAAAGCTTAGCGCTGTTCTAAAAAGAGAGAGATTTGACTGATGATGGAGACGGTAAAAAGGCATGGAGTGGCATTCTAGAGCCTTATAAAGGCGAGGGGGACCCGAGGGCCGAAGCGTCAGGAAGGTGAGAACTTCATCGAGCCCCGGAACATTGATTCTGGATCTGACCTTCCGTTCCCCCATGTGGGTTTCTCGAGCCATCAACGTCATGATGAGACGCCTTCAATAATTACCCCCTTATTAAACAAGGGGTAATTATGGGGGCAGTTGAGGAGGCCCGATAGGACATGGGCCGGATGTGACTTGCAAACGCGGCATTGAGTCCGTACAGGTGGGTCAGGCCCATAAAAAAGGCACTACCATATGGGCCGAACGCGCATAGGCCCATCAAAGAGGACCGGGACTCATGGAGGAACGGGCCTAGATCCAGCAGTCCATCAACATTTGTAAACCTCTATAAATAGGAGGAGTAAGGTAAGGAAAAGGGGATCTTTTTGGGTTGAGATATAGGAATTCTAGAGAGAGAGTGGGAGAAGGAATTTCTTGTATCTTCACATTGTAATCCCAAACATCCCAAATCGGCAATTCAAATCCCGCGATTTCCAATACCAAAACAAACCCAACCCAACACCCCCAACAACGAATTTTATATTAAAAAATGATGAGAACAGAGATAAACAAGAATAATTAATGTATAACTGTAGAAGGTCGCTGGCATCCTTTTTTTTTTTTTTTTCGCATTGATCGAGTAATTCTACCTCCGTCCCAAAAAAAAGTGTCCTTAATGGAAAACTCTGTCAGCTCAACTGGTGAGAGTCACGATTCTCTAAAAGTGTCACTTTTTATGGAACAGAATGAGTAGAAAATACTGATTTAAAAAAACATTTAATAGGAAAAAAAAAATTCAAACTCTCAAGAGCTCAATTTAATTACTCCACTACTGAGAAGGAATTGCTAGCGGTTGTCTACGCCCTTGACAAGTTTCGGTCATATCTCTTAGAATCCCAGGTCATTTTGTTTTCCGACCATGCCGCTCTAAGCCATCTTTTGTCGAAAAGGGAAACCAAGCCTTGCTTGATAAGATGGATCCTTCTTCTTCAAGAATTCGATTTTGAGATCAAGGACAAAAAAAGCTCTGACAATGTGGTCGCCGATCATCTTTCTAAGTTGCTAATTGAACCTTCCAATGATCTTCCAATTCATGATTCATTTCCCAATGAACAATTATTTCATATCTCCAATGAGAATTTGTCGTGGTTCGTCGACATCGTGAATTACCTTGCTATTGGCAAACTCCCTATCACTTGGTCCAAGCAAGAAAAGGACCGTTTCTTTACCAACATCCGGAAATATTATTGGGAAGACCCAATTTTGTTTCAGTATTGTCCCGATCAAATCATTAGGAGATGTGTGTCGGAGAGTGAAATTTTGAGCGCCCTTGTGTTTTGCCACACTCTTGCTTGTGGTGGGCATTTCAGTACTAAGAAGACCGTACTCAAGGTTCTTCAAAATGGCCTATTTTGGCCCACTATTCATAGAGATGCCTACAATTTTTGCAAGGTGTGTGTCCGTTGTCAGAAATTAGGATCGATGTCCAAAAGAGACATGATGCCCTTAACTCCGATCCTCATTGTATAAATCTTCGATGTGTAGGGAATTGACTTCTTGGGACCATTCCCAATGTCATATGGCTTTGAATACATCATTGTGTCGAAATGTTGAAGCTTGTGCAACCAAAACGAACGACCACTTCGTGGTTATGTTAAATCAAACATCTTTAGTCGTTTTGGGATGCCTCAAGCAATGATTAGTGATAGAGGAAAGCATTTTTGTAATCTCTTTATGCGACAACTCTTCTTGAAGTATTCCATCACTCACAAGGTTGCCACCCCATTCCATCCACAAACAAGCGGGCAAGTTGAGGTATCAAATAGGGAAATTAAGCATATCCTAGAAAAGACGGTGAATCTGGACCGAAAATATTGGTCAAGGAAACTTAATGATACATTGTGGGCTTATCGAACAGCTTACAAGACTCCAATTGGCATGTCTCCTTATAGACTTGTCTATGGAAAGTCTTGTCACCTTCCAGTCGAATTAGAACATAAGGCTTTGTAAGCAATAAAAAGGCTCAATCTTGATCTTGACAGGGCCGGAGAGAATCATTGACTTTAATTGAATGAGCTTGATGAGCTAAGAAATGATGCATATGACAATGCCAAAATCTACAAAGAGCGTCCGAAAGCATTTCACGATAGTCATACTGTGAAAAAGTCTTTTAAACCCGGGCAAAAGGCATGGCTATTCAACTCTAAGCTCAAATTCTTTCCGGAAAACTCCGCTCTAGGTGAAATGGTCCATATGAGATCATTTTCGTCTCACCTCATGGAGCGGTTGAGATAAAATGCTTGAAGGATGAAAAGACCTTCAAAGTGAATGGCTAAAGGTTGAAACCTTACATTGAAAGACATACCATTTAAAGGGATGTGGGATCCATCCTCTTGGTGGATCCCATATACTTGGATTGATGAGCGTTATCGGCGTCGCCTAGAGACGTTAAACCTAGTCATTTTAAGGTTTCTAAACCCTAAGTTCTTGTGTATATTCCCTACTTCATTCTACATTTCCTAGTCGTATGTTACTTCATTGGATCTTAACATGGATTTTTTGCACTTCCATTTCAAAATGGGGTAATTTAATGCCTGTTGGATCGATCGAACCATGGGTTGGATCGATCGAGGAGTCTAACATTTACAAAAATTCTTGGAATCCCAATAACCATGCTCTCAATTTGACCGTTCGAGTTTTGACCCAAAAATCAACTCTCGATTTGACCGTTCGAAGTTTATTCATAATCGATCCAATTATTTTATGATCGATCCAACTGTTTCATGATCAATCCAAGCATCAGCATGATCGATCACAGTTCCATACTTAGAAAATTTTTGAAAACGTCTAAATACATGCTCTCGGTTTGACAGTTCGAATTTTGGGCCAAAAATCATCTCTCGATTTGACCGTTTGAACTAGTTCGATCGATCATGCCTGATCAATCCAAATCTATGATAGATCTCAGCTTTGACCCTTTGACTTTTCATTTTTCATTTTTCAATTTTTCATTTTTTATTTTCTTTTATTCAAAAAAAAAAAACTTTTCAAATTTTATAAAAAAAATTCAAAAATTTTCAAAAAATAGGTTGTCGTTTCACCTTCGCAGTGTGATCGATTCAAGCATTAGCATGATCGATCACACCCTTCCTTGGATTGATCGAACCGAAGGCGTGATCGATTATAAGCGGCCATAACAGTTTTATAAAAGCTTTCCAATGGTCACTTTGGCCATTTTTTCTGGCCATCCAAGCGATTCAAGCTCTCGTCTTGCTTTCTTTCTCTACTCCACTCAAATTCGAGCCTCAATCTCAAGGATTCGAGGCTTCTTAAGCTCGACTTTCATCATCTACCTCTCTCCACTTCTCTCCTCGGTTCAAGGTTGGTGTAAGTTCATTTTTCTTTTGTTTTTGCTTTATTTTTCCTTGTTCTTGTGTATAGTATGTTAGATTAAGATGTTTATACGCCTTGTATCTTTCCATCTTTTGTTTCAAAGCATGTTTATATCATTTTCGATTTTCCGAAATAGTAAAGGGGGTCATAGGCCTAAAGGTGACCATTTTTGTGCTAAGTTGAAGTGTACATGGGGTCACGTGCCTTCAAGTGACCACATATCTGAGCCCCGTGTCGTCCATGTCATGGATCAAGCTCTTTTTGGATTTACAGTTAATTAGCCAAGGTCATGATCGATCACACATGATCGATCGAACCAAGGGCATGATCGATCACACATGTTTCATGATCGATCGAGCAAGCCAGTTTTGCAATGCATGTTCCCCCAATCTTGCCCCGTGTTCCATGCTATATCATTTATGCCCAATGCTTGTATTTTCCACATTGGTAGCATACCGTACTTGTTTATGTCGTGACGTTCTTTACTTTGTCTTTGTTATATGCAATGCATGCTATTTTGTCAGAAATTTCTAAGTTACGGGATTATATCTAGACTTGCATTGTTGGCATTCATGTGATTATTTGTTAAGATACTTACTTTGTGCTATATTTTAAGTTGGTTTATCTATCTTTATCTGAAAAACGTGTTGCTTTCATTTTGTACTTCAATTCTTTGTATTTCGTATCAATTCCTGCTACTGACTTAGAATGCAAGTGTTGACTATTTTGTAGGCCATAGTTTGGCGCAAGACAACTACCAACAGGCAGTATAAGAGGAGAGTCCAGCCCAGGATTGCTCCTCCACTAGACCAGTCATCTCCTCCCGAGGCTACAGCCTCATCTTCATCTGTTCTTGCTCCTGCTTCAGCACCTGTTACAGTTCTACCACCTCTAGGTCAAGCTGTAGTCAAAGACAAGGTATGGAAGAAGTTTTCTAGTCTCGCAATGGAGCACAAGACCAACTTCTTCGAGGATAATTTCTCTACATCCGAGGAGACCAAGTGGTCTTATGATGAAATCTACAGGTGGCATATCAACCCTATTCTTGCCTTGTCACAGTAGTGGTGTATCCGAGGCTTGTCTACATTTTCTACCAGCATCTCCAGCTGGGTTCGACCAACCTTGCAGAGTTGGTTACTTCCTATGAAGCGCGGACGCGGAACACGAGTACGACACGACACTGATACGGCGACACGGTAAATTTCAAAAAAATAGGACACGGACACGACGAGGATACTCCTATAAAATAATATATATATATATATATATATATATATATATATATATATATATTCAAAATCCACAATACCATAAATCTTACCTTCCCCAAAAATATACTGCAATAAAAGAAATACTTCTATTAATTAAGAATGAAGCAAAGTCATCAACAACTTTATAGTTTACATTTTACACACATTCACAAATATAATTGTTCCGATTTCTTTATGTTTTTCTTGCTACAGTTTAAAAGTTTATTAAATTCTAGTACTGAGATGAATGAATCAAATAAAAAAATAAATATGATGGAATCATAAAATTTAATAGAAGTAGAAGTTCAAAATCTCAAACAAAAGAATCAAAAGAGTTAAACTTCTAAAATTACATTAGGTACCCCATTTTTCTTTAAAAAAATTACAAAATATACCCCGCCGTGTCCAGTACGTGTCCCCCGCGTGTCCCAGCCGTGTCCACCCCGTGTCCCCCGCGTGTCCCAGCAGTCTCCACCTCGTGTCCCAGCTGTGTCCACCCCGTGTCCAATAAAAAATAATTTTTGGACACTTCACAGAAATGTCGGACACGTGTCCGAGTCTTAGACATGCGTACAGGACCCCTGAGAGGGGTGTCCGTGCTTCATAGGTTACTTATATTGATGGATATACTATTACTATTACCGTCACTGTCGAGGCCCTAGAAAAGGCCTCTCACTGCCCCCATTTACCTCCAGCAGGGGTAGACTTCCCCGTTCTTCAGAGACTAACAGATGCCACCATGGTTTTGGCTCTGAATAGTGAGAACATAGTTACCACTAAATATGCCAACCGGTCAAGCTTACCATTGAGTCTACGGTTTATCGATCATGTTCTGTACTGAAATGTTTACATGGCTGGATATAAGGTGCAACGAAGAATAGACTTCTTAGCAGCGCTTTATTCTATTCACACAGGCCACTAGTTCTCAGTGCCTACTATCATATGGGGCATAATGCTCAAGATCTATGATGAGTACATTTCAAAGGCCCAACCCCAACGGCCTAAGTTTCTGCCCTTCGTATACTTGATCACCCAGATTCTTATTGATCAGAGATATCCCTTCGCTCCCGACGAGCTGATAGATGAGGGATCCTGCCACTATCAGTGGAAGGACTGGAGTAAGAGCTACAATGCTCTTATAAAGGTTGCTCCACCAGCAGACCCAATAGATCCCACAGACCTAGTTCATGATCCTCCAGTTCCATCTCAGTCTCCATCTTACGATGGCTAGGACGTGCAGCAGTCTGATGCTGACTCGCGTATGCATGATCAGGAGGATGACCTCGTCATTCCCGATCTCAAGCCACCATTTGTCATGACCAAGGAGCACTATCAGTCCTTTCAGGGGAGCATTTCTTGTCTATAGGACCGTGTTACTATTCTGCAGGACTGTGTGATTACGCTTCAGTAGGATATAACCAACTTGCGAGGAGAGGTTCGGGGCATCATTGCTTTGGGTACCGAGTTGCAGATTATGATGGCCAATTTGTCTAGAACGTTTCGGAGTTCTTACTCCGCGCGACCATCATCCTCTACATCATAACTTTATCTCTCTGTCTGTCATTATATACCCGTGTATGATACATTTTGATATTTTGTAGTCAGTCTGTTGGCCTTATTCATTGTGATGTATTTATGACTGCTATTTTTAGATATTTCGGATATTTGTGCATACTTCTCTTTACATATATATGATGTTAATTCCGATATCAGGTACATTGCAGTGACCATTTGAGATATCCATTTCTCTCTTCTTAGGACCTTTTTTTTATCCATATCTCTATCTCTGTTTTTACTGCCTTTGCATGCATATTGCACACCTATCCTATCCCATTTGTTATTTTGACGAGGTTTGTCCCAGTGTGATCTTTTTAGGACCATAGTTGATCCTAAGTTTGGGGGGGGGGGGGGGTACTACCACCCATTTCGGATCCTTGCGTCCTTGTTTCATCTTGCCATTGTTACACTGGTGTACTCTTTCCCTCTTTTTCATTGTTCTCATTGCACATTGAGGATAATGTGTAGTTTAACTTTTGGGGTAAGGTGGACCTTTTGAATTCATTTCAAAATTCTAAATATAATATGTGCATGTGAGATTTGAGATTCATTTTCGGTCCATAAATGGCTATGATTTTGATCTTTTGAAGTATAGTTGCCTTGGAATGACAAGTTTTGAGAGTGCAATACTTATTGTATACTTTAGGATGTCATTTAGGGGTAAAATTTTAAAATTTTGATATCATGCTTGCTTTAGTGGTCCACGTCATCTTCCTTGTTGAAAATGCTTTGAAAATTGATTCTAAAGTACTACATTTGCACAGGCGCACGCTAGCATGCAATTTGTGGGGTACATGCTTAGTTGATTATTGTTTTGGTTATATCCCATTTGAGTTGGTAGGGTTTAAAAAATCATCATTCTTGACAAAATGACCTTGCATGCTAAATAACAAACTTTTTTCATCGAGTAACCGGGATTCGTGCCTCGTTAAGCATTGAAATCTCACATTAAAAAGTGGAGGGCCAAATTGAAATAAGAACTTTTTTTACCGAGTAACCAGGATTTGTGCCTCATTAAGCATTGAATTCTCAAGTCAAAAAGTGAGAAGTCGGGAAATGAAAAGTGAAAGTTGTTTTAATTTGTAGCTTAGTTGATTTGAGCTTTTAAGTCTTTAGGAGTGTTTTTACATCTAATGCCCTAAAGCCGTCCGGTTTGGGAGTCATTGACCTGACGTTTGTCACACAAATCTTCTAGAAAGCTTAAAAGATCTTTAAATTACACCATACTCTTATCTTCGATCCCATTGGAAAATATATATATATATATATATATATATATATTGATTGAATAAAAGGTTCATTTAAAGTCTTGATGATTGATATTTGAGATGTGTGCTAGTTTGAGCCCGGTTTATGATCTTTACATTGATTTTACTAAGATAACAACATATTTTGATGCTGGTTCACTCAAAAAGGATGCTAGAGTTGATTTCAATTTGCATAATTAACTTGTTTGATGTGTGGGGACTATATTTGCTTGCATGATGTTGAGATATCAAGAATAGCTTAGAAATGGCTGAAATTTTCATACTCGAGGTAGCCTTCTCCCAACACTTGCTTGAATTGTGTTAATGCTTCTTAAGTGAGAAAGAACCTTTGATGTTTATGGGTATCATTTCTGAAAACCCTCACGAGACTTCACTCGTTAACTAGGGGTAACCTAGGGGTTTAAAAGGTTTGTTGCATATGCTAAATGCAACCGCGTTATCTTTTTATTGCTTTATTTATTTTAGTTGTATAGTTGTTTCTCTTTTATTTTATTCTTTGCGCATTGCTAAAGGACTAGCAATATTTAATTCTGGGGGTGTGTTAAGTGCTGAAATATGCACATTTCAACCCTAATATTGAGTATAATAGAACCTTATTCTATCTTTATTTTTCCACTTTAGTCTTATTTTGTGTTTTTTCCCTTTTCAGGTGTATAAGGTTGAAATGCCCTAACTCAGATGTTTTAGAGTATTAAGAGGATCAACCAAAGTCTTGGTGGAAAAATGGAGCAAAAAGGAGGTTGAAGCTGCAAAATTTCCTTTTGGATTGATCGAACCAAGTCACGATCGATCACACATGATCAATCCAGCCCGATTCCATGATGGATCAAAGGCCTTGTTCTTATCCAAATAAATGCCTTTGTCCTTATCCAAATAAAATATCTTTCATCATTTATGATCGATCAAATCCTTCCATGATCGATCACAAACATTGTTCTTATCTTTATAAAAATATCGAGACTTTATCCTTATCCACATTAATAGCTGTCACCTACCCATGATCGATCAAACTTGCCTCAAAATCTATGAAAAACATAATTGAACCCTCAATTCAGGGGAGCTCGTGGTGCAATCATTTGAGGATCCTAGTGCATGAGGTCAGACCATTTGGAGGTCACTAGAGCCACCTATGTAAAGGAATTAGCCCTTTTTAGTAAAAGAGGTTGGGCACTTGGCAAGGATTAGGATATTTTGGGACATTCTCTCTCTACATTCACACACACTCTTTCTAAGGTTTCAACCAAGAAAGAATAAAAAGAAGACAAGTCAAAGCTTAGAAATGGATTGTGAAGCTACCTCGATGACATCTACCTTCTTTATGAATGGCTAGTTTTTCATTTAGAGCTTGGATGAGCCCTAAACATGTGTAATTAAACCTTTGTCTTTCAATTTTGGGGATTATTAATTGTAATTAGTGCTATGATCTTGTGAATTCAAACTTAGTTGTACCAAGGTTTATACTGATAATTCTTTTTAGTGATTATTTATGTTGGTTGCATGTTGTCTTATGTGTAATTAATTGAGGATTAATCTCTACACTAAGTGTTTTTTATAATTGTGCTTAGTGATGGCCATGCATGGTTCTTATTGGATATAATTGTCAACTAGTTTGATTGGTTATGCTTAGTCTTGATGGGTTGTACTACACCTTAGATTAATTCTAGTTAGGTAGATAATTCATACTTGAATTTGATAGTACATGCTTATTATTGCAATTTCTATTATCCTCTTGATTTGATGTATGCTTGTAGCCACATTTTGATTACAATAAGTTTTCCCCATTAATTGAAGGCACTTGGTTTAGTTGCACGAGCTTAATGGTGCATTCTATGCCCTAAGCCTCTCTTTTTATCTATAAACTCAATTTAATCTAGTTTTAATTTCAATTACATGTTCACATTATCTCACATTAGTTTAATCAACCAAGCAAATATCTTTTCAATCTCACGCTCATTAATGTCAAGTTAGATTCCATACCATAATCCCTATGGACTATCCCTTCTCACTTTATACTCACGTATAAGTGTTTTATGACTTTTATAAATGTAAAAGTTGATGTCCACTTAGCACATTCTTAATTCTAAATATTTAAACACAATTTTTGTGGTAAACACAATAGTTGCATCAATTTTATAAATGTAAAATTGACTTTCAAAGCTTCCAAAATTACATTCATATTGACCTTGTGAAGTGACCTCTCACAAAGAGACCACATCAAAAATGGGTGTTGTATAAGGCATAAGGTCAATAGCAAACTCCACCTCTATATGTGGTGGTAACTCCGTTAAATCTTTCGGAAACATATCTAAAAAATCACACACAACAGCCGGATACACGTCCCCATTAAAATTATCATCATCAACTAAAAGACTAGCCAAGAAAAAATCACGACAATCTCGGCCCTTAACACTATAAAACGAAGAAATGAGGGAATCACTCCAATCTCCTACAAAACAAAAACAATCCCCTTCCGGAGTATAAACTGATGCCTTGCCCTTGAAATAATCGATAACAGCTTAAAACGATGCAAACCAATCCATCGTAAGGATGACATCAAAACCTGTTATCTCAAGAAGAATGAGGTCAAACTCGAGTGTCTGTCCTGCAATCGTAATGGCATAACCACGACAAACTCTATTAAGAATAACTGAAACCCTGATAGGCGTATCAACATTGAGTGGCTTATCTAACTGACTAACCTCCAACCCCAAAGCATGTGCAAATGATGATGCAATAAATGAATACGATGCACCTGAATTCATCAACACGCTACCCCAGGAATAGAACACAAGAAACATACCTCTAACAACGGATGGACCAGATGATGGCTCAGCTGGATAAGTAGCCGGAATAACTGTATACATTTGACCTTGGGTCCTTTGCCCCTGAAAACCACTGGCATGATAGTCGGACTACTGTATATGTGCATTAGATGGAGCCCCCCTAACTAGTCGTGAGCCTTGAGACATTATGGCTGGCTGTGGTAGCGGTGGTCAAAACCCTGACTGAAACGTGGGAGACTATGTTGGCCTCTGCTATGACCCCCTACCACTGACTGTACTACCACCCCGTTGTGGACAGTCCCTGGCTTGCTGGCCATACCTAAAACAACTTCTTTGAACTGACTGAATCTGTGGACATTATGTCTTATAGTGCCCGGGCTGCTTACACTTGAAAAATATCACTTCTGGTCTAGACGACCTTAAGAAAACTAAAGCTGCTGGTGCAGATCTAGCTATTTACTCACTCTTATGCTTCTTTTGTGTATGAACCTCAGAAGTAGTACTCGCACTCCTGCCCTGTTTGTATGACTCTTGTATAGCCTATCTACTCTTGCTCTCTGCCTCAACAACTAAGGCCTTTCTTACTGCCTTTGCATACTCTGTCAACTTTGCCGTTGCTACTGCCAGCCTAATAGTGAAATTAAGGCTATTAACAAACTTCAATGTCTTCTCTTCCTCATCATTAGCTATCTCCAGTTCAAACCAAGAGATAGATGTGAACTTGTTCTCGTACTTTGTAACTGACATGTTCCCTTGCTTAAGATTGACAAACTCTGTCCTTAATTCCCTCTTCTTGGGAACCAAAAAATACTTCTCATAGAAAAGTTGCTTGAAAACATCATAAGTTATAGTAGTCACATCATAAGTGTGAGTTATGGTTTTCCACCAAATCTCTGTATCATCCATGAAATTGTAAGTTGCCAAAATGATCTTCAACCAATCCGATGTTTCTCTACCCTATCAATGAAATTATCCACAACAAGCAAATCCGAACAACCTTCAAACAATGTCGGCATCAACTTCACGAATCTAAAAATGAAATCAAGAGTCTTTTCCGACTTGGATTTCTTTGGTTGTAGAACTAGTTGATGTGCCGGTTGCGGAATGGTGGCAACGATAGCCCAAAATACATCCTAGAAAAGATGGTTAAGGTTTGCCTGACCAAACCCTCACCCATATTAATAGATGCCTTTACATTCCCCCTCATAGATAGTACCCCTAGGTGGAACTAAGTCCTTAAGAAGTGTCTCTTCATCAACTTGTTCCGCGGGATTTGAGCTACAACTTTCCCCAGCATCACCCTTTGTTGGTCTATCAACCTTTGGCTTAAGACGCTTTTAAAATGGTGGCATGATGCTATAAAACAAGAAAATAAATCAATAACAACAACACTAACAATCTGTCCGAGAATGACATCCTCAAACAACTCACTCGTCAATAATGATAACACTTAAACATTTAATATGCATCAATTAAATCATAAATCTCAAATCATTTAGCACACATGCTTTAATTCACATAAACATCTCATATACATGGCTATGTAACAAATACTTTAACATTTAAACATGTGAGCACATAACAAGTAAGCATGCTTCTCAAAACATTAAACACTTAAGCCCCAAACACATAGTCAATGCAAGTCAACCTTCCGCCCCATCTAGGTAAACCATTACCCATCGTCCTAAAGGTTTTCAAACCTTTGCTCTGACACCAAATCAGTAATGACCCAAATTCGGGGATCCGGATTGCTAACCGAGTTTTACCCGAACCCGAGGACATACAAGGGTACTATGGTCATTTTGCGTCGAATTAATACTTAAAGACCCATCAAGGGTAAAATAGTTATTTAACTCAATTATAATGGTTCAATACCTAAATGGGTAGAATGGTCATTTACTAAGATCACCCAATGATTAAGATGAAGTCCAGGGGTAACAAGGTCATTTCACGTCATTATGGTGCTTCTAGAATCTTTAGGGGCATAACTGTCATTTATTACATTAAATTTTAACTTACAAACTCTTTAAGGGTAAAACTATCATTTTCTATGGTTAATATAGGCTTTGGGTGAAGTCTGGGGGTAATCAGATAATTATACATAAATCTGGGGGTCAAACTGTGAATATTAAACCATCTGTATGCACAAATGGTCCATCCTACCGTTTAGATGGAAAATCCAGTGAGGGTGTCAAACTAAGGGACCATATGTGCGCACAGATGAGGGCATCTAATAGCACAGATGACCATCTGTGCGTACAGATGGAAGCATCTAATCACACAGATAAACATCTGCGCACACAGATAGAAGCATCTGTTTGCATAGATGGTTTCTAGATCTGATCTAAACGTTAAGATAACCCCATCTCATCGTTTAGATCATGCACAAAACTAATGTGATCGAATATATAGATCACTTCCCAAATCCATCCATTTACATCCTAAACTCAATAATCACAAAAAATATAAGTCCCAAAACATCATCAAACTCATAAAAAACGCATATAATCTTAAAAAATAATTCATTGATTCATCATTTAAAGATTAAAAACTTTCATGATTCATTACATATATACCCCAAAAGAATACTCATTTCCCAAAAGAATAGATTTACAAAACAATAAGGCCTCTATGGCCATGATTACAAAAGCTTCACTTGAAGCTAACAAAAGAATAAAGTTAAATTACATGATTCCATTGTTTATGTAATTACATTCCAAAAGATAACAAAATGCATCAACAACTCTTAAGCTTACGGGGTTGCTCCTTCTATGGTGTGTGCCGTCCCAATGCACCAAATTGTATGCAAAAATGGAATGTAGTGTGGCCAAGTTTGAATTTATAGAGTGCCATTACCCCTTCTAACTACAAATATAGCTAGGTTGAGTAGGGATCGTCCCAAAGGAAAAGGGGCAGTATTTGTATGGAAACAATGTTGGATTAGTAGGTCGAGTGATCAAAAGATGGTTTGTTGGTTGAGTTAAACTACAAATTAAACTAGACAAATACAACATAAAACAACTAAATTGAGTAAAGTGTAGAGAATGAGAGAGAAGTCTTGGGACTTAGAGGCCACCACTAAACATCACATTCCTAGACATTCAATGTTTAATGGGTGAGGGGGATTATATATTACAATACCAGTATGTGTCATTGATTGAATCAATAAGCAATACACATCATCAAATTAGAGAAATATACTACTTGCATTCATAAGTATGGAACATCAAACAACAAGTATGTATTGTCCTCCCATCTAAGAAAGTAAAACAACTACACTACAACTAAGCTAGGGACATGAAAATTAAACTAATTAAACTAAGGAAGAGGCACAATCCATCAAGAAATGAGTATGAACCATCAAATAAACCTCAAGAGTATCCATTTAAACATCATGTCTTGACCATCACTAGATTCATAGCATCAACACACATAGACATGTATCAATATCACAAAACCTAGATATAAACACATGAACATCTATTCTAGCATACATAGACATATGCATGGAATGAAATGATCAATTGGAAGTATTAAACTACACAAATCATGGTAAAAACAAGATATATATATATATATATATATATATATATATATATATATATATATATATATATATATCAAAGGTCAAGACAAGAATTACAACACTAATCCCAATTAATTACAAAACATCAAAGTCTAGGAGGCATGCTTAGGGTTAGCTCTAACCCCAAGAAGATGTTTAGCCACTCATTGATGTTATCATCCAACCCTCAAAGGCTATCTCTATGCTAGAAATGATCTTCTTCCTCTTTGGTGGAAACCCTAGAAGAGAGGAAGAACTTTCCCAATTTGTGTATATCTCTCTCTAATCTCTAGCCAAGTCTCCCTAATTTAACCAACCTCTTTACTTAAAATAGCTAAAATCCTTATATAGGTAGCTCAAATGTCACACCTAATGGTGACACCTTGTGCACTAGGACTTCCCAATGATTGCACCACGAGCACACATTTAATTTGGCTTGAAATCAACTTTTCACGCAACTCGAGGTAGTTCGATCGATCTTAAGGTTGGTTCGATCGATCGAACCTTGGCGGCGCCTTTTTGGAATAAAGACAAGGTTGAGATATTTTTGGGAAGAGGACAAAAGTGGTAGGTGAGGATAAGATCAAAGATGTTAGATCGATCGAAGAAGGCATTTTGCTGAGAATAAGGACAAAAGGCTCAATCTATCTTAGCATTGTTGGAACGATCACTGTGTGATCGATCTGTGTGATGCCCCTCGAATCCGAGACACGGGTTGATCAGGCCCAGGCCCAAACCCGAGGGATAGCAACTAATTAAAGTATTTTAAATCGAACACGGAATACAAAGTGAAATACGAAATAATATAATAAGCTGAAAGAAACTAAAAGAAAACCCTTGTATCATAATTAATCAAATCCGATAATCCAAAACTCCATAAGTTTACAACTCGAGAATCCATCCATTGGACCCCTTATTAAAATTCTCAAACCAAAACTGAAGTAACTGAAATAAAGTCTAAAGCTAACATAGAGAAGATTCCTACATAATCGGAGAAATGAATATCTGTATCTGCTCTGCACGTCCAAGGTCTAACCCTGGAACTGACGAACACCTGAAAAATAAAGGAGTGGGTCAGGCCCACATGCAAGTCCTGATCTACTACAATTTAAACAGTAATCCGATACGCAGATACATCCTAAGAAGACTCAACAATATCTAGAGTAGTCCATATATGTATATAGTACACACTATAGGACGCTCACTAGTCCAGTAGGTCTGTCTCAGCTTGAATAGAAGGCAACATGCAAATACGCACCCTAAGGTGGGCATGAGTACCTAGACCTACCAGGGAACAACACCTATGTCCAGTTATCCATCCTAGGTAATATACACGCCCTAACCATGGTCATGAGACTCAAGCTCATACCACGACACCATATAATATATATATAAAATCCGTACTCCTCCTAATACAAAATACCATCCATCTGTGTAGTGGTCTGATATATGTATAACAAATCTATCCTGAAACCATAGTAGGTCATTCAATTTATTTGATTGACATGACACAAGTAGGTGATGGACTTAACCTTTATGGTTAATCCATACCTTAATCCAAATTAGGTAGGACTTAGTGTTTTGAACTAATCCATTCCCAATATAGTTAGGTCTTAGTGTTTTAAACTAAGCCATCCCTAATATGACACCGTCCCATACCGGTTCATATATATCCATGTAAGTAGGACTTAACCTTTTTATGGTTAATCCAACTCATTCCAAATTAGGTAGGATTTAGTGTTTGAACTAATCCATACCTAGTATGTCACCGTCTCATACCGGTACATACATTCCTCCAGTTAACATAATTGACCATACAATATAAAGTAGTCATCAACCACACTCCAAAATATACACAAGATAAATTTAATGCATATACATATAATAGGCATTCAATATAGAGCCTAAAATCCAGTTCCAGTAATGTAAACTGCTATATTAAATTTAAGCATTTACATCTTCCAACATAGTCCATGAATTGATACATTTAATAACAATTTAAGTACCAATTAAATCCAACCTAAGTATAGTTGAGTTTAATTAAATCACCATACTTAAAACACTGTAAAACATGATTTATATATATCATTAAATCATATATTAAAACTTTGCAAAGTTCCGGAACATAACTAGCAAAACGGTATGCAACGTATAGATCTATCCTGAGCTTCACAATGTCCAATCCCTATTCCATTTATGAACTATTGTTTCTCTTTGTTATTACAGGTCCACAACAATCCTATAAAACATTTAAAACAATTTAAATGAGGAGCTAACACTCTGTATAGTCCAAACAGTGCACAAAAAAACCAAACTGGTCGTTTAAAACCAAAATCCCAACTGAGCAAGCTAAGTTACAACTGAGCAGCCTAAGTTGCTAACTTAGGGGGCTGAATTGCTAACTTAGGGGCCTCAGTTGCTAACTTAGGCGCCTCAGTTGTGAACTTAGGCGCCTCAGTTAGTGCTGAGGTTTTCCTCTTCGTCTGTTCAGCCTCTGTAAACCCTAAAACTTCATTGTTAAGGCCCATAAGCTTCAACCTAAGTCCCATACGTCTATACTAAATTATTTTAAGTGCTTTAGCAGGCAAAGTTTCAAATCAAACCACAGTTCATGCATAAAGATCACAGAAATAATGAAATCATGAAGAAGCATATAAAATCATGAAACCCTCTGTTTTAATCCAATTAAGCATGCACGACTATTTCATTTTATCATTAGTTAATCCCCTGAAGTCTAGCTAGGCATGCACAGAACACAGATTAAAGGAAAAGAGTAGAACAGAGACTTGCCTCTGATTTCCGATTGGAAATCTAAAACTGTCGTCTCTAGCAACTCCGGCAACGTCAACTGTTGTTATCAACCTCTACCATTCCTAGTTTAATCCAGAACTCCTCCTTGAATCCCTTCCTTAATCTCTTAGGGTTCTCTTAGTATTTTGTCTCACAAAACACACTAGGCTGCTCGTGAATATGGTGAATAGGGTTTACAAAAACCCTTAGCAGACGTATACTTATGTATTTATAGGCTTAAGTTGAAACCCTAAATTAAATCCTAAACCAACTACAAGTCGGTTCAAACCCAGACACAATGAATTTAAGCAAAACCCTAATATAAACCAACTCACATAAATAATTTACTCCATTTAAAATAAAATAAAATCTAATTACATAACCATAAGACTAAAATAATTAACCAAAAACATAAAAATAAAACCATTTATTTAAATACACAATTTAAATAAAATAATCCACAAAGAATGCAAATAAATAAAGAAACAAAACCACTAAGACAAATAAAATAATTAAATTAAGAAAAAAAACATGTAAATAATTAAATTAAAATTCCAGGATTGTCCTTTTAAATTAGGGGTATTACAATCTGAGCTCTGTTCGATCAATCGAAGAGTGTTTCCTTTCTCCAACTTGCTTCCACTTTGCTCATTTCTTTCATTGAGCTTGAGATTGCATCTTTTATGCTCTAATTCAGCTGGATTAACTTATTTTGGGGATAAGTGCCTAAAAATGGAAATAACATGAAATTAGACTAAAACGAGAAAATAAGATAGAATAAGGTACTAGAACGTTCAAGCTTAAGGGGTTTAAATGTGCACTTTTTAAATATTGCTAGTCTTTAGCAATGAACTACAGAGTAAAGGAATAAAATGAACAACTGAACAACTATAAACTAAAAAGTAATAAATGGAAAATGCCACTTTCGTAGGGAACACGATTGCATTTATTGTATGCAACAAGTCTTTTAAACCCCTAGGTTACCCCTAGTGGACAAGTGAAGTCTCATAAGGGTTTCCAAAAATAATACCCACAAGCATTAAGCTCATTCTCACAAAAGAGGCACCACTATTGCAAACAAGTATTGGGAGAAAACGACTCAAGTATTCAATTTTTCAACCATTTCCAAGCAATCTCCCAAAATTTCTGTAACGGCCCTGGTTTTCAAGCCAGCGCATCCTGTGATGAACCAAAGATTGGCCTAATAACGGATCCGAATGCAGAAGTAAAAATAGAAAACAAGACTCTAAGAAGTCAAAGTGACCTTCCATGAGGTCGTGGAACTCAATAAGAACTGATGCGGAAGTAAAAGATCGAAAAATATGACAAATAAGCCCCCAGGGGCAAAATGGTAATTTTCTAAAAATATGAACTAGGGTACCACCGAGCACACCACTGGGAAGACAACAAAAAATTAATCAAGATGGACTCAAGAATCGTATGATTCGGAGTCTGGACGAAGGAGAAACGACATGACGAAGAAAAACGAGCACTTAAGGCAAAAGGGTAAACTGGTAATTATCCAGGAAGATTCGGGTGCAACCAAACACACCGTTGGAAAGATAGCAAAAAAATAGTCAAGTTCAAAAAAAATTTCACTCGATTTGGAGTCCGGACGAGAGAGAAACGAGGGTTTGAAGTTGAGACGTCTCGGCGGCTTGACGAAAGCCATGGCGCGTCCGGCGCCCATGCGCGAGCCCACCGGCGCCCTATGCAGCACCCAATAGCATGCACATGCTGACAGCAAGAAAAAAAAAAAAAAAAAAAAGTGACTTTCCAGAACTGAGGCTTGAAACGGAGGTCGAAATGAGTTTTTTTGGAAAAACACAAAGAAGAAACCCCCCCCCCCCCCTAAAATCAAGTTTTCTACTTGACCACATGGAAGAAAATGAAAAAAACTCATTGTGAAATCCCCAAAATACCCCTACATCAGAACTGGACAAGAGGGCAAAAAGCTACTACAGTAACTGTCCACATCTGAGATTAAAAATGGGCTACCAAACGAATTTTTCGTGAAAAACACGAAGAAGAAACCCCTCCCAAAATCAAATTTCCTACCTGGCTACGGGAAAAAAAAAAATAAAAAAAAAAACTCACTGAAAAATGCCCAAAATGCCCCTTCATGAAATCAGGTCATGAGGGTTAAAAAGCTCCTAAAATGCAAAACTGAAAGCTGAACTTTGCGAGGGATTTTCGGTATTAAGATGACATTTTCTGGAAAAACATGAAGAAGAAACCCCCCCCCTAAAATCACGTTTTTTAAGTGACGTATGAAGACAGGAATTTATTTCTTGAAGGAAAATCCCAAAATGCCCTAAAATCAGATTATGCAATAAAAATATAAAATGAGTCATAGGTGGCTCAAATCACTAAGGATGAGGTTTTTCTTGAAAATGATCATACACGCAAACATAACTTACCCATTAGGACATGGTACAATGGTCCATGGCTTAAAAATATCGCCGATGCAAAATTTGACCTCTCAAACCTCAATGCATGAAAAATGCCATTCAAAGGCAAAAAATGTAAGAATCAAACCTAAATGCAATCAAAAGGCCGTTTGGCCATTGGACACACTTCATGTATATTAAGTAGGTCCTAATGAATATGCTCGTGCACACTTTGCATCACCCGATTTGGAAATGAACCCTTAAAGGCTTGAATTTTATTATTTTAGCCCAAAATGCAAAGTATGAAACTAAAATGCAAAAATGAAAACAAAATGGTGATTGGCCCTTGGCCACACCTCATACATATTAAATGAATGTTAGATAATGAATTTCATATCCAATGCACACTCCGGTGCAAAAATGTTATGGTAAAACCCTAATTTCTCATATATTGTCATTAAAAGCAAGATTTTAACATTTATGACTATACATGAGTTTCAAATATGGTTTGGCCCTTGGCCTCATATCATATACATAAAATGAGAATAAAAAGGTGTGCTTAGGCACATATTACAATTTTAGAATCAAATATACACATTTGACAAATAAGGCTACAAATGGCTTTTCAAGCCAACCTCTACAATAATGAAACCTTCAAGTCCACATATCATCCAAGTATAACGAGAATCTCAACCTTGATTCCTGTACTTGAAAAATGTTCGCACTACGTGAGTGAGTAACATAAAACTACTTGTAGGAAATAAGCATGCATCGACCTAACATTTTACAAGGTTATTACATTAACTTAAAATAATTCAAAAGGGTCATGCCACCTAACGTCTATGTTAAAGGTGAGACTTAGGGAGCATCCTAAGCTACCTTAAAATATTTCTAGCATAAATCACATTATTCATGCAATTCAAACAATATAGAAGCATGCTATACAAAACAACAAGATATAGATCTTCAAAGCCATTGACTTGAAATCTAAAATGTGAAAACAACTAAAGTGGGTCATGCCACCTAACGTCTATGTTCCAAATGAATCTATAGGATCATTCTTAAGCTGCATTTGAACAATATTGCATAGATGTACTTAACAACATCAAAACCTGCAATGATTCATTAGAAATCATAATGCCTGAATGTACTTAGCAACATCAAAACCTGCAATGATTCATTAGAAATCATAATGCCTGAATGTACTTAACAACATTAAATCGGCAATAACAAAAACCACAAGTCACAATTAAACATTGGTTGCCAACTTGGAATTAAATGCGAAATCAAGTAGTGGAAGACTTGGACATCAAATCCTGGATAAAGCCAAGACCTATGGTTACTCCGGGCACTAACCCGCTGGGAATACCACCCTAAGTGCGCACTATAAATGGGAAGAACTCATACCTCCCGCACTAGAACTAAACTCTAGCCATGTCTCTGTAACAATGTCCCAAGTGACTCCAAAATAAATAAGTTAACAACTTATATACGAAATATATATAAAACACGAAACTACATTCCATCCATAAGTAAGTTGTAACCACACAGCTTATGCTCTAAATCCACAACTACTATAGCATGACAAATGTCGAATCTTCAAAGCGCAATTTGTTACGCGCTATAATAACATCACATGTCGAATCTTTAGTGTGCGATTCGTTACACACTATAATAATATAATTCAATATTGAAAACATAAACTAAAGAATCTACTACAAGTCCAAATTCATGATTCAAATATACAATCAATGTCAAACATATGATTAAATCATTAACGCAATAGAAACGGAAATTAATTACCTAACCTAATTAATGTCTCTAAGTTTCAAATCTCAATTAAATGACCCCTAATTAATACATGTTAAACAACATAGCATGGCCATTACATATACCACATCAAAAACTTAATTAGGTCATGGAAACAATAAAGTGGAATTTAATTAAATTATGATAATTAAATCCCTAACTTATAAAGCAACTTCAAATGGTCCCAATTTAATATATGCTAGTATACAAGTCTTAGTCATCACAAATATCAAGTTAAAAACTTAATTAAGCCAATGGAACCTTTAAATAGATTTTAATTAATTCTTTTAATTAAAATCTTTAAATTTTCAAACTTATCCAAATGCTCTCAAATTAAAGAATATTAAAGAACATGCCAAGACTCAATTTAAAAGCATATCACAAGTTATTTCCATGCAAGGTACGGCCATGAGAATTAAACTTTTACTAAAGATAATTGTTAAATAAAAAATACAATTTTTATTCAATTAATGATCGGTTGATAATATGACCTAAATTTAATCAACCTTCGCAATAGCACGAATCATTGTAAAATAGGGCTATTGGTCGGGTAAGTCGAACCACTGGGACTGCGCTAATCTATGGCAACCTAAGTATCTAGAATCATTTTAGAGTGATATGGAGTGTTCATAGAGGATTTGTTGGTTGTCACTTAAGTTATGAAATTAAGATGCATGAACTAAAAACTTGCAAGAATTTAAATGAGATGAAATTCGATTAAAGACAACTAGGGGAGTGAATCCGTCTCCATCCCTATACACATGCTAGATTAGAGCTAAATTGGGGAAAAACAATATATAATGGCCAAGAATTATATAGCAACTCATGGTTGCCATATAATTAACAAGAAGTACATTGAATCACAAACAAGAATAATCCATCAAAGGTGAATATGTTTAGACTACCTAAACTAGAGTGTAGCTTAAACACATATACTTAAATGAAAGACTATCAAGCCCTTGACACAATGATGAAGCACATGAAGGTAGGGATTAAGCATACACCATCAAAGGGCTTCCCTAAGCAATGATCTATCAAAGTCACCTATCAACATGTCATTAAACCATTCCATAACCTAGTTTCCATTCTCACCATGAAAACTCAAGCAACATGATTAATGTAAGAGGTCATCTAAAACAAGATAAACAACTCAAATAAATCATTCATAGCAATATTAACATTCATTACAACAAATGAAGTGCTCTTGGTTATGAAAAGACCATAGCATATACATTGTAATCCCCAAAATAAAGCTAAACTAGATCATGCTTACAAGGGAGGGACTTCATCACCTCCCTAGAGGGTGAGTTAGTTACCCATAGAAGCTTTAGATGAAGGAAAAACCATGCCTTTTCCCTCCATTTTCGAGCTCCCTTCTTGTGGCTTCAAGAAAACCTTCTCTTGCTCTCCTCCCTCTCTCTAGAAATTCTGCCCTTCCAAGATATTTGATAATGAAATGCTCCTTTAGCTTTTGTAGGCAAGAAAACCAACCAAAACCCCTCAAAACAAGGCCCTCCACACATCTTCTACCAACTCCAAAAAGAGGAAATAAGAGATGAGGGTGACAAGGCACAAGTGGGCTGAAAATGAGGACTTCCGGAGGGCATTCTGCCCAATTTTCGAGCGCTCGAAGGTGGCTCTTCGAGCGCTCGAAGCTACTTTCCAGCTTGAGCCACTTTGGCAAAATGACCATAACTTCCCGCTCCGAACTCCAAATGATGAACCGTTTGAAGATTTGGAAAGATAATTCAAAGGTCTACATAAACCATGTTATAATGAAAGTCCAGTTCTGAAGGTTGGAGGGTCAAAAATGAGGAGCAAGGTCGAAATCCATTGCTGCCAGGCTGTTCTGCGCACCTTTGGTGAAAATAGCATAACTCTTTGCTCTGAACTCCAAATGAAGCAAACTTTATGTCTTTGGAAAGCTGATTCATAGCTCTTCATGTTATATGTTTTGATGAAAGTCCAGTTCTCGAGTTTGCTAGGTCAAAAATGGCGATCAAACTCACTTCCCACTGCTGCCAGAACTTCCTTAATGAGCACCATGACATTTAAGGCTTCAACAAAAACTCATTCTTGCTCCTTTTTGGCCAATGAACCTGAAAATAAATATGAACATGCAAATGAAGGCAATCTAAATAAAATAAACAACTAATGGACTTAACTAATGCAAATAAGGGCACTTGAATATGTAATATTCGGCGCTTATCACACCCCCAAACTTACATTTTGCTAGTCCCTTAGCAAAACTAGAATGAAAAAAAAAAAACTTAATGAAATGACAACCAATGAAATGCTTCCCATAGACATCAACCATGGTGAAAAGGAAACATGCATAGCTCAATTACAACTTGAAACAGACAAAAGGTCAGAGATGCTATCATTAGGTAGACTACCTTGCATATACGAAGCATTGATACAAAAATTTGCTAAACACATTTTCAAATACATGCATCAACATCGTGGTCAATATAAATAATTCAATTGTCATCTCTTGAATGGAAATCAACTCTAACTTCAGTGAAAGTGAACCGGATTTCCTAACATGTGGCTTTAACCTTTTCTTTTCCAATTCCAAGACACAAGTCTTCAAATCATTGAATTCCCTTACTTTTGAAGTCCCTAAGGCACGAATTTATTCACAAAACAACTTTTGTTGCTTGTTGACAATTTATTAAAACAAAAAAACGATACATAATATGGTTGTGCAATGTTGAAGTCCCTTAAGCTTTCTAACCAACCCATGTAGCAAGCGTTAGGCCAGCAACTCCCAAACCGGACGGCTTTAGGGTGCTAAGTGAAAAGACACTCCTAGGGCTTAATAACTCGAATTGGCAAGGCTACGAACTCCAACGAACCACAGTTATTTATTCTTATTTTTGTGAATGACCGTGCAATGCCTAAGTCCCTTAAGCTTTCTAACCAACCCATGTAGCAAGCGTTAGGCCAGCAACTCCCAAACCGGACGGTTTTAGGGTGCTAAGTGAGAGAACACTCCTAGGGCTTAATAACTCGAGTCAGCAAGGCTACGAACTTAAGCTAGTCATTATCTTTCTATTTTCCTTTTTCTTTTTTTTTCTTTTTTTTTTTCTTTTTTTTTTTTTTTTTTTTTAACATGCCAAAGGTATCCATCCATTAGGTTCATCAATTCAGATTAACTAGGTCAAGAACAAGGTCAATCCAGTTACATGCCTCACAGTCAAGTTTCCGGTGTGCATCTGTGCATTGTGAAGCATACAAGAGTATAAGATCCAACAAGAATCTAATTGAAGCATTTATACAGATTGAATTGCATCCGCATGATCATTTCAAATTCAAATTTTTTTTTTTATTTTCCAGACTTAACAATTGCTTTTATACACAAGGTATTAAACATGAGCATCATCTCCGACAAGTTTCAAATTGTCATATCATTGTTTTACAAAAGTTGACTTTATTGCTTTACATGGATCAAAATACATTATGCAGGCAAAAATGAAATACCAAAAATGCAATTGCACCCCCAAACTTGAATGACACATTGTCCTCAATGTGTGAAGACAAGTGACGTCAACAAAAAGTGAAAAACAAAAACAGGAACAACAATACCATGAGAATGAGGAGAGAGCATGACGGGGTGACAAAAAGCTCCCATGCGACGTCTCACAAAAACAAGCCCCCAAACTTGAATTGTGCAAGCTGCAAGAAACAGTTAGAAAGATAGATGGGAATAAACATGACAAAAATAATGAGACAGTAAAAGAAAATATGTATTGAAAAGCAGGTGGACAAAAGAACAAAAAGAACTAAAAAGGGGCATGCCAAACCAGATCTAGAAAGACAAAAACAACTTGCCAAGTTCAAAATAAAAACGAACATACACAATTGAAAAAATAAAAAATAAATAAACTACGAGCTAGGGGGAAGACGGGCAAGGATAGCATTGAGGAGAGAGTTGGTTTCACGCCTTTCTTCTTGAGCTATGCGACGCTCTTCAGCAGCAATACGGCGGTCTTCTTCTGCACGGTGGTAGTCCTCACGCATGGTCCGATTGTAGTCAGCAAGGGTGGCCTCAAAATGGTCCAGGCGGGTGTGGATGCCGGCAATGCTGGCTTGTAGAAAAGCATAGTCAGGTGGAGGGTCAACAGGGGGCACCTCCATGCCAGCAGCCTCAGCCATGGGATCATCCCCGGAAAGAGGAGGAGATGGAGAGCGGGGGACTGGAGGGGCAGCAAGCTGAAGTGGCCGAGAATGGCTAAGAACATTGGTCCACCGGCGGAGAGAAAAAGTCTGAATCTTTTTGCCTTTAGGTTCATGAGGGGGAACAATGAAACCTTTCGCTTCAAGAGCCGGATGATGAAGAAAGGCAATGGCAATGGCCGATTTTGAACGCGCTGATGCCGCGCATTGATACATTCGTCCCAAAACCGCATAAA
This sequence comes from Cornus florida, assembly GCF_030987335.1. Taxonomy (NCBI): domain Eukaryota; kingdom Viridiplantae; phylum Streptophyta; class Magnoliopsida; order Cornales; family Cornaceae; genus Cornus; species Cornus florida. The sequence goes on from NW_026775571.1 coordinate 42,201,405, forward strand.
TGTGTCCCAAATGAGCTCCGGGATAGAGAACCATTGGCCTTGGTCCATGGCATACAAAGCTTGCAACATTAAGCCTCGACGCTCGGTGCTGTGCACCAAGGGGCAAACATTGTGCTTGAGAACCGAGTCAAGGAACCACACGCGCTCCGGAAGAGTGGATTTGAGTGTAAAGCTCCGGGGTCGATGAGGGTCATCAATATTGCAAATGGCAGCCACCACTTGATCGACAGTTAAATCATCGACTTGCTCATACAATGGCCGGCCTGTGGGGTCTAAGAGGTCATCGGGACATTCCAGAGGACAACCGGAAATGTCAACAATGTCGGCCAAAGTGAACGAAAAAGGAACACCATCAATAGATGTGGCGAGAGAGATGATGGGCGACTCTTCAGGACAAGTGAGATTCTGGTAGAAGAGTTGCACCACTCGAGGATAGGTGGTCCTAGCGAAGGGCCGGCAAATGTGCTGAATGCGCCGGTTGGCTAAGTCGGACACTGCCCAAGAGGTGGTGGGAAGAGCGGCAAAGACATCCGTGAGCGGAAAGAGAAGCTCATAATTGAGCTTTCTGTCGAGCCAAGGGGGCTGGGGCTGCTCACGAGCAGCAATTGGGGCATCCACAGATGGTCTAGAATGACGAGAAGGGCCGGCACGAGACATTTGGAGAGGCAGACGTGGATGGGGAATTTCAGCGAACACCTGGCGTGCACTACAAGAAGAAGAAGGTGTAAGAGATGGCAATGGATGAAAAACCCAAAAAAATTTTAACAACCTATGCTCTCTATCCTAGAGCAACATCAACAAACCCAACACTCCTCCAAAATTATCATCCCCACACTCCTCAAAATGACACAATAGAAATGAACTGAAAAAGAAAAAGAAGAGGATACTTACAGTGAGAGGAAGCTTGGGAGCAAGATGATGGATGGATTGAGGGAGGAGGGTGGTGAAGAGGGGTATTTAAAGGGGTGGAAGACATGAATGGGGGTGCTGGAATGGGGGAAGTGGAGAGGTGGTGGGGTAGTTATGGAGGAAGTTCATGGAGGGAGTGGGAGAGGTGGTGGGGTAGTGGAGAGGTTAGGCAGTTGGGAGAGGGAAAGGGTGGGTTTTAAAAAAAAACTGAAGCTGCTCGAGCGCTCGAAGGTGGCGTCGAGCGTTCGAGCTTCTGGCAATGTGGTCGAGAGAGGGCGCTTCGAGCGCTCGAAGGTGGCGCTTCGAGCGCTCGAGAATTGGGCAGTGGGGCATCAGGAGGCGTCGAGCGCTCGAAGGAGGCGCTTCGAGCGCTCGAGATTCGGGCAGTGAGGGGTGTAGGTTGCCTCGAGCGCTCGAGGGTGGCGCCGAGCGCTCGAGATTTGGGCAGTGGGGTGCTTGGCTGCGAGGGGAAGCTTCGAGCGCTCGAAGGAGGCTCCTCGAGCACTCGAAATCTGGGCAGTGTGCTCCTTGAAAGCTTCGAGCGCTCGAAGGCCCTTTTTCGAGCGCTCGAACTTCTGGCAGTAGGCTCCTTAAGGCTTGAACTTCAGGGCATTGATGTTCCTAGGTCCCCTAAAAGCTTGGAATGAACTTTTTGCTACATGGTAGTGACAACAAAGTCCCCGGGTGAGTCAATGTAGGGATTAAAACACTCGGATGGACTTGGAAAACCTTGAACATTTGGTGTATTGAAAGAAGGAGGTTATGCGCAAGAGTACCATGTTGAAGGACCGATGAATTTGCCGGATAGAGCTGAAAATCTCCGAGAATGAAAGCAAAGGCTTAAAATGACTAAGACAACCACTTGGAATTGCAGGAGCACAATTCAAGTTAGTCCCCAAAGAAAAATTAAATTTTTGGCTTTCTCAACCGTTTTCCAGAAAATTGCAAGGCACGAGCAATTTGAGAAGAAGAAAAGCTGGGCAATAGAAAGAATTGCTTCTCTTACTTTGCTAAATTTAAAGTCGATAGCTAGACGAAGCTAGAGCAGGCATTAATCCTTGTAAATTGGGTCCGTCAAGAGGACTTTCTCAATTTTTCGAGTTGGGACTATGCCGTCAATGCAAGGCTTAAGCCGGTGGCCATTGACCTTGAATAGGGATCCATCAGTCGGATTCTGAATTTCGATTGCACCATGAGGGAAAACAGTATTGATGAGGTAAGGACCATCCCATCTTGACCGGAGTTTACCGGGAAAGAGTTTCAAGCGGGAATTGAAAAGCCAGACCTTTTGTCCCGGGGCGAAAGACTTGTTGACAATGTGTTTGTCATGGAAGGCTTTAGTCTTTGCCTTGTAGATTTTTGCACTTTCATATGCAGCATTTCGGATTTCCTCAAGTTCATTTAGGTGTAATGCACGAGTAGAGCCGGCCTGTTTGAGATCAAAATTGAGCCTTTTTATGGCCCAAAAAGCACGGTGCTCTAATTCTACCGGGAGATGACATGCTTTGCCAAAGACAAGTCGGTATGGCGACATGCCAATGGGTGTCTTGTAAGCTGTCCGGTAAGCCCAAAGTGCATCATTTAGTCTTAGCGACCAATCTTTGCGGTCCGGCCGAACCGTTTTTTCCAGAATGTGCTTAATCTCCCGGTTAGAGACCTCTACTTGACCGCTCGTTTGAGGATGGTAAGGTGTGGCAACCTTATGAATGACGGAATATTTAGAAAGGACTGATTTAAGATAACGATTTCTGAAATGTGATCCGCCATCACTGATGATTGCTCGGGGCGTACCAAAATGACTAAAGATGTGAGATTGAATGAACGCGATCACGACTTTATGATCATTTGTTCTGGTAGCCACGGCTTCTACCCATTTGGAAACATAATCCACCGCTACAAGGATGTACTCATAGCCAAAAGAAGGTGGAAATGGTCCCATGAAGTCAATTCCCCATACATCAAAGATTTCAATTATTAAGATGGGAGTGAGGGGCATCATGTCTCTTCGGGACATGGATCCGAGCCTTTGGCATCTTTCACATAATTTACAGAAATTATATGCATCTCGAAACAAGGAGGGCCAGAAGAATCCGCTTTGAAGAACTTTGTGAGCGGTCTTTTTGGCACTGAAATGGCCTCCACAAGCAAGAGTATGGCAGAAATTGAGGATGCTTGTGGTCTCAGTTTCAGGAATGCATCACCGGATAATTTGGTCTGGGCAATATTTGAATAGTTCCGGATCTTCCCAAAAGAAATGCTTGACTTGGGAGAAGAACCGGTCCTTCTCTTGTTTGGACCAATGAGTTGGGATTTTACCGACCGCGAGGAAGTTGACAATATCTGCAAACCATGGAAGATTTGTATGAGAAGTCTGGAAGAGTTGCTCATCCGGAAAGGAATCACGGACGGCAGCGAAATCTGAAGATTTTTCAATGAGTAAGCGAGAGAGATGATCAGCGACAACATTGTCTGCCCCTTTTTTGTCTCGGATTTCAATGTCGAACTCTTGAAGCAAGAGTATCCATCGAATCAAACGGGGTTTGGTCTCTTTCTTTGCTAACAGGTGCCGAAGAGCGGCATGATCCGAGAAAACTACAACCTTGGAACCTAGAAGATAGGAGCGGAATTTTTCCAAGGCAAAGACTACGGCTAGCAGCTCTTTTTCAGTAGTGGTGTAATTTAATTGAGCATCAGAAAGAGTTCGACTAGCATAATAAATGACGTATGGGAGCTTGTCCACACGTTGGCCCAAAACTGCACCTAATGCATAATCGGATGCATCACACATGATCTCAAAAGGAAGAGACCAATTAGGTGGTTTCATTATTGGGGCAGATGAGAGGAGAGTGCGAAGTTTAATGATAGCTTCCATGCATGCCTCATCAAATTTGAATGGAACATCCTTGGCTAAGAGATTACACAAGGGTCGCGAGATTTTGCTAAAATCTTTGATGAAGCGACGATAGAATCCGGCATGGCCAAGATAAGAACGGATTTGACGGACGGAATTCGGAGGAGGAAGATTAGAGATTAATTCAACTTTTGCCTTGTCTACCTCGATTCCTTGTTGAGAGATGACATGTCCCAACACAATGCCTTCTTGGACCATGAAGTGGCTTTTCTCCCAGCTTAAGATTAGATTTGTCTCTTTGCATCTTTGGAGCACAAGAGATAAATTTTTGAGACAAGAATCAAAGGAGGAGCCAAAGACGGAAAAATCGTCCATGAAAACTTCTAAGAATTTTTCAACCATATCGGAAAATATGGACATCATACACCTTTGAAACGTTGCCGGAGCGTTGCATAGCCCAAAAGGCATGCGTCGGTATGCAAAGGTTCCAAAGGGACACGTGAATGTTGTTTTTTCTTGATCTTGAGGGGCGATTGCCACTTGGTTATAGCCGGAATAACCGTCAAGAAAACAATAGTAGCTTTGGCCGGCTAGCCTTTCTAGGATTTGATCAATAAATGGGAGTGGGAAATGATCTTTCCTAGTTGACGAATTGAGCTTCCGGTAGTCAATGCACACACGCCACCCGGTGGTGGTTCGTTGCGGCACGAGCTCACCCGCTGAATTTTCAACAACGGTGAGACCGGATTTCTTGGGGACAACTTGTGTGGGGCTTACCCACTTGCTATCAGAGATGGGGTAGATGATTCCCGCATCTAGCAATTTTATCACTTCCTTCATTACCACTTCCTTCATGTTAGGATTTAACCGGCGCTGAGCCTCTCTAGTAGGCTTTGCGTCATCCTCCATATGAATGCGGTGCATACAAATAGAGGGGTCAATTCCTTTCAAGTCAGCCACTGCCCAACCAATAGCTTCTTTGTGCTCTTGTAGCACTGCTAAAAGGTTGGTTTCTTGGTCCTTTAGAAGGTCCGATGCAATGATGACCGGGAGAGTTTGATTCGAACCAAGGAATACATACTTGAGATGGGCCGGGAGCAGCTTAAGCTCAAGTTGCGGTGGAGACTCCAAAGAAGGGACCGGAGGAGAAGAAGAGAGTTGAGGAAGTGGTTCTTTTGGAACTTTCCATGGAGGAGTGTCCATGATAGCATTAATGTCGAGCAATGAATTAACTTCTTGGATTGATTTGTCAATATCAAAGTTTGAGAAGTCGAAATGAGACATGCAAGTTTCAAGGGGGTCCTTGCTTAGAACGAAGGGAAGAGATTCCTCAACCACGTCATCAATGACATCAACAAGGAAACAATCATCCTCATTGGAAGGATGTTGAGTTGCATGAAAGATGTGGAGTTTGACTTGCATGTTTCCAAAAGCAATGTCCATCACCCCGGTCCGACAATTAATTGATGCATTAGCCGTAGCTAAGAATGGCCTACTGAGGATCACGGGGATATGCTTCTTTGGGTCATGGACCGGTTCCGTGTCAAGAACCACAAAGTCTACCGGGAAGTAGAATTTGTCCACTTTGATGATAACATCCTCAAGAATGCCTCGTGGATGCTTGACCGATCTATCGGCAAGTTGCAAAACCACGGAAGTCGGCTTTAGATCTCCCAAACCAAGCTGCAAGTAAACTGAATATGGAATTAAATTCACACTAGCTCCTAAGTCAAGGAGGGCCCTCTCGATTTTGTTGTCACCAATGACACAAGAGATTGTGGGGGCGCCAGGATCCTTATACTTTGGAGGAGCACTATGTTGAATGATTGCACTCACATTTTCAGTTAACATTACTTTCTTTGGCAAATGATTTTTAGAAGTGCGCTTTTGAGTGCACAAGTCTTTGAGAAATTTTGCATAGGGAGGGATTTGCTTGATAGCATCCAAGAGGGGCAAGTTGATCTTCACTTGCTTGAAAACTTCCCACATGTCTTGAATTTTACAATTCTTGTTCCCAATATGTGTCGACTCTTGAAGACGTTGAGGAAACGGAGCTTTTGGCTCATAAGTAGTTTCCACATTTGGGTTTACATGTGCGGGATTTCCAGAAATGGTATTTGGACGAGAAGAGCTTGGATTTGGATTTTTCAAGGGAGGTTCTTTTTCATTTTTGTCTCCATCAACCTTGTTGTCAACCACTCTACCACTCCTAAGGGTGGTGATTGCTTGAACATGCTCATGACTCGGCCCACTCGATGGAGGGGTTTCATCAATCGCATGCATTCCTCTAGGATTTTCAAAGGGTTGAGCGGGAAGCTTACCCTTGTCCTTTTGAAGCAATTGGTTCACAGAGTTAGCTATTTGGCCCACTTGATTTTCGAGCTTAGCTATGGACTGAGTATGAGAGTGAACCATTTGAAGGGTAGGCTGCAGAGATGTCAAGAGTTGCTTGTTAGAATCCATAATTTGCTTGTTTAAGGATTCCATCATTTGCTTGTTTGCAGCCACAATTTCATCAGTTGGGTACACCGGAGGTTGATTAGAGACATTTGGATTATACGGAGGACGGTAGCTTGAAGAGGCTGGAAATTGCCTATTTTGAAATTGAGAGGAGGGAGGATTTTGATGCCCTTGGCTTTGAAATTGAGAATTTTGTGGGGCTTGTTGCCTCCACGAAAAATTTGGATGATCTCTCCAACCTGGATTATAAGTATTGGAATATGGATTATTCCCAGGCCTTGAGAACATGGCATTTGCTTGCTCTTGATTTAGATTGGGAAATTGCTCCGGTGTGGGGCAATCTTCTGAGAGATGGAATGGACTAGTACATGATGCACATACCGTACTTGCCGAATTTTGAGACAAAGAGGTAGAAAGATGTGGTGCCATCAATTGATAGAATTTGTGAGCTATGGCATCCACTTGAGAGGATTCTTCCCTCATCGTCTTTGGTTGACAAGGATTGGTGTTCTTTGCAGCGATTGAGGTTGGAGCCCTACGAGAAGTATGTTGAAGTGAATTTTCACTTAAATTCTCAAGTAGAGTCCAAGCCTCATCCGCACTCTTGGACATGAACATCCCTCCACAAGAGGAGTCAACCATGAGTCTATGTGGTTCAGTTAAACCATCATAGAAGGCTTGCACCAATTGCCATTTTGGAATCAAATGATGCGGACATTTCCTAAGAAGATCTTGCAACCTTTCCCAAGTCTCATGGAGTTGTTCTCCATCGATTTGAGAAAAGCTGAGAATGGAACGCCTCATTTGGTTGGTTTTGCTCACCGGATAATATTTCTTAAGAAATTCTTGTTGCAATTGAGCCCAAGAATTGATGGAATTTGCCACTAGGGAGCTCAACCAATATTTTGCGCGATCTTTTAAGGAGAATGGAAAAAGATGCAAATGGAGGGCATTTTCAGGGAAACCTCGCAACCTGATGGTTGAACAAATCTCAAGGAACTCATCAAGATGCTTATATGGATCTTCATTATCAAGGCCATGGAAAGATGGAAGCATTTGAATGGTACTAGATTTGATCTCATATTGAGCTGCATCAATGTTTGGCATCACTATGCATGAAGGTGAAGCATAGGTGGTAGGGATGTAATGGTCTCTGAGGGTCATTGGCTCTACATTTGGAATTCCAGCCCTATCACCATTAATTCCCTCATTTCTGACATTTCCTACATTTTCAGCCATTGTGTTAAATTCAGTTTCAAGTTCTCTTATGCTAGAAGATTCCCTAAGGTTCCGTCTAAGAGTTCTTTCAAGTGAATTTATGTCAACTGGCGAGTCAAGAGTTGGGAAGGAAAGCGATCTACGGCCAAACATCAACACTCACAACACAATCATCATAACAAAAATTTTTATCATCAACTTCACATACGATGTTCCCTTTCTCCTCAATTATCACAAGACATATAAAAATTGGCCTCGACAAGGACCGATGCTTTGTAAAACAGAAAAACAGAAATAGCCTCGACAAGGGCTTCACAAGCTAAAAATCTCTAGATTAAACACATGCAAAATATTAACAAGTTTGAAACTAGGAGGTCAAGAGACTTACCTGGAGTCCTCTAGACTTACAAATTTGCTAGCATTTCCTCAGTGAGCCCCGAATTCCTAGAATCTCACAAGATCACTTAAAACATAAAGATGGTCAAAACCACACAAGAAATATGCACAATTCACAATATTAACAATCAAACTAAAATTAACCCTAGAACTTTGGTTGCTAAACCGTTTGCAAGTCCCCGGCAACGGCGCCAAAATTTGATCGGTTGATAATATGACCTAAATTTAATCAACCTTCGCAATAGCATGAATCATTGTAAAATAGGGCTATTGGTCGGGTAAGTCGAACCACTGGGACTGCGCTAATCTACGGCAACCTAAGTATCTAGAATCATTTTAGAGTGATATGGAGTGTTCATAGAGGATTTGTTGGTTGTCACTTAAGTTATGAAATTAAGATGCATGAACTAAAAACTTGCAAGAATTTAAATGAGATGAAATTCGATTAAAGACAACTAGGGGAGTGAATCCGTCTCCATCCCTATACACATGCTAGATTAGAGCTAAATTGGGGAAAAACAATATATAATGGCCAAGAATTATATAGCAACTCATGGTTGCCATATAATTAACAAGAAGTACATTGAATCACAAACAAGAATAATCCATCAAAGGTGAATATGTTTAGACTACCTAAACTAGAGTGTAGCTTAAACACATATACTTAAATGAAAGACTATCAAGCCCTTGACACAATGATGAAGCACATGAAGGTAGGGATTAAGCATACACCATCAAAGGGCTTCCCTAAGCAATGATCTATCAAAGTCACCTATCAACATGTCATTAAACCATTCCATAACCTAGTTTCCATTCTCACCATGAAAACTCAAGCAACATGATTAATGTAAGAGGTCATCTAAAACAAGATAAACAACTCAAATAAATCATTCATAGCAATATTAACATTCATTACAACAAATGAAGTGCTCTTGGTTATGAAAAGACCATAGCATATACATTGTAATCCCCAAAATAAAGCTAAACTAGATCATGCTTACAAGGGAGGGACTTCATCACCTCCCTAGAGGGTGAGTTAGTTACCCATAGAAGCTTTAGATGAAGGAAAAACCATGCCTTTTCCCTCCATTTTCGAGCTCCCTTCTTGTGGCTTCAAGAAAACCTTCTCTTGCTCTCCTCCCTCTCTCTAGAAATTCTGCCCTTCCAAGATATTTGATAATGAAATGCTCCTTTAGCTTTTGTAGGCAAGAAAACCAACCAAAACCCCTCAAAACAAGGCCCTCCACACATCTTCTACCAACTCCAAAAAGAGGAAATAAGAGATGAGGGTGACAAGGCACAAGTGGGCTGAAAATGAGGACTTCCGGAGGGCATTCTGCCCAATTTTCGAGCGCTCGAAGGTGGCTCTTCGAGCGCTCGAAGCTACTTTCCAGCTTGAGCCACTTTGGCAAAATGACCATAACTTCCCGCTCCGAACTCCAAATGATGAACCGTTTGAAGATTTGGAAAGCTAATTCAAAGCTCTACATAAACCATGTTATAATGAAAGTCCAGTTCTGAAGGTTGGAGGGTCAAAAATGAGGAGCAAGGTCGAAATCCATTGCTGCCAGGCTGTTCTGCGCACCTTTGGTGAAAATAGTATAACTCTTTGGTCTGAACTCCAAATGAAGCAAACTTTATGTCTTTGGAAAGCTGATTCATAGCTCTTCATGTTATATGTTTTGATGAAAGTCCAGTTCTCGAGTTTGCTAGGTCAAAAATGGCGATCAAACTCACTTCCCACTGCTGCCAGAACTTCCTTAATGAGCACCATGACATTTAAGGCTTCAACAAAAACTCATTCTTGCTCCTTTTTGGCCAATGAACCTGAAAATAAATATGAACATGCAAATGAAGGCAATCTAAATAAAATAAACAACTAATGGACTTAACTAATGCAAATAAGGGCGCTTGAATATGTAATATTCGGCGCTTATCAATTAATACCAATTTAATATATGTTAACAAACTTGTTGAGGCCTAATTTATCATCATGTCACAATTCAATTCTAAACTATATACATCATTGTAAATTAAATGTTATATAAAGAAATAAATATTATTAATTTTCTAGATTTGATACGAGGCATGCAAACAAGTTGTATAATCATGGAAAACACTCAATATAACACATACATAATCCTAATACATCACCTACCACAATTTGAGATGAAAATCTCAAAAGGCACCAAAATGAAACGGCTCCAAATCTGACAATACTTCGGGGTTTTATCGGGGACAATGTCGTGAACATTAAACTCCAAAGAGGACCTACCAAAATCCTAACTTGACCTCAAACCCGGACTCAAAAATTGGCCAAAAACGGGTTCTAATAAGGGGGAAAGATGTGCGTAGTCAAGACAAACACAAAACGCAAAGGCAGTACGACTTTTTAACAAAGGGAAAGAGGTTTAATTGAGAAAAGAAGGGTGGAGCCCCCCTTGGGCTACCATGGCAGTTGCTGGTCATGCATGAAGAGGGGAGAAGACAAAAATTGAAATGTCTCACCCTCCTTTTATAGGAAAACCCTAAAAGTGCCCCGAAAGGGCCTTACCAAGTCTAGAAAAGTGGAATTTGAGCAAACGTGATCAAACGGTAAAACTTCGTGAACGAAAAAAGAACCGAAATGAGAAAATATAAGCAACGGAGGAAACGGTGTTAAAAACTGAGTCTCGAGCAGAGAGATATGCCCCGAACAAGTTCGGCGGCAACTAAGGTTAGAAACCCTGAAAATAGGGGAAAACAACCAGAAGGGAATTCTTAGAGTATGTGACTCGACGAAAAGTGAAAATAAGTCCCGTACAAGGATCCAGGCTCAAAATAAGGCATTTAGTAATAACTTTCATTAATTACACAATGACCCTTCCAAAAAGTGAAAACTACACTAATGACCCAGAATGAAATTATCTTCCCAAAATATTTTCTTAAAAATCCCTGAAATAAAATATCTTCAAAAGATATTTATGAAAAATATCCCAAGAAAAGAAAAAGATTCTGAAAAAACTATGCATCCATACCCCTATGGACACAGAAAACAACCAGAGTACTTTACTGCAAAAGTACAGATACGTATTTCATGGAAACCACTTAGAATAAAGATACATGAAGTCAAAAACCAACTCCGAACACAAAAAGTGAGGTTATGCCAACAAAGTGATAATGAGGAAAAGACAAAATAGGGCAAAGGACGAAAAGTGAATAGTGTCAAAAGACGAAAAATGTGGAAAGGACTCAGTCCATAAAGGAAGTTGTCAATCCAAGGGAAAGAGTCTCTGAAACCATTTCCGAACATTCGAGATGACACTAAGTAACAAGAAATCAAACATAGAATAGAAAAAACAACGGAAAAAATTTATCCGTAAAATTTGAGGAAAAAAGAAAGGAAGAAAATGATCGGGTCTTTATAACCTACCCTCCTTAAAGGGATTTCATCCCCGAAATTAGGAACAGACAAAAGAGAACCGAACAAGATCAAAGCAAGATCAAGCCATAAGGTGCTAAAGGACAACTCCAAAAGCCTAAAGGCCATCCGAAGGGACACAAAATTCAAGAACTGAGTGACACTTCCCAAACAAATCGGCATATCAACTCAAAGTCAATCACTGAGAGAATCTCCAAGACAATGACAAGTCAAATCATGACAGATGACTAAGAATGATATGGTAATACGAACAATAACCAGAACCCGCCTACACTTACTCGTCAGTAAGGTAGCATGACAGTATAAGGCACTAGTTCATAACATGTCCTCAACAGATCAACTCAGAAAGAAACTTTTCGATACAATTGCCATCAATGTCGAAAATGATCATTGCCAAAAGCACTACGGAAACCAGGCATCCGCGAGAGTTGGGGTAGCTAATCCCAAAACTCTAACAATGTCAGTGGCACCGTTACGCTTAAGGCCTTAAATCCCTAACGCTAGCGTAACTAACGACCCCCATATTTAAAAATGCAACAACAACAACACCAGTCCCGAATCCATAGCCTGATGAGTCTGTGCCCTCAAGCCAATTGATTGGACCCACAAAACCAAAACCCTAAGCACAGATATGAAGTAGACCTACCGTAAGGCTATATACAGAAGACAAAACGCTAGGTCAAAATCCCTATAGTGGACAACAAAAATCTCAACACACAAGTCTACTACATAGCTCACATATTTCTATCCCAACAACCACGGTCACAAAACCCCAACATAAGTGCAGGAAAGATGAAACAGTATAAGCCAAATACTCGTATAGTATATACTCACAAATTTAAATGACATAAATCAAATAATATCATAGTACTAAACACACAGTACATATAAGGTAAACCAAATAAACCACCTATCACATAGGGGTCAAATAAATAGCGACGCTCTATACACCACCAACGGCATGAACATGGTAAGCAGACACTGTATAAGCAAATGTATTATATACATCCTTATACAACTACCATATAGTCATATATCCTAAACATATTTCTAAGGCATGCTTGAAAACAATGAAGCTTATAAACATGTAAAAGTGATTATATAAATGGCAAGTTCGTAAAATCAACAGAAATGAATGGAATGCCTCTCAAAAGACAGCACGCAAAAATGCAACACAAAACTTGGATGAGTCCAATCTCTAATTACGAGGAAAGGAACCATCCCCCAAACTAAGATGCCAACGAGCTCTATAGGAACTCTATAGGATTCTACCAGAACCCTAACGTAATGCCCTAAGTCTCCAAGGACCAGAGAGAGTAATTAATTGTGCCAGTGCAATTAATTACACGGAACCACTCACATCCTAACCGTTGCTCGTAAAAGCTAACCAAGGCAACACAAGAAAGATTCTAGGTGAACACACCCATCCAAATCCTGAAACCATCATCCTAAGAAGGCAAGAAATAAGAACCTCGCCTTGAGGCTCACAAGGCAACTTCCCAGCTCCTTAAGGAAGGATTCGAGTCAGTCCTGACTTATCGTCCCATGACGCTAGAAACAAAAACCTCTATGACATCAATGACGTCAAGACCACTATGAAGTCCTAAGAGAAGACACCGACACCTTTAACACCACCATGACTACATCACGAAAAGACAAAAGAAAATGAGATGAAACGGTGCCTCCGTGGCCTACGTTTCATCCTGCCAGATGGAGACTACAACTCTACATTCACATGAGCCTTAACGAGAAGACTCTTTGTGAGTCAAAACTGTGACACTATATGCGCAAAAAGGAAATGAGATCAATAATAACATGAGTTATTATGATCGAATGCAACTCACACTATGAATGTACCAAACACAAAACAAAACCAGGTAAGCAACATACGGTCATGCTAAAGCAATCAAAGAAAGATGTTTAAATAATTAAGCACTCAAGCAAATAAGCGCACATGTCAAAAAAAAAAAATGCTTCTAAACACATAAACATATAAGCATAAAGACATGTCATAATACCAAACGTGTTATCAAGAAACACATAAATATGTTATAATACCGAAACATGTTAACAATTAGCATATACACACGTATAACATAGCAACAAAAATGTGATATGCACCCAAAACTCGTCGTCCAAGGTATTCAAACCTAGGAGCTCTGATACTACCTGTGACAGCCATGGTTTTCAAGCCAGTGTGTCCTGTGATAAACCGAAGATTGACCCGATAACTGATTCGAATGCGGAACTGAAAACAAAAAACAAAACTCTAAGAAGTCAAAGTGACCTTCCATGAGGTCGTGGAACTCAATGAGAACTGATGCGAAAGCAAAAGATCAAAAAATATGACAAATAAGCCCTTAGGGGTAAAATGGTAATTTTTTAAAAATATGAACTCGGGTGCCACAAAGCACACCGCTAGGAAGACAACAAAAAAATAATCAAGATGGACTCAAGAATCACATGATTCGGAGTCTGGACGAAGGAGAAACGACATGACGAAGAAAAATAAGCACTTAAAGTAAAAAGGGTAAACTAGTAAAAATCCAAGAAGATCTGGGTGCAATTGAAAACACCATTGGAAAGACAGCAAAAAAATAGTCAAGTTCAAAAAAAAGTTTACTAGATTTGGAGTTCGAACGAGGGAGAAACGAGGGTTTGAAGTTGAGACGTCGCGGCGGCCCGACGAAGGCCATGGCACTCCCAGCGCTCATGCGCGAGCCCACTTGCGCCCCATGCGGCGCCCAATGACATGCACATGCTGACAACAAGGAAAAAAAAAGTGAGTTTCCAGAATTGAGGCTTGAAACGGAGGTCGGAACGAGTTTTTATGGAAAAACACGAAGAAGAAACCCAACCTAAAATTGAGTTTTCTACTCGACTACATCGAAGGAAATGAAAAAAAAAAACTCACTGCGAAATCCCTAAAACGCCCCTGGATCAGAACTGGACAAGAGAGCAAAAAACTGCTACAGTAACTGTCGACATCTGAGATTAAAAAAGGGCTACAAAACAATTTTTTTTGGAAAAACACGAAGAAGAAAACCCTCCCAAAATTAAATTTCTTACTTGGCAACGCAAGAAAAAATGAAAAAACCTCGCTGTAAAATGCCCTAAAATGCCCCTTCATGAAATCAGGTCATGAGGGTTAAAAAACTGTTAAAATGCAAAACTGAAAGCTGAACTTTGCGATGGATTTCTGGTATCAAGATGACATTTTCTGGAAAAATACAAAGAAGAAACCCCCACTAAAATCACATTTTCTAAGTGACCATATGAAGACCGGAATTTATTTCTTGAAGGAAAACCCCAAAATGCCCTAAAATCAGATTATGCAGTAAAAAATGTAAAATGAGTCCATAGGAGGCTCAAATCACCAGGGATGAGGTTTTTCTTGAAAACGATTATGCATGTAAACGTAACTTATCCATTAGGACGTGCTACAATGGTCCACGGCTTAAAAATGTCGTCGATGCAAAATTTGACCTTTTAAACCTTAATGCATGAAAAATGCCATTGAAAGGCAAAAAATGTAAGAATCAAACCTAAATGCAATAAAAAGGCCATTTGGCCATTAACCATACTTCATGCATATTAAGTAGGTCCTAATGAATGTGCTCATGCACACTTTGCATCACTTGATTTGGAAATGAACCCTTAAAGGCTCGGATTTTACTATTTTAGCTCAAAACGCAAAGTATGAAACTAAAATGCAAAAATGAAGACATAATGGTTATTGGCCCTTGGCCACACCTTATACATATTAAATGAATGCTAGATAATGGATTTCATACCCGATGCACACTCCGGTGAAAAAATGTCATGCTAAAACCCTAATTTCTCATATATTGTCATTAAAGGCAAGATTTCAACATTTATGAATATACATGAGTTTCAAATATGGTTTAGCCCTTGGCCTCATATCATATACATAAAATGAGAATAAAAAAGTGTGCTTAAGCACACATTACAAGTTTAGAATCAAATATACACATTTGACAAATAAGGCTACAAATGGCTTTTCAAGCCAACCTTTACAAGAATGGAACCTTCAAGTCCACAAATCATCTAGGCATAGCGAGAATCTCAACCTTGACTCTTATACCTGAAAAATGTTCCACTACGTGGGTGAGTAACATAAAGCTACTCGTAGGAAATGAGCATGCATCGACCTAACGTTTTACAAGGTTATTACATTAACTTAAAACAATTCAAAAGTGTCATGCCACCTAACGTCTATGTCAAAGGTGAGACTTAGGGAGCATCTTAAGCTACCTCAAAACATTTCTAGCATAAATCACATCATTCATGCAATTCAAACAATATAGAAGTATATTATACAAAGTAACAAGATATAGATCTTCAAAGCCATTGACTTGAAATGTAAAATGCAAAAACAACTAAAGTGGGTCATGCTACCTACGTTTATGTTCCAAATGAATCTATAGGATCATTCCTAAGCTGCATTTGAACAATATAGCATAGATGTACTTAACAACATAAAAAACCTATAATGATTCATTAAAAATCATATTGCCTGAATGTACTTAACAACATCAAAACTTGCAATGATTCATTAGAAATCATAATGCCTGAATGTACTTAACAACATCAAAACTTGCAATAATTCATTAGAAATCATAATACCTGAATGTACTTAACAATATTAAATCGCCAATAACAAAAACCACAAGTCATAATTAAACATTGGTTGCCAACTTGGAATTAAATGCGAAATCAAGTAGTGGAAGACTTAGACATCAAATCCTGGATAAAGCCAAGACATATGATTATTCCGGGCATTAACCCGATGGGAATACCACCCTAAGCGCGCACTATAAATGGGGAGAACTTATACCTCCCGCACTAGAGCAAAACTCTAGCCATGTCTCTGTAACAATGTCCCAAGTGACTCCAAAAAATATTTAGTTAACAACTTATATACGAAATTGTAATACCCCTAATTTTAAAAGGATATTTCTAATATTTACATTTTTGGATTTAATTATTATTTTTTATTTGATTAATTGGTTACTTGTTTATTGTGTTGATTAAATGGTATGTATTTTGTTTAATTAATTATTTGTTAATTTTTGCTTAATTGTTAATTATTTATTTGTTTTAATTATTTGATTAATTGTTAATTATTAATTATTTGTTAATGGTTGTTTTTATTTATTTATTTATTTCTGGTACTTATAAACTTACGTAAGTTCTTATAGCCGACACTGTTTTAAACCTAGGTTGATTTATGAGCCGAGTTGTATATGGATTAGGGTTTAATGCTAGGTCTATAAATATATAATATTACTGTGGTTTAGAGTTTTAAAAGAAGTTAAACGTTTTTTGTAAAACGATTACAGTGACTTGAGATATAGAGAGAAACAGAGAGGGATAGGAAGGAAGGCTAGGGTTTTGGTTTAGACTAAGGTTGGACCAAGAAGGAGGAATGAGAGGTTGTTCGTAGGTGATACCAAGACCAACAGAGGTGGAACATCAGTTACGATTTTCGTCAGAAAATTTCAGAGACGATAGTTAGAGATTTTAAACCAAAGTCTCGAAGGCAAGTTTATGTTCTTCTCTTTCCCTTTAATCTGTGTTCTGTGCATGCCTAGCTAGACTCTAGGAGCTTAATTAATGCTAAAAACATAATAATCATGCATGTTTAATTGGATTAAAACAGAGAGTTTCAGATTTTATATGCTTCTTCATGATTTCTTTATTTCTTAGATCTTTATGCATGAATTGTGGTTTAATTTGAATCTTTGTCTGCTAAATCATTTAAAATAATTTATTATGGACGTATGGGACATAGGTTGACGTTTGGAGACCTTAACAATGGACTTTTAGGATTTACAGAGGCTGAACAGACGAAGAAGACGACCTCCGCACTAACTTGGCTGCTGAGTTGGTAACTTAGGGGGCTGAGTTGGTAACTTAGGCTGCTTAGTTGTAACTTAGGCAGCTGAGTTGGGATTTTTGGTTTCAAAAGCCCAGATTTGTTTTAAAACCTATTTTAATTAAATCAAATGGGTTAAATGGACTAAGGAAGGTTCTAGAGTATATAATACATCTCTTAGGCCTAAGGAATTGGACAAAATAGATTTGAAAATAATTTCTATAAATTATTTAAAGGATGAATCAGTATAAAAGTATACAACTTAGCATCCTGATAATGGATGGAAAGAACCAAATTGTTTAGTTAAATTTTGGGCAACATAATGAATTGTAAATAAGATTATAAATCTTATATTGGATGCATGATAGATCATTTTATGTTTAAAGTTTGAACTATGCATGCTCTGGATGTTAATTGTTGGAATATCAAATTCTCTAGTGCAATTACATGAATTAATGCTGGGATTTATATTGCTGAAATTTTAAATACTTTTCTGCAATGATATGGATAATGGTTTGGATTGTAAATTACTAGTTTATTATGCATGTGTTGTAATTTACAAGGATATGGAGGATTGTTTGCACCAGTATGGGACGGTGACATACTAGGGATGGTTTAGCTCAAAACGCTTAAACCTAACCTATCAGATTAAAGGAATGGATTGAAAAATATTGAATCCTAATTGTGACTAAGTCAGATCAACTGCAACTAAGTTGAATGGCTTCCTGGATTAGTAGATGGTAGTTAAGTCATATCAACTGAATAAGTTGAGTGACTAACTAGTTTGTATATTGTATGTCATCTTAATAAGTATTTGAATGACATACCCTGGTTTTGGACGGACTTTATATATATGTTTATGGTACCACGAGATGAGCTTGAGTCTCAGACTCGTTGGTTAGGGTGCGTATATGCAGTGGATGCTTAGCTGGTTAAAGTAGGTTGAGGTGTACCTTGTTAGGTCTAGGTACTCATGCCCACCTTTGGGTGCGTTTTCGCATATTGCCTTCTATTCAGGTTAAGACCCCTACTGTAGTCTAGTGAATGTCCCTTAGTGTGGATATATATATGTATGGACTAAATAGATATTGTTGAGCTATCTAGGATGTATCTGCGTATCAGATTACTGTTTGGATCATAGTAGAATAGGACTTGCATGTGGGCCTGACCCATTCTTTATTTTCCAGGTGTTCGTCAGTTCCAAGGTTAGAGTTTGGACGTGCAGAGCATATTCAGACACTCACTCCTCCGTTTACGTAGGACTATTCTTTATGTTTAGCTTTATGTTTTATTTCAGTTATTTCAGTTTCAGTTTGGGATTTTATTAGGGGTCCACAAGGATGGATTCCCGAGTTGTTAAACTTATAGAGTTTTGGATTATCGGATTTTAATAATTATAGTTTGAGGATTTTTAATTTAGAATTCTTTCAGCGTTATTATTTATTTTCTTCATTATTTTGTAATCCGTGTTCGTTTTAAAATACTCTAATTGTCTGATATCCCTCGGGTTTGGGCCTGGGCCTGATCAACCTGCGTCTCGGATCCGAGGGGTATCACAGAAATATATATAAAGCACGAAACTACATTCCATGCACAAGTAGGTTGTAACCACACAGCTCATGCTCTAAATCCACAACTACTATATCATAACAAATGTCGAATCTTTAGAGTGCGATTCGTTACGCGCTATAATAACATTACTTGTCGAATCTTCAGTGTGCGATTCGTTACACGCCATAACAATATAATTCAATATTGAAAACATAAACTGAAAAATCTACTACAAGTCCAAATTCATCATTTAAATATACAATCAATGTCAAACACATGATTAAATCATTAACGCAATAGAAATGAAAATTAATTACATAACCTAATTAATTCTCTAAGTTTCAAATCTCAATTAAATGACCCATAATTAACACATGTTAAACAACATAGCATGGTCATTACATATACCACATCAAAAACTTAATTAGGTCATGGAAACAATAAAGTGAAATTTAATTAAATCATGATAATTAAATTCCTAACTTCTAAAGTAACTTCAAATGGTCCCAATTTAATATATGCTAGTATACAAGTCCTAGTCATCACAAATATCAAGTTAAAAACTCAATTAAGTCAATAGAACCTTTAAATAGATTTTAATTAATTCTTTTAATTAAAATCTCTAGATTTTCAAACTTATCCAAATGCTCTCAAATTAAAGTATGTTAAAGAACTTGCCAAGACTTAATTTAAAAGCATATCACAAGTTATTTCCATGCAATGTACGACCATGAGAATTAAACTTTTACCAAAGATAATTATTAAATAAAAAATACAATTCTTATTTAATGAATCCTAATTTAATATATGTTAACAAACATGTTAAGGCCTAATTTATCATCATCCCACAATTCAATTCTAAGCTATATACATCCTTATAAATTAAATCTTATATAAAGAAATAAATATTACTAATTTTCTAGATTTGATACAAGGCATGCAAACAAGTTGTATAATCATGAAAAACACTCAATACAATACATACATAATCCTAAAACATCACCTACCTCAATTTGAGATGAAAATCTCAAAAGCCACCAAAATTAAACGGCTCCGAATCTGACAATACTTTGGGAAAACCAAGGACAAGTCGTGAACATTAAACTCCAAAGAGGGCCTAACAAAATCCTAACTTGACCTCAAACCTGAACTTAAAAATTGGCCAAAAACGGGTTCTAATAAGGGGGAAAGATGTGCGTAGTCAAGACAAACACAAAACGCAAAGGCATTACGATTTTTTAACAAAGGGAAGGAGTTTTAATTGAGAAAAGAAGGATGGTAGTCCCCCTTGGGCTGCCATGGTAATTGCTGGTCATACATAAAGAGGGAAGAATATAAAAATTGAAATGTCTCACCCCCCTTTTATAGGAAAACCCTAAAAGTGTCCCGAAAGGGCCCGCCGGGTCCGAAAAAGTGGAATTTGAGCAAACGTGCTCAAACGGTAAAACTTCATGAACAAAAAAGATCTAAAATGAGAAAATATGATCAACGGAAGAAATGGCGTCAAAAACTGAGTCTCGAGTAGAGAGATATGCCCTGAACAAGTTTGGCAGCAACTAGGGTTAGAAACCCTGAAACCGGGGGAAAACAACTAGAAGGGAATTCTAAGAGTACGTGACTCGACGAAAAGTGAAAATGAACCCCGTACGAGAATCCAGGCTCAAAACAAGGTATTTAGCAATAACTTTCATTCATTGCACAATGGCCCCTCCAAAAAGTGAAAACTACACTAATGACCCAGAATGAAAATATCTTCCAAAAATATTTTCTTAAAAACCCTGAAATAAAATATTTTCAAAAGATATTTATGAAAAACACCCCAAGAAAAGAAAAACATTCTGAAAAAACTATGCATCCATACCCCTATGGACACCGAGTGTAACCAGAGTGCTTTACTGCAAAAGTTAAGATACGTATTTCGTGGAAACCACTTAGAATAAAGATACGTGAAGTCAAAAACCAACTCCGAACACAAAAAGTGAGGTTATGCCAACAAAGTGACAAACGGATAAAAGACAAAATAGGGAAAAGGACGAAAAGTGAATAGTGTTGTAAAACGAAAAATGTAGAAATGACTCAGTCCTTAAAGGAAGTTGTCAATCTAGGGGAAAAAGTCTCCGAAACCATTTATGAGCACTCGAGATGATACTAAGTGATGAGAAACCAAACACAGAATAGAAAAGACAACGGAAAAAATTTATCCATAAAATTTGAGGAAAAAGGAAAGGAAGAAAATGACCGGGTTATTACAATTTCAACATCAAGCAAACAAGTATAGTCCTCCACACATTAAGAAAATGATCATGCAAATCAAAACAACTCTAGAATCCTTTTTGAGTGGACTGGCATTAAATATGTTGCTATCTAAGCGAACTAAAGAAATGTTCACATCCTTACCTTCAAACTAGCAAACAAATCTAATATCGATAATCAAGACAAAAAGTAAACATTTTATTAAAACTTTATTGATCTAGGTGAGCTTATTCTTTTCACTTGATTTTTTTTTTTTTAATCCCTAAGGATCAAAGATGGAAGCATAGTGTAATGTGTTAATCTATTAAGCTTTCTAGCGATCCATGAGGTCGAGCGTTAGGTCAATGACTCCTAAACCAGACGGCTTTAGGGCATTAGGTGTTAAAACACCCCTAAGGACTTACAAGCTTAAATCAACTAGGCTATAAATCAAAATAACCTCTATCTAATCATTTCCCACTTCTCACCTTTTGGGAGAAGTCCTCACTTTTTTTTTTTTTTTTTTTTTTTTTTTTTTGTATTTGCATCAAGTTATTAACCTAGAGTTTGGGCCCTCCACCTTTCGGCACGAGAAATTCAGTGCTTGATGAGGCTAGAATCCCGACTACTTAATGAAAAGAGGTTGTTATCCACCTTTATCAAGAATGAAAGCTTTTAATGCATTACTAACTCAATTGAGATATAACTAAATCAATAATCAACAAAGCATATGCCCCACAAATGAATGCTAGTGTGTGCCTATGCTAGTGTAGAATCCTAGAGTGAATCTCAAAATAATGACAAAATCAACATGATGTGGACCATAAGTGCAAGCAAGATATCAATCTTTCGAAAAATTTACTCCTAAATGGCATCCACAAGGCATACAAGGAGTATTGGACTCTCAAATCAAGCAATTTTTAAATTCTAAGCAATATTGTCCTTAAAAGATCAAAATCATAACTAGCATCAATCTCAAATCTCAATCATGTATTTAAAGATCAAAACTTTAAATAGAATGCAACAAAGTCACCTTACCCCCAAACTTAAACCACATTGTGCTCAATGTGCAATGAGAACAATGGAAAAGATAGAAAGTATATACCATAATGGTAAAGACATAAAGCCCGACAATGATTCATTGGGAAAAAGTGCACCCCCAAACTTGGAATCAACAACCTACTAGAATAACCACACTAGCAAATTCACATCAAATATCAAATGGGATAAAGATAACCAATTCAAGCATTTTAAGGCAATATAGCACAAGATGAAAGGGAGATATGAGATCAAGGCCAATAGAAAATATGAAAGTAGCATGATTACACATAAGGGAACAATGGTGAATTATTTTTTTTTTTTATATTTTTCATCTAATGATAGCAAGTATATGCAAAATGTAAGAAATAAAATGCAAAGATGTATAAACAAATGAAAAAGAAAAATAAAGAAGGTAAAATGCAATGAAAGAATATGTACAATCTAAGAAATGAAAAACAAAGAGTAAGAAAGGATACAAGAACAAAATAATGAAAAATGAAAATAAAAACTTTTTTTTTTTTTTTTTGGTAAGAAAAGAAAAATGATAAGGTAAAAGGTATCCAAAATAGGTGCTAAGTTTAACGTCTTTAGTAAGATGGAATGCTGTTTTGAAAGATTAATTGATTTTTTTTTTTTTTTAGAAACAATTCTGATCAATTAAAGAATGATTGATCAAACTTCAATCGATCCAAGACTTGAAAGTCAACAGACAGCTTCGAATGATAGACAGGGAGATGAAATATGCAGGGATCCAAAAACTTTCTAAGTATAGAACTGAAATTGATCTAAGAGAAAACTGGATCGATCGAAGAATTCTTGGATCGATCTGAGATAAAATTCGCATGATACACAGAGATATGAAATATGCAAGAAATTTTTGCACGATGGAACTGAGAGATGAGAGTATGCAGAGTGATGTTTAATCAATCGAACTTATTTTGTGATCGATCGAACAGGCAAGAATTCTTGCATTTTGCATTGCACAATTACTTCAAGCAAGTTGATGATGATGGAGACAAAGACAAAGAGAATGAATGATACCAAGGGAGAAACAAATTGAACTCCTTTTGATAACATTAAGTTCATCACTAAATCTTTTCGTAGATAGGATCCACTAAGACGGCGGCTTCCGTATATCTTTGAAAAACTTGCCCCTCAATGTAGGGTTTCAACCTTTATCCATTCACTTTGAATGTGGTTCCATCTTTCAAGCTTTGTATTTCAACTGCCCCATGAGGCGTAACAGAGATGATATCATATGGACCTTCCCATTTGGTTCGCAACTTCATGGGAAAGAGTTTTACTCTAGAGTTGAAGAGCCATGCTTTTTGACCGGGTTCAAAAGATTTTTTCACAATGTGTTTTTCATGAAAAGCCTTAGTTCGCTCTTTGTGGAGTTTAGCATTGTCATAAGCATTATGTCTCAATTCTTCCAACTCATTCCATTGAAGTAATCGATTCTCCCCGGCTTTATTAAGGTCAGGATTTAGCTTTTTAACCGCCCACATAGCCTTGTGTTCTAGCTTAACCAGAAGAAGGGTTTCCATATACAAGTCTATAAGGAGACATGCCAATGGAAGTCTTATATACCGTTCGATAAGCCTACAAAGCATCATTTAATTTGCATGACCAATCCTTCCGGGTTGTGTTTACTGTTTTCTCAAGAATATGTTTAATTTCCCGGTGTAAAACTTCTACTTGCCCACTTGTTTGAGGATGGTAAGGGGTAACGACTTTATGAGTAACGGAGTACTTAAGAAATAATTGCCTTAAGAATTGATTGCAAAAATACTTTCCTCCATCACTAATCATAGCTCTTGGCATACCAAAACGAGCGAAAATGTTGGATTTAATGAATTGAACAACCATGGGGTGGTCGTTAGTTTTGGTAGCACAAGCCTCCACCCATTTAGAAACATAGTCAACGGCAAGTAAAATGTATTGAAATCCATAAGACATAGGGAAGGGACCCATGAAATCAATGCCCTAAATATCAAAGATCTCAACAACAAGAATATTTGTCAAGGGCATCATGTCTCTTTTTAACATCAATCCCATCTTTTGACATCTCTCACACCCTTTGCAAAAATTGTAGGCATCTCTATGGATGGTGGGCTAAAATAGCCCACTTTGAAGCACCTTTAAAGCGGTCTTTGTTACACTAAAATGCCCACCACATGCGAGGTTATGACAAAACACAAGGACACTAGGAATTTCACTCTCTGGAATGCATCTTCTCACAATTTGATCTGGGCAATATCAATACAAGACAGGATCTTCCCAATAGTAATTCTAGATGTTGGCAAAGAAACGGTTCTTTTCGTGCCTTGACCAAGTAGTTGGAAGCTTGCCAATTGCTAGAAAATTCACAATGTCGGCAAACCAAGGCATTTGTCCATTAAAAATTTAGAAAAGTTGTTCATCTAGAAATGAATCACGAATTGGTGGTCTTGGGGAAGATTCCACCGTTAACCTGGAAAGGTGATCGACAACCAAATTTTTTGTGCCTTTCTTGTCTTTTATCTCAAAGTCAAATTCTTGAAGAAGCAAAATCCATCTTATCAAACGAGGTTTTGTTTCATTCTTGGTCAAAATATGTCATAAAGCAGCATGATCAGAATAGACAATGACTTTAGACCCTAAGAGATAGGAGCAGAGTTTATCAAGAGCATATACTACGGCAAGTAATTCCTTCTCAGTAGTAGAGTAATTCAATTGAGCTCCCGAGAAAGTCTTGCTTGCATAGCATAAGGCACATCAAAGTTTTCCTACTCTTTGTCCCAAAACTGCTCCCATGGCATAATCAGATGCATCACACATGATTTCAAATGGTAATGACCAATTGGGTGGTTGCATAATAGGGGCAATTGACAATAAATCATGCAGTTTATAAAAAGCATCAAGGCATGCTTGATCAAAGACGAATGATGTCTCCTTGGTAAGAACATTGCACAAGGGTTTAGCAATTTTGCTAAAGTTTTTGATGAAACGGCGATAGAAGCCGGCATGACCTAAAAAGGAGCGAACCACTCTCACCATAGAAGGTGGAGGTAATTCAGAAATGATCTCAACTTTTGCTTTATCAACCTTGATACCCCTTTTTGAGATGACATGACCCAAAACAATACCTTCTTAAACCATGAAATGACTCTTTTCCCAATTAAGAGCGAGGTTTGTTTCACAACATCTTTTTAGCACCAGAGATAGATTTTTAAGGCATGTATCAAATGAAGACCAAAGACTGAAAAATCATTTATAAAGACCTCTAGATAATTTTCTGCTATATCCGATAAAATTGACATCATACACCTTTGGAATGTGGCGGGAGCATTACACAATCCAAAAGGCATCCGTCTATAAGCAAATGTGCCAAAAGGACAAGTAAATGTGGTTTTCTTTTAGTCTAAAGGGTCTAGGGCTACTTGATTGTAACCTGAATAGCCATCAAGGAAGCAATAATATTGTTGCCCAGCCTAGAATTTGATTAATGAATAGCAAAGGAAAGTGATCTTTTCTAGTGGCGGCATTTAACTTTCGATAATCAATGCATACACACCATGAAGTGGCGGTACGCTTAGAAATTGCCTCACCTTTTGAATTTTGAACTACCGTAACCCCCAATAGGAACAACTTGTGTTGGACTCACCCATTTGCTATCAAAGATTGGATAAATTTTACCGGCATTTAAAAGTTTTACAACTTCCTTTTTAACCACTTCTTTCATGTTGGGGTTCAATCTTCTTTGGACATCTCTAAAAGGTTTTCCATCTTTTTCCATAAGAATGCGATGCATACAAATAGCAGGGTCAATTCCCTTTAGGTCAGCTACACTCTAACCGATAGCTTTCTTATTTTCTTGGAGCACATTTAAAAGATCATTTTCTTGGTCTTCTTCAAGAGTTGAAGCAATGATGACCGAAAGAGTTTCTTTTAGGCCCAAAAAGGCATACTTAAGATTGAAAGGAAGAGGTTTAAGCTCAAGAGTGGGTGGAGAGACTAAAGATGGGACTAGTGGAGTGCTAGAGAGTGGAGGAAGAGGTTCTTTTAGAGTTTTCCAAGGTGAAAAATCCAAGCTTGTAACGGATTCCATTAAATCATTTACCTCACTCATTGACCCCTTATTGTCAAACCCACAATTCTCATACATTTCAAGGAGACAAGATGTAAGATGATCCTCGGAGAGAAGAGATGAAAGATTATCCTTGGTTGACATCATGGAAAGAATGGACTCCTCAACAACCTCATCTAAGACATCTATGAGACAACACTTGTCTTCATCTATGGGATGTCAACTTGCATTGAAAACATTAAGCTTAACCATCATGTTACCAAAAGAAAGGTCTATAACCCCAGATCTACAATTAATGGTAGCATTTATGGTAGTTAGAAATGGTCTTCCTAAGGTGATTAGGATGCGGTTGGTAGGATTAGCAACCGGTTCAGTATCAAGAACCACACAATCAACTAGGTAGTAGAACTTGTCAACCTTAATGAGTATGTCCTTAACCATGCCCCTAGGTGTTTTAATGGATCTATTGACTAATTAAAGCACCATTGAGGTTAGCTTCAATTCATTCAATCCTAGTTGGACATATATGGAGTAAGGAATCAAATTAACACTCGCTCCTAAGTCAATAAGAGCTCTACGAACTTTATGGTTTCCAATTACACATGAGATGGTCAGAGCACTGGGATCTTTGAACTTAGGTAGAGTGTTATGTTGAATAATGGAACTCACTTGCTCCGTAAGGCACAATTTTTTAGGGCTTTGTCCCTTGTTCTTTCAAAATTTTTGCATAGGGCGGAATTTGCCTAATTGCATCCAAGAGGAAGATTTATGTTAGCTTGTTTAAACACTTCCATCATGTCATGGATTTTTCCTTCTTGCCTCCCAAAAGGTGAAGTTTCTCTCAAAGCATACGAAAATAGAGCTTTTGGCTCATAAGAATTTCTAACTTGGGGAGATGATGAAGAAGATTGAGAGTTCTTATTAAGACCATTAACATCCAAGGAAGTAGGAATAGGATTGGAATTGGGATGGGTGCCAACTTTGGGTTGCACCGGTTCACTTTGTTCACTTGGTTGTTCCACTCTATTATCAATTTGTTTACCACTTATCAAAGTGGTAATTGCTTGCACTTGCTCGTGGGAAGGTTGCCCCGATGTAGAGTTTGTTTCCATAAAATATTGGGCTTTTGGGTTTCTCTCGGGTTGACTAGGTAGTTTACCAAATTCTCTTTCATTCAAAGAATTAGCTATCATCCCTATGTGGAATTCAAGCTTCGATATCGATTGAGAATGAGAATGTAACAATTTAGTGTTCATTTCTAAACTACCTAAAGCCACCAAAACCTTGTCTTCAAATGTAGACTCACTAGTAAGTGCATGACAGTGATGAAAACCAGTTTGAGATTCATAGACTTGAGGATGTGAAAAGTGGTTCATTCTTTGATGATGAGAAGAAGATGATACAAATACTTGGGAACCTTCATTCCTTTTATGAGGTAGGACATATTTATTTTGAAAATGTTTAGTTTGAAAAGGACTTGAATTTTTATTCCACACCGGAACATAAGCATTTGAATAAGGGTGAGCAAATGTAGCATTGACTTGTTTAAAGTGTTCTTTAAACACATGTCCATAGGGACAATTGGAAGTAGAATGTAGAACACTAGAATATGTCGTGTAAGGCTCATAATACTGATAGGAGTGATGAAAAGGAGATGATTTGATAACCGGTTTTTGACTCAATAATAATTGATCAAGTTTTTGTGAAAGAGTTTTGACCTCGGCTACAATCTCTATTGGACTTTCAATTTGACACACTTTCAAATTTCTTTTTTTGTTAATAGAATCATGACTCAACCGAGAAGTGTGAGATTTATGCAATGAATTTTCACTCATTTTTTCAAAAAGGTGCCAAACATCATTTTCATGCTTTCCAAAATTTGAACCTCCACATGATGTATCAACTATGTCCTTATAAGCGTCGGATAAGCTTTCGTAGAAATATTGAACCACTTGCCATTTTGGAATGCCATGGTGTGGACATTTCCGTAGCAAGTCATTCAATCTAAGCCTCATGCAAAAGTTCTCCTTCCTTTTGAGAAAATTCTCTAATGGCGATTCTCATTGAATTGGTCAAACTTACAGCGTAAAATTTTTTTAAAAATTCATTTTGTATTTGTATCCAAGAAGTTATCGAATTTGCCCCCAAGTTGTTGAACCAATGCTTTGCCTTATTTTTAAGAGTGAAAGGGAAGAGAAGTAACCTAAGAACTTCTTCCAGGACATTCATATTCTTCACGATGGAGCATATTTTAAAAAATTCATTAAGATGTTGATATGGTTCCTCATCATTTAAGCCATAGAAAATTAAACACATTTGAATAGTCTCAGCCTTAATTTCATATTGATTGGCCCCAAAGTTAGGAAGCACGATACAAGTTGGTGCATGGTATTCATGGAGATTGTAATGATCACGAAGGATCACTGGAGGAATTGGAGCTTAAACTCCAGGAGGAAATTGGTTGTGAAGGGGATGTTCCATGAAATGCGGGTCTAAGTAACCGAGATTACCCTCTAGATTTTCCATTAGAATGCCTAAGATGAAGGGTCGGGAAAAGGGACTGCACAACACTTTGAGCAACACAACAATAAATTCAACAAAAGTAAGCACTCCTTTGCAACACAAAATAATCAACAACAATCCTCCACATAGAATGATCCCATACTCCCATGCTTTCCACAATATGCAAAGAAAGTAAACTGCCTCCACGCGGGCTCACGATTTATCTAAGAATTTAAAAACTTGCCTCCATGCGGGCCGATGATTTAACTAGAGATAGAGTTAGAAAAGCTCACAGAAGGTCCTTAAGCAACTTCAAATTATTTTTCAATTTTTGCTTTGCTTTGCAAATTTTTAGATTTTTAGCTTTTTATGTTTTTGCTTAGCTTAACTTGCTCCTTGCTTTAGAATTTTCCTTTGTTTTCCTTCCCTTACTCAATGCACTTAACCAATTAAGAACAAACACAATAAGTAACCAAAATAAAGTAAAATAAAGACACGATCAGAAGAGTACTAATTCCTAATTGTTTCCAAAATACAGCGTTGCCTCAATCCCAGCAACGGCGCCAAAACTTGTTGCGTGCCATCCTAATGCACCAAATTGCATGCAAAAGTGGAATAATGTGGCCAAGTTTAAATTTATAGAGTGCCACTACCCCTTCTAACTACTAATATAGCTAGAGTGAGTAGGGATAGTCCCAAAGGAAAAAGTGGCAGTATTTGTATGGAAACAATGTTCGATTAGTAGGTCGAGTGATCAAAAGATGGTTTGTTGGTTGAGTTAAACTACAAACTAAACTAGACAAATGCAATATAAAACAACTAAATTGAATAAAGTGTAGAGAATGAGAGAGAGGTCTTGGGACTTAGAGGTCACCACTAAACTTCACCTTCTTAGACATTCAATGTTTGATGGGTGAGGGGGATTATGTGTTGCAATATTAGTATGTGTCATTGATTGAATCAACAGGTATGGATGACTAAATAAGTATATATTATCTAGAGAAATTAGTGAATAGTACAACATATCAAAATTAAGTCATTATTCATTCCTTTAAGTCCAC
The DNA here is from genome assembly GCF_030987335.1 of Cornus florida. Taxonomy (NCBI): domain Eukaryota; kingdom Viridiplantae; phylum Streptophyta; class Magnoliopsida; order Cornales; family Cornaceae; genus Cornus; species Cornus florida. The sequence goes on from NW_026775571.1 coordinate 42,231,015, forward strand.
AATCAATACACATCATCAAATTAGAGAAATATACTACTTGCATTCATAAGTATGGAACATCAAACAACAAGCATGGATTGTCCTCCCATATAAGAAAGTAAAGCAACTATACTACAAATAAGCTAGGGACATGAAAATTAAACTAATTAAACTAAGGAAGATGCACAATCCATTAAGAAATGAGTATGAACCATTAAATAAACCTTAAGAGTATCCATTTAAGCAACATGCCTTGACCATTACTAGATTCATAACATCAACACACATAGACATGTATCAATATCACAAAACCTAGAGATAAACACATGAACATCCATTCTAGCATACATAGACATATGAATAGAATGAAATGGTCAATTGGAAGTATTAAACTACACAAATCATGGTAGAAACAAGATTTATATATATATCAAAGGTCAAGACAATAATTACAACACTAATCCCCATTAATTACAAAACATCAAAGTCTAGGAGGCATGCTTAGGGCTAGCTCTAGCCCCAATAAGATGTTTAGCCACTCATTGATGTTGTCATCCAACCCTCAAGGGTTATCTTCATGCTAGAAATGATTTTCTTCCTCCTTGGTGGAAACCCTAAGAGAGAGGAAGAACTTTTCCAATTTGTGTATATCTCTCTCTAATCTCTAGCCAAGTCTCCCTAATCTAACCAACCTCTTTACTCAAAATAGCCAAAATCCTTATATATGTAGCTCAAATGTCACACCTAATGGTTAGAACTCGTGTACTAGGACCTCCCAATGATTGCACCATGAGCATACATTTAATTTGGCTTGAAATTAACTTTTTACGTAACTCGAGGCAGTTCGATCGATCTCAAGGTTGGTTTGATCGATCGAATCTTGGCGGCGCCTTTTTGGAATAAAGACAAGGCTGAGATATTTTTGGGAAGAGGACAAAAGTGGTAGGTGAGGATAAGATCAAAGACGTTCGATCGATCGAAGAAGGCATTTTGTTGAGAATAAGGACAAAAGGCTCGATCCATCTTGGCATTGTTGAAACGATCACTGTGTGATCGATCTGAGCTCTGTTCGATCGATCGAAGAGTGTTTCCTTTCACCAACTTGATTCCACTTTGCTCTTTTCTTCCATTGAGCTTGAGATTGTATCTTTTATGCTCTAATTCAACTGGATTAACTTATTTTTACGATAAGTGCTTGAAAAGGGAAATAACATGAAATTAGACTAAAATGAAAAAATTTGATAGAATAAAGTACTAGAACGTTCAAGTTTAAGGGGTTTAAATGCACACTTTTCAATGTTTATCACTTTACAATTTCCTTACCATGCCTTGAGAATGTTAAAGGAAAGGGTGAGCATAACGGCTCAGTAAGAAATGCCTAAAGCATTGGTAATGCTTTTGGCTCTTTTGAGTCAACAAGCAAAGAATAGATAAAGGAAATCGGGATCATACACGGGAACATCAAGAAAATCATAATAAGACAAATATGCCAACATGCCATGAAATGTAATGCTTTCTCGACCGTAACCCCGACCAAACACAACGCATACCAAAAACCACTAACTGACTTTACTGAAGCGAGATTGATTAGCTATCCCTGTCTCCAGAATAGGCAGCCATTTGGGGCTTAGTAATCAATGTTACACGTCCAAATCTGGCACGCGTTCCCTCTAGGTTGAATTAGCCCCGAACTCACGAAATCCGGTTCCTTTCATAAAACAACTTTTCAAAACCCCTCCCAAACACATCCTTTAAAACAGTTTCAATCTCAATCCCCTAACTATGCTTATGCTATGAATGAAATCATGCATTCTAGAAGTCAATAATCTCATACTTTGTAAATTCTAACAATTTAAAGAACATGCTTATCATCATCATCATTTTGTGTATACATATATTCTTGAAACAAGTCACATATATAATCATACTTTCCAACATCTTAGCAACCAACAAACATGTAATCAACATCATCTTTGAACATACTTATTCCATATAACACACAAACAATATTTCACTTCAAGTTCAACATTTACAACAAGTATAACACGGAATCAAGAAGAATAAACTCAAAAAGAGACGAAACATCGTACTTTAAACATCCATACCTCAAATAATGCAACTCAAGCTCTTAGATCCCAAGCTCAAAATCCACCAAATATGTGCAATACCGGTACTAAAACATAGACCTTGAATAGTAGAACTAACTTCCCTTCTTGCACTTAGCCTAGATCTCAACCCAACTAGATCAAACCTCAAGATTTGTGGGTGAAAAGTTGAAAAGATGAAAAAAAATGTAGAGAGAGGAGAGAGGAAATGTGGCGGCCGGGTAAAGAGGGAATGAGTTGTCCTAAATGAGCCTAACCAACATGCTTCCCACCTTATCCTAGTCAATGGTCAAAGTCTCCACTAACTACATCCAAATGTCCAAAATAACCTCCAACCTCCCTAAAACTACTTTCATGCCATCAAATATTTTTCTCTACTGTGATACCGTGGGTTGATCAAGTCCAAGCCCAAATCCAGGGGATATCGGACAATTAATATTTTAAATCGAATACAAAATACAAAAAGATAAAAAAATAAAGAAATATTATTGCTAATAGGAAAACTAATCAATAAATAAATAAATAATCTCCTTTAACAAAATCCATAAATCCTTAAAGAAATATTTCTCTAAAAGAATACAACTCGGGAATCCTCAAACATGGACCCCTAATAAAATCTCATAACTAAAAAACAAATAAAAGGTCTAATAACTTAAATACTAATTCAAAAGTAGAATTATATGTCGATGACACCGGAAGAGTGATGATGCCAAGTCTCTGATCTGCACGAACAATTTTTAATCCTGCTACAGACGAGGACCTGAAAAAAATAACAATGGTGTGAGATATAATTTGTGTAATTAGCAATTATCAGTAACAAAATAAGTCCTAGTCGAGTTGTAATTTTAAGTTACTATATCAGGATCGACAACAATTGCGGAATTGGAAGGTTTTTCAAAGATACCATGACTGAGATCATCGAGAAAGGAAAGAACAACACTTTAGGAAGAGATCTAAGAAGGTTAGGACATTTGGTATATTTTCAGAACTTACCAAAAACAGTGTTTTTCAAACTTCAGCCTTCAGGATTCAAGACTGGACATCTTGAACAGGTTCATCCTTCCTTGAACTGGTTCAAGGAATTTAAAATTGACTTCAAAAACCCACTGGCCATTTTGAACCGGTTCAGCCTTCCTTGAACCGATTCAAGACCCTAGACAGGTTTTAGTAACTTTAGTTTCCTGTTCTGATTTTCATTCCTAGTTGGTTTAGAAGTGTACCAAGTTCTATATTTTCTGAAGGATTAGGCCTTTGAATATTATATATAAACCGTGATATACATCTAGGTTTGATATCGGCTTTTGCACTATCAATTCATTATTCTTAAAAGCATTAAGAAGATTATTTTTGTAGAAAATCCAAGAGATTTCTCTGTCATTCTTTCTAGAGCACACACATAAACACATAGTGAGTTTAAGTGTGTTGTTCAAATCCTGATCGTGATTATACAATCGCATATACAATGATCAGAGAAAAACAGATCTACTTCTACATCGAATTCAGATATTGAAGAACAGAAGTAAAAGTGATTACACTTTGAAAGGGTCAAAGCATTCATGGAGTGTTATTTAATCTACCTGTTGCCCTTCAACAAAGATCAAGCATAAACTTGAGGTCAAGTTGCTATTGGACGGGACGTCACAAAATCAGTGGATTGTCAACTATTAGAATTTGCTAGAACGATAGGGTGTGAGCCAGAGTCAAAGTGCAGTATACTTTGTTTCATACATAGTGGATCAGTTTACTTTGGACTGCACAGTTCATGAGGTTTTTCCTGCGTAAACAGTTGACACATGTTATCAACTGGGGTTTCCTCGCTAAAAAATCCTGGTGTCATCTCTAACACTTTACTTTATTTTACTATGGATGTGATTAAGTATTTAATTGCTAAAATAAGTAAAGATAGAAAGACACGGATCTGTTTCTAAAAATACAAAACTTTCTAAATATTCTACTGCGTTCAACTCACAAATGGTGGGTCAAAACCTACAACAAGTCCTTTCTACGACAACCCAAACAAAGGTCTGAAGAAACTAAATATCTATAGCTAACTTATGCAATAACTATATAGTCGATAAGTATATATATATAAACACTAAAGACTCTCACTGGATTAAGGCAGACTCAACCGTGTAGTGGGTCTCTCATGTAAATCGTACACAAAAGTGGTCACGAGTCCACCTTCTACCAGGGAAGGCACATCCCTAAATCTAGTTATCCTTCTCAATTGGCAATATATACCTCCACCCTAACCACTGATCACAAGACCTCAAACTTGTATCATGGTACATATAATATCATTATGAATATAATTAACCATATCCTAACAATGGAATACAAATAACAATCATACCCATATCCTAACAATGGGCTGGAGAATTATATCTATAAAATATATAATAGTCATATCCTTACAATGGCATGTCATCCATATCCTGATAATGACTTGACATAAAATGAGTCTAAACTTATTAGCCATCTCATCCAGATAATACAATACAAAGCCATATCCTAACAATGGCATACATAGAACTAAATCCTGACATTGGTCCTCAAATAATCCAAACATATATATATCATGTCCAAGATCATAGAATACAGATATTCAATTGATTAAAATCATATCATATTACAACAGTAAATAACATCTAATTTCATGTCATTAAATCATAAGAATAGCTTATAATTTAATTAATCTTATTACAACATTTATTTCACATAAACTAAACCTTAAGCATTATGATATTTTATATTTACAACCAATTAAGCGATCTCCAAACACATCACATGCTAAACATTTAATCTCAATTGCTAACACAAATTTAAAGATTAAATTCATTAATTCATTATTAAATAAATTCAAATTGCATGCATCGTTGTATTCATGCCTATTTAAATTCACAAATCATTTTCCCTAAGTCCCTACTTAGGATTTGGGGCCTTAACTAATCAATTCGGGGTTGAACAAAATAATTTTTACCAAAAACCCTAGATAGTGCTCGAACACTATCCTTACTGTACTCGAGCACTGTTTCATGAAATAGCTCGAGAAGTCCAATTTTCATCATTATAAACACGCAAGCACAAAATCACATCATTATAACATGTAGAAATTCACTAAAAATAAGATCTAAGCCATGAATTTACCAACTCATACATCAAGAACTACGAACATAAACCCATAAAAACTTATGCTCTAGATCAATTTAAACATGGATTCAGATTTTGTAATACCCCTAAATTTTTGCAAGGCTTTTATTTATTTGCTATTTTATTTTATTTGTCTACGTGGCTATTTAAATTGTTTGTGCATTTGTTTTAGGGTTTAATTGTTTGTCATTTAAATGTTAGATATTTGGTGTTTATTTTATTTTTATTTACTTGGCTATTTGAATTGTTGGTGTAGTGTTTAATTATTTAATAAAAATTCTTTAGTTAATTGGATTTTTTTTCATTCGTGTTATTTTAGATTTATTTTTAGTTAGTTGTATGGATGGGAGTTATATATACATATATATATATGTTAAAGTATTATATAAATATATGTGTATGATTAGTATAAAATAAATATATATATAATTTTATTGAGGTTATAAAGTATATATATGTGTGTGTGTGTGTGTGTGTATTTATATTTATAAATAGGGATATGTATACGGTATATATATGAGGTGCATATATGTGCACAGGTTGTTAAATTGGTAATTGAATTGTTATTGTAATATTTTATATTTTTTAATGTTGTAACATTAGTGGTTGTCTAAGGCAAAACGTGGTAGTATTGGTTGGTTGATAGTTGCATTGTATAAAGGGTAATGTTATGGTGTGGTTGTCATTATTTTAGTTAGTGTAGGATTAGGTTAGTATATTATAATTATATATATATATATATGTTAAGGCTTTGTGTGGGAGAGGTTGTGCAACGAAACAGTAAAGAAAAAAACAAAGAGGGCGGTGTGAAACTGAGAAAAGAAAGAGAGAAAGAGAGGAAGAAAGAGGAAAAAGGAAGAGAGAAAAAAAGAGAGGAAGGAGGAGAGTGGTGAGGCCGGTTGTTATGGGCGATAGTCGGAGCGCAGAAGTAGACGACGGCGACCCAAAAGCCGCCGGCGTCAAAGAGAAATTTGAGACAAATGGTGTAGAGTTTCTACCCGAAATTCTTGAGGCAAGTCCTTGTTCTATTCAATTCTCTTTGACTTCATATTCAGTTCGTCTCTAGGAGGATTCTAGGTTAAATTACAGAAAAGAAATTGTTTAATTGCATGACTAAATCGGATCATTATAGTGTGATTTTCATATATATATATATCTATATATATTTCAAGAAAACCAAGGAATATATATATATATATATATGTGTGTGTGTGTGTGTGTGTGTGTGTGTGTGTGTGGTTGTTGTATCCATTAAAATTATTTAGTGAAATATCTTATATTTTATCCATTTTTAACTCCACCCTGAAATAATTACCTACAACACCTTAGCTGTGAAACGAAGTTTTTCCTAGACATGTATTGTTTTATAAATATAAAAGGTTAACTGTAAAAAGAAAAAAAATTGTTTGTGTTAAGAAGTTTTGGTACAGAACTACATATTGTTATCTTCAATTACTACGTATTAGAATGAGTGAAAGATATATTTGTTGAGAGATTACCTTACAAATGTTTCAATAGTTAAAAGGGATATATTTCAATCCAGCACAAGACACGGACAATATGTGAACAAACAGCAAGTTATATATCTACAAACATATGTATATAGTATATGTTATGCATGCAAATGCATGGTTATGAACAGACTTTGATTTTCACAAATGTATATTGGATGTCTATTTGGGTTTACATTTAGCATGTGGGCATTGTTATTAACATGTTAAGGTTTAATCTAAAAAAGTCATAGCTTAGATTTCTAGGTTTGTATAGGTTGACTGTTATAGATTTATTTGCATGGTAAGTATGGTAATGAAAGTACAATATTATAATGGAAGTTATTTAATTTGCAAGTTATAAATTAAATGTTTAAAAGGGGCCTACCTTGTCATAATAATTATAGTAGAGGATGTTATTATGTTAATTGCTCATGTAATGGTAAATGGTTTTACTTACATTATAAGTAAATTGCCTGGTAAGTATAGAAGCTTACCGCCATGTAAAGTACTCAAATAAATTCTAACAATAATGTATGTGAATTTTATGTATACATATTTGTATATATGTATATAATGGAGGATCATTGTCAGGATATGGTCTTACCAGCACCATTATTAGGATATGGCTTGCCGGTATATATATGGGCTGACTAATAGGTCTAGACCCATACTTTTAGTCATACCATTGTCAGGATATGGTTATAACCTTAAATTGTGCCATTGTCAAGATATGACTATAGTTAATTACATAAATATATTTTAATTAAGTACCATGATACGAGCTTGAGATATCGGAATCGATGGTTAGGGCTGGCATATATTGCCAGGTGAGATGGGTAGCTGGATATAGGGATGTGTGTGCCCTGGTAGAAAAGGTACTTATGACCACCTTGTGTGCACTTGTATGAGACCTATTATCCGGTTGAGGTTGTCTTATGATCTAGTGAGAGTCTATAGTGTGTATACTTATATATATTGACCTACGTAACTATTGCACGAGTCGGACTAGAATGTATCATTTATTGGGTCTCTGTTTGGGATGTAGTAAAAAGGGCTTGTTCGTGAGTTTTAACTCACCGTTGTTGTTATCTTTTTAGGTCCTCAACAGTTCTAAACATAGAGTCAGTTAGTGTAGAACAGAGGCCAGTCTTCATCACTCTTCCGGTGTCGTCAACATAGGACCTCCACTATGTTTTTCATTATTGTTTTTTACTTTTGAGTTAGACATTTATTTATTTTCTCTGTTAGTTTGGGATTTTTATTAGGGGTCCACATTGTATGGATTCCCAATTTGTACTCTGGAGGTTTTATTCTTATAAGGAGAATTTATTAGAGATTATGTTATCAGAGGATTTTTTATTTAATTATTATTTTAGATTTCTCTTTCAGCGATATTTATTTATTTTATTATTTTTCCTTTTGTATTATGTGCTTGCTTATTATTGATTGGCTGATATCTCCTAATTTTGTGCTCGGACCTGGTAAACCCATATTTCGAAATTAAGGGTATCACAGTTGGTATCAGAACACTCCAGGTTTAAGTGTCTCTAGGGTTTCGTTCGTTATAAGACTGCTGCGTAGTGTATTTTTTTGTTTGGAGCCTAAGTATTAGGGTTCACTGTATTCTTTTACGGTTCATTAAATTATGTACTGATTTCCATCTTATTGTGTTAATAGAATGGTTAATGCTGGAAGAAGATAGGAAAGGCAGTAGAGGAGAGCGGCGCGTAGACAATAGGATCGTCTGCGATGTCAGTAGGTTACAGAGGAGCAACAACAGCCTAGGTTTCAAGAGGAGGAGGAGCAGTAACAAACTCAGGAGTCTTAGGATCAGAACGAACATCAGGGCAGGTATCCCAAGTATCCTCTTCAGTTAGCTGACATCATTGCTTAGGCTATAGCAGCAAGCGTAACAACTGTACTTTAGAATCAGCCACAGTTTCAGCAGGCACCTGTGCCAATACCGATAGTTCAGGCTAACCCTTGGGAGAAGGCTAGGAATTCTTTCACAAAGGGGAGCCCATCTGAGTTCTCAGGCTCCACCGATGTGAGTGTGGCTCATCAGTGGAAGAAAGATATAGAGCGTCATCTTCACATGGTTAAGTACACAGAGGTTCAGAAACAAATACTTGCTACCTTCAAGCTTGTCAGAGATGAACTCCAGCCTTGGAAGAAGCACAAGAATGATTCAAATGTTCAGAGAAATAGGGCACCTATTCAGAGGCAGCAGAATAGGGCACTACAATCAGTACAGGGTCAACCTCAGGGTAACTAGCAGAAGAAACAGTTTGCACTTTTAGAGGCTTTTGTTATGGTTATGGAAAGCTCGGGCACACATCTAAGAGGTGTCCCAAGGCTATGTAGGGATATCATATGCAGCAGGGGCAGCGAACCACCATTTCCCTTAACTGTTCCACAGGTGCCACGCATTCAGGGATAGGTGTTCCCGGCTTTAACAGCACCACCACCACCACGGGGACAGGCACCGCAGTAGTTGCATTATGGCAGGGTGTATAATCACATGCCAAAGGACGTTCAGATTCTTCAGGCTATTAAGGGTATGTTTCCTATACACGGTACATATGGGCGTGTTTTATTTGATACAGGTGCTACACATTCATTTGTGTCTAGTTTATTTGTTGCCTTATCTGGGATGACTACACAGTTATGTGCTCGACCCCGTAGTATTGGTACACCTATAAGTGTTACTTCTATTTTGCATGAGAGTGATAGGCCTGTGACACTAGATATTGGTAGCCTTAGATTTCTGGCCAACCTAATGGTCTTGGACATGCATTCTTATGATATAATACTTGGGATGGATTGGTTATCTCATTACCATGCTCAGGTTAATTGTCACAATAAGTCTATTGTGTTTGCAATACCAAGTTAGGATATGTATATCATTACAATGCCGCGTTCTAATGGGGGATTGAGCACTCATTTATTGTATATTGAGGAGGAGTCTGAGGAGGAGAGTGCTATAGCATTGGATAGTATACTGATTGTACAGGAATTTCTAGACGTATTTCAAGAGATTCCAGGGTTGCCACCGAGTCGAGAGATAGATTTCGTAATTAATCTAGCTCTAGGTACTACACCTATTGCTAGGGCACTATACAGGATGGCACCGATGGAAATGCGAGAGCTGAAGGATCAAATTCAACAACTTCTCAGCCAGGGTTTCATTCGTAGAAGTACTTCACCTTGGGGAGCACTAGTGTTGTTTGTGAAGAAGAAGGATGGCTCACTTCGCCTGTGTATAGATTACAGAGAGTTGAATAAGGTTAATATTCGTAACAAGTATCATTTGCCCAGGATCGATGACTTATTTGATCAGTTGAAGGGAGCTACTTATTTCTCCAAGATTGATTTGCGATCTAGCAATCATCAACTTCGAGTTAGGGAGCAGGATGTTCCTAAGACAACATTTCTCACTAGATATGGATCTTATGAATTTTAGGTCATGCCTTTTGGGTTGACTAATGCACAAGCTGTCTTTATGGACTTGATGAACAGGGTCTTCAGGGCTTACTTAGATCAGTTTGTCATTGTTTTCATCGATGATATTCTGGTTTATTCTAAGTCAGAGGAGGACCATGCTAGACATCTTCGCATAGTGTTGCAGACACTTCGTGAGCATCAGTTGTATGCCAAGTTCAAAAAGTGTGACTTTTGGCAGCAAAAAGTAAAGTTTTTGGGTCACGTGGTGTCAGAGAAGGGGATAGCGGTGGATCCAGCTAAGGTCTTAGCTGTTTTAGAGTAAGGATAGCCTACCTCACCCATTGAGTTTTGCAGCTTTCTAGGATTGGCAGGATATTATCGCAGATGCATCCAGGTGTTCTCGAAGATAGCGGGACCACTCACCCATCTGACTAGGAATGGGATACCATTTGTATGGGATGAGCATTGTCAGACTGCATTTGACACATTGAAGAACAAGTTGACTTCTGCACCTATTTATAACTACTCCCAAGAGCGGGATAGAATATCTTGTCTACACAGATGCTTCTTTGTAGGGTTTGAGGTGTGTTTTAATGCAGGAGGAGCGACCGATTTCTTATGGGTCTCGTAAGCTTAAGCCTCATGAGCTTAATTATTCGACGTATGATTTAGAGTTAACAGTTGTGGTCTTTGCCTTACGCATTTGGAGGCATTAACTGTTAGGGGAGTCCTTCAGATTATTTAGTGACCACAAAAGTTTGTAGTATCTCTTCACGCAGAAGGAGCTAAATATGAGATAGTGTAGGTGGTTGGAGTTTGTGAAAAATTACCACTTCTCTATACAGTATCACCTAAAGAAAGCGAATGTAGTGGCAGATGCACTCAGTCGCCGACCCTATTGATGTGTTGTCAGTTTATTACCACTCGCAATAGCACGAATCTTTATAGAATAGGACTATATAGAGGGTGTTGATCCCACAGGTAGAAGAGTTTTCTTTGCTTTGTTTTTAATTAATATTTGGTTTACAGGAAACTGGTTGAATTGATTGATTTTGGTTGTCATGAACATAAAACAAAATTAAACTAAATTAAACTAAAGTGATCAAAAAGAGAGAAATCTTAGGGCTTTGACTTCACCACAACTTTCATACTATGGTTAACTATTTCAACTCTGGGGATTTAACAAATTATATTTCAAATGAATTGAACTCAATAACATTCATTAAATTCGAGTTTTAAAGAAAAATGTTTCATAAATTATAGTTAACTATAACCTATCTGCGGTTAACATGGACTATCCACCTACCTACTTTAACTATAACCTAAGCATAGACTATGAAAACATTCATTTATAAAAAAACATTGGAACATCATTACATGATCTCCATTCTTATGTCCGGCAGGACTCCACTAGATACCGTCTAATAAGGATGGGTTGAGTATAGTTAATAAACAGTTAAATCTAAGACAAGGTAATAACAATTCAAAAACTATTAAAACTTTAAAGATCCAATTGAGTTGTCTCAATTGCTCATAATCATGTAATCAAAAAATATAATATATATTAAAATTATCCTAGAGTTAATCTCAATTGCTCATAATCATGTAATCAAGAAATATAATATATATTAAAATTATCCCAGAGTTAAAACAATCAAACCATAGTAATCAGATGGGTTATATCAGTGCCCTAAGAGAGGAATTAACTACTCATGATGACGTAGAATATCATCTGTGTTGTTGTTTTCTTCATCGTCATGGACGGCACTTCTCTTATCAGGATCTTGGAAACCCTAAAAGCCGTCACCACAATATTAGCCTTCTGAATAATACGAGAACAAGGAACTCTTTTTATCAAGGCCTATGCCTTTTATAGAAGAAAATAAACTTCTGGTAAGCCTTTAGGTCTTCTGGCCTATCTGGAATGAATTAAGACTTGTAAAAGAATAATTCCCGTAACATGCACATCTGATCTATCCTAGAAGGCTCGAGCTTAAGAAGTAGAGCTCGAGCTTAAGAAGTAGAGCTCGAGCTTTGGGGCTCAGGTGATGCGACCGAGCGTGTGCACAAAATAATGGACATCACTTTAGGCTTAGAAATAATGTCAAGTGGGCATCATATTTTATAATTTATAAAAGCACTAAACACTTATACTATGGAGTATGAAGCGAGTAGGGATCGTCCCAAGAGATCTAAACAATTTTTGGTTTTCGGAATTGAATTCTACTTTAGTTCTTATGTGATTGCTAAAAAGGGTTTTGTTTATGATGAAAACTAATTTTAAACTAAATGATTGTAATAAAGAAATAGAGTTTAAGAGATTGGAAAGAAACTTAGGATGAAGGATTCACCACTAAACACATTCCCTAACTCACTCACTTTCAACTAATTAGGGAAATAATACTATGTAATCTATATGTGGCTAACAATTGCAATGAAAAGTGTAAACCATCAGTTTCAAGCATGAATCAACTACCTAATGACAATTAAACTAAGTGTAGTGCAATTCACCAATTCAAAGCATGATTCATCAATTCAAGTTACAAATTTAACACACATTAATCTAGAGGATATGTAATTGTAATAATAAGTATGGATTTCAAATAATTATATGGATTGTCGACTTACCTAATAATGAAATTGCAATTAACTAATTTACTTTAAATTAAACAAACCAAACCTGAAATTAAACTATTTAAACTAGACATTAACCTAATTGTGTAGTACAACCCATCTCATATAAGCAATTTCCATCAAATTAGAACACAATTACATCAAATTAATACAATGCATAGCTATCACATGATTCAATTCACAAAGAAATCAAGTGTAAAAATCAATTATCATTCAAAAACATATAAGACAATATGAGATTGACAAAGATAATCAATCAAAATAATTATTATATATATATATATATATCAAGGCTATAACAAAAATTACATAAATTAAATCCCTAAAATAGTAAAAGAGAGAAAAGTTAGGTTACATGCTTAGGGTTTATCCAACCCTAAGTTGAAGAATTAGCCGCTCATGGTTAATGGATGCAAGATGTCAACAAGCCCCATCCTTTGGTTCATCTGGCTCTTCTTCTTCTTCTCCGAACTTTTCTCAAGAACCCTAGCTTTCCTCTTTTTTGTGTTTTCCATAGAGAATACCGATATATCGATTATAGAAAATATAAAAACTTAATAATAAAATCATCAAAAAAAACTCCCAAAACTAATGGGTATTGGTTTCCTTAAATAAGCCTTATTGGAGACCAATACGTTACAAAATAAGCCTAAAACAAGAAAATCCCGTAGCCAGATAAACATCAATCCCGCGATACTGCCAGGTGCTGGGGGATCGATCCCCTAGCGTTGGGGATCGATCCCCCAAGGGCATTTTTAGTTCTGTGAATAGTGGGGGGATCGATCCCCCAGAGTTAGAATTTTCTTTTACACCTTATTTAGCTCCATTTTGGCCCCAGGCTAATTGGTTTGCTTCTTCATCTTTGGGAACATCATCAAAGGCCCAAGAAAGGTAGAATTGACCGCTTTTGAAGAATAAGCACGTTATATGAGCAATGGGTTGCGACCTCTTTTTGCCATTTTTTGAACTTTTTTCGAATGTCTTTGATTGACTCCAAAAAGGCTTTAGTGAACCAAAATTAGTCCGTTTGAACCTTATTGACCTGAAATTGACAAAAATATAGATTAGAACTAAAACATGAAAATAAGATAGATGCAAGGACTAAAGTACCTTAGTTCAGGTGTTGAAATGTGTAACATTTAAGCACTTATCATCAGGCTAGAGCTTTAGGAGCAAAGCTCGAGCTTCCTGGAATTATTGCTCGAGCTTCAAAAGATGGTGCTCGATCTTCAATTCTGTACTTAGTCAAATTTCTTTAACTATTTTCTGAAGTATCTTTTCCTTCAACACTTAGAATATTTTGGGGTGCTCTTTTTTTAACACTGCTCAATCCAATCTTCATAGAGCTCGAGCTCCTGGTCCTGAGCTCGAGCTTTTAGTACTCAAGGCTCGAGCTTTGAATGATGGTGCTCAATCCTTGAGGTCTGGCACGAGGCCCTGAAGTTTGGTTCCTCTTTTAAAATCAACTCTTCAAATTCCAACGGCTCTCGAGCTTGAAGGCCAAGGCTCGAGCACCATAGGTAAGGCTCGAGCACCATTAGTTAGGGCTCGAGCTCTGAAGGTACAAGGCTCGAGCTTTAATGCCTTGTTGATTTTCTTCTTTTTCTTTGCAGGGCTCGAGCCTCAGGACTTAGGCTCGAGCTTTGGTACATGAATTCTTCCAAACTTCACCATTTAAGCTCTCAGCTTGCTTTGAATGACTAGCAACGACTCTGTAAACTTCGATATCAGTCTTTTCATTATAAGTCCTAGTTTTAACTGTGTCTCTGGTCAAGTACCTATAAACACACAACAAACATAAATCAGTCTAACAATGGATAGAAGTATCACTCTGGGCCTTATTATACATATATTTAGGTGCTCGAATATGTAATATTCAACGCTCATCATATCCCCAAACTTACATATTGCTAGTCCCTTAGTAATACAGAACTAAAGAGTTGCTTTTGTGGGAATCACGGTTGCATTTAGCTTATGCAACAAGCCTTTAAAGCCCTAGGTTATCCCTAATGGACGAGTTGTAGTCTCGTGATGGTTTCTAGAGATGGTACCCACATACATCTCAAATAGTGCCTTAATTGCACAATACACTCATTGAAGCCTGTTTTCAAATCAGTATATCCCAGCAATTCATCAATCAGTCAAATACAGTAAGTATAGCCAATTATATTAATTAGAAACACTTTTAACTTCCAATTTCAATTCAGTGGCCATAGTCCCCATGTGTTAGTTTAATCATTTATTCAATAATCTCAATCTCCAAAACACTTTTAAAAGTGAACTTACAATCCAACATGTGGCTTACTATCCATACTTGCATTTATTCCTTGCTATCCCTCAACTCACAAACAAACTTTTCAAATTCCAACTCCCAAGGTATTATTATTATTTTTCTACTAGTATACATTTTTCAAAAAGAATATTGTGCAATGTTCAGGTCTATTAAGCATTCTAAATCACCCATGTAACGAACTTTCGGCCAATGACTCCCAAACCAGACAGTTTTAGGGCATCAAGTGATAAAGCACCCCTTCAGACCTAATTGTTCAAGTAATCTAGGCAACCTAAACCCCTTATGTAACAAGCTTTCAGCCAGTGACTCCCAAACTAGATGGTCTTAGGGCATTAAGTATCAGAACACACCCCTAAGGATTTAACTGCTCAAGCAATCTAGGTACAAACCTGAACTTGACCTTTTCTACTTATTTTCTTCATTTTTTTTTTATTTTCTTTTCATTCACATTGGTGAAGATTTTTTTTTTTTTTTTTCATTTATTGCTTGCATGCATACCTTTTGTTTCCTTTATATATATATATATATTATGCCTTGGTTATCAAAATCATCAAATTAACCTGCTCGTCTCAGTTTAACTCAAAACAAAACAAGACTTCTAGTTTAAACCCCACAGAATTCATGCAAGTGTAAATATGTGCAAAGTGGAGTATGTCAAAGATCATTTCACCAAACAATAATCATCCTAACAAAGTGGACCATAGGCCACCAACTGATTTAAATTTTTTTTGAGAATTCCTTTTCAACATTATATTAGCATACAAACCATTTCTAACCAACATCAGACTATAAAAATAATTCCTGACAATCAACAGACTCAAAATCATGCTTGTAATATCAAATTATAGATCCTTATGTTATTCCATCAAAAAATTTGAATTCCCCTTACCCCCAAACTTAGTGTGCACATTATCCTCAATGTGTGAAAACAGAATAGAGTTAGAAAGATATTACCATAATACCAAACTAGCAAAGATATACCAAAATGAAGCTCAGAAGGCAAAATAAAGAAATCACCCCTAAACTTAGTCTGTAGTACCTGACAAAATCAGCAAACTCCAACACACATTAGAGTCTCAAGTATATGGAGTAATAACAGAGAAATATCATATGGAACTCAGATATCAACACAAGTATAAGATAGTGTAATGACTCGGTCTTTTTTCTTCCTTTCCTTTTTCTCAGATTTTCACGGATACTTTTTTTCGGTTGATCTTTTCCTTTCTGGGTTAAGTTTCTCATCACTAAGTGTCATCTCGAGTGCTCTGAAATAGTTTTTGAGACTCTTTTATTTGGATTGACAACTTTCTTTGAGGACCGTGTCATTTCCACATTTTCATTTTTCGGACACTATTCACTTTTCGTCCTTTTCCTTATTTTGTCTTTTCCCCGTTTGTCACTTTTTGGCATAACTTCACTTTTTGTACTCGAAGTTGATTTCCAACTTCACGTATCTTCATTCTAAGTGGTTTCCACGAAATACGTATCTTTACTTTTACACAAAAGTACTCTGGATGCTCCCAGTGTCCGTAGAGGCATGGATGCATAGTTCTACAGAAATATTCTTATTTCTTGGGGTATTTTTCATAAATATCTTTTGAAGATATTTTAATTCTAGGGTTTCTAAGAAAATATTTTTGGAAGATATTTTCACTCTGGGCCAGTTGTGCAGTTTTTACCTTTTGAATGAGCCATTGTGCAATTAATGAAATTTATTGCTAAATGCCTTATTTTGTGTGATACCCCTCGATTCTAGAGCCACGGGTGATTAAGTCCGAGCATAGATTCGAGGGATATCAGACAATCAATATATAAACAAGTAGGAATATAAACTGAAATAAGAATAAAACAATAATACGTTGAAAAAAATCTAAAATAAAATTCCTCAAATTTTAAATAAAAAATTTATCCCATCTAAATCATTTCCAATCCGTACAACTCGGGAATCCATCTAGTGGACCCCTAATAATCCCAAATGATAAATAAATTTACAAAATCAAAATCCAAAAATAAAATAAGAAAGAAAATCCTATATAATTGGAAGAGTGAATGACTCTATCTGCATCACCACGATCAAGCTCTAAGCCTGGTACTAACGATCACCTAAAACATAAGAGTGGGTCAGGCCCATATGCAAGTTCCATACTACCACAATCCATACATAAATCCGATACGCAGATACATCCTAGATAGCTCAACAATAGCTAAAGTAGTCCATATAGATATAAGTACAAACTATAGGACACTCACCAGCCCACATAATCCGTCTCAACCCGAGTAGAACAACCAGGGAAACATCATCAGGCCTGCTTATCAATACTAGGCGATATTCGCACCCTAATAGTAATCAAGAGACTCAAGCTCATATCACGGTACCATAGGTATATATATAAATTCTTCCTAATACAGAAAAATAAAACAACCATCCGTTATGTCGTTTAACTGTTTTAGTTGACAGGACATGCACCCATGTAGGATTTAACTGTTTTAGTTAATCCATTCCATATGTATGAACAGGTAGGATTTAGCGTTTTGATCTAATCCGTTCCTGATATACCACCATCCCATACCGGTGCATATAATGCATATGATCCAAAAGTGATACTTATTCATTTGAACATCAAATCCATCTATAAACCGTATAATAGAAATCAGATATATGCAAGATTTCCTTATGCATCCAGTATATGATTACAATTCATATATCCTCCATTTAAATTGCTAAAGCATATCAAACAATTTAAATCAACCATATCCATAAAATTGACGGAACAAAAATTTTAACAGTTCATCAATTAACATCCATTGCACGATATAATGCTAAACAGAATTGAAACTGAATACATTATACTAGAATGCCAAAAATACAACCACATTAGTCCATGTACTTTGCTAAAGCAAACCTAGCAATTTAAATCCTCATCAATCCTCGACGTCATGCAAATTAAAAATTCAAATTTCATAACGCCATTTAATCCTCAAATATAAATCCCAAGCATAATATATTGATACACGGAAGTATAAATTGAACACATTATATTTGAATGCCAAAACCACCTACATACTAGTCTATATAGTTTACTAAAGCGAGACTAGCAATTTCAACTTCCACTACTCCTGACAGCATACAATTTAGTATCTAAATTTCATGATCTCTATAACTACAGTAGAAACCAAAATTCCTGGGACTTAATAATGTTATAAAAATCATTTTAAAACCCCTCCATTAAATTTGCTTAAACATTACAACAAGCCATTTAAATTCTTCCAAGCCGTAAACTGCATTCGAATTTAATTTTAAATCTCATGTTGATCAAGTTCCTAGCATGAATTAATCATTCTTGGGTTTTATCCTACTTAATTACAACATTTAAAACCATCCAACCAAGTTTAAAATAACACTGGAGCCCTGAAATCTCAAAAACGTCAACGAAATACAATTACTGTATATTTACAAAAGAGGAGCCAGCTCCACAAAAGTGTGGAGCCTGCTCTACCCTTTTGGAGCCACCTCCACAAGAGTGTGGAGCCTGCTCCACTTCAATGGAGCCGGCTCCATTAAAGGGTAGAGCCTTCTTCATTCACTCAGCCTCCGTTTTTCCTTCTCCTTTTCCTCTATTTGCCTTCTCCGCTTCCGGCAAAGCTTCAATCCTCTGTTCCACTTTTATTAAATATTTTTTAAGGATCAATTTAAGTCTTAACAATCCTAGAAACTTCACCAATTCCAGTATGAATTAATTGACAAAAACATAAACCATAATCGAAATAGTTTATGCTTCCTCTGTTTGCCTTCTCCGCTTTCGGCAAAGTTCAACCATCTGCTCCAGAATTTTTTTAAAGTTCTTAGGGTCCAATTAAGTCCCAACCATCCTAAAGACTCCTCAAATATCATCAAGCATTGCTTGACAAAAATTTAAAACCGAACAAAATAGTTTATGTGAGGAACACAATTTCAGTTCAGCTAAACATACGAACAGTATAAAGTCTGTTATCATGCATCAAAATTCCGTTTTAAAAGTTTAATTAACTTCTTGGAGACTATATAGAATGCACAAAACACAAGTTTATAGGAAGGAAATAGAATGAAACTTGCCTTTAGGTTTCGGTTTAAAACCTTAAAACGTCGTCCCTATAATCCGGCAACTCCAAGACCATTCCTTCCTCCTCTGCCCACTGCTCTCAACCTAGGTTGCTCCTAGGTTCAACCCACGAGCAATTCCCTTTATTAATCTCCCAAGACTCTCTCTATTTATTCTCAAAATCATTCCAGAGCCTCTATTTTCCCCTCTCCAGATAATACGTGAATAGGGTTTCTTAAACCCTTGCAGACATACATTGTTCTATATATATAGGATCCTATAAAAACCCTAATCCTAATTCTAGCCTACTTATACATCGGCTAACCTAATTACATAAACTAAAACCCTAAACTTAAGTATACGCAACCACTGTATTAACTGATGACCAAACAGTTGCCTCCATTACAATTAAGTATATCTGTAATTACAATTAAATAAATAATTAATTAATGACATTTAAAACAAATAAACAAAGGAAAACAGCTAAATAAATATAATTAACTAAATCATTCCAAACACATAAACAATTAAATTAAAACAATAACAATTAAATTAAAACAGTTTATAATTAAAAATTAATTTAAATACACACAAATAATCAATTAAGCCACTACACATTAAACAAATTCACCATTAATCAAGTCACCTAATTTAAACACAAGTGCACATAAAATCATAATTAAATTCCCATTTTATCTTTTGAAAACAAGGGGTATTATATTCTTCCCCCCTAACAAAAAGGAATTCCGTCCTCGAAATTCCCGAAACTCTGAATTAATATCTTTTCAAAATTCATTTCCGTTTTCGTGTGGCATAGCCTCTTTATATGGCTCTACCAAATTCCAACACATCCAATAATATACCAAGTTTCTACGTTTAAGAAATAACAAAGATATACAACTCCTAGGTTGTATCTATCAACGATCCAATCATACCCAATAGTTAGCGAAGTGTAACAATCCCTAGTCCTCCAAGTTCCAGAACACAGACGCATAAAATTCCTATGCATCCAGCGCTAACTAATTAGTAGCGCTAAGCAATAAACGACTGCCTAAATTGATAAGCAAAATCCGTGAAAAGTCAGTGTAATACGTAAAATTGACCTTACTCCAAAACCCATTGCTTCCTATACGGAAGTCCCCTCAAATAACCATTTCCTGATAAAAACTCTTATGTACGAGCTCAACTATTTACAAAATCCGACTGCCTCCTCCAAACCTCGCGCAATCTGTACCAAAAGAGAGTATTTATCCCCGATGTATCCTTAAATAAAGACAAGGTCTTATTATATAACCTCGCTTTCATGCCAGACCAACTAGTGAGAAATCTGTACAACATACTATCCAAAATTCCAAACATTGTCGCACTAACCTCCTTGTGCCAACAACAGCACAGATAATAACTGAAAAGCTAAGTAACGCTTTCAATTACCCATGCCAGCCTAGGATATATATCCTAAGTATATTTGCTATGATCCAATGTTATATTGCGATCAAATTTCCCATCTAGAGATGCAAAGCATAATTGTTGCTCCAACACCTTCGAAAACTCTGTTGACATAGCAGTGTTTAGCTCCCATAAGAGATAACCACATACTATAATTTCGTTATCAGTGCAATGTAGAACTGACACGACCCGTCAAAACAAACTCGACTAGCAATGATGTCCACAATCGAACTTGCTTAATCCACGAGTCTTAATCCATATGGAATTAAAATCCCAACCAATGTCAGTACTTTCTATCAACCATCCACCCCCTGATTAGTCATACTTCCCTGTTGATATAGGATGTGGCTAAAACCTCCAATGATATCCAAGCCGTAATTTTCCATCTTGTTAGTAGGTGATACACTTGGAAATAGTGATATACATGTCTTTATCCGTACCGGCTCACCAAGACGAACCTGGTAAGTCGTGCTGTAACTCCTATCCATTTGACTGCACCGTAAGATTTATGAATTTTACATCTCAGTCACTCCGACCTTCCTCGAATTAGAAAGAAAACTACCAATTCTCCTTCAGTACCCTAAACTCATCTGAGTAAGATACTACCTTCTGTGGGGTCAGCCCAAATATTCCAAGTTGACCGCCTTTATTTCCCTGGTAATAGTAAGTGTTATTATTTCGACGTGCTAAAATGCAACGGATTGCGCAATAACCACCGCAGGTTCAATTACCATCTCAGTTGATAAGATCATCCTCTTCCTTATTACTTCTACCAGATGAAACTTAATGCAAAGTGTGAATCACCACATCTATCCATCTAAGCCGTCTCGTGATCCGTGTTATTCATAGGAACTGATATCTTACTAGTTCCAAATAGACAAAATGAAGCTGATTTAATTTAATCAGTCAAACAATATCCCAACTAGAATCCTGACCCTTATGTAAAATTAACAATCTCTTATCTAGATCTGTGGAAACTACTCCGTCAGTCCCACTCTAGTATGAGAAGTGACTGCAAGGATCTAATGATCTCTGACGGTCCATCTAGATTATCTACCAGCTATCAGACTTTGAGACAAAATCATTATGTCCCTCCTCCTACCTACCTCCAACATCTGCTTCCCTCTGTGAAGCATCATGTTTCCTCCAGAATAAATAAAAACCAAGAGTTGCGAACCTCAGTCCATACATCCTCCTTCTAATTCGTCTAACGAAAGTATCGTTAGTTTAATAACACCAGCTTCCATAATTAGATGTTCGGCCTCACCTTTAAGTCTATGCCATCCTACTTCTCTAACCCAAGTGTCTATTAGACTTCCTGTCTATCTTCAAAAGAATATAGAAGTTTTCCATCCTCCAAATAGTTAAAAATTTCCTAGCAACAACTGTTTGTTGCGAACTGTGACCTAAAAAAAAAAATTTCGTATTATTTGTGCCAATGAAGAGACTTGCTTCCTCCTTGATATGCAACTCCGGCAACTCCTCCTAATGACACCCCCTCATGAATAAAATTTTTGACTAAGAATTTACTGATGACTAGTTAGGCCGTCTACTATCCTCAGTCGGTGCTATTCTAATAAGTACTTAAACTAGTACAAAATCCTCCTACCGACTTAGGAACACCTTTTAAAATTCTTGAGATGGTATTCAGCAAAGTCAGTTCCTCTGATAACTCAGCGTGGCTCTCAAGTATATCAAATGAATCTAGATTATTTGACTCACACTACGGGGTTAATTATCCCATCCTGAACACATACTATAACCACGCATGCCTAGGTTCCTTAGGTTAGCTAAAGTTAGGTATACTTACCAAATCCTATAACCACATGCCCCAAAAATCCTAGCATAATGAATGCTATTCCTCCAAAACAGTAGTTGACTGGTCACTCACTTGTGTCCCCAACTAAACCATATTCCTGATCCTGAACAATTAACAAAAAGGAAACACATAATGCACACACAATAAAACACAATAAAATCTACGTAAAACATCGTTCCTCCTTGCAAAGAAAATTTCTTTTAGAAATCAACTTTACCTAATTGGTTCACAATCTCCTTTTCCAGTTTCGGAGGTAATCAACCAACCTCAAAATATAAGCTCCAACCATAGCTCAAAACTAAATCCATTTGCCTCAGCAAATTCCAAAAGCTTAACCTTCATCCTCCTTATCCACGGAATGCAAACCATCTACTATAGCTTTGTAAAGCAACTTAGAACGTCCCAACCTAATCCCCATACTCTTCGGAACGTGATATAAAATTATTGCTTCGTTTTGAGAAGAATTCCATCTGATCCTAATCCCCTGAAGTATATATATATATATATATTTGTTTTTTTTTTTTCTACCTCTTTTAAAGGTAACTATATGTAGGTCGATCCACACTACCTTTACAAGTTTCGTTCACTATACTATTAGCGAACAAAATCACCATCGCGCGATCCTTGATTTTCAAGATTCAATACCCTCTTTCTTGGGTATGTTGAAATCTCCTCCACTAGAAACCTCTTCAGACTCCTAATCCTCGTTTGTCTCCTACATGAGAACAACTGAAATCGTGTTGGTCCCTTTATGCGGTGACCTAAAACACACTCCTAAATCCTTCCTTGACTTATACTTCTAAAAGTAGCGCTAACTGAAACTAAACCCTCAATCCCAAGTTCTGCTTCTGATAAAGAACTCGATAACATACTCCTTTACTCCTTCGGGTCTAAATCGCTGTCGCTTTGGACCCCATCCTCCTCCTAGTGTCAACATTCCATAATTATGAAATATAATTGACATCAACTGCTTCTCCTAACAAACCGTAAAAGAGTACAATGAATCCTAAAATGGCTCTACGTTTTTAAGAGACACAACGCGAAAGTCATATAACAAAAGACACTCCTAAGGACACTAGAACTTGGAGTGCTCTGATACCAACTGTGATACCCCTCGATTCTAGAGCCACGGGTGATCAAGTCCGAGCACAGATCCGAGGGATATCAGACAATAAATATATAAACAAGCAGGAATATAAACTGAAATAAGAATAAAACAATAATACGCTGAAAGAAATCTAAAATAAAACTCAAATTTTAAATAATAAATTAATCCCATTTAAATCCTTTCCAATCCGTACAACTCGGGAATCCATCTAGTGGACCCCTAATAATCCCAAACGATAAATAAATTTACAGAATCAAAATCCAAAAATAAAATAAGAAAGAAAATCCTATATAATTGGAAGAGTGAATGACTGTATCTGCATCACCACGATCAAGCTCTAAGCCTGGTACTAACGATCACCTAAAAAATAAGAGTGGGTCAGGCCCATATGCAAGTTCCATACTACCACAATCCATACATAAACCCGATACGCTGATACATCCTAGATAGCTCAACAATAGCTAAAGTAGTCCATATAGATATAAGTACAAACTATAGGACACTCACCAGCCCACATAATCCATCTCAACCCGAGTAGAACAACCAGGGAAACATCATCAGGCCTGCTTATCAATACTAGGCGATATACGCACCCTAACCGTAATCAAGAGACTCAAGCTCATATCACGGTACCATAGGTATATATATAAATTCTTCCTAATACAGAAAAATAAAACAACCATCCGTTATGTCGTTCAACTGTTTTAGTTGACAGGACATGCACCCATGTAGGATTTAACTGTTTTAGTTAATCCATTCCATATGTATGAACAGGTAGGATTTAGCGTTTTGATCTAATCCGTCCCTGATATACCACCATCCCATACCGGTGCATATAATGCATATGATCCAAAAGTGATACTTATTCATTTGAACATCAAATCCATCTATAAACCATATAATAGAAATCAGATATATGCAAGATTTCCTTATGCATCCAGTATATGATTACAATTCATATATCCTCCATTTAAATTGCTAAAGCATATCAAACAATTTAAATCAACCATATCCATAAAATTGACGGAACAAAAATTTTAACAGTTCATCAATTAACATCCATTGCACGATATAATGCTAAACAGAATTGAAACTGAATACATTATACTAGAATGCCAAAAATACAACCACATTAGTCCATGTACGTTGCTAAAGCAAACCTAGCAATTTAAATCCTCATCAATCCTCGACGTCATGCAAATTAAAAATTCAAATTTCATAACGCCATTTAATCCTCAAATATAATTCCCGAGCATAATATATTGAAACACGGAAGTATAAATTGAACACATTATAATTGAATGCCATAACCACCTACATACTAGTCCATATAGTTTACTAAAGCGAGACTAGCAATTTCAACTTCCACTACTCCTGACAGCATACAATTTAGTATCTAAATTTAATGATCTCTATAACTACAGTAGAAACCAACATTCCTGGGACTGAATAATGTTATAAAAATCATTTTGAAACCCCTCCATTAAATTTGCTTAAACATTACAACAAGCCATTTAAATTCTTCCAAGCCATAAACGGCATGCAAATTTAACTTTAAATCTCATGTTGATCAAGTTCCTAGCATGAATTAATCATTCTTGGGTTTTATCCTACTTAATTACAACATTTAAAACCATCCAACCAAGTTTAAAACAACACTGGAGCCCTGAAATCTCAAAAACGTCAAAGAAATACAATTACTGTGTATTTACAAAAGAGGAACCCACTCCACAAAAGTATGGAGCCTACTCTACCCTCTTGGAGCCGCCTCCACAAGAGTGTGGAGCCTGCTCCACTTCAATGGAGCCGGCTCCATTAAAGGGTGGAGCCTCCTCCACTCTCTCAGCTTCCATTTTTCCTCATCCGTTTCCTCTGTTTGCCTTCTCCGCTTCCGACAAAGCCTCAGTCCTCTGTCCTACTTTTATTAAATTTTTTTTAAGGTTCAATTTAAGTCCTAATAATCCTAGAAACTTCTCCAATTCCAGTATGAATTAATTGACAAAAACATAAACCATAATCGAAACATTTATGCTTCCTCTGTTTGCCTTCTCCACTTCCGGCAAAGTTCAACCCTCTACTCCAGAATTTTTTTAAAGTTCTTAGGGTTCAATTAAGTCCCAACCATCCTAAAGACTCCCCAAATATCAACAAGCATTGCTTGAAAAAAATTTAAAACTGAATAACACAGTTTATGCTAGGAACACAATTTCAGTTCACTTAAACATACGAACAGTATAAAGTCTGTTACCATGCATCAAAATTTCGTTTTAAAGTTTAATTAACTTCTTGGAGACTATATAGAATGCACAAAATACAAGTTTACAGGAAGGAGATAGAATGAAACTTGCCTTTAGTTTTCGATTTGAAACCTTAAAACGTCGTCTCTATAATCCGACAACTCCAAGACCATTCCTTCCTCCTCTGTCCACTGCTCTCAACCTAGGTTGCTCCTTGGCTCAACCCACAAGCAATTCCCTTTATTAATCTCCCAAGACTCTCTCTGTTTATTCTCAAAACCATTCCAGAGCCTCTGTTTTCCCCTTTCCAGATAATACGTGAATAGTGTTTCTCAAATCCTTGCAGACATACATTATTCTATATATATAGGCTCCTATAAGAACCCTAATCCTAATTTCAGCCTACTTATATATCGGCTAACCTAATTACATAAACTAAAACCCTAAACTTAAGTGTATGCAACCACTGTATTAATAGATGACCAAACAGTTGCGTTCATTACAATTAAGTATATCTGTAATTACAATTAAATAAATAATTAGTTAATGACATTTAAAACAAGTAAACAAAGGAAAACAACTAAATAAATATAATTAACTAAATCATTCCAAACACATAAACAATTAAATTAAAACAATAACAATTAAATTAAAATAATTTCTAATTAACAATTAATTTAAATACACACAAATAATCAATTAAGCCATTGCACATAAAACAAATTCCTAATTAATCAAGTCACCTGATTTAAACACAAGTTCACATAAAATCATAATTAAATTCCCATTTTATCTTTTTGAAAACTAGAGGTATTACATTTTGAGCCTGGATCCTCGTATAGGATTCTTTATCACTTTTCGTCGAGTCGGATACTTTTAGAATTTCCTTCTGGTTGTTTTTATCCAGTTTCAGGGTTTCTGACCCCAATTACTGATAAACTTGTTTGGGGCATATCTCTCTGTTCGGGACTCAGTTTTTGACACCGTTTCTTCTGTTGTTCATATTTTCTCATTTCGGTTCTTTTTTGTTCACAGAGTTTTTCCGTTTGAGCGCGTTTGCTAAAATTCCACTTTTCCGGACCCGGCGGGGCCCTTCCGGGGCACTTTTGGGGTTTTTCTATAAATAGAGGGTTTGTAGATGAAAAGTCAGATTTTTCCTTTTCTCTCCTCTCTCTTGGCCGGTAACCATGGCAGCTAAGGGGCTTCCACCCTTCTTTCTTCTTTTCCGGCCACTTCCCTTTAGTAAAAAGGTGTAATACATTTATGTTTAATGCTTATCTTGACAACGCGCATCTTTCCACCTTATTAGAATTCGTTTTTGGTCATATTTTGAGTTCAGGTTTGAGGCCAAGTTAGGATTTTGGTATGTCCTCTTTGGAGTTTTATGTTTACCGTATTGTCCCCGACAAAACCTAGAAGTTTCGCCCGATTCGGAGCCGTTTTATTTTGGTGGGGATTTGAGATTTCATCTCAAATGGAGGTAGGGGTGTTATAGTTTATATTTTTGTTGTCTTGCATGCTATTGATGCTTATACAACTTGTATGCATGTTTTTGTTCAAGTTCTTGAAATTAATTTAAATTTATTTAAATTCTACTTAATGGCACCTTGCTTGTATTCCATTTTAGACTTAATATATGGTATGATCATGATATAATGCTTGTTATATATTAATTTGGGATCATTTGAGTAACTTTTGAAATCTAGAGATTTAACTAATTTAAATTAATTAAATTCTACATGATGGTATCTTGCTCATTTTACACATTTAATTTCATATATGTAGTGAGCATGCTATGTTATTTAACATATATTAATTTAAGGTTATTTGGAATTGATTTGAAATATAAGGAATTTAATTATTTTTGTTTAATTAAATTCTATCTAATTGTTCCATGGATTTAATTATGTTTTAGAAGTTGTTTCTATATATAAATCATGGATTTGGACTTGTTGTGTGTTCACATAGTTGTGTTTTGAGCATTGGATAACATTGTTGTTATATTTATATTCATGAGAATTTGTTTGCTTTAAGGAATATATTGTTGTCTTGTGTAATGAATTGCACACTTTGTATTTGATATTATATATGCCATTTTAGAATTGAAACTCTAAGGCATGGATTGTGTGGTTTCAACCTACTTATACATGAAAGGTGATTTCGTGCATTATATAAATTACGTGTAAGTTTTGAACTTATTCGAGTATTTTGGAGTTACTTGGAACATTGTTACTGAGATATGGCTAGAGTTTGACTCTAGTGCGGGAGGTATGAGTTCTCCCCAATTGAGAAAGTGCGCACTATGGTGGTCTTCCTAGCGGGTTAATGCCCGGAATAACCATTAAGGTCTCGGCAGAATTTCGAGCTTGATGTCCAAGTCTTCCAATATTTGATTTCTAATTCAATTCCAAGTTGACAATCATGTTAAATTGTCACTAATGGTTTTGGCTATTGGCGATTTAATGTTGTTAAGTACATTTGTGCATTACGAATTTTAAGGAATCATCGCATGTTTTTTATGTTGTTAAGTACATTTATACTAAATTGCTATATTTAGTTGTTTTCACACTTTTAGATTTCAAGTTGTTAACTTTGAGAATTTATGTCTTGATGTGTGGTATTAGAGACTCTAATTATGCTAAATTGCTATATTTAGTTGTTATTATATTTTAGATTTCAAGTTGATGACTTTGAGAATCTATATCTTGTTGCTTTATATAGTATGAACTTATGTTGTTGAAATTGCATGAATGACATGATTTATGCTAGAAATGTTCTAAGGTAGCTTAGGATGCTCCCTGAGTCTCACCTTTCACATAGACATTAAGTGGCATGACCCTTTTGAATTGTTTCATGTTAATGTAAAAATCTATAAGAAATCAAGTCGATGCATGTTCATTCCCTATGAGTAAACTTATTTACTCACCCCGAAGTTACTGGGGGTATTGTTCAGGTACATGATTCAAGATTCGGAAATTTGCACTTCCTTGGGGGATTTGGAGATTTGAAGTTTCTTTTAAAGCATTCTTGTTCACATGCAAGTGTTAGCATGTTTAAGTTTCACTTTTAATGTTGTAATATTTAGTTAAGTTCAATTATGTTATTTTTTCCTTATAACATGTAAAGTGTACTTGGATACACTATTTGGAACCTAATTGATATGTATGACATGAGGCTAAGGGCCATAAACTTCAACGTTCAAGTGCAAGCATTTAAATTCTAAGTTTTGCCTTTGAAATATAATTTTTCTAACTTGGAGGTTTGGCATGTGAATTGGAATAAGAGTTATGTAATGAGGCCGTAGGCTATTGTAATACATTTTAATGTGTAAAGTACACATGTTGGCATGCTTATATAGCTTAAAACCTTTGTTTTTGAACTAAATCATCATGAGCTTTGAGGCTTGGGTTAAACCTCAATGTTTTTGGCATGTAGCAGGTTTTCCAGCAGCTTTTTGAGTCATTTTGGTCATCCAAAATGTTGGTTCAGTTGACCGATGGCTTTTGGGAAACTCATTGCACAGTAAAAACTCATTTCCAGTAGTCTTTTTCACTGTTTAGGACCATTTCGGTCGACTGATGGCCTATTTCGGTCGACCTATGGCCTATTTCGGTTTACTGAAACAACCTCTACTTAAAAACATGTTTTTAGCACAATTTTTGTCCAGTTCGGTCGTCCGAACAAATTGTGCCAGTTCGGTCGTCCGAAACTCCTGTTCAGTCGACCAAAATTGCCCTCATTCAGCTGCCTTTTAGTTTTATTTCAGCACTATTGTTCCAACTTCAAACGGTCATATCTCCTTCATTTCTAATCCAAATGGGGTCATTATTGAGCCTACATTCATGGATTTTGAGTAAGATTTCCAATGGTACTAATTCCATTCTCAGATTCAAATCATAATGGGAGTTATTCATGTTTTAGTGAGGTAGTGTCAGTTTTCACTTAAACCGGAAAAGGGCATTTCGTGGGATTCTTGGCCAATGTTCTTGGAACCTCTTGAAATATTGTGAAATGACTAGATTAGGTTGTATTCACCTTGTTTGACTTGTTTAGAGTCAAGTTTCTCTTTTTATTTGTGAATTAACCATTTTACCCTTTTGTTAATAGATTTGGCCCGTTTTAACTCTCGTTTGCTCATTCATTTTTCTTGAGTTTCGTGACTTCATGGAATGTTACATTGATGTCTTAGAGATAATTTATGTTTCAAAGGACTATGGTTTCATCTTTTGCATCCGCATTTCGGATCTGTTATCAGGTCAACTTTCGAGTCATCGCTGACACACAAGGTTGAAAAACTTGGGTCGTCACAAGTTGTATCAAAGCTCTTAGGTTTGAGAACCATAGGAAAATGGGTTTTGGGTGCATATCATGCTTGTGTTGCCATGCTTTATGTGTTTATATGCTTCCTAATAACATGTTTATGTGCTTATGTGCTATATGTGGTATGCCGTTGTTTAGCATGACTTTATTCTAATGTAAAGAACATGACATATGATGTATGATAGATTAGATTTGTATATGCGTGGCTCTAGTGCATATTTGGCATGACACGGGATTGGTCATTAAGGCATGAGTTGAGGTTGTTGGTGATTGTAGTCACAGTTTCGTGGTAGCATAGGTTATTATCGACCTAGTATTGGTTTTGAGGTAGGTAGTGAGACATCTTTTGTTTAGGCTCTCATGAGGTGAGTCATTTGACGTTGCCGTAGTACTGGATTTGTTGGTTTTGGGCCATGATGAGGTTATGGACCTCTTAGGATCCTTGGTTGTTTGGGATGATTCCTCTGGGATTATGATTTTCGTGGGCGGGTACATTTGTGGGCGGGTGTTTGGCACTGTCATGCTACCGTACTGGCTAGCTACAAGTGCAATTCGGATGGAATCAATGTTGGTTTTGTTTTGATAGGTGTAGCCCTTTTGATCGATGATGATGATGATTGTTTTGGGGATCAGTCCTAGTGATTGATTTGGCTGTTGTTGGTATGGCTATAGTTGTCATTTTCTTTGAGTTCTCCTTGCGTGAGGAGCTTTTGGAATCAAGTTGATTAATTAAAGTTTTGGGTAAAGAGAGCATTGCACTGTTAGTGTCACTTGTAGTGTTACCTTTAGATTCGGAGGTGGATTGTTAGAATCTTACCATTGTGGTAAGGGCTCACGTTTGTTTTGAGACAGGTGGTTGTTGCATTAGTTTTGGAGTCAGTTTATGGTTAGGACTGGTCTTTCCTTTTACCTAGACACTCTAGGACACGATGTCCATAGGGTTCACTATTGCATTACTTTTATCTTCTGCAGTTTCGTTTACTACCATATTAGTAGTATGATTTATGATATTGCAATGCATGAGTAGGTGGAAGTGTGTCCACATTTGCTTTCTTGTTGTGTGGCATTAGCATGCTTTCTTTATATGCTTAGAGATGCCATGTTGTCACTGCGTTTTAGTGACATGATTTCGTGCTTACGTGGAGACATACCGCATGTACCTTTGATTTTATCTATGTGAGTAAATTCATTTATTTGGTAGTTGCATTCCTTATCATATGCATGACTTCCATACTTGTTTTTCCCTTTTGTTTCCTTCGGTCGCACGTTGTTTGTGTGCCGGTTCCTGCAATGGTTTCGTTGTGAAATTCCTTGTAGAGGAATTCCCCTATTTTCTTGGTCCGAGTAAAGGACTTCATAAGGAGTGAGTCTCTTCTCTTCGTTGCATTGTGCATAGCTTTAGGGTTGGCTAGTCCATGAGGATCACCATTGTTGTCTTAAGTCCTTGGTGAGGATTTGATAGATTTTGGTCAACTTACTCCCATGTAGGGGGCGAAGTCTTTGACATTGTTGTCTTTCATTTCTTAAGACTAGTGGTTCCTTTCCTTCATGTCTTCCCTTGGGAAGTTTTTGCCATGGTTGTTGACAGAATTGAGGTGCTCAGAGTGAGTGGATTGGTGTGAGATCATTTTACGGGGACTTGCGTCCATTTAATTAAGGATTTGTTTGATTCGTTGTATGAGCTTGACACTATTTAGGGATGTCTTTTGGAGACTTGTTTCCGTTTTAGAAACCTGAATGTGGTTAACTCTTAGGAAGAGTTTTGGAGGATCGTTGTTGGATATGGCTTATTTGTAGAGTTTTCTCGTCTTAGTTATGACTAGGCATAGTTTTGAGGAATCGTAGTTCCATTGATTGTTTATGGATCGAAATTGAGGAATTTTGATTTTTCTTGGTGTTACTAAGCACGGTTTCGAGAGATTCGTTTTGTGACCTTAGTTGTCAGGATTTTGATGTGTGTGCCAGTTGGTGGACTTGTATTTCGAGGATTTAGTTATCCACAATAGGGATATGGATCTGATGTTTAATTACGGTGTAATCTTATGGGTAATCTATTTTAGGGAGATATGTTGGACTTTCGATGAAATGTCTTGTAGTGAGGTTCATTTTGATTTCTGGAGGCTTCAATTTGCTTTTCAGGCTTTGGATTCTTGATTGATGTTGTTAATAGAAGTATTTTGAGACACTAGAGATGTTGGTTTTGCTGTATTGAGGATTTAGGGCCTTAAGCATAATGGTGCCTATGACATTGTTGTTAGAGTTTGGGATTAGCCGGGATGGTCTGGAACGTCTTTGGACCATATTCCAACTTTCACAGATGCCTAATTGCTACATTGCTTTTGGTCATGATCGTTTTGCGACATTGATGTCATTTGTATCGAGAGGTTTCATGGGTAGACCTAGTGGGGGGAGGTTACGAACTTGCGCCTTATATTGTCACGCTACCGTACAAAGTTGTGTATGGTCGGCGAGTGCAAATTGCCGTCGATGCTACCTTACTGACGAGTAACTGTGGGCGGGCACTAGACACTATCATTGCTACCACACATTTGAGTACATCATGGGCTGGTTCTGGTCGCTATTCGTACCGCCACGTTGTCTTTGTTCAGTACCTTGATTTGATACGTAGATATCTTGGAGTTCTTTCGGTGGTTGTTTTCAGATCCATTTGATGGTTCGTTAGGAGGGACGTTTACGGTTGCTGTCTCTCATTCCTTTGTCTGACCTTGGGTTCTGTGTGTGAGTTTGGACTTATTGTGTGAACCTCTCACTTTTCTTTTGAGAGGTTATCCTGTCATGAGCATGTAGGTGCGAATGACATTGGTTTGTACGTTGTCCTTCAGTTTGGGATTGTTTTTGTAGCATATTGTGTGGAATACTCAAAGATGTACACTGTAGTTATCCTGGTTTCACCTTTTGTTTTATTGGGGCTAGATTTCGAGGACGAAATCCCTTTAAGGTGGGAAGGTTGTAATGACCCGGTCATTTTTTTTCCTTTCCTTTTTCTCAGATTTTCACGAATACTTTTTTTCCGTTAATCTTTTCCTTTCTGGGTTGAGTTTCTTGTCACTTAGTGTCATCTCGAGTGCTCTGAAATGGTTTTTGAGACTCTTTTCTTTAGATTGACAACTTTCTTTGAAGACTGGGTCCTTTCCACATTTTCATTTTTCGGACACTATCACTTTTCGTCCTTTTCCTTATTTTGTCTTTTCCTCATTTGTCACTTTTTGGCACAACTTCACTTTTTGTGCTCGGAGTTGATTTTCGACTTCACGTATCTTCATTCTAAGTGGTTTCCACGAAATACATATCTTTACTTTTACACAAAAGTACTCTGGTTGCTCCCGGTGTCCGTAGGGGCATGGATGCATAGTTCTTCAGAAATATTCTTATTTCTTGGGGTGTTTTTCATAAATATCTTTTGAAGATATTTTAGTTCAGGGGTTTCTAAGAAAATATTTTTGGAAGATATTTTCATTCTAGGCTAGTTGTGCAGTTTTTACTTTTTGGAGGGGTCATTGTGCAATTAATGAAAGTTATTGCTAAATGCCTTATTTTGAGCCTGGATCCTCATACAGGATTCATTATCACTTTTTGTCGAGTCGGATACTCTTAGAATTTCTTCCTGGTTGTTTTTCTCCAGTTTTAGGATTTCTGACCCCAATTACCGCCAAACTTGTTTGGGGCATATCTCTCTGCTCGAGACTTGGTTTTCAACGTCGTTTCTTTTGTTGTTCATATTTTCTCATTTTGGTTCCTTTTTGTTCACAGAGTTTTTCCGTTTGAGCGCGTCTGCTCAAATTTCACTTTTCCGGACCCGGCGGGACCCTTTCGGGGCACTTTTAGGGTTTTTCTATAAATAGAGGGTTAGTAGATGAAAGGTCAGATTTTTTCCCCCTCTCTTTTCTCCCTTGGCCGGCAGCCATGGCAGCCAAGGGGCTGCCACCCTTCTCTCTTCTTTTCCAGCCACTTCTCTTTAGTAAAAAGGTGTAATGCCTTTGTGTTTAATGCTTGTCTTGACGACGCGTATCTTTCCCCCTTATTAGAAACCGTTTTTTGGTCATATTTCGAGTTTGGGTTTGAGGCCAAGTTAGGATTTTGGTATGTCCTCTTTGGAGTTTTATGTTCACTGTGTTGTCCCCAACAAAACCTAGAAGTTTCGTCGGATTTAGAGCCATTTTATTTCGGTGGGGATTTGAGATTTCATTTCAAATAGAGGTAGGGGGTGTTATAGTTTATATTTTTGTTGTCTTGCATATTATTGATGCTTATACAACTTATATGCATGTTTTTGTTCAAGTTCTTGAAATTAATTTAAATTGATTTAAATTCTACTTAATGGTACCTTGCTTGTATTTCATTTTAAACTTAATATATGGCATGATCATGATGTAATCCTTGTTATATATTAATTTGGGATCATTTGAGTAACTTTGAAATCTAGAGATTTATTTAATTTAAATTAATTAAATTCTACATGATGGTATGCTGCTTGTTTTGCACATTTAATTTGATATATGTAGTAAGCATGCTATGTTATTTAACATATATTAATTTGAGGTTATTTGGAATTGATTTGAAATATAAGGAATTTAATTATTTTTGTTTAATTAAATTCTATCTAATTGTTCCATAGATTTAATTATGTTTTAGAAGTTGTTTGTATATATAAATCATGGATTTGGACTTGTTGTGTATTCACATGGTTGTGTTTTGAGCATTGGATAACATTGTCGTTATATTTATATTTATGAAAACATGTTTTCCTTAAGGAATATATTGTTGTCTTGTGTAATGAATTGCACACTTTGTATTTGATATTATATATACCATTTTAGAATTGAAACTCTAAGGCATGCATTGTGTGGTTACAACCTACTTGTGTATAGAAGGTGATTTCGTGCATTATATAAATTACGTGTAAGTTTTAAACTTATTCGAGTATTTTGGTCACTTGGGACATTGTTACTGAGATATGGCTAGAGTTTGGCTCTAGTGTGGGAGGTATGAGTTCTCCACAATTGAGATAGTGCGCACTAGGGTGGTCTTCCCAGCGGCTTAATGCCCGGAATAACCATTGAGGTCTCGGCAGAATTCCGAGCTTAATGTCCAAGTCTTCTACTATTTGATTTCGCATTCAATTCCAAGTTGACAATCATGTTTAATTGTGACTTGTGGTTTTGGCTATTGGCAATTTAATGTTGTTAAATACATTTGTGCATTATGAATTTTAAGGAATCATCGTATGTTTTTGATATTGTTAAGTACATCTATACTAAATTGTTATATTTAGTTGTTTTCACACTTTTAGATTTCAAGTTGTTAACTTTGAGAATCTATGTCTTGATGTGCGGTATTAGAGACTCTAATTATGCTAAATTGCTATTTTTAGTTGTTATTACATTTTAGATTTCAAGTTGATGACTTTGAGAATCTATATCTTGTTGCTTTGTATAGTATGAACTTATGTTGTTGAAATTGCATGAATAATATGATTTATGCTAAAAATGTTCTAAGGTAACTTAGGATGTTTCTTGAGTCTCACCTTTGACATAGACGTTAGGTGGCATGACCCTTTTGAATTGTTTCATGTTAATGTAAAAATCTATAAGAAATTGAGTCGATGCATGCTCATTCCCTACGAGTAAACTTGTTTACTCACCCCGAAGTTACTGGGGGTATTGTTCGGGTACAGAATTCAAGATTCGGAGATTTGCACCTGCCTTGGCGGATTTGGTGATTTGAAGTTTCTTTTAAAGCATTCTTGTTCACATGCAAGTGTTAGCATGTTTAAGTTTCGATTTTAATGTTGTAATACTTAGTTAGGTTCAATTATGTTATTTTTGCCTTATAACATGTAAAGTGTACTTGGATACACTATTTGGAATCTAATTGATATGTATGACATGAGGCCAGGGGCCACAAACTTCAACGTTCAAGTGCATGCATTTAAATTCTATGTTTTGCCTTTGAAATGTAATTTTTCTAACTTGGAGGTTTGGCATGTGAATTGGAATAAGATTTATGTAATGAGGCCATAGGCTATTGTAACACATTTTAATGTGTAAAGTACACTTGTTGGCATGCTTACATAGCTTAAAACCTTTGTTTTTAAACCAAATCATCATGGGATTTGAGGCTTGGGTTAAACCTCTATGTTCTTGGCATGTAGCAGGTCTTCTAGCAGATTTTCGAGTCATTTCAGTCATCCGAAATGTTAGTTCGGTCGGCCGAGGGCTTTTGGGAAACTCATTGCACAGTAAAAACTCATTTCCAGTAGCCTTTTTCACTGTTCAGGACCATTTCAGTCGACCGATGGCCTATTTCAGTCTACAGAAACAACCTCCACTTAAAAACATGTTTTTAGCACAATTTTTGTCCAGTTTGGTCGTCCAGAACTCCTGTTCGGTCGACCGAAATTGCCCTCATTCAGCTGTCTTTTCTGTTTTGTTTCAGCACTGTTTTTCCAACTTCAAACGGTCATATCTCCTTCATTTCTAATCCAAATAGGGTGATTCTTAAGCCTAAATTCATGGATTTTGAGTAAGCTTTGCAATGGTACTAATTCCATTTTTAGATTCAAATCACAATGGGAGTTATTCATGTTTTAGTGAGGTATTGCAGTTTTCGCTTAAACCGGGAAAGGGCATTTCGTGGGATTCTTGGCCAATGTTCTTGTAACCTCTTGGAATGTTGTGAAATGACTAGATTAGGTTGTATTCACATTGTTTGACTTGTTTAGAGTCAAGTTTCTATTTTTATTTGTGAATTGACCATTTTGCCCCTTTGTTAATAGATTTGGCCCGTTTTGACTCTCGTTTGCTCATTCGCTTTTCTTGAGTTTCGTGACGTCATAGAATGTCACATTGATGTCTTAGAGATGATTTATGTCTCAAAGGACTATGGTTTCATCTTTTGCTTTCGCATTTCGGATATGTTATCGGGTCGACTTTCGGGTCATCACTAACGCACCGGGTTAAAAAACTTGGGCCGTCACAATTAGGAAAAAGCATAGATATAAATAATAGAAATCAGTACAATATTTTTTAATGACAGACTTAGGGCATAAATACAACATATAGAATGAAATATATAAAAAAGAATGCCCTAGTCAACAAAAGTGCCTATCTATCAAAAGAAAATACAGAAAAGCCCTAAACAGCTAATCTATATGAGGGGGAGGAGTATCTATAGAAGTAGAAGTGCGGTGTAATAGCTCCTCAAGAATGCTCTGTTGCACAATCAGCATCTATCGCAACACTATATGTTCGTCCAACAGCACTGCCACCTGGACTGTAAGACTCTAATCTCAGCCTGAGAAGAACTCTCAGGCTGTGCTGCAGGAACTGGCCTCCTCCTAGGTAGGGCCTGGCCATCAGAGAGATCCATCTCATCCTCTGTGGCCTCACCATCATCCGCTATTTTAGTAGTTACTTCTATATAACCCTCATCTCCAAATTCCACTGCATTGTAGCGATTCGCCGGCATATGTGTCCGAACCTTATTCCATTCCTTCATTCTAAACATAGGAGACTCATCACACGACTCCTCTTTCTTTTCGACCATAAAACACTGTAGCTCTAATAGCTTGGTAATCATATATGGAAAAGGTAGCTTATAGACCAGAACTCCAGCAGCTGGCAGAAAATCATCCTAGGAAACGAATACCAATGCTCAAACTAAATAGCATAGAGCACCTGAAGAAAGTCAGTATTCTGAATATTCTTATGCCCAAGAGAATGAACATTAGTAGAGATAATAGAATCCAAAATCTATAACCTCTTTAGAATCTTAGCTTTTATAGTACTACTACGCTTTCTCCTAGCAAACCTTCCATCACACAACTTTTGAATCAAATTTTCTACAATTGGTATCCTAAGGAAAGGTGTGAAATTAGGACAACTATGCCTCTCATCAACCACCGGAGGAAGCTTATGATAACATTTTAAAGCGGCAGCAATAGCACAAGGATTAACAATCAACTCATGCTCATCTATCATAGTTTTAAGCTCCCAAGGGTCATCCGCACTATAAACAAGATTGAGATAAAACAAATGAACTAGACGAGGATAAGTAATCTTAGTAACAGGAACCACAAAATGTAAAAGATACCTATAACTAAAAGACTTCATAGCCTATCTAGTGCGAGGATCAGTGATGAACGCCTAATAAACAAAGGTCGTTTCATAGGAAATTTGAATTGCCTTCCAAGCATTTGGAAAAATATCTTTAGTCACCCTAGCATGCTTAGAAGGAGCAGGATGAACCATCTCAACTTTCAAATAATAGAATCCTCCAAAAAATTGCTTATAATCACTAAAAGACTCCAATTTTTGCAATCTGGAAACCAAGGCTCGAGCTTAACCTTTTGAGCTCGAGCTCAAAGCTGCAGAGCTGGGGCTCTACCTGAAACTACACCAAACCAAATATCAGAAATCAACACAGAGATCAACCAAAAAGTCCTTTAGACAATCAGTATATGTAGATAACTCATGAAAACCCAAATAATCATTCATCCAAAAGAAATCTCATGCTCTCCTAATCCAGATCTAGAAATTTAATCAACTAAGAAGGAGGAAATGGAAAGAACAGGAGGATGAAGATTTTTACCTGATTGGTATCTGTAAGTCTGGAAAGAAAATGTCAAGTATCATGGTATATTAATAGAGAAGAAACTTGGAGAGAAACGAGAGAGAAGTATGAAAGAATAGAAGAAGAGAAAAAAGAGAACTCAGGCTTTTAAAAACTTTTAAAACCCAGGGCTCGAGCTTTAGAATCTGAAAACTTGAGCCGCCTTAAGTTAGCAATGATGGAAGGCTCGAGCTTAGCATGGGCAAGCTCGAGCTTTTGATAACCAATGCTCGAGCTTCAGAATGAAAGCTCGAGCTTTGAGACAAATTTTTTGTATTTTTCTATTTTTTTCTATTTTTATTTCTTTTTCTTTTAAACTTAAACCTAAACTAATATAGAAATAAAATACCAATAAAAACTAACTAAAACCTAAAAATTAAAGCAAAAATAAAAATGAAAAGAAACTACAGTACAACATACAAATGTTAAGTTTAACGTCGATAGCTTGACAAAAACTGACCTCTCTAGTCTAAGTAAATAGGATCATGAAGTTCTACTGCCTCCACTATACCTCTCTGCACACTACCCTCAATGTAGGGTTTAAGTCTATGTTCATTGACTTTGGACACTTGTCCAGTCTTGCAATCTTGTATTTCTATTGCACCGTAAGGTGTAACAGAAATAACCATGTATGGACCCTCCTAACATGACTTAAGCTTTCTAGGAAAAAGTTTCAGTCGTGTATTAAACAACCAAACCTTCTGCCTAGTGTAATACCCTGTAATTAATTAAAGAGTTTAGTTTATTTAAATTCAATTATGTGTGGATTCCTTTACCTATTATTGTGCATGCTACATTGTTATATTAAGTTCATTTAATGGTGCATGTAAATTAATTGTGTATGTTAAAATAGTAAATTTATTCATTTAATTGTGCATGTATTATTATAATTAATTTTATTTGTTGATTATGTTTAATTAAGCAATATTAGTTAATTAAAGTATTATATTTGTGTTATAAAGTATTATGATGATATAATGTATTATTTTGTAATAACAATAATAATAATTATATTAGTTTAATAATAATAATAATATAATAATAATAATAATAATAATAAAAGTTTTATTAATAATAATATTAGTATTAAATCAATGTAATGATGAAAAATTCAATCTTAGGATAGGATTTACCTTAGGACATCTTACTTGACTTGGCTTGCTTAGCTTAAATGTTATAGGTAGGGATATGAGAAATGGGTGAGAAGTTAATATAAATTAGATATTTGTATTATATATATTATA
Source organism: Cornus florida (assembly GCF_030987335.1). Lineage (NCBI taxonomy): Eukaryota > Viridiplantae > Streptophyta > Magnoliopsida > Cornales > Cornaceae > Cornus > Cornus florida. The sequence goes on from NW_026775571.1 coordinate 42,270,997, forward strand.
TAAGTTTGTATATATATATTAGTAGCCAACTTACTCTAAAGGCAACTTACTTCAGTTAGAAAGCTTAAACATTACAGAGAGCTATTTTATAGGAGTGAAAGGAAAAGAGAGAGAGAAAGAAGCTTGGACCGGTGTAGGCGATTTTACCCGACTACGCGCAATCGGTGGATTTATTTTAAATCCATAAGGCAAGTTATTATCTATTTTTCCCCTTTGAATCCATAAATTATTCATTTAATTTATTTCGGGTTTTTTAGAGACTAGAAACCATGCTAGGAGTTTCAATAAATTATTTTTAGTTTATTAAAATAATGTGTTTTAATTATTAAAGAAGTTAGTTATTTATTTATTAGCCTATGTAATTAAAATATAGCTAAAAATAATTAAATAAGGCTTTAGGGATTTTTCTAGAATTTTCTAGATTTTTCCGGGGCTTTTCTGTAATTTCCGGCGAGCCTCCGGCGAGGATTCCGGCCACCGGCAGTGAAGAAGATGACCGGAGTGATCCGGTGTGATACGGCGCATGGTAGGTTGGTGCGTGCGTGCATCCTGGCCATTGGTAGAGTCTGATTGATCCGGTGCATCGCGGTCCATGCTACCGCGGTACACCCGGATCCATGAGCACAGGATTGAGTGATGAGAGGGTGAGATGATTCAGTGTAGCGCACCCATAGTAGGATGATGCAACCACCGAATCAGGAGCCGCCGCGTCAGCAAGTTACCATTAGTGCGCGCGTGGCAGCGCGTGCGCGCGCGTGGAACGCTCCAGACGCGCGTGGAAGTGCGTGCGCGCGCGTGGCTGATGCCAGACGCGCGTGGAGGCGCGTGGGAGAGTGGGAAAGCTTGGCGGCGCGTGTGGGGAGCTCTGGGAGGCGCGTGGGGGCGCGTGAGGGACCCCTACAGCTACTGGAAAAGTCCAGAATACCCTTAGGGACTGTTTTGTAAATTCCAGAACCTTAAACTTGGATTTTTAGGTACTGTGTTGGTATTTACGGGTTTAACGGGCCACGAAATTATTATTTTAACACCCGTTACTTATTCTTATGGCCGATTAATCTTTTCTAAGCATTTATTGGCTCGTTTACAGTACGGATACTAATGTAATTTATTTAACGACATTGTTAAATATAAATAGTGTTTCAGATAAATTATCCATGATATTTTATGGGATGTTTATACTGTTAAAAGATATATAAACCATGATTATTATGCTGTGTGCATTTCAGGAAATAAATGGACTGTTTAATTATGTCGCATTTATATTATATGGATGTGTTGCCATATAGAACCATATGAGCTGGCTAATAAGTTTAGACTCATTTATACCTTACGCATTCGTTGCGATAGACAGATGTGTGGCTGTCGGGGTATGTGGTTTAATATTATTGGCATGTGTTGCCTAATTGACATACTCGGTATATTTATTAATATTGCTGGCATGTGTTGCCTAACTTATATGCTCAGTATATTCATCAGTACTTTGCGAGGTGTTATCACTGTGTAGTTCGTTATAGTCTGTGTTGTCAGTACCGTGCACCATGTATAATAGCTGATTTCCCGGGTAGGGAAAGGCGACACTTAACCACCTAGTGTGAGTCTAAGTGATCACCGTCTATTCTGGTTGAGGTCATGTTATACATGGGATAGTTCCCTTAGGATGTATACAGATATAGTACTCAACCGATTCATAATGATTAATTTATTTGATTCTCTAATTTGGGTCATAGTAGAGAGGACTTGCTCGTGGGGTTGACCCACCATTGTTGTTATTTCAGGTTACGGTCAGTACCCGTTCCAAGTTTGAGGTTAGCAGTGTGGGACCACCATCCGAACTCATCTACTCTTACGATCCAGTTCAGGGTAGAAGTTTTATGTATTACTTCAGTTTCAGTTTTTATTTACTTTTGACGTTGAACTCTAAGGGTTATATTTAGGGATCCTTGACATAGGATTTCCAAGTTGTAATGAAGTACGGTATTAAATAAAGGATGGATGGATGTTGTATTATTTAGTGTTCATTTCCTGTCTAAATTCTTTTATTATCATCATTTTGTCTTCCATGCTTGTATATTGCCAATTGTTTTTGATATCCCTCGTTTTTCGTGTATAAGCATGATCAACTTATGCGTGGAAAATGTGGGGGTGTTACACCTAGGCTCAAAAGTCTTACGCAAGATATGTTTGTCATGAAATGCCTTAGTCTTGGATTTATAAACCTTAGCATTCTCATAAGCATCATTACGTAATTCTTCGAGCTCAGTTAGTTGAAGCTTCCTGTTAGAACCAGCATAGTTCATATAAAATAATAAAAAAAGCTTTTTATGGCAGAGAGTTCGATGTTCTAATTCTACAGGAAGATGACACCTTTTACCGTAAATGAGATGGTAAGGTGACATACCAATCGGAGTCTTAAAAGCTGTACGGTAAGCCCATAAAGCATCTTTTTGTCTAAAAGTCCAATCCTTACGACCTGGCTTAACCATTTTTTCAAGAATTCTCTTAATCTCACGATTAGATATTTCAACTTGGCCACTTGTTTGGGGATGATAGGGAGTGGCAACTTCATGAGTGATGGAGTATTTTTTTTATCAAAGTACGGAAGTACCTATTACAGAAGTGAGCACCACCATCACTAATAATAGCTCGTGGCATACCAAACCGACTAAAAATGTTCATTTGACAGAACTCAACCACAACTGCATGATCGGCGGTTTTAGTAGCCACTACCTTAACCATTTAGACACATAATCAATAGCCACAAGAATATATTCATTTTTACTCGACTGAACAAAAGTACCCATGAAATCAATACCCCATATATCAAAACCTCAATAACTAAGATCGGAGTTAAGGGCATCACGTTTCTTCTGGAAATTGATCCTAATTGCTGACATTTAAGGCATAACCTGCAAAATAAATATGCATCATGAAAGAGTGAAGGCCAAAAGAAACCATACTAAAGAATTTTAGTTGTAGTTTTCTTTGTACTGAAATGACCTCCACATGCCAAGGTATGACAGAAGGTTAGAATACTATGAAACTCACTCTCAGGAACACATCTACAAATGATTTGGCTAGCACAATACTTGAAGAACTGGGGATCTTCACAATAGTACATCTTAATCTGAGAGAAAAATCGATCTTTTTCATGCTTTGACCAAGATAAAGGAATTTTGCCTATTGTGAGATAATTCACAGTATCAGCAAACCAAGGTAAATCCCTATGAGAAATCCCAAACAATTGTTCATCCAGAAGGAAATCACAAACTGGAAGTGAAGTTGAGGTATCCTCAATCAGAATTCTAGAAAGATGGTCAGCTACCACATTCTCTGACCTTTTCTTATCCCGAATCTCATAATGAAACTCTTGAAGCAAGAGGATCCATCAAATTAAACGTGGTTTGGTTTCCTTTTTGGAAAGAAGATGTTTCAAAGCAAAATGATCAGAATAGACCACTACTTTGGAACCCAACAGATATGATCTGAATTTGTCTAAAGCAAAGATAACTGCAAGCAACTCTTTTTCAGTGGTGGTATAATTCAATTGTTCATCTAAAAGAGTTTTGTTCTCATAGTAGATAATATGAGGAAGTTTATCTAAATCTGCCCCTGTTATTATATCTATGACCGTTACCATTACCCTTCTCAGTGGTTTGATTAACATAGTTTTTGTTACCCCGCTTCTCACCCTTGAGTTGCTTGTAATTTCTCCTCATTTGGCAATGCTGTAGTGCTGTGTCAACTACCTATGAATAAGTAGTGTTGGCTGGACTACCCATGATAACTTACTTGATGGGCCAGATCAACCCATTAACAAAGCAAGTGCTCTTCTTCTTTTTGGTGTCCACCTCTTCTAGAGCAAAAAGAGATAAGCTAGTGAACTGCTGCTCGTACTTGCCACAATACTGTCCCCTTGTTGTAAACTGAGGAACTCTTTCTTCTTTGCAGTTCTGACTACATAAGGGAAATATTTCTCATCGAAGCAAGCCTGAAACTGATCATATGTCAAGGAAGTCCTCTTTTCTATAGTGGTAACCGACTCCCACCATTGAAGAACATCTACTATAAGCTTGAATGTAGTAAGCATCTGCTTCTAGACATCAGTTCCCTCGACCATGCGAAGATGACATTCTATGTTATTCTTCCACTGGTATGCTGCCTTTTGTGAAAGTACTCCTAACCTTATCCCAAGTGTTAGGCTGAACCACCGGTAAAGGTACAGGTGCCTACTAGATAGGTGGCTGATTCTGAAGTGCAGCTGCTACCCCTGCAGCTACTGCTTAAGCTATAATATCAGCCATCTGAGGAGGATACTTTGTATCTCTACCCTGTTTATGGCCTAATCCTAAGGTTCTTGCTGCTCTTGGTCTTCCTCTTGAAACAAAGGCAATTGCTGTTCCTCCATAACTTGCTGATGTCGTAGGAGATTCTGTTGTCTACGCGTTGCTCTCCTCGATCTGTTACCTTGTTCCCCTGATCTGCTCATTTTCCCATCTTCTTCCAGTGGTAACCATTTTGTTAACATAGAAAGATAAATGTCAATACTATTATAACGGACTGTAAAAGAATACAATGAATCCTAAACTTAAGCTCTAAGTAAAATAATACACAACACGGAAGTCTTATAACGAAAGAACCCTAGAGACACTTGAACCTAGAGGGCTCTGATACCAACTATGATACCCCCAGATTTCTAAGCTGTGGGTTGATCAAGTCCAAGCCCAACCCAGAGGATATCGAACAATTAATATTTTAAATCGAATACAAAATGGAAAAAGATAAATAAATAAAGAAATAATATCACTGATAGGAAAACTAATAAATAAATAAATAATCTCTTCTAACAAAATTCATTAATCCTCAAAGAAATATTTCCCTAAAAGAATACAACTCGAGAATCTTCAAACATGGACCCCTAATAAAATCCCATAACTAAAAAATAAATAAAAGTTCTAACAATCGAAATACTAATCCAAAAGTAGAATCCTACGTCGATGACATCGGAAGAGTGATGATGTCAAGTCTCTGATCTGCACGAATAATTGTTAATCCTGTTACTGATGAGGACCTGAAAGAATTAATAATGGTGGGTCAAAACGTACATCAAGTTCTTTCTACGATAACCCAAACAAAGGCCTAAAGAAATTACACATCTATAATTAACTCATGCAATAACTACATAGTTGATAAGTATATATATATATACACACTAAAGACTCTTACTGGATTAAGGCAGACTCAAACACTAAAGACTCTTACTGGATTAAGGTGGTCATGAGTCCTCCTTCTACCAAGGTACGCATGTCCCTAAATCCAATTACCCATCTCAATTGGTAATATACACCTCTAACCTAACCATTGATCATAAGACCTCAAGCTTATATCATGGTACACATAATATCATTATAGATATAACTAACCATATCCTGACAATGGTATACAAATAACAACCATACCCATATCCTGACAATGAGCTTGAAAATTATATATATAAATATATAATAGCCATATCCTTACAATGACATGTCATCCATATCCTGACAATGGCCTGACATAAAATGAGTCTAAACTTATTAGCCAGCTCATCTACATAATACAATACAGAGCCATATCTTAATAATGGCATACACAGAACCAAATCTTGACATTGGTCCTCAAATAATCCAAACATATATATATATATATCATGTCCAAGATCATATAATACATATATACAATTGATTAAAATCATATCATATCACAACATAAATAACATCTAATTTCATGTCATTAAATCATAGAAATATCTTATAATTTAATTGAAGTTTCCTACAACATTTATTCCACACAAACTGAACCTTAAGCATGCTGATATTTTATATTTATAGCCAATTAAGCGTTCTCCAAACACATCTCATGCTAAACATTTAATCTCAATTGTTAAAACAAATTTAAAGATTAAATTCATCAATTCATTATTAAATAAATTCAAATTGCATGCATCGTTGTATTCATGCCTATTTAAATTCACAAATCATCTTTCCTAAGTCCCTACTTAGGGTTTAGGCCCTTAAATAATCAATTCGGGGTCAAACAAAACAATTTTTACCAAAAACCCCAGATAGTGCTTGAGCACTATCCTTAGTGTGCTCGAGCATTTAGTACTGTTTCCCATAAAAGTGTGCTCGAGTACTGTAATAGTGTGTTCTAGCACTGTTTCGTGAAACAGGTTGAGAAGTCTAATTTTCATCCATATTCTCAATTGTTAAGGGTCCTAAAACATGTTACTAAGTCTCATAAACACCCAAGCATGAAACATATCATTATAACATGTAGAAATCCATTAAAAATCAGATCTAAGCCATAAATTTACCAACTCATACATCAAGAACAACTATGAACATAAACCAATAAAACCTATGCTCTAGATCAATTTAAACATGGATTCAGATTTTAATAGTCCTTTAATCATCCCTAAAATTACGCTAGAGACATATAGATTACATATCTAAGGAAGAAGTGTAGAACAGAGAACTTGTCTTTAACTTTCAGATCAAAGGCTAAACTCCTTCTTTCTTGTTCTTCTTCTTTAATGATCCTCTTTCTTCTTCTTCCTTCTCCCTCTTCCTCTTTCTCTCTCTTTCTCTTTTTCTCTTTCTAAATCTACTCTATATGTATATATATAGATAAAAATATACTACATATATTCTAAACCTAACATACGTCTGGAAATCTCAAACTAGGTAACTAATATAGTAAATAATTATTTTAATAAAAATAATATATATGTGTATATATATATATATATACACACACACACACACCTCATTATATATATGTAACTACTAATCCCCATGGGACACTATCCAACCCATTTAGGATCCACTCAAATAGTTCAAAACCCATCTAGTTGGTCCATAGGCTATACTCCAAATCCATAACCTTTTAACATAAAATAAAATAAAAATAAACAAATATGCGCCCAAAACAAGCATGATATGCGCCCAAAACCCGTCGTCCACCAATCAAGTCCAAGTCAATGACAATGAAGTTTCTTTAACAAGACTTTTGGACACAAGACTTTACCGATTATATCTTTCTTCTTCACAGACTATTATTCATTAATTCCGGATAAACAAACCTTGCTTTGTCACTGGTTGCCAACTTCAATGCTCTTCTAGACCGCCTCCTTCAAACCCAATTTCCTTAGACAATAATGTTACCATTTTGACAAACTTTCCTTGATATTGTGGAATTGAAGGTGTTATAAATGATAATGATGGTCTTTCCACCAAGATCCTTCAAATATGGGATGGAATGAGAACTTATGTGTTCTTGAGATTGAAAATGATTGAATTCTTCAAGAAAAAAAGCATGATTGTTTTGGAATGATTTGATGTCTTTTTTTTTTTTTTTTTTTTTTTTTTTTTTTTTTACCCTGGCAAAAGATCAGCCAAAACAGCACTTATACAGCAAACACCATAAGCACACACAAACCACAAAACTAAGAACCACAAAGACTGACAAAACAACCAACTCTAGACAAACCCAACATTAAGCTAGGTCATGATATGTAATACCCCTAATTTTAAAAGGATAGTTTCAGTATTTTCTTTTATGGTTTTATTGCAATTTTAAATTCTTTATGTGTTTATTTGGCTTTTTGATTAATTGTTTAATTGATTTATTTGTTTTAATTGAATGATATGATTAGGTGGATTTGCATTAATTGTTTAAATTGATTTATTTGTTAATTGATAGTATAGGTTTAAATTGATTTATTTGTTTTGTGAACATCATGTACTTATGTGGACTTGAATTGAATGTAAATTAAATGTAATATTTTAATTTTTAACCAGAATTGGGCTTGGATAGGAGCAAGGGATTTCTTGGATAGGGAATTAAATGGGTACAATTATTATCCATGGATGGATTTGCATGTATATATGAGCATATATGTATATAGGGTTAGTTTAATTATTAGTAATTATTAATAATTAAATTAGTATTATTATTCATTATATAATGTATAAAAATAATATTAGGGTTTTATATTTTTACGGGTTAGCCGACTTAGTTAAATTTTTATTGTGTTTTCTTTTCTTTTCCTTCTCTAAGTATAATTGGAATTAGGGTTGTGTACGCCTATATATATATAACATAATACGTCTGCTTAGGGTTTAAAAACAACAAAACCCTATTCACGAACAGAGAAATGTTTGAGAGAGAACTGAGAGAACGAATTAAGGTTTTGGCTAAAAACAAAGGTTGAACCAATGAGGGGTAATTGAAGCTTGCTCGTGGGTTGAACCAAGGGCAATGGAGGGTCTGTGAAAGCAACCAAGGTCGTCGGATTTATTAGTGAAGAAGGTTTAAGGTTTCAAAACTGAAATCAAAGGTAAGTTCTATTTCTTACTCTTTCCCTTTGACTTGTGTTTTGTGCATGCCTAGAGAATATTTAGGACTTAATCGGGCGTTAAAGTAAATCTTGTATGCATGTTAATTCAATGATTAACTATATTACGTGTTGTTAAATTTAAATTTATTTATTGTATCAGTTGTTTCGTATTGTGTATTTTAATTGTTGTTAATGATGCATACTGTATTTTTATGAGTTCTGGAATAAATTAGGACATAGATGGAACCCTAGAAACCTTAGCAAAGAATTATAGAGAGGTTTAGACATCATCGGAGGCGAAGAAGATGATGGGAAGCAAGGACAGAGCTGACTCCCAAAAGGGATGGAGCTGGTTCCTTTTATTTTTTTTTTCAGCCCGCGGCTCTCTGTGAGAGAGAGAGGCGGCTCCCTAAAGGAGAGAGTCGGTTTTCCATGAGAGAGAGTTGGCTCTCCATAAGGGAGAGTCGGGTCCATGAGTGGGAGAGCCGGCTCCTATTAGGGGGGAGCCGGCTCCCTTGCTAAATCACACCTACAGGTGTAATTTTGGAAATTTTTAAACTCTAGGGGCTGAAACTTGGTTTTGGATTTTGATAGGGGGTTTTAAATAATTTAAACAAACATGTTAAAATCCCAGGATTTGTTAGTTTATGCTATTATACTGAAATTGGACATCATGAAGTTATATACTGATTTGCATGGTGTCAATGTTTTTAGAGGATTTAATTGCTTGTCATTTGTACTAGCAAGTTAAATACAAGAACATGGATATATTCTTGAATAATTTAATATAATGTGCTTAGTTTATATTTCTGATTATCATTATATCATGCTTTGGATTTTAAATTGATGTTTAAATTTATCATTTATTGCATCAATTATTGGATTTGTGGATTATATGTACCGGTATGGAACGGTAGTATATTAGGTTCAGATTAGATCAAAACTCTAACTCCTACCTATTCTGGAATAAATGATGGATTAATTATACAATTTAATCCTACTTATATTTTGTGTCAGATCAATGAACAATTGAATGACATACCTTGGTTTTGGATGTATGTTTATTTTTGTCGTGTCAATGCAACGAACAGTTGAACGGCACTACCTTGGTTTTGGATTTATATATATGATTATGGTACCACGATATGAGCTTGAGTCTCAAAGTCGATGGTTAGGGAGCGTATATGCAGTGGGATGCATAACTGGCTATGATAGGTAGAGGTGTACCCTGTTAGGCTTAGGTACTCATGCCCACTTCAGGTGCGTTTTGCATGTTACTTTCTATGCAGGTTAAAACCCCCTTTGTAGTCCAGTGAGAGTTTCTTAGTGTGGATATATATATTTATGGACTAGATAGTTATTGTTGAGTTATCTAGGATGTATCTGCGTATCAGGTCTCTGTTTGGATTGTAGTTAGAACAGAACTTGTTCGTGGGCCTGACCCATTATTTTTTTTCAGGTATCGGATGGTTCTAGTCTTAGAGTTTGTTTGTGCTGAGCAGAGACGGTCACTCATTCTTCCGACTACGTAGGATTGCTATTCATGTTTTAGTTTTGGTTTTCCTTTTTTAGTTCAGTTTATCTTCAGTGGGGATGTTTACTAGGGGTCCACTAGATGGATTCCTAAGTTGTAATAAATATTGTAGGTTTTGGCAATATTGGATTTTAACTTTTAAGGATTTTTTTATTTAGAATTCTTTCAGCTTATTTAATTTTATTTCTTATTATTTTTCTTGTAATCTATGCTTGTTTACATATTAATTGTTTGGTATCCCTTGGATCTATACTCGTACTTGATCACCCGTGACTCTAGAATTGGGGTATCACACGATAACAGTCATGATAACAACCTAAAGCTTAAAAGGTGTCTGGAGCACAGGGCTGACTAGCACCCACCAACAATGTAAGTTGAGTTGCAAAAGATTGAGATTGAGATGATACAAAGTTGTAAGATTCGCAAATTTGTGCACCTGACTTCTCAGAAGAAGCAGAAGGATTACACACCATAACACTAGAAGGGCACACCTCAAAGAGCTTACATGCTGCGCCACCCCCCACAGAGTTTAGCTTCTTGTCCCCCTCAGCTCGATCCCCCCAAGACCCACCCGAAATGGACTGACTGTCTATACTTTTGACCTTTCCTGGCCGGGGAAGAGCCTTGGCTCTGAAAGGTGGCAAAAAAATCAGAACGGTTCCCTTTCCATGGCGTTACCCTTGTTTTACCCTTTTTCCAATCCTTAGACATTTGATCCCAACGATGCAGAGGTAAAATCCGACCTTTAATTAGGGAAGTAACTAGATCACAGGCTATAAACTCCTCATTCTACACCAAAGCCACATGACTTTGGGAAGAAGAACCAGGTACCAATCTGCCATTTGGCATAGGAATATGCGCCCCAAGAGGAATAAAATCCTCCACCACTCCTTTCCCATGGATTCTCATGACATCCAAGATGTGTGTGTCCATAGCCCCAGTAGAACCCTCACCTTGCCCATTTCTACCAACCATTCGAGTCTGACCCCCCACACTAGATAAAGCAACAACTGCAGTTGCCAAAGTATGCACCTGATGAAGGCTCGGACCATGACAATGACTCCTAAACACATTATGGGAATCACACGCCAATACCAGCACTTGACGGAATAGGGAAGAAGATTTGAAAATACCTGGGTCATCGCTTCCATCCGAATCACCATCCTCCACATAAAGCCAATTTTTACCAAACCCTCACCCCGAGAGTCACCCATATCCTGCTCCGAATGCCAGAGATCTTTGCCAATGAAAGCTTCTGCACCTAACCAACCCCCATACTCCTTAAAGTTTATCAAAGAGAGAGACGTCCCAACCGGGCATGTTTTCGAATGATGACTGATAATACCACATGCGTAGCAAAAAGAAGGCAATTTTTCATAACGAACCTGAACCCAAGACTCTGAGTCTGACGGACTGGTTAATAAAATATGTCATCTAAGAGGTTGAGTAAGATCCAATTCTACTCCTAAATGTAAGACCTTATTATCAGCCAACCCTGTTTCCTTACCATCAAACCGACCCTTATCCCTTAACTCCACTTTTAAACACCACCCCGTCATATTTGTAATTTTTTGTCCCACCCACTCCGAAAGAAAATCCGCATGCACGTCCAAAACCTGAATCCAGAAAAGAGAAACATTAAACGGATCCTCAGAAAACAACAAACCCTCCTCCCATGCCTTAAGAACCACTAAATGACCATCAAAGAGCCAGGGACAACCATTAAGGATTCGTTGTCGAGCATTAGTATTATGAATAATAAGTTAAGACAAGTTCCCTACCACTTTGAACACCTGTAATCTCTGTGAGATAGGCTCCTGTTATTTCTCTTTGGACCAAAGTTTGTTGAACAGCTTACCAAAGGTGAATTTAGCCCCCACCAAAGTAATTGTTTTAGAAGCCCAAACTCTTCCAAACAAACTAGCTTGACAAATTTGATCACTTTGAGCAATATCATCCGCCGATAAAAGTATTGGTTCCTTCTCCACTATGGTCAGCGTCATACCCGAAACTGATCAATGATACTGTTCTCCATCACCACCCCAAAAGAAAGAAACAGAAAAGGAAGGAGGCTTGAGACATCAACCCACCATGGTGCGTGAAAAAACCTTAGGGAAAAAGGTAACTCTTACCACACTGGGTTAGCACAATATATAGAATGTTTGGAGTATGCACGAAAGACTTAAATATAAGTGACAGAGTATCCCAAAAGTCAGCCAAGTACAACTGACAAAGTTGAAAAAACCATCCCCACAAACCCCAAAGAGGGAAAAAAAATCAATTTTAGCAGAGTATAAAGCGTAAAGGAGACGCTTAGTTACCCTAGCCACACACTCATGATATTAAATAGTCCAGGATGGAAAAACGTACTAAAAGTAAAGAGACTATCACCGCCAAACAGAGATCTGTAATCTTTACGTGCCTTGGCCCACAACCAACCAGAATAAATCTTCCAACGAAAGCTTCCAACACTTCACCCATGACATCACCCCCAATCTAACCGAATAAAATAAGTACCAACCCATTAAGCTGACGTATCGATAGTCCCAAAACCACTACCAAACAACTATAATCACCGGCGACCAATATGAGACAAAAGCAAACGATCAAAAGAGGCAACAACAGTCGCCAAAAACAACACCAGATCCATTGGTTTAGCCACTGCCAAAAGTGATCCCTGAACCAGATCCGACACCCAAGGAGAACACAGAGGTTGAAGAACATACCAAAGCGCAGAAACACCCAAAATCGATCAAATCCCAGGCTAAAAAAGATCCAAAGCTTATGGACAACCAAATAATTAACCCACGAAATCAAAAGACCACCAACATCCAAACGTTAATAGAGACGCTAAGAGACATAACAGGGCATACGCAGAAATAAGAATGAAAGGAATAGTGCACCACTAAATCTTCCAAAAGATAAGAAGTTTGCCAAGAGCTAATCGGAATCTGGAAAATCCATCGAAAGAAGACATGATTGAGAGAAAGGATCCAGATCCCGAACACACACACACAAGACATGATTAAAAGTCCGGTAGCAATTAAACACATGATCAATAAGCAACGGAAAAGAACTCCAAAAAATAGAGTACTCTAAGCAGCAGAGACCTCTACCCCGAGAAGAAAGAAACCTCTACTTCAGGAGGTTGTTTTTTACCCCAAGAACCAAAATATGTAGCTATTGAGCCTTTGTAAAAATCGAATGATTTGATGTCTTGAGTTTGAAATGTAAAGAAGTTTTTTCTCGAAGGAAAATGGTTGGTCTCTAAAAATGATTTTTTTGGAGTTCAAAAATTAACAATTCTAGAGAAGTGACTTTTAAAGTTTATTAATAAAAATGAAAGAAAAGAGTTTTGAAATTGAAAAAATAAATTATTTCGAAAGAAATGAGTTTTTAATTTTAATTTTTTTCCTTTTTGATATTCTTTTTAAATCCCTATCACTCTCTCCCACACGTAACAAGCAGGCCAGTTATATGAATGATACATCAATAAGTATTATTTGTATACCTCATAAATAGATCATGACGAGGCATTAATTAAAATTGGTTCCTAGATGATTGCACTCCCATGTCATTTTAATATTAATTGGCAAGTTCTATTCAATCACAAAAATTGATGTCCACGTTCGCAAGAAAAGTCAGATTCCATTAGCAGACTTATGCCCCCTAGTTAAATGTGTTAATTTAATGTGTTAGTATCTTTTCTTTTCCTTCCTAACACATAAAATAAAGCGTCATTATGAGCAAGACATGACCAAGACTTAATGTGTATTGAAGCTAATATACACTTAAAAAGAGAACTCATTAGAAAATTTGCTACCTTGATCTGAACCTTGACGCAAAGAAACTAGAAGAAAAAAAAAAAAACAGAAAAAAGTCAGATTCCATAAGCAGACTTATGCCCCCTAGTTGAATGTGTTAATTTCAAGTGTTAGTATCTTTTCTTTTCCTTACTAACACATAAAATAAAGCGTCATTATGAGCAAGACTTAATGTGTATTGAAGCTAATATACACTTAAAAAGAGAACTCATTAGAAAATTTGCTACCTTGATCTGAACCTTGACGCAAAGAAATTAGAAAAAAAAAAAAAAAAAAAAAAAAAGAAAAAAAATCTATTTTAAAAACCAAGTTAAATGTGTTGGTGTCATTATATAAAGCTTCTTTAACAAGACTTTACCTAAAACCAAATTAAGTTGAAGTTTTCAATCACAAAAACATGATGTCAACATTCGCTGGTTTGCGAGAAAAGTCAGATGTTAAATGTGCTAATTAATGTGTCATTATGAACAAGCACTTTACTTAATACCCAAGTTAAAAAAATAAAAAATAAATAAAGCCACACCGTTGTTATCATATTTTTCTTTTCCTTCCTAACCCATTATATAAAGCTTCTTTAACAAGACTTTTGGACACAAGACTTTACCGAAAACCAAATTAAGTTGAAGTTTTCAACAGAAACGGACGTACAATGGGGCTATGACCTAGTCTCCATGTGGCTTCCTAAAACGTACTCAAAGGAGGATGTTGGATTAGCTGCTGGTTTACTGTGCCTCCACTTCCATGACTACTTTGGTCAGGATTTCTTGATCAATTGTTTGCAGTTTTTCCTTTTTGAAACGTTTGTACCTAGTACACAATCTTTTGCTTGTAACTGCATCCCCCGACGGGCTGGCCTAGTGAAAAAAGTTTTGGCTCTAGAGTCTTATAAAATTTCAGGTTTTAAGTTCAATTTTTCTTAGGTACGAGCAAGCGGACATAGTCCGAGCCTTATCCCATCTATAAGGGGATCATTTTACACGGGTCTATGAATTAGTCAAGGCAAAGCACGGAACACTCCGAGGTGATAAAAATAAAATAAAAAATTCTAACTACATGAAAAGAAGCTAACCAACAGGCAGTGACCTACCAGTATTAGACCTCTACTTGCAAAAAGGAGATCAAGACCGATTCGAACATCAATGGAGACATGTATGTTTGAATACCAACTTAAAAAAAAAAAAAAAAAAAAAAAAAAAAAAAAAAAAAAAAAAAAAAAAAAAAAAACTGCTAAATTTTGAACTAATTTTTTCTAATTCTAAATCCAAAGCAACGATTCCGTACTCCCAACCATAACATTAGATAAAATGGTTAGAACTATCTCTAGTGATCTGTATTTTGCTATGCATTGGAAAGGGCTAATCCAGAGCACCACGTGTTTTCTGGCATTTCATTCGGACAGTGGTCCCAAAAGAAGTGGTTGTAGGTGCTGGATCCATGCAACCGACCAAGTAGTACAAATTTATAATAAACTATTGTATACACCAATTGAATACTCCCTCTGTCCTATAAAAAGTGTTATGCTTGAAAAACCGTAACTCACAAATCACGGTTCTCCAAACATAACACTTTTTATGAAACAGTGGGAAGTACTGTGTTATTGTGAAAAAAGAAAAGAAAAAAGAATAATATGTTCTTCAATGGATTAACCACCAAATTATTTAAGAAACTTCAATCTTTGATAAAAAGTCATGGCAAAAGTGCAAACAAACCCCCCCTAAACTATAACAAATCGGCATTTTACCCCCTTGGACTACAAAAATGAACAAGTTAGTACCACAACTATCCAAATCATGCAAATTAACCCCTGAAACGTAATTCCGATCACTTTCCGGCCGACTTCATAGTATATTTACAAAACTACCCATTGTAATTAAAAAAAAAAAATACTAAAATAAATAATCAACGTGAAATACCCTCTATGCCCCCAAACGTTGCCTAAGTGTTGTAACCCTCTCTATTTGTCGACAAATCTGGTCGACATCAGAGGATGGTTTCCATCGTATCGGAGGCTGCAAAATAGAGCTTGTTGATTGCTGAGAATCCGGCAAAGAACGATGATGGCAACGACGAGACTGAATCGGCGGCAAGGACTGAGTCGACGATGTGCAATTTCAAGCAAGGATTCCTGGTTTGGCCGGCTGGTACAGCGAGAAAAATTTATATATATTGACATATATATATATATATAGATATAGGGAGATAATTTAGACCAGGTGATCGAGAGAGTTGAAGTGAACGAGATCGTGAGTGGGGTGAGGGACGATGACGAGTTCGTGAGAGGGCTGCAATCATACGGAGGCTGAGAAGTTACCGAGTGTGAAGGAAATGGTGTGACCGTAATAGACGTCGCTAGGGTTTCCAAGAAGTCCAACCCTAGCATAAGCCTTGTGCTCAATCACCGACAAAGAAGAAGATCCATTCTCTGGTTTGTGATCCATGGTCCTCTCCGCCTTGTGTCTTTTCTTCCTCTCAGACTCCTAGAATTCAATTCTAATTCTGGAGTTTATCAGATATTCAAAAGAGTTTCAATTGTGAGTTGAAAAAAAGGCTTTTTCAGATTGTTTGTTTCCCTAAAGTAAGATGAGAGCGGGATTAAGTACGATCCAGTAAACCCTAATGGCGAGTGTACTAAACCACTCAATCGACGAAGCCGACCGTCGTAATCACGGCCAAACTACGCCACTTCATGTGACGGAGACTCTTCTAGCGTCGCCGTCTGGCTTCCTCTGCCAAGCTTCTATTCGATCCCATCCCAATTCTTCGCCCAAACCACCACCTCCGCCGTGGAACCCCATCCAATGCTTTAATGGCGGCGCTAAAACGGGCACAAGCGCTAAAGTGGCGAAGTTGCCTGAGCAGCAACAGTAGCCACACACACACACACACACACACATATATATATATATATATATATATATATATATTTACATATAGGTAAAGGGCTACAACGGTAATATTTCAGGGCAATTTCAAAATTAAAAGAAAAGGGCAATCACGTGCTCACCTTGTGGGCCAGAATGTGACCGAAATTGCATTTCAAGGATTAATTTGCACGATTTAAATAATTGTGATACTTACTTGTTTATTTTTGTAATTTAAAGAATTAAATTGTCGATTTGTGATAGTTTACGGAGTTGTTTGCACTTTTGCCAAAAGTCATAGACAAAGTTATTATTAAAAGCCAATTGTCAAAAGAATTAGGTATTTGTCATGTGATGTGTACTATGTTGTAAAAGTGACTTACGCAAAAATAAATAACAATAATAACCCAAGTTAAACGTGTTGGTGTCCTTTCTTTGAAGAAGTTGCTGTACTATTTGACCAAAACACCTTCCCACACTGTACAAGTTTCTTCCAAAGCATACGACTTTCTGGATGTAGATGATGATATCTACTATCATGTTTTTCTTATAAAGCTTCTTTAACAAGACTTTTGGACACAAGACTTTACCTAAAACCAAATTAAGTAGGAGTTTTCAACAGGACGTACTATGGGGCTATGACCTAGTTTCCATGTGGCTTCCTAAAGCGTACTCAAAGGCTCCAAGCATATATAAATATTTATTTTTTTAGGTCAATGCTCATCATCCTATAATATTATATATATATAAGCCTCTTCCTGTGCTATCTTGGATAACAAAAAAAAAAAAAAAAAACTGAAAAAGCTTGCTAGCAAACATGGCTTCTTCTTATTCTTCTAATTCTTTGCTTTTGGTTATATACGCAATAATATTGTTGGCATCTCAGTTCTTTTATGTATCAGAGGCTGATCATACCTCTGCACCTGTGGTGAAGGGACTCTCGTGGAATTTTCACCATTCAAGCTGTCCTAAAGTGGAAACCATTGTGAGAAAACACCTCAGGAAGGTCTTCAAGGAGGATGTTGGATTAGCTGCTGGTTTGCTTCGCCTCCACTTCCATGACTGCTTTGTTCAGGTACTTCTCGATCAATTGTTTGCAGTTTTCCCTTTTTGAAATATTTGTACCTATTACACAATCTTTTACTTGTAACTACATACCCCAAGGGGTTGTTGGCCTAGTGGAAAACGCTTTAGCTCTATAGTCTCATAAAGTTTCAGATCTCTGGTTTAATTTTTATTAGGTGCGAGCAAGCGGACATAGTTCGAACTTTTCTTAATTTGTGTGGGGGATTATTTTACATCGGTCTTTAAATTAGTTACACTGATAATTCTTTAAATTTGGTCAAATATCATATTAAAATATTTTTAAAAAATAATTTTCATTCACGTTACAAACTTTTAATCGTTTTTCACTCATTGTCTAAATTTTTTTTCATTTGTGTAAGGCTATTTTTACGTATAAAAAGTCATTGTAATCTTTTGACTTTGTCAACATTCACTTTATTCCTAAAAAAATCGTTTAAAAACCAAAATACCCATATTTTTTCCTAAATTAACTTATCGGACCATCCAAAAAAAAATTTTTAAATATAAACATACATAAGTTTTGTACATATATATATATATGTGTATATATATATATATATTTGTTGGTTTTTCCCACCTCTAAGTGTTCGTGGGGTGGTTTTTTCCTCTTTTGATAATTATCTTAAATTAAAGATATCTATATATCCACTTTCATATGAATACACAATTACATCGTACCCATGTTTATATATCTTAATAATATATACATAGACACACACACACACACACACACAGAGGTTTACTTTCAGAGGAGGTGTACAGAGAGAAATCATAGTTTTCTTAACCGCCCATTTGATTATTATTCCTATATGCGGAGTATTTTATTTTGGACTTTAAATGTAAAAGGCAATAGAGATATGTGTGTGTATATATATATATTAAAAAAATAACTCGTAAAGGGGTTTGTGGTTGTGGAGTTGTGGAGAGAGAAACATTTAAAAAAATTGAAAGAGATTCACGAGATTTTCAGCAATTGAAAACCCGGGTCATTTCATTTTTAGTACAAATTGTTTCAGAACGCTAATTATTGCACCACGTGTTTTCTGCCATTTCATTCGGACAGTGGTCCCAAAAGGAGTGGTTGTAGGTGCTGCATCCGTGCAACCGACCAAGTAGTACAAATTTAGAATAGTATACCGTGTTAATGAGAAAAAAGAAAAGAATATGTTATTTAATGGCCTAACCATCGAATTATTTAGGAAACTTCAATCTTTGATAAAAAGTGACAGACAGAAGAATTATTAAAAACCATTTGTCAAAAGGTATTAGGTATCTCTCACGTGATGTGGAATATGTATTTATTGTAAAAGGTTTATCAGAAGTGTTTTGACTTGATATAAACATGACTTGTTTGTATACCATGTTAATGAGAAAAAAAGAAAAGAAAAAAGAATACTATGTTATTTAATGGATTAACCATCAAATTGTTTAAGAAACTTCAGTCTTTGATAAAAAGTCATAGACAACAGAATTATTAAAAACCATTTATCAAAAAGTTTTAGGGTTCTGTCATGTGATGTGGACTATGTATTTATTGTAAAGGGTTTATCAGAAGTGTTTTGACTTGATCTAAACATGAATTGTCGTGAATATTATATGCAGGGATGCGATGGTTCTGTTTTGCTTGATGGGTCCGCTAGTGGGCCTAGTGAGAAAGAGGCGCCTCCGAACTTGAGTTTGAGGGCTGGAGCGTTTAAGGTCATCGAGGACCTCCGTGAGCTTGTGCAGAAAGAGTGCGGAAGAGTAGTCTCATGCGCTGATATCACTGCCCTTGCTGCCCGTGATGCTGTTTACTTGGTAAAGCTAGCTAAATTTATTTATTTTTATTATTATTATTTTTTTTTTGGAATATTATATTAGCATTATAATTTTTTATATTTGCACTTTATTCTTAAAGTAAATGACAATTTTAACCTTAATTTTACAATTGTTCTTTTAGATTTACTTTCTTTGTGGCTAATCATTATTATTTTAGATCTCTTTTGACAAGAAAAAAAAAAAAAAAAAATTTATACAGGACCAAAAAATAAATAAATTACACATCAAAAAAAATTATCCCTTTTAACAGAAAAAAAAATCCAAAAATATCTTTTTTAAAGAAATTATCTGTTTTGTCAAGATTAAAAAAAAAAAGTACAAAAAATTTATCTGTGTTGAATAAATTATCTCTTTTGGTAAATCAAAAAGAAAAATATTATTTCTATTGAATAAATTATTTCTTTTGATAGGAGAAATAAAAACTTACCAAAAAAAATATCACCACTTTTGACATGACGGAAAAAAAAATTCTGAAAAAAAGTCAACTTTGTTGAATAAATTATATGTTTTGATTGGAAAAAAAAAAATGTCACTATTGAATAAATTATCTCATTTGACAGCTAAAAAAAATAAAATTATTTTTATTGAATAAATTATATAAAATTATTTCTATTGAATAAATTATCTTCTTTTAGGGAACCATAATAAAAAATAAAATAAATAAAAATAAAAAAACGCATAGTAATGGAAGTAAAAAAAAAGGTAGTTATGATATTATAAATTATATGTTTTGATTGGACCCAAAAAAAATATATATATCACTATTAAATAAATTATTTCTTTTGACTGCAAAAAAAAATTAGAGATGATGTATTAATTAGTTCAGGAACCTTTTTTTTATTTTCTTTAAAGAGAAACGATAATTGAGTGCAACAGAAGAAAACGGACGTTTAATTTAATTCTTGCTAAACCTCCATCTAAAGAAGTACATAACATTTTATTGTACGTGGTTGCAGTCCCAGGGCCCTTATTATGATGTTCCCTTGGGAAGGCGGGACAGCCTCAACTTCGCAACAAGAAATGCCACACTAGCCAATATCCCCCCACCAAGCAGCAACACCAGTGCCCTCCTCACCTTTCTTGCTACCAAGAAATTGGACGCTACAGATGTCGTAGCCCTCTCCGGTGGCCACACCATCGGACGCAGCCACTGCACCTCTTTCACTGATAGACTCTACCCGAACCAAGACCCAACCATGGACGACTCCTTAGCTGAGGACCTCAAAGGCATTTGTCCCACTGCGAATACCACCGCCACCACTGTGATGGACATCCGAACTCCAAACAAATTCGACAACAAGTACTACATTGGACTCGTGAACCGGCAAGGCCTCTTCACGTCCGACCAAGACTTGTACATGGACAGTAGGACTCGCGACATTGTCACCAGCTTCGCTGATGATCAGACTCTTTTCTTCGACCAGTTTGCGCTTTCCATGATAAAGATGGGGCAGCTGAGTGTGTTGACTGGCAGAAAAGGAGAAGTTCGTGCAAATTGCTCCGTCAGGAATTCCGATAATCATTCATATCTCACGTATATGGTGGAAGATGATGAGGAATCTAAGTCAGAGCTTCGGTAAGGAATTCGGAGAAGATGACGACGAATATAGGTCGATTGGAGCTTTAAGGGTAGTTGCAGTGTTTGAATTGTGGACATGTTTATGTTTGTTTTTCATTGCTTGTTAGGTGTGGAACTTTGTTATAAGGTGCTGATTAAGTTGTAAAAATAAATGTGGTTGACTTATTAAAGCACTACACTTTCCAATATAGATCGTAATCCACCGCCAGGAAAAAGGCTTTTAGTCATCGTAATCCATTGCCAGGAAAGAGGTGACGGAATATTTTTACTATGAAAATAAATTCTTAAGACATTTTCGGCGGTCCGTTAAAAAATATTTTGTATAAAATATACATTACTACATGTGATTTATAAGTTTTTTTTATTTCCAACAATCTGTTAAGATACACTATCACATCGCCAATGTGTAAAAAGGTTGTGTATTTTACACAGTTTTTTTACACAGTCACGTAAATATATTTTCTCTCTCCTCCCCCTTTTCTAATCGCGGTTCTCTTTCTTCTCTCTCATTCCTTTACGCCTCTTTGTTTCCCACTTTTAGAGCATCATAGATAAGAATCTTCAACCCGTGGCAAGGTAAGAAACCATCTTTTATTTTTCATTTTTCTTTGTTAATAAAAGTAGTTTGATTAATTACTTTCGTTTCATCTTATCTTTTGTAATCATCGCCATAGATTATAGGGGTTTTTTTTTAGATTTTTTATCTTTTTACATTCTATTCTAATAAGATAAATATATCCTAACAAAAGATTTGATATATATTTTAATCATGATTTTATATAATTGTTGTTTGATACAGTTATACAAATTAAATTTTTTCTTTTTCTTTTTTGTTGATTAGTCAATTCAATCGCAATTGTTTTTGCATATTTTTTGTTTCTGTAGAAAGTAAAATATAGGGGGAAATTATTAGTTTTTTCCTAATTGATGGAGGATTGGGACGTGAGATTTAATCGCGAAAAAGTAAATGAATCAAGTAAGTTTGTAAAAGTTATATAGGGCGTTGGGTATGACACGTAGTTTAATTGGTTGTTAGTGGGGGATATTTTTTTTACACAAAAGGTATAAAATAACCGTTAGAACTAAAAATAGGTTGTACAAAATTTTTGTGTAAATTTACTCTGACACATCAGATTTACACAAAATTATATACACAACGGTTGGAGATGCTCTTAGTAAATAATAGGATATTTACTACGGAAATAATTTCATATTAAATTCTCTTTTATTAGGTTTGGAATTTTGGCTTCCTCATAAATTATCTTGGATTTACTATAAATTTGAATTCGTAATAAATTACCTAGTATTTATCACGAAAAGTTTTATAGTAAATTCCGTTGTATTTACTATGAAGTTTGGTTTCGCAACAAATAAATATTGTGATGACCCTAAAACTCATAATTCGGTTCATTACTAAAATGGTCTAAATTGCCAATTTAATAACGATTCAAAGTGCGGAAGCTAAGGTCAAAATGGCAAAAATACTGAGGTTAAGGGTAAAATGACATTGTCCAAAGTAGATCGTCATACTAAGTCACCTAAACATAAATACATCCATATAATGCATTACCAACTACCTTAGGGCAAGAAAGAGTGGCAAAAAATGGGCAACAAGGGAAGAACAGAAAAAGGGGAAAGTGTCTGCCATCGGTCGACGTGGAAGGCTCACATGTCGACCATGTCGGCCAACTCAGTCGACGTGAAGCCACTTTGAGTCGACTGAAAACTGTTGCGTCCCAAATAGCTCACTATGCTATAGTAAAAAGGGAGATACCGGTCGATGTGTAAGTGTTAAACGTCGATCAGAACTCTGTTGCTGTCAATAGAATGGTTCAAAAATTTACAGAAATGGCTTTGGTCATCTATGGATCATTTAAAACACTCAAATAGGCCTAAATATGGGATATAAGCTATCCTTAAGTTGGTGCATCGCATTAGGCGAAATTCAAGATTTCAAATGTGTGAAGCATACATAAGTGTGCATTAAAGTTCAAAAATACATTCATTGCATAAGGTAGCTTAAGGCCTCTTTACATCATTTGAAATATCATCAAAGGAAGCATAAAGAAGATAAAATTACTCAAGAACTCTGAAAGATGAGAATGAGTTCTCAAGTCATTTTCCCTCTAAAAAATACATTAAATTTCCAAGTTCTCAAAAGAAATACACAAAACATGCTAAACACTTTGCATATATACATTGTCTAAAAGATATCCAAAAACAACATATAGTAATCCAAGCTAAAGCAAATATGCATCCAAGAATGCAGCTCTTTACCCGAAAAGCATTTAAATCAACTAGGATGAGTAATTTACATTACTCCGTAGGAAAATGCATTATAAAAGTACACTAGCTTTCTTGGGTCCCGCAAATATAACTCATGCAACACAAGTATGGAATATGCCTCCTAACGTCTATACCTTGGGAGTTCCTAAAGTTCTTCTAGAGCTAACAATTGAATCCATTCTAATCTATGATGAAATCTTGTTTCAAACCCAAATTTATAATGCTATAAAGATCGGGAGTCATTTCTTTAATTGCAGTACAAGTTGCTAAAAGCTAATGCTTGAATTCGGATATTTTACATGTTCTGTTTCAGCTGATCTGTTCACCAATCAAGTCCAAGTCAATGACAATGAAAGACAGCCCTCGGAATAGCAAGAAATAGAAATGAACTCCGTATGCTGATAAAAGGCTTCTTACAGATGCAATGAGTAGAAAAAAAATAAGTGCAAGTTCCTTCCTGTAGAGTTTGTTTCTCTTCTTAACATCAATTAATCGACTTGATACCAAAAGCGTTATCACGCAAGGAGAACTCAAAGAAAATGGCAACCATAGCTATACCGACAACAACCAAATCAATCACTACAACTGAATCTCAAAACAACCATCATTGTCATCGATCAAAAGGACAATGCCTATCAAAACAAAACCAACATTGATTCCATCCGAACTGCACTTGTAGCTAGCCAGTACGATAGCATGATAGTGCCATGCACCCACCCACAAACGTACCCGCCCAAAAAAATCGTAATCCCAGAAGAATCATCTTGAACAACCAAGGATCCTAAGAGGTCCATAACCTCATCATGGCCCAAAACCAACAAATCCAGCACTATGGCAATGCCTAATGACTCACTTCACAAGAGCCTAAACAAAAGGTGCATCTCCACCTAGCTCAAAACCAATGCTAGGTCGATAATTACCAAAACTACCACGAAACTGTGACTACAATCACCATCACTCTCAACTCGTGCCTTAATGACTAATCCCATGTCATGCCAAATATACAACACAGTTATGCATATACAAATCTAATCTAGTATGCATCATATGTCATGTTCTTTATATTAGAATAAAATCATGCTAAACAAACGTCATGCCACATATAGCATATAAGCACATAAACATATTATCAGACCAAAACATATTATCATAAAGCATATAAACACATAAAGTATGGCAACACAAGCATGATATGCGCCCAAAACCCGTCGTCCAAGGTATTCAAACCTAAGAGCTCTGATACCACTTGTGACAGCCCAAGTTTTGTAACCTAGAGCGTCAGTGCTGAACCAAAAGTTGACCCAATAAAGGATCTGAAATGCGGAAGTGAAAAATGATCAAGTAAAAGAAAGAAAGGTCCTGAGGCATGGACGAGCGCTTGTCTAATGCCAATGCACCGAGTGCTCGTTCAACACTCATCAGTGCCGAGCGGTCGTTCGGCACTCTTCAACACTGAGTGCTCGTTTGGCACTCTTCAAGGCGGAGCACCTGTTCGGCACTCATCAAGGCTGAACACCTGTTCAGCACTCAAATAAGGTTAGTCGTTCTGACCTACATGGTCAGGCGTTCTGACCTATGGTCAAGCGTTCTGACGGAAGGG